>NW_025963913.1:5298750-6499375 GCF_023055435.1 Haliotis rufescens | reverse complement strand
GTTAACCGATTGTTGGAGATCCTAGTCAGTTGATAATAGTTACGGATTGTTGGAGATCCTGGTATGTTGATAATAGTTAACGGATTGTTTGAGATCCTAGTAGGTTGATAATAGTTAACGGATAGTTGGAGATCCTAGTAAGTTGATAATAGTTAACAGATTGTTGGAGATCCAAAGTTGATAATAGTTAATGGATAGTTGGAGATCCTACTAAGTTGATAATATTTAACGGATTGTTGGAGATCCTAAGTTGATAATAGTGAACGGATTGTTGGAGATCCTAGTAAGTTGATAATAGTTGATTAGGGTTAACAGATCGTTGAAGATTCTACTTTTAATAAGTATAACAGATGTTGGAGATCCAACGTTGAATAAGGTTACCTAATTTTTGGAGATCCTACGTTGATGAGGGTAACTGCTGTTGAAGAACATACTTTGAATTTGGTGAACTGATGTTGGAGATCCTACGTTGATTAGGGTTAACCGATGTTGGAGATCCAGCGTTGATAAATGTTAAATGAGCTTGAAGATCCTACTTTGAATAAGGTTAACGGATGTTGAAGATCTTGTTCCGATTAGGGTTAATGGATTGTTGAAGATCCTATGTTGATAAGGGTCAATATATTGTTGGAGATGCTTTGTTGATTAGGGTTAACGGATTATTGAAGATCCTACTTTATTAGGGGCAAGGGATTGTCGGGTGTTTAATGGAGTTCATAATGTTGAACAGTGAACAAAATTGTTAAATTTATATCAGAATAAGTTAATTGGCAATCTGATGTTGAACAGCAGTAATGGTTTGTTCGGAGATCCATGTTTCATTAGAAGTCAATCCAGCACTGATTGGAAAGAGGACTGACATTTAACAGCGGTATGGATTAGTTTGAGTGCAATGTTGAGTGCGCATACCACAGATTTAGGTCACTATCAACAGTTGTCATATATTGACATGTGATTTTTAGAGTGAGTGAGTGAGTGAGTTTGGTTTTACGCCACTTTTAGCAATATTCCAGCAATATCACGGCGGGGGACACCAGAAATGGGCTTCACACATTGTACCCATGTCGGGAATCGAACCTGGGTCTTCGGCGTGACGAGCGAACGCTTTAACCACTAGGCTACCCGACCGCCCCTGATTTTTAGACCAAGGGACAAGGCTGTGTTGGAGATCCAATGTTGGTAAGAGCCAGGGAACCCTGAGATTTATTCAAGTCAGTACTATCCTCACCATTAGATGCAGGGATTGTTGGAGGCCTTGACATCAAGAGAATGCAGTTGAAAGACCATGCCTGGTCGTCATCATCAAGTTAAACAAACAGCATATGAATTTATACCTCTTTATTTGTGAAAATAGCACCGATCATCATCTTTGATGATGTCGATGAATGCAGTGATAAAGTGATGATAATGTAATGACAAAAGCCAGTGTTCCTGTGCAATAACGAGCTAGGAGATCCCCCAAGTTACCAGTCTCAATGGGCCTTGTTGGCACAGTACTTCCTGGCCAAAGTAACTTGGAACCATGCATCTCAACGACCTGCTCAGTCAACATGTGGCATCAGAGACCAAAAACCCATAGGGCATCGTAAAGAGGTATATCATGTTTTATTGGACTTGAAAGTAGTTGGCATGATGATGGAGACAGCTGATGCCACATGCTGAGAGGACAGTTCCCAGTTCACAAATACATGCAGTGTAAGGTGGTCCAACAGTCAGTTGAGAACAGCCTTTGGGTGCTGGAACAACTTGTTCTTTTCAGTCACTGGAATTTATACTTGTTCATAAAGGCTTTCCCATATCTTTCTCTATGCCAAAATCTAACAAGCATAAATAATTTTTTCTTGATTACTAATACAAAATTAATCCTCTAACAAAAGTCTTGGTACCAATTGTATACATTTATTTAGTTAGTGTTAATCTTATTGTAACATGTGCATAATAGTGCCATAAAACAGTATACATACATATATTTTTTTCAAGAACAAAACACATTATATCAAACATGGAAGCATATCCAGAAGTCGAAACCATTTCATTTGCCATACAACACTACAAGCACCAGTACATATCATAGAGGTGGTAAGATTTCCAACATTCTCCTATATCTGTAGAAATGTAGCTAAAATCAATCACCATATCTAACCTTTCTGTGGGGCTTCCTGGAATAATGTTTCCTATTCAAAGAGTAACATGTTTGTGTGCACAGCCTCCAGAACATGCTTTTAGAAAAGATTTATTGATGTGGCACTAGAGTGTATATTGTTTCCATGGTGACCAACAAGGGTCACAGGAACTCGATGATAGTGTGTATAACACAATATATTCGTATAAAAAGAAATCACACCCCTCTATATACATAGAGTCTCTATGTATATAGAGGGGTGTGATTTTTTTTCTATACGAATATATTGTGTTATACACGCTATCATTGAGTTCCTGTGACAAGGGTGGGGTTCAAGATGCACTACAAGATTTTACATCTTCCCTCAATCAGAGCAAACTGGCTCTCCAACTCAACTCCACACAAATCCTAGCAATCACCACTGCTTCAACAATCCAGTGTAGCATTGATACCACTGGTGTTACTGTCTCTAGAAACTTCCTTGGCCGTGAAAATGCAGTGGACAAAGACTCACTACCATGTGACTAGAGAAAGCCTCACCAGAATAGTTTGATAACATTCCACATGATATGACTAAAGCATTCAGGAGATCACTACAAAATCATCAACAATGTCAGAAATGTTGCCATTTTAGTATTATAATCAAAGCCAAAATATATTCCACTGTTTGTATTTACTGTTTGAAATTGTTACCAAATGTTTGTTAACAAAATAATTAATTTGAAATTAATTTAATCATGCTGAGAATAATAGAGCATTTATAAACAACAAAGCATTTTGTCTTTTCTAAATCACATTCTACAGCCTAGTAAAGCGATAACACAATGAAAAGTCACAAGGCATTGCGTATAATATAGAAATCTTGCAGAAACATAAAAAACTAGTCGATTCAAACAAACAGTAAAACACCCACAGGAATAACTTTGCCCACTTTCTCAACTACTACCACAACTGTACAATGTGTAGATACATAAATATAGATATAAATGTAGACATATTCAGATTGGGTGTAAATAAACATTTTTACAAGATGCAATATACAGAATTTGCTGGTGATGAACTCTCCTTTGTTACCTGCATTAACATCCACTCACATGAAACATATCATGGCTTGTCCGTGGACATAAAAGATATTCATATGCTCAGGGCAATGAAAGACATGGTCATGACATTGTGACCATTTATTATTGTCTGTGTATTTTGTGAATTAATGTTTAAGTACAGCTTGTCATTTCCTGGTAATACCGGTGAGTGTGTGACCATTTGCTGATGATGAGACTGCCTAAGCTACCTTCAGGTACTAAGTATTCCATGACCTGACATCAAACCTCAGCCGCCAACAGGTGATACATATTCCATGGCCTAATATAAGACCTTAGCCACCAACATGTGGTTTGTACTCCATGGCCTGACAATCAGACCTTGACCACCAAAGGGTGCTACATACTCCATGGCCTGACAATCACACATTGGCCACCAACAGGTGCTTTGTACTCCATGGCCTGACAATCATACCTCGGCCACCAACAGTTGCTTTGTACTCCATGGCCTGACAATCAGACCTTGGCCACCAACAGGTGCTTTGTACTCCATGGCCTGACAATCACATATTGGCCACCAACAGGTGCTTTGTACTCCATGGCCTGACAATCACACATTAGCCACCAACAGGTGCTGCATACTCCATGGCCCGACAATCATACCTTGGCCACCAACAGTTGCTTTGTACTCCATGGCCTGACAATCAGACCTTGGCCACCAACAGGTGCTGCATACTCCATGGCCTTATATCAGACCTTGGCCACAAACAGGTGCTGCATACTCCATGGCCTTATATCAGACCTTGGCCACCAATAGGTGCTGCATACTCCATGGCCTGACATTAGACCTTGGCCACCAACAGGTGCTGTATACTCCAAGGCCTTATATCAGACCTTGGCACCAACAGGTGCTACATACTCCATGGCCTTATATCAGACCTTGGCCACCAACAGGTGCTGTATACTCCATGGCCTTATATTAGACCTTGGCCACCAACAGGTGCTGCATACTCCATGGCCTGACATCAGACCTTGGCCACCAACAGGTGCTGCATACTCCATGGCCTGACATCAGACCTTAGCCACCAACGGGTGCTACATACTCCATGGCCTTATATCAGACCTTGGCCACCAACGGGTGCTGCATACTCCATGGCCTGACATCAGACCTTGGCCACCAATGGGTGCTACATACTCCATGGCCTTATATCAGACCTTGGCCACCAACGGGTGCTGCATACTCCATGGCCTGACATCAAACCTTGGCCACCAACAGGTGCTGCATACTCCATGGCCTGACATCAGACCTTGGCCACCAACAGGTGCTGCATACTCCATGGCCTGACATCAGACCTTGGCCACCAACAGGTGCTGCATACTCCATGGCCTGACATCAGACCTTGGCCACCAACAGGAGCTGCATACTCCATGGCCCGACAATCATACCTTGGCCACCAACAGTTGCTTTGTACTCCATGGCCTGACAATCAGACCTTGGCCACCAACAGGTGCTGCATACTCCATGGCCTTATATCAGACCTTGGCCACAAACAGGTGCTGCATACTCCATGGCCTGACATTAGACCTTGGCCACCAACAGGTGCTGTATACTCCAAGGCCTTATATCAGACCTTGGCACCAACAGGTGCTACATACTCCATGGCCTTATATCAGACCTTGGCCACCAACAGGTGCTGTATACTCCATGGCCTTATATTAGACCTTGGCCACCAACAGGTGCTGCATACTCCATGGCCTGACATCAGACCTTGGCCACCAACAGGTGCTGCATACTCCATGGCCTGACATCAGACCTTGGCCACCAACGGGTGCTACATACTCCATGGCCTTATATCAGACCTTGGCCACCAACGGGTGCTGCATACTCCATGGCCTGACATCAGACCTTGGCCACCAATGGGTGCTACATACTCCATGGCCTTATATCAGACCTTGGCCACCAACGGGTGCTGCATACTCCATGGCCTGACATCAAACCTTGGCCACCAACAGGTGCTGCATACTCCATGGCCTGACATCAGACCTTGGCCACCAACAGGTGCTGCATACTCCATGGCCTGACATCAGACCTTGGCCACCAACAGGTGCTGCATACTCCATGGCCTGACATCAGACCTTGGCCACCAACAGGAGCTGCATACGCCATGGCCTGACATCAGACCTTGGCCACCAACAGGTGCTGCATACTCCATGGCCTGACATCAGACCTTGGCCACCAACAGGTGCTGCATACTCCATGGCCTGACATCAGACCTTGGCCACCAACAGGTGCTGCATACTCCATGGCCTGACATCAGACCTTGGCCACCAACAGGTGCTGCATACTCCATGGCCTGACATCAGACCTGGGGACTGCTGATATGGAAAACCATACAAAGTAGAAGCCCTCTCTGGAAGCTCACCTGTTGATTATCAGAACATCCAATGATAACACCCACAAGTAGAGAAGCCTACAAGGTAACAGGCACAACAATCAGTAATTGAAATATCTTTACTCTGTTAAAAAAGAGCCCAATAAATTGACACATATATACATTATAACATTTCTTTTCATAATTGAAGTAATTAAAAGTAAAACAACAAAAACACATCAGTTTTACAATATACTGTTTTCTTTTTATAGAACATATTTCATGAATAGTACCAGAACATATCCCAATTCAATGTTTAACATAGTGGCCCTAAACAAGCAAATGTAATTTACCAATGGAATGTCTTTACAAAGCATTAACAAAACAGTAGTGAGCTAAAGATATATGTATAGCAACAGCAAATATAACAATAACCGTTCATCGCATAAAGTTTCAATACAACATAAATATCCGTCATCAGGTTCTGCTTCTAAAACTTCATCACTGAAGATCCTAACAAGAGTAACAGTTCAACAGGTTTAATGTAAAGAAGGACTCAAGAAAATCTAACAAAGAGACATTTCCAGTGAGTATTTTTCTTTAAGTTTATCATCAAAACTGTGGTTTATGAAACATGTTTTTTACCAAACAAAGGTTTCTCTGAACTAGGTGTCATGATCTCAAAATATTTTGGTATAAAAAATGAGATTCATACATTGTTCTCTCTTTCTGAAATAAGGTCCCCAAAATAATGGAGTAAGATAGGTTTATTGTGGCACATGAAGTGTGATCTGTGTTGATTACCATAATCAGGCAGTATTCAAAGAAAATTAAGGAATGAGGTATGGTTCTTTTTGTGGCTTCCAGTTTCATTTACTTTCTAGTCATTGGGTTGTTTCAAAATAATGACTATCACCCTGACTTCACTCAAGCTAACCACTTTTTTCAAGCATGTCCTCTGATCACTTAGTGAAGGTGCGTTTCTGTATAGAATGTAACCCCAATAGAGTCAAAACCTGAACATCATAGTAAATAACAGTTGTTAGAAACAGATACATACTGATGGGTACTAAATCCTAAGTGAAATGTTTTAATATAGATACAAATCATGGAAGAGGAATATCTACAATGTGATACTACACACAAATCTAGCTACTGTTTCCTGGAAACTCCAGCCACCATCTCTACATAATATAATCCTCATCAAATACATCATCACATCGCAACGTTGTCCACAGGTACTGTTGACACAGTGGTACACTACAGTGCATAAGTAATAGCTAACAGTCTAATGTACATGTTGACATATACAACACATGAAATGAAACACATAAAACAAAGTAAATGAGTGCAACATGCACTTAAGAATGTAAAACTCAATAAGAGACTGGAACACTTGCTAGGCTGGAACACAGGGTTGACTTATAGAGAAAATAATATGGAAGTAGGAGGACCTTGAACCAAGCCCAGGACTAAACTAAGCACAGGACAGACCTGAACCAAGTCCAGGACTAAACTAAGCACAGCACAGGGCAGACCTGAACCAAGCCCAGGACTAAACTAAGCACAGGACAGACCTGAGCCAAGCCCAGGACTAAACTCAGCACAGGGCAGACCTGAACCAAGTCCAGGACTAAACTCAGCACAAGCAAGACCTGAGCCAAGTCCAGGACCAAACTAAGCACAGGGCAGACCTGAACCAAGTCCAGAACTAAACTAAGCACAGGGCAGACCTGAACCAAGTCCAGGACTAAACTAAGCACAGGGCAGACCTGAACCAAGTCCAGGACTAAACTAAGCACAGGGCAGACCTGAACCAAGTCCAGGACTAAACTCAGCACAAGCAAGACCTGAGCCAAGTCCAGGACTAAACTCAGCACAAGCCAGACCTGAGCCAAGTCCAGAGCCAACTGTAACCACCATTAGCGCTTACTTTCATATTGTGGCTTCATTTGATTCATAACGGAAGCATGGTTATTTTTGCTCTTTGCTCAAATGATTATTCCACCCAGAAATACTGCTCATAACTAACAAACAATTTGAAAGTAAATAGCCTATATATATACCAAATAAATGTAACAGTTTACATTTGTATCAAATATGCAATGACTGTTACATACCAGAGTCAGACAGGTCAAGGAATGGCTAAACCCTCTCAGAAATAACTTTTCTCTCATGCAATAAGGAGGAATAACTCAGATAACTAGCTATACAATAACAGAGGCAAGGAAGTGACTTCTAGATAAAGAAAGGGAGAAATTATTATCAAAGGAATGTGCACACTCTTCATATTGGGAATACAAAACATATTTAAAGTGACATAATTCAAAGGGGAGGACAGGACACTTGCAATTCATTGCCCCTCAGACAGCTTGCAATCATTCACTAGCCTATAGCTTCATCATCCTCTCCTCCGTACCATCCTTAGACCCATCCCTGTATATCTCTCAACTATCATCATCCTACCTTCATCTCTACCCACCCCTACCCACCCTTGTACAACCCCTAGCCTTCCTTCCTCACCCACCCATCCCTTGTACAACCCTTAGCCTTCCTCACCCATCCCCACCCCACCCTTGTACAACCCCTAGCCTTCCTTCCTTCCTCACCCACCCCCACCCCATCCTTGTACAACCCCTAGCCTTCCTTCCTCACCCACCCATCTCTACCTACCCCCACCCTACCCTTAAGTAAAACCCTTAGCCTTCCTCACCCACCCATCTCCACCCCAGCCTTGAACAACCCCTAGCCTTCCTCACCACCCATCTCCACCCATCCCCACCCTAGCCTTGTACAACACCTAGCCTTCCTCACCCACCCATCTCCACCCCAGCCTTGTACAACACCTAGCCTTCCTCACCCACCCATCTCCACCCCAGCCTTGAACAACCCCTAGCCTTCCTCACCACCCATCTCCACCCCAGCCTTGTACAACCCCTAGCCTTCCTCACCACCCATCTCCACCCCAGCCTTGTACAACCCCTAGCCTTCCTCACCCACCCATCTCCAACAATCCCCTCCCTAGCCTTGTACAACCCCTAGCCTTCCTCACCACCCATCCCCACCCCAGCCTTGTACAACCCCTAACCTTCCTCACCACCCATCTCCACCCCAGCCTTGTACAACCCCTAGCCTTCCTCACCACCCCAACCTTGTACAACCCCTAGCCTTCCTCACCACCCATCTCCACCCCACCCTTGTACAACCCCTAGCCTTCCTGAACCACCCATCTTCACCCATCCCCACCCCAGCCTTGTACAACCCCTAGCCTTCCTCACCACCCCAACCTTGTACAACCCCTAGCCTTCCTCACCACCCATCTCCACCCATCCCCACCCCAGCGTTGTACAACACCTAGCCTTCCTCACCCACCCATCTCCACCCCAGCCTTGTACAACCCCTAGCCTTCCTCACCACCCCAGCCTTGTACAACCCCTAGCCTTCCTCACCACCCATCTCCACCCATCCCCACCCCAGCCTTGTACAACACCTAGCCTTCCTCACCCACCCATCTCCACCCCACCCTTGTACAACCCCTAGCCTTCCTCACCACCCATCCCCACCCCAGCCTTGTACAACCCCTAGCCTTCCTCACCACCCCAGTCTTGTACAACCCCTAGCCTTCCTCACCACCCATCTCCACCCATCCCCACCCCAGCCTTGTACAACACCTAGCCTTCCTCACCCACCCATCTCCACCCCACCCTTGTACAACCCCTAGCCTTCCTCACCACCCATCTCCACCCCACCCTTGTACAACCCCTAGCCTTCCTCACCCACCCATCTCCACCCCACCCTTGTACAACCCCTAGCCTTCCTCACCCAACCACCCCACCCTTGTACAACCCCTAACCTTCCTCACCCACCCACCCCACCCTTGTACAACACCTAGCCTTCCTCACCCACCTACCCCACCCTTGTACAACCCCTAGCCTTCCTCACCCACCCACCCCACCCTTGTACAACCCCTAGCTTTCCTCACCCACCCACCCCACCCTTGTACACCCCCTAGCCTTCCTCACCCACCCACCCCATCCTTGTACAACACCTTGCCTTCCTCACCCACCCATCTCCACCCCAGCCTTGTACAACCCCTGGCCCTCCTCACCCACCCACCCCACCCCACCCCACCCTTGTACAATCCCCAGCATTCCTCATCCACCCACCCCACCCCACCCCCAAAACCCCTTAGGTGTTTCTCCTCCATCTACATCCATCCGTCACCCTTCAGCCGCTAGTAAGGCTCCATCTGCTGCAGCAAGTGCACCATGTATTATCATGATTGAGGTGTAACCAAATATTTCTACCTCTGTAGAGTTGATTTGTGTGGTTGGAACAAATATTGATTCATATTTGATTCATTTGATATTTGATTTAAATTTTGGACACATAAACAAACATTAATAAAACTGCTATACTGTACGATTTCAAAATAATTAAAAACATTTGATTCCAACATTATGGCAACATATATATATTTAGCAAAATGGTATCAAAAAGTATATACATACAAATTGTACACTTTATCATATACTTCAGCTGTCTAATGTTTGGCATAGGAGATTAAAAATAACCTACAAAAGTGAAGGATTTCATTAGTTTGATAATATCTGTTGATTACATGGAATGACCACGGAAAGTGTATTATGTCACTTTAAAATTATGCACAAGTAGTAAGAATGGAGTGAACACAAAACACAACAATATAAATGTCATGAAATAAAACACCTTACTTTGACACAATATGGAAGCCACTACACTGAAAAAATGAATGAAATATTGAGAAACATCTGCCTACTTTCCTTCGTAGATGTAAGAAACATGTCAATGAATACAAGGAAAAACCATTCTTCATCATTCTTTTTCGTGAAAACATATACTTATCTGTTATTGTCCATTCTTTGAACTATGATAAAAAGTCACATCCAAATCAAATTTCAAAACACAGTTTGACAACTTATGATGTAATCTAATTAACTGAACTGAAAATTGTTATATTTTTTTCTAGTTAGTTCTGAAAATCAAAATATTTTTACAGTGTATCTTCCTTGAAACTTGTTACAACAGCTAAAATATTCATGTGAATAAGAAAGTAAACATGTGATTTCTGTGCATATATTCACAATAGATTTACACAAACAATTTGTCTATGAAAAACTAATGTAGGAAGTATCTAAAATATTATGAAAATCTCTACAATATTACTGTTTATTACATATTTAGCAGTTACTACCATCCAATGTGGTCTGCACACTGGACAGAATATGTCATGGAGGTTTTAAGTACATAGAAATGATTGACCATGATGAAAAATGATTATCAGTATCATTCTAATAAAAATATGTACTAATTGAGCAATGTTATTTATTCTGTTTCTAAAAAGATTGAACTATTTGCAATGAAGTATCCTTTGTCAAGTTTTGTACATGAATATTATGCAGAATTATGCATCTTAGCTAGGAATATAGGTTATCTACAAGACTAGTGAAGGTTCAGTGACACTAACAGAGCTACAACACATCATATTGACAGAGGCTATGTGATCAGGGCCGAATATGTGCGACAGTGCAAACAGCCCATGTGTGACTGACACATGATTGTCTGATCGTCATGACAACTTGCATGTTGTGTTCTTGTTACCACCTGTGCCTGTTCATCTGCAAGTTGGCGTCCAACATTCCAAATCACAACAGAAACCCTGTGTCGACATCCTTGAGCCTCCAGCCCCCTGGTTGCTAGTTCCATGAGTTGCCTGGCAGAGTGGTTTCCCTTTATTCAGTGATTGCCGTCATCCTTGCTCATGGCCAGCTTCTTCATCTGCCGTATGACTGCCGCAGCATTGTAGGCTTGCTGCAAACACACAGGACAACATCATTGGGGTGTATATGTGTGTGTGTGTGTGTGTGTGTGTGTGTGTGTGTGTGTGAATGAAGAATTCAGTATCAATAATGGCAACAAGGACATATAAGTTACATCTTCACATCATCTTCCAAAGTGCTGTAAACATGCTTGAATGTATTCTCATTAGTATGAGTATGAAGTATTCACTATAACTATGATAACAGAACAATGGAGTGTGACAGTATTTACTATAGTGTATGCTGTATACTGACCCTCCATCTCGTCTTGGCAAAGTTCTTCTTGATCTGAGCGCTGACAGAAGCATGGATGTCCTTGTCCAAGGCAGCATTACCAGAAATCCTGTCACAAGACACAGCAATAGTCACACATCTCTCACCATGTCACAGTACCAACAAAATGAACATATTCTCATGACTTAGCTTAACCAAACCATCGAGGAAATACATTGCTAGAATTATTTTTAACTAACCCCTTATTATGACAGTTTCTGTGATGCTTGGTGCAGACGTTGGCAAGTTTAATTATTTGTTCCAAAATATTGCAACAGTGTGAAAAAAGAAGTTGTAACCCATACACTTACTTGCGATCAACTAACCCACTTTCTACTGCATGCCAAACAAATGTTCTCAATTACAAGTGTCAATAAAAAAACCTGGCTATATGGCTTCTGACTGCTTACCATGGATCATCCATTGCCTGTTTACATGTGAATCGTTGTTTGACATCCTTACACATTAGGTGTCGAATGAAGTTCTTTGCTGCAAGGAGATGGTAACAAAACAACCGTTACAGCATTATACAACGGTGCAACTCTGATGAAGAGGAGATAATTCTTACGGGCCACAATTCCCATACACAGATATACTTGGGCCACTGGCATAGTTATGAGTGTCAGGGCCTTGACTCAGTTAAATCTCTGCACTGAACAAAGTACTATTAGAAAGAATGTTCTGTACATTTCAATAGCAAAAGAGTTGTGTCACTCTGTGTCACTTATCATAGTAGTACAGAAAGTATAGGTTTCAGAAATCTTGAATTTGTAGCAAAACAAAGTCCTCTGAGGATGGACACATTTACCACTACAAGTCTACTCCCCAGTTTCAACACATAACTAACTAACCATATCTAAAGAAAGTGAGCCTGCTACATACCAGACTCCGATATCTCATCCCAGTACGGAGAGTCAAACTCGTACTCTGCTTTCAGGATCTGCTTGAAGAGCTCTGCATCACTCTCGTCATAGAAAGGAGGGTAACCACAGAGCCTGCACACAGAAGTAACACAGGTAACAGCAGACTGCTGGACACAGGGTACAACCCTACTTCCCTACAGGCCACCACAGACCAGCGCTGGCTAGTGAGACGTTTGGACACAGGGCACAACCCTACTCTCCTACAGGCCACCAAAGACCAGCGCTGGCTAGTGAGACGTTTGGACACAGGGCACAACCCTACTCTCCTACAGGCCACCACAGACCAGCACTGGCTAGTGAGACGTCTGGACACGGGTTACAACCCCACTATCCTATAGGCCCCCACACCCCAGCGCTGGCTAGTGAGACTGCTAGACACGGGGTACAACCCTACTCTTCTACAGGCCACCACAGACCAGTGCTGGCTAGTGAGACTGCTAGACACAGGGTACAACCCTACTCTTCTACAGGCCACCACAGACCAGTGCTGGCTAGTGAGACTGCTAGACACAGGGTACAACCCTACTCTTCTACAGGCCACCACAGACCAGTGCTGGCTAGTGAGACTGCTAGACACAGGGTACAACCCTACTCTTCTACAGGCCACCACAGACCAGTGCTGGCTAGTGAGACTGCTAGACACAGGGTACAACCCTACTCTCCTACTGGCAACCACACTCCAGCACTGGGTAGTGAGACTGCTGACACAGGGTACAACCCTACTCTCCTACAGGCAACCACACTCCAGCGCTGGCTAGTGAGACTGCTGACACACGGTACAACACTACTCTTCTACAGGCCACCACAGACCAGTGCTGGCTAGTGAGACTGCTAGACACAGGGTACAACCCTACTCTTCTACAGGCCACCACAGACCAGTGCTTGCTAGTGAGACTGCTAGACACAGGGTACAACCCTACTCTCCTACAGGCCACCACACTCCAGCGCTGGCTAGTGAGACTGCTGACACAGGGTACAACCCTACTCTCCTACAGGCAACCACACTCCAGCGATTGCTAGTGAGATGTCTGGACACGGGGCACAACCCTACTCTCCTACCAGTCACCACACCCCAGCGTTGGCTAGTGAGATGCCTGGACACGGGGTACAACCCTACAGGCCCCCACAGACCAGCGCTGGCTAGTGAGACTGCTAGACACAGGTTACAACCCTACTCTCCTACAGGCCACCACAGAACGCTGGCTAGTGAGACCGCTAGACACAGGGTACAACCCCACTATCCTATAGGCCCCCACACCCCAGCGCTGGCTAGTGAGACTGCTAGACACGGGGTACAACCCAACTATCCTATAGGCCCCCACACCCCAGCGCTGACTAGTGAGACTGCTTGACACAGGGTACAACCCCACTATCCTATTGACCTTTTTCACACTTTGCTACTTCCGGTTTGAAAGCGAGGCTTGGAGAGCAGAAGGTGAAGGCTGGATAGCACATGAAACACATGGAGATGTCAACAAGGCATGCAATCGGGACAAACTGTGACAATTTAACCATCCCGGTACATTTATCGTAAGTATTGAACATTATTCTTATTGACAAACTATTCTACTGTTATCTGGTCTCCTTACCGATATAAATTTAAGTCTGGCCGTTCTGTTGTGATTTCAATTTAAAATATCCATGACCTCCTGGTAACTCCCAGTGCAGTTTATGGTAGCTGAACAGACTTAATACAAATTCTACTGAAATCTTGTAAAAAATAATTCATTGTTTACACACCATTAAGCCAAACTATTTATTGTGAGTTTAAATAACTTTGCGGGTTGTATTTGAAGTCGAAATATTGACCTTTTGACCATATCTAGATATATGTCAGAAACTAATACAATATATATCAATATATAATGTATCAAATTGTAACCTATTGAGAATTTACAATCGTAACAAATCAGAAGTTTGCATCAGTTGTGTATTTGATGTAAATTGTAATGGACTCAAATGCATTCCAATAAAATATTAGACCTCTAGATCTAATTGTGCTGTTGGGATTGTGAACAGTTGTTATTTTGATTATCAATGTTGACAGATTAGATAGCATGAGGTGTAATATTTCAACTGAATTATTACATAAAGGGTGTGTAAATATTTAAAGTAAAGTACAGTTTGATCTGCAATTTTGGTAACAATTAATATTTCTACCAAAATGATATTTACTTTACTGTACCAATTTAATCATGTCATGAAATGAACAAAAACCCAACTAATAATGTCCAGTAAATGTTCAATCTACATGTGATCTTTATATAATTTACAGAAACAGATAACTCTTTAACAGTTTGTATTCAAATATTTCAAATGCATAAATTGATATTGACATTACTAAAAACTTAAAGTATAAAAAGAATTATTTTTAATTCCCATGCGTATTGCAATCATAACTCATTTATTCCCTTTGTTTAATTGTGAAACCCATCTGGTTTTATGTCCACAAACATGTTTTGAAACTTTTAAAACAAAAAGATATTTTTGGGTGCAAGCAATTGCCATGTATTATTGATTATTAATCATATCAATTTATATATAAGAATATAGTTGTGCTTACTGTGTCATTTTGCAATAACTATATTGTTATGATGTAATATTTTACTATTGTTAACAATCTTTAGAACTTTAGTTTATTTCAATCACGTCAAGTGGTGTGATCATTTTGATATTTTTTTATAATTCAATCAAAACGAGAAAAATAAAAAAATATAAATACATAGAAGAAATTTGTTGTCAAATTACGATGATAGCATGAATTTATCTCATGCTCCTTGTATAGCATGCTCCTTGTGAAAATTCATTCCATTTCTTCTTCGAATGTACCTTATATGATGATTTTAGGGAGACATTACTGACAGCTATCGATAATCTTAGAGGACAAAATACTCTACATAGTATTCTTTTTGGTGATTCAAACTTAGATGTTTTCCTGAATACAAAAATATTCTTGTCTGTACACAAATTTATAGAAACAACTAACAGATTCAGTAGCTAGCATATTATTGTTTCCAAACTGTTAATCATTAATATTGTTAAATCTATATTCAACACTAAAATGTATAATATTAGGATATGTATGAGATGCACACTGTCTTCACTTTCCAGCACATTGTACATATCCTTCATATGAGCACTGTATATATATTGCGCACTATGTTTCCACAATGTGAAGCTTCAACTGTAAATTGTTCATTTTCATTATGCAATATTATGTATAACTGTATATAGGGAGAAGGCGGTAATAAGTGCTGCCCTTTGTCTTTTTGGACAATAAAATATGTTTAATAATATTTCATCTTGTGATCTGACAAAGTTAATATTTTCAAGTCAAAATATCAACTTTAGTAAACCACATGAAGAGATAAATATTGCATTTGACAAAATAAATTCAAGTCTTATATTTTCTTTGTGATCTTCATGACCTTACTCAGAAAACCATAGTGTCAATGAGGCAGACTGACTCTAGGTGTGACAAAACGTGATATTTCACCTGATTTTAATAAAAATCTTATTTTTTTCACTCTAGCGAAAGTATGTTTTGAGCATGGTCATGATTAAATACATACCTGTAATACAAATATCAAAACGTGTTTCATTAAAACAAGAGTGAATTTCTGTGTGACATTGATATAAAGAGCTGTAGTACACTGTCATTAAATTGATGCATCTGTTGGGTTTACCCTTTACACAGAATATACTGTTTGAGTTTTCGACATATCAGATGAATTGATGCCTTCAAGATTGTTCTAAAGTACATGTAGCATGTAATGTTACACACTGTGATTAATTTTCCTTAAACTTCTCTATTTCAGAAGAATGTTGTTTTCTAAATAAGCAATATTTTGAGAGAAGGTGAATATGCATTGTTTATAAAAAATGTTATTGAAGTAGGAATATTATTACAATATAATAGAATTATTCATTTCAGGCCAGCGAGTCAACACAATGAAGTTCTAGTATCCCGTGACGGATGTCTGGAGGAGCTTTCTGCTGACAGTAACACAATGGTTACAATGTCCATCCTGTCAAAGGACGAGGAAGTGAAAAGCCATATTCATTCAATCAACAAATGTGGTTCCTGTCACATTTCTCTTAAATAGGACGAGGAACTGAAAAGCCTTATTCACTCACAAATCAACATGGCCAATATTTATCGGACACTGAAAAAGCACATTGTACCATTTGTTTACAAGCAAGAAAATTATTTTCTCCTGGAATTTAATTAGGTGCTTTTGACTGACAAAGACACCCAGTCCATGTTAAGTTTTGAAAACTTATATTGTGAGAAATAAAGATATGAAAATTTTGGTTTGTTTTTCTTTGTCAAATATGAGAAATCCAGATTGTTCCATCAACATAATTTGTACCGATACATATATTTTATCTTGGCTTGATTACCAATTGAAGTTGATTCCTTTTTATCTTTTGTTATTTTATCTGTACTCATATCTGATCAAGACATTTTCAAACTATTCAGGATAAATGTATTAGTAGCTTCCTTTTGATATACAATTACCTTTCATCATACAGGATTAGGTGAGGGTGTTCAAGAAGTTGGTAGTTGTATCAATTCTTATATTTCTTCAATTTCATGCATTATTTATATTTATCAATTTTTAGTTTCCTTTTAACTTATTTTAAACAGTTCACACATTATTACTTTTGTAGTACACGGTGCAATCTCAATCGGCAATAATCAGTTAAGTAAGTGATGTTTGAAGAACAAGTAAAGTATCATCTGTCATTGTACACACTGAATAGGGTTATCGCCCCTTCTGAATATTTATTTTGACACACGAATTATTTTCATAATTAACATTGTAATATGTTAAAATGAAAATCATAGCAGAAAAAGTGTCTTTTGTCAACTGGACTCATGGCAAAACGATAGTGCGTTGTGCAGCAAACACCACTATGAAACATGAAATAAACATGATCTCAATCTTGATCTAGAGTTCGCCAAGCCACGCATTGACTGAGCAATTTTGCAAAAGTACACTGACGTGTTTCATGTTATGCGGTTTATTTACGATAGAAAACTTCTGTCATTGAATGTACTGTCACATTGTACCTATATGCCGACAAGGTTATGATAAAACAATCTATTTCTGAAATACGTATCTCGAAATGCACCTTTCGATTCACTTCTGGGATCCTGACAGCAAAATGCTAATTCCAGTGTATTACAGGCATATTTTAGTTGGACCTCATGATTTAACGTGAAATATCTTCTGTATTATATACAGAGGATACCATTTTTTGTTTGTTTGAAATGTCCAACATGCTGTCTATTCCCTATGAGCTGATGCGACTCTCACTGCATGGAGCTATGCTCCCCAAGCCTCGTTTTCGATCCAAGATGGCGAAAGTGTGAAAAAGGTCAATAGGCCCCCACACCCCAGCGCTGCCTAGTGAGACTGCTTGACACAGGGTATAACCCTACTCTCCTACCAGTCACCACACCCCAGCACTGGCTAGTGAGATGTCTGGACACGGGGCACAACCCTACTCTCCTACCAGTCACCACACCCCAGCACTGGCTAGTGAGAGCATGTAGGTTATCCCAGCATGGTGACCTCTCTGGTCAGCCAACAGTCTCCCCACACCCTGTAAATTCACTGTTTATCTTGTACTGCTGTCATGCTAAGGTTAATAAGTAGACAAGGTTTTATCATTTGAAAAAGAATTCTGCAAGGTTTTTTATAATTGGCAGGATAAATAAATACTGTTCTAAAAAAACAGACTTGATCATAACAGTAAAGCCACCATGCCCTGAGATCTCCAATGTGATGCATGCCACCTTTCCTATTTCCCAATGACTGCCTGACATTAATTTGGATGTACCCATTATCTTTATGTGATCCTTCATATCCTAGTAACAACATGAGTTATTTACCCAGAAGTGGTATTCCCCAAAACTATGTCAATCAGATATAGCTAAATTATTGACTGCTTAAGTTTCCTCATATAAAATGTACACTTGTTCCTTGTTTATTAAAATTTGATATAATGAATCTGGTCTTGTCTCTGGATTACATAATAAAACAATTATAGACTTCATAGTTACCCTGGACCTAAATGTTAAACTTGTTGAATCAAATAAATCCCAAAACAGGAACAAAAATATTATTCTATATTATATGTTCAGCACAATAAACTCCTCACTTAACATGGTTTGTCTGCTTATGACACTCATTCATTCAAACATGCTGTTCATGGTGTGTAATGTATTGAGGGCTACATGACGTACAATATATAGGCTATGACTCCTATAGACCAGCAGTCCACCTCCTTCCCATACGGCTGTTGGGCCAGCACTTCAGGGGCTGGAAACAAACAAAGAACATCAGGAGATAAAGACAGAAGTAAAAATCAATTCAGTATCACACCCCATGCAGTGCGTGCTCTGAACAAAGCCGAGATATGTGGGTTCAATATAGGAATGCACAACTACCACCTTGGACAGAGACGGTGGTTCATACATACAGCCTGCACAACTACCACCTTGGACAGGGACGGTGGTTCATACATACAGCCTGCATGTACAACTACCACCTTGGACAAAGACGGTGGTCCATACATACAGCCTTCATACACAACTACCACCTTGGAGAGAGACGGTGGTTCATACATACAGCCTTCATACACAACTACCACCTTGGACAGAGACAGTGGTTCCTACATACAGCCTGCACAACTACCACCCTGGGCAGAGACGGTGGTTCATACATACAGCCTGCATGCACAACTACCACCTTGGACAGAGACGGTGGTTCCTACATACAGCCTGCATGCACAACTACCACCTTGGACAGAGACAGTGGTTCCTTCATACAGCCTGCACAGCTACCACCTTGGACAGAGACAGTGGTTCCTACATACAGCCTTCATGCACAACTACCAACCTGGACAGAGACGGTGGTTCCTACATACAGCCTGCACAACTAACACCTTGGACAGAGACAGTGGTTCCTACATACAGCCTTCATACACAACTACCACCTTGGACAGAGACAGTGGTTCCTACATACAGCCTGCACAACTACCACCTTGGACAGAGACGGTGGTTCATACATACAGCCTGCACAACTACCACCTTGGACAGAGACAGTGGGTCCTACATACAGCCTGCACAACTACCACCTTGGACAAAGACAGTGGTTCCTACATACAGCCTGCACAGCTACCACCTTGGACAGAGACGGTGGTTCATACATACAGCCTGCACAACTACCACCTTGGACAGAGACGGTGGTTCATACATACAGCCTGCATGTACAACCACCTTGGACAGAGACGGTGGTTCATACATACAGCCTGCACAACTACCACCTTGGACAGAGACGGTGGTTCATACATACAGCCTGCATGTACAACCACCTTGGACAGAGACAGTGGTTCCTTCATACAGCCTGCACAGCTACCACCTTGGACAGAGACAGTGGTTCATACATACAGCCTGCATGCACAGCTACCACCTTGGACAGAGACGGTGGTTCCTACATACAGCCTGCATGCACAACTACCACCTTGGACAGAGACAGTGGTTCCTTCATACAGCCTGCACAGCTACCACCTTGGACAGAGACAGTGGTTCATACATACAGCCTGCACAACTACCACCTTGGACAGAGACGGTGGTTCATACATACAGCCTGCACAGCTACCACCTTGGACAAAGACAGTGGTTCATACATACAGCCTGCATGCACAACTACCACCTTGGACAAAGACAGTGGTTCATACATACAGCCTGCATGCACAACTACCACCTTGCACATGCCTAAGATTTGTTTGCTGTTTTTCTCAACAGTCTGCAATATTTCAGCTATATCACATTCCTGTGTAAATGCTCGAGTCTGGACAAGTCAAACCAGAGATTGACTACAAGCAATGTCCCACACCATCAGGTCCCCAATGAACCAAGTCCCAGAGTCAGATCATCCAATCTATTTAGTGACTTTATGACAAGCAGAGGTTGCAGGGACCTATTCTAAGTGTGCCCTCCAGGGGATCATTACAGGCAGGTTGAGCAACACACCTTGCTTGGGGCAGGACAAAGGGCAGTAGGCCACAGCTTGTGGCTCTGTTTACTTCACAACTTTATCGTAATCTGTACACAAAACATTCTTCCAGCCAAACATTCCAACAAAGATTAATTAGGGCAATGTATATGTAGCTGAGTGTTGGCATCTAACTCTAACAGAAAGTTTCCAAAGGTAGCTGTGATCACTCTGTTTAGCCCTCAGTTGTTTCATATGAAAGTTTTGTTACTCTGACATGAAACAACTAAATAAAGAACTAGAAAGCATGACATTCTATACATGCTGAATGATAAGTCAATGTTAAGAGGTGAGTTCATGTAAGATTTATCTGATTTTATGGATCATAGGCCTTACCTTTGAGAAGATCTGTAACACATCTGAATCTTGGTTCTAAATTTTAGATCAGGAAGTTTATACAAGGGCCAAGAAGGATTAGCTAAGGGCATAACAAGTTTCTACAAATCAGACTCCCCACATCATGCTGACGACATTACGTAAAGGTACGTACACTGGCTTACAGGGAGTTAGGTCAAATGTTCATCATGAGTAACCACAGCACATGTTCAGCCATAACAAAGTCTTGGCCAAGGCTGAAGTTGTGACAATACCACAATCCCCCCAAAGATATAACATAAGTTACTAATAAATCATACAACATGAAACATGTACATAACGTTTCAGTCACATGAGCAACAAAGCAGAAAGTTTGAGACCTAAACTTGTAGCATGTACCTACTAATCTGGCAAAAGAAAACTGTTCCTTTTACATTTGTATTTCCCTTACACTAACAGACAGGAAAAGCATAAGTAGATCAAATCAAGTTTGTACAAAATCACAACAAATACGTTCAATGTGTTTTGGACAAATTAAAGTGAATTTATGTCTGTAATACATCTGAGTTTTATTTCAGAGAGAGATCAACTTCTAATTAATTGGAAATGATATATAAACAATTTCAATGATTTTATATCTTAACACCATTCACATGAGAGCATTGCTGAGATCACCTGTAATACTGCCAGCTACTTGAATTGTACCATAGGTGTATATATACATATATATACATATTGATACATATAGATATATATGGCTACATGTGCCACCCTCTTTACTAGGAGAAATGGAACATCTACTGTCTGGCTATACATGAATGGGGCACCTACTGTTTGGCTATACATGAATGGGGCACCTACTGTCTGGCTATACATGAATGGGGCACCTACTGTTTGGCTATACATGAATGGGGCACCTACTGTTTGGCTATACATGAATGGGGCACCTACTGTCTGGCTATACATGAATGGGGCACCTACTGTCTGGCTATACATGAATGGGGCACCTACTGTTTGGCTATACATGAATGGGGCACCTACTGTTTGGCTATACATGAATGGGGCACCTACTGTCTGGCTATACATGAATGGGGCATCTACTGTCTGGCTATACATGAATGGGGCACCTACTGTTTGGCTACACATGAATGGGGCACCTACTGTTTGGCTAAATAAGGACCACCCTCTCTACAGGCACAACCTGCTTGCTACATATACCACTTTCTTCATCCCGTCCTTGACTTACCCACATATCCTGGTGTGCCACACGCTGTCTCCATAATGCCAGTACCCTCCACCTTCGACAACCCAAAGTCGCTGATCATGATTTTGGAATCCTCATCATGGCTGTAGTATAACAAATTCTCCGGCTGAAAAGCAATATCACAAGCATAATAGATTATGTGTCAGATAGTTAGAGGAGACTCTCTTGATCGTCCCTACAGTCATGGGTAACGTTGGGTAGTGTATCCATGGGTAGATGACACACATGGCAAGCAAACCTCCATGAGTGTGTGCCAGTGTAAACACCTGCTGCTGTAATAGTTGGTACTTGGGCCAAATGGAGGAAAGAAACACACTCTTGTCATCATCCAGTAGGATGCAACATATACACACAAGAATGGTCATTTGATTCAAACAACTGTCTTAGTTATCTGGACATTGGATAATCTTCAGATTGGAACTGAGTGACATTCATCATAAGCAATCTATCCTTCAATCTGATCATTTAAAACATGTCTGTGACATCATTCTATGGTTTGGGTGCTCCATTATTTTTAGGGAATAGTGAGTAGATGTGTTCTCTGCCACTGTTGCACGTGCTCCGTCGTGAGCTGATCTTTACACTGCATGTTTAATGACTCTTTAGTTTGTAGTTTTTAAAAATGGTGGTAACATATCCAGAAAAGAAAAATGGTTTTACAGAAGGAAGCCTGTAGAAGTTGTTCCATTTTATAAATACTTAGGCTTGTGTTTTACAAGTAGATTAACTTGGTCAAGGAATGCACATAACATTTCATTGCAAGTCAAGAAAATTTTTGTAGGCATATTAAAAAGTCTTAGAGTTCTGGACAATGTTACATATGATGTTTATTTTAAAATATTTGATACAAAAATAAGCCCGATGCTATTGTATGGATCCGAAATTTGGGGCCTAGAACATTTGGATGTTATTGAGAAAATACATTTATATGCATGTAAACGGTTCTTGGGGTAAAATCTAGCACAGAAAAAGCAAGGGTATATGGTGAATGTGGACGGTTTCCCATGTATATCAATAGTTTTTTAAAGGTTATTAAATACTGGGTCAAGCTATTAAATATGCCATCTTCAAGATACCCGGAAATTTTTTATAATATGATGCTTCTCTACGACAGCCATGGGAAACAAAATTGGGCATCAAAAGTTAAAAACATGCTATACGAATGTGGATACGAATGTGGATATGGTTATATTTGGTTACAGCAACATGTAGATATGCCACAACATTTCTTCTCCCGTTTGACACATACTTTAAAAGATATGTACATTCAAAAATGGCATTGTTCTTGGTTTAGTTCTAGAAAAGCAAACTATTACACTACATTTATCACTATCACTTTTTATGTGTATGTCCAGTGTATGAAGATTTAAGAGCAAAATATCTAAATAACTATTTCTACCGCAACCCAAACGGTAACAAATTTTGTAAATTAATGACTTGTGACTGTACAGAAACTATTAGAAATCTATCAATGTTCATTTATCATGCCATGAAACTAAGAAAATGTATGAATTTGTAACACGCCCCACACATTGTACTATAGGCCTTTGGCCTCATAAGTACCATGAATAAAGATTGACTCTTTAGAATGTTTTGTCAAAGTGTAAGAGTAGAGATGTTAGAGACTGTGGAAAAAGTACAGTTTTGTTTCACTTCTGTAAAATCAAAAAAACATATATTCACACATTTATTCACTGAAAAATTGATTGCTGACACATATCATGAACGAAGTATCCTGACAAAGAAGATATGACTTTGGTGTTTGGCTTCAGCTCCATGGTCAACACAATCACCTACTACCATCTACTTCAACATTCATATGGTGTTGCCCAATATATACTGAACCGCAAAAGACATCACCATGGATAGATATATCCTTAATTGTCCAAACACTGTAAACATACTTTGAGACATATTAAAAAGATGAAACTAGGCAAAACTGATCATCAAGGTTGAAATTAAAGTGTCAAATGATCTTAAAGTGAAACACAAACACTAGTCTCTGAGAAAATGGCATCACAAGTCAGTATCTCATGTGTCCGCCATGTGCATTGTTGACTGACGTGTAACATCGATACATGGAATGGATGAGGCGGTTGATGAAGGCCATAGGCATTTGAGTCCACACTCTGAGGAACGCCTGACGCAGTTCAGCTGCAGTTGTCGGCCTTGTTGGGATGTCATTCAGCTTTCTTTGAATCTCGTCCCACAGATGCTCAATGGGATTTAAATCGGGACTGAGGGCAGGCCACTGCATGGTTCTGAGGCCATTCTCCTGGAGGAAATCTCTTGTTGCTCTCGCAGTGTGGGCATGGGTGTTATCATGCTCAAACTCTTGGTTGCGGCGAAGTGCCAAATGAGGAATGGCATGTGGTCTCAAGACTTGAGCAATGTACCGAGTTGCTGTGACACCATTGCCTCTCCCTGGACCGATGTTCTGGAAGACTACAGGGCCGACCCTCTGTGCAAGATCAATTCCGTCCCACATCATGATGCTCGGACCACCCCACGAGTCTCTCTCAACAACACAAGCATCCGAATAACGTTCCCCACGGCACTGCCAGACTCTCTCTCTGCCATCTGAGAAGAGGTGCTTGTGGCACCAATGCTGGTGCTGTGTTGCCCACTGAAGACGGTCCCGGCGATGACATGGTCCTCGGTGTGGCCTGTGTCAGTGGAGGTGTCTGCTTGGCAATCGTCGATGCACGGTGTATGCACTGATGTGTCACTTCTGTCTCCCATGGTATGTTGAGCAGTTTCCGCAGTAGTAACAAAACGATCTTGAAGATGTTGTCGCTCAATCTGACAATCCTGACATCAGTGGGTGACCCTTGGTCTCCCACTAAGTGGTCAGTCATCTGTAGTGTTGGTGGTCTGTCATCTGTAGTGTTGGTGGTCTGGTACCGATACTGGAGTCTGTATATGGTCCTTACGTGGACTTGAAATGCTTTGGCTACTTGCCGGGCGGTTTGTCCAGCTTGCAATCGCCCAAGGGCTTGGTGTCGCTGATTTCTTGTCAATCTTAGCATGTGGTAGCAATTCAATAACAAATGAATGTTATCCGATCTGGGTGAATTTTTATAGGGCAAGAACTGGGGGAACGCATGTGCATTTCAATTTGCACGGAACTCATGTGCATTAAAAAATTCATTTTTCCAGACAAGGTAATGTTGAATTTAGAAACTTTGACAAAACTTACCCAGATATTTAAATGACAATTTTTCATGCAATGTTACTTGGGGTGACGTTTCTTTTTCGGATCAGTATATAATGTTTATCTCATTGAATGAATGAAAAGAGTGGACATTTTCATGTCACAAGATATGCTCATGACAAGGTAGGGAGAATATTCGCCTACCTATCTTCACTCATACACAAGACAGCTGGTCTCTAGGGGCTGATCTTAACACCCACCCACTGGTCTGTCATCTCTCCACTGTAGAACAATATATAGGGGATTGATTGCACTGTGAGGTCTGACAACAGTATCATGTCCTCTGTTGTACCCACCTTCAAGTCTCTATGTACAACTCCCTTTGTGTGCATGTAGTCAACTGCAGCCAGGACCTGCTTTATCAAGTTACTGGCATCCTTCTCTGTGTAACTTCCCTTCTCAACGATCCTGTCAAACAGCTCCCCTCCAGTCACACTGAAAACACCAAGCCCTCACCTCAACCTCAGCTACATTTTTCCATAATACTCATTCCTAAAGCTGCTTAACCAGCATGAATGATTATTCCAACAAGTCAACAAACAACATTCAACAACCTGTGTTATCTGCATTTATCAGGTCTTAGGTTTATATTTAACAACAATGGATATTCAGTTTGCAATAATGATATGTTGCTGCCTCTACTAACTTTCAGGCAGTGAGAATCTGGCTCCACCAATCTCCTAGAGAAACACCATCAGAGGCTAAGGGACAACCAGCCAAGGACAAGCTCAGCTTGACCTGTATTATTGGGAGAATGCTGACTTAATCAGCATCATTTCCCGTACCTGGTCCTCCTGCTCCCATATTTATTACACATGAAACCCACGAGACTCATTTCACCTCCTTGCGGGTCCCTTGCACTTCAATCAATGTCAACCACACCTGATACTTCTCAATGTCAGGTTGTTGTCTCGCTACAGGAGGATCAAACATTTAGGTGGGTTCTGATTAAACTCATTAAGTAAGTGAATGTTGTGTACCACAATATTGTAGCTCTGTCACTGCAGCCTAGAAATAATCAAACCTGACATTGTAACCGTCCACTACAGTCAGCTTGTACTGTGTATTTTGTATGAGAATCCCTATAGGTGTCAGTTTATATGTCTGCTGTGGTTGAAGGGCTCGATTTAAGGAACTGGATTAAACTTGCACCTCGTGCATGTTGACAAGAAAAACAATTACACCACACAAAACCAGGTTGCACCCTGCAGGTCATAAAAATGTATCAAAGTAGAAACACTGACTGACCTGCTGCCAGTGTCACATACATTCATGACACATTGCTATAAAATATAATAGGAACATGTACACATAATGAAGTATCCACAGTTTGATGACCACAAGCCTAAGAAAGCATGACAAAATACACGTAACAGGCATTAGAGATGTAGTAGGGTAAATAAGCTTTAGGGGTACTGAGTGTGTTCGAAGATCAGTCTTGTGTGGACAAGTTAGCATTAGTCAGACATAAATCTGATTTTTTTCACATGCGCTTGGATGTAAACATAAATATTAGATTGCATTTATTTTCTACAATAGATTGCACAGTGCATGTCTGATATAGCTAAATGGAGCACATGATGATGGAAGGCTGCTGACCTTGGACATGGAGCATGGTCAGACAGATCAGGGAGAATTATTCAGGAGGTACTTGATCAACTACTTGTCTCTCCTTCTTAATGTTGCACAAAGGGAACTGGGGGAATGGGATGAGGACTGGCATCTATCTGTCTCTGCACCAAGGTCTAAGCTGGGAATATCGGGGATGATACAGGTCTATGACACAATGAAGCCCAAGTCAAGAGGGTGGGGGCGAGATTCTGTGACAAATTGTTAGTGATGTTTCTAAAAGGGCAAACTCACTCCAAATACGTCATGAGATGCTGACTGTCAGATATTCACACCCACCTTCTGGGAATTACCCTGTGGTTATCTCCTGGGAAAGTACATTTACGTCACTCTTAGTGCCAGATTAATTTGTAACTAACATGACACTTCTGAAAATACCGAAATGGTGAGGATAAATTATTTTTTATATTGGAACACATTTCTCTTCTAAGGGATGTAGTTAGGTATATTCAATAGCCATGATGGCCACTAAGCACTGGTGGTTGACTTAAGTGTGACCTGAATGTGTGGTGGTTGACTAGTGTGACCTGAATGGTTGACTAGTGTGACCTGAATGTGTGGTGGTTGACTTAAGTGTGACCTGAATGTGTGGTGGTTGACTAGTGTGACCTGAATGGTTGACTAGTGTGACCTGAATGCGTGGTGGTTGACTTAAGTGTGACCTGAATGTGTGGTGGTTGACTAGTGTGACCTGAATGGTTGACTAGTGTGACCTGAATGTGTGGTGGTTGACTAGTGTGACCTGCATGTGTGGTGGTTGACTAGTGTGACCTGCATGTGTGGTGGTTGACTAGTGTGACCTGAATGCGTGGTGGTTGATTAGTGTGACCTGAATGCGTGGTGATTGACTAGTGTGACCTGAATGCGTGGTGGTTGACTAGTGTGACCTGAATGCGTGGTGGTTGACAAGTGTGACCTGAATGTGTGGGGGTTGACTAGTGTGACCTGAATGCGTGGGGGTTGACTAGTGTGACCTGAATGTGTGGTGGTTGACTAGTGTGACCTGAATGCGTGGTGGTTGACAAGTGTGACCTGAATGTGTGGGGGTTGACTAGTGTGACCTGAATGCGTGGTGGTTGACTAGTGTGACCTGAATGCGTGGTGGTTGACAAGTGTGACCTGAATGTGTGGGGGTTGACTAGTGTGACCTGAATGCGTGGGGGTTGACTAGTGTGACCTGCATGTGTGGTGGTTGACTAGTGTGACCTGCATGTGTGGTGGTTGACTAGTGTGACCTGAATGCGTGGTGGTTGATTAGTGTGACCTGAATGCGTGGTGCTTGACCTGCATGTGTGGTGGTTGACTAGTGTGACCTGAATGCGTGGTGGTTGATTAGTGTGACCTGAATGCGTGGTGATTGACTAGTGTGACCTGAATGCGTGGTGGTTGACTAGTGTGACCTGAATGCGTGGTGGTTGACAAGTGTGACCTGAATGTGTGGGGGTTGACTAGTGTGACCTGAATGCGTGGGGGTTGACTAGTGTGACCTGAATGTGTGGTGGTTGACTAGTGTGACCTGAATGTGTGGTGGTTGACTTGTGTGACCTGAATGTGTGGTGGTTGACTAGTGTGACCTGAATGTGTGGTGGTTGACTAGTGTGACCTGAATGTGTGGTGGTTGACTTGTGTGACCTGAATGTGTGGTGGTTGACTAGTGTGACTTGCATGTGTGGAGGTTGGCTAGTGTGACTGAGAGGGTGAGAGTGACCTGTGCACCATGCTTGTTGACCCGTAAACTGAGAGGGTGGGAGTGACCTGCATGCCATGCTTGTTGACCTGTATACTGAGAGAATGGGAGTGACCTGTTCACCATGCTTGTTGACCTGTGGACTGAGAGGGAGGGAATGACCCACAAGCTACTCACAGTTCCATGACCAGGAAGACATGTGTCTTGTCATCAAACACATCCACAAGCTGTACGATGTTGGGGTGGTTCAGTCTGAAATAATAAATAAGAAGTGTTGATAGTATATATACTAGCCCCTAAATCTTAAAATATAACAATGAAAAGTTTCCATGGAAACTTTAATAGGTGGATACTGAGATCATAAGAAGACAGCAGTACAGCATGTTTATTGTCCATGACGTTACGTGTCCAAATGTGGGGTGGGGGTCAAGCAACAATGTCGCAAACTCAATAACGGGTATGCTCACCATGAGCAACGATAAGTATATCAAATGGGCATGGAAGGCTTGTGGAATGGCTTGCCATACACTCTGCAATGGAATGTTATCTGGCAGATCTGGTACACGAGGATGACATCGCTCCATTTCATCCCACACAGAGATCCAGTGAATTTGCAGGCCAAGGTAGTACTTGAACATTGTGCTGTTGAAGTAATGCCATAGCAACCCTAGCTGTGTGAGGACAGGCGTTATCCTGTTTGAATGTCAAACCTGGGCCATGAGGTTGATGAAACTGAATCACCACTGGTCACAGAATCTGATCTCTGTAGCCCACACCTGTCAAAATGCTCTGAACAACAACTAAAAGGGTTCTCTGACGTGCACTTATTCTACCCCAAATCACGGGACCACCCCATTCCTCTCCATGACACAGGCTTGAGCATAAAGCTCCCCAAGATGTCTGTAGACTCTTTGACTGTTAAATCTGGACTCGTCTGTAAAAACAATAGTCCTCCACCACAGCCGAGATTGACGCACATGATTTCTACACCACCTTTGACGGTGGTTTAGTCTATCACATTGCATCAGGATGTATGGCGGGATGATGTGGTTGTATCCTGTTACAGTATGAGCAGTTCCTGACTGTGTTGGGGTGGATACGCTGAATCCCTGGAATGGTCTGAGCACCGAACACTGCAGTCTGAAACCTGTGCTGGAGATGGGTCACCTGTATCCATCTGACCTGTCTTAGCATAATAACGTATGGGCGTCCTCCATGTTGGCAATTGACAACTTCATTAATTCTTCTGATAACGTCTCAACAGTGCTGAAATGGTGTTTCGGTGGCAATGGAAATACACAGCCACCTGACGTTTGAGACATTCCCCCACTGACAATCCCAAAAGCCTCATGACGTTGTGCAGTCTTGAGTCCTCACATAATGTGCGGTTTATTAGCCATTTAATTCTTTGAACGATCAAACGTCAAACAATAAGGCTTCCCAAATCAACAGCAGCTTTTTTTCATCATGTGATCCACACAGTGTATCACAAGATGCACATGCCCATGCCGAAACCACTGACGTCATGAAACAGAGCCTTACACAACACTACAGTATCCTTGCACAACACTGCCTCATCCTTACACAACACTGCCTCATCCTTACACAACATTGCCTAATCCTTACACAACATTGCCTCATCCTACACAACACTGCCTCATCCTTACACAACACTGCCTCATCCTTACACAACATTGCCTCATCCTTACACAACACTGCCTCATCCTACACAACACTGCCTCATCCTTACACAACACTGCCTCATCCTAACACAACATTGCCTCATCCTTACACAACACTGCCTCATCCTTACACAACACTGCCTCATCCTTACACAACATTATACCATCCTTACACAACACTTACACAACACTGCCTCATCCTTACACAACATTGCCTCATCCTTACACAACATTATACCATCCTTACACAACACTACACCATCCTTGCACAACACTACACCATCCTTGCACAACACTATACCATCCTTACACTTCACTATGCCAACCTTGCACAACACTACACCATACTTGCACACCTCTACACCAACCGATGACAACACTTCACCATCCTTCACAACACTACACCATCCTTGCACAACACTATACCATCCTTACACTTCACTATGCCAACCTTGCACAACACTACACCATACTTGCACAACTCTACACCATCCGATGACAACACTACACCATCCTTCACAACACTACACCATCCTTGCACAACACTGCATCAACCCTTCACTTCACTATGCCAACCTTGAACAACACTACACCATCCTTGCACAACTCTACACCATCCTTGCACAACACTACACAATCCTTGCACAACTCTACACCATACTTGCAAAAGAGTACACCATTCTTGCACAACACTACACCATCCTTGCACAACACTGCATCATCCCTACACTTCACTATGCCAACCTTGCACAACACTACACCATACTTGCACAACACTACACCATCCAGGCACAGTAACACTACACCAGCTTTGCACTACAACTATATATGTCACCTATATCATCTTCAGGGCCAGTGCAGAACAAACAGAAGCCAATGCTACATGTGTAACTCAAAATGCCCAATATATATATGCCTAACTACAGGGAGAAACATATGATAGGCCTTAAATAAAACCATATCAAGAGTGCTCCCACTGTTGTGTGGATGAACCTGAGAGACAGGCTCATGAAGTATGGTCCAGAGGGAACACAGAGTCCCATATCACTGATGATGGTGTCGTCACCAAAGCAAAACCAAATCCCCTCCCACAATGTCACTGTCCAAGTTAATAACAGGAACTGACATCTTCTTTAGTGAGCCTACCAAAATATAACAGATCATATCAATTACTTTCAGCTGGAAAAGATATGTTGGTACAAGATACACACCACCATGATTTCATGAATATATGCACAGAGTAAGCGGTGTAGTCCAACAGGGTTACTTATAATCCAATAAAGTTGCCATACCACACTATTAGGATGTGTATGAACAGCAGGATTTACTATGCATGATGACAGCACATTGTTTTCATATGTTTGACCAGTATCTTATTGGCATTGCTTCTGAGACTTGGTAAACTGGACCTTTTGCTTTGCTATCAATCTGTAAGCAATATATTTTGAATATATATTTATACGAAAAACTTCTAATAAGGAGCCCTACTATGCAAAGAGGCCTATTTTGGCAGGAGAGCATTTAATATTTTTTAAGGTCTAACATGTTAAAGATGACCTCTTTTCTGCAGAGACTCATTTCACACATCTGTTCTCTGCAAGCTGAATGAAATCCTCAAGATTGAAATTCCACATGCATTACTACACAATAATAATATCATCTGCATTAATTGCACACACACACACACACACACACGAAAAGTGTTTGCATTAAATGCAAAAACAGAAGCTTCTTGTGTGCCCCAAAACTTTCCAATCAGAAACATGTATCACAACTAATTTGACGTTTCCACATCAGGTGATCTCACACTTGCATAATGCAGTAACACATTGAAACAGAAAAGCCGATGCCACTGAGGCTACCTTAATATCAAAGTTATGATCAATTCTGGTTTGAGAAAATATACAACTCAAAACAAGTAAAAGAAATCCCCACAATTGGAAGGCTGTGTGCTGTATCAACGCGTGTCGGTCTGACGTTGATTAATGAACAATTTGCATACTCGTATATGCAAGAGGCCGACGTATGGTTCTCAGTAGGAAGTGACAACTTGGAGACGATGGCTTGCAGTATATACAGTTTTACTTTATACATGTAGATAGATACATACAAATGACACTATGTGCCAAGTCAGCACATAGTGGTAGTGCTTGTTGTCTTGGTGCCCCGGAGCACCCAGCCTAACCCTAGCTAGGCTAAGCTAGGGTAAGACCTTTTTTTCTCCTTCCCTTCTCTCAATCATTCTGGACCAAGGCTTATATAGCCAAGGTCACCTGACATTTAGTAAGTAATAAATATAAATATAAACAGTAAATCATCAGTGACATACTTGCACATCCTGTTCAGGATGGCAGACGGTCGATGTACACAAAACTGGGGATTAACACTTAGGATTAGCATCTTATAAATAACAGCAATTAAATGTTTCAAGGCATATAGATGTCATAGCTCCAGGGTAATGAGCCTTTGCAATCAAATGTTCTTCAGACAATGGGTGTCGTAAATCAGTCACCATGACAGCTGCAATACTCAGCTGAGCCATGTCAGATGAACCAGAGTTACATGAAAGAATCTGGTGTTCATTCCCACAGTACAAATGTCCAATGCAGTACAACTCTGAAGCAGAAAATCCAATGCTCAAATTTCTTTAATAATAGAGTGTAAGCACTGCCAGCCATGAACTGCCTAGAGATCATGTATACAATGTTTCCTCAAATTTTGATAATAAAAGTTACAGATATTGTGACTACACAAGTTTTGTGGGAAGTTGGACTTCCTGCAAAACCTGTGTAGTCACAATATCTTGAGCTTTTATGACTGAAATTCCCACCAAATGAGCTCGACTTTCAAGGTATTCCAATCACATACAGGATCATTACTCCTTTCAAACTATGGTTGTATTACAACTGAGAAGTTTTGATAACATACTAACAATTAACTCCCTGATGGAAACTATTTACATGTTGTTTCATGAATTAATGCCCTTCAAAGCGACCTTGAAATTTGACACAACCATGACATATGATAGGTGTTGAGTTAGTGACTTTGAATTTTTCGTAACTACACTTTTATTTTTCATAAAGTAATCTGAAATGTCATTAAATTTGTACCATGTTTCATAATTTGACCCTATAAGTGTCCGTAACATTACGGGGGACACCCAACAGTTGAAGTGATTGAGACCCTGCTTTAGAGATGTGTACTAAGTAAAATTCCAATCATTAATACTCAAGTTATCTTGTCTGAACACCCCTCCGTACATAGTGAGTGAGTGAGTTAAAATTTAACGTCGCATTGGCATTATTTCAGCCATATAGAGGATGAATACGCTTGAGTACAATAGAGGCTGGATACACTTGAGTACGATAGAAAAGCGGATTCACTTCAGTACCAAAGAGACTAGATACACTTCAGTACAATAGAGACTGGATACACTTCAGTACAATAGAGACTGGATACACTTCAGTACAATAGAGGCTGGATACACTTGAGTACGATAGAAAAGCGGATTCACTTCAGTACCAAAGAGACTAGATACACTTCAGTACAATAGAGACTGGATACACTTCAGTACAATAGAGACTGGATACACTTCAGTACAATAGAGGCTGGATACACTTCAGTACAATAGAGGCTGGATACAATTCAGTACCAAAGAGACTGGATACACTTCAGTACAATAGAGACTGGATACACTTCAGTACAATAGAGGCTGGATATACTTCAGTACAATAGAGACTGGATACACTTCAGTACAATAGAAAAGCGGATACACTTCAGTACCAAAGAGACTGGATACACTTCAGTACCAAAGAGACTGGATATACTTCAGTACAATAGAGGCTGGATACACTTCAGTACCAAAGAGACTGGATACACTTCAGTACAATAGAGGCTGGATACACTTCAGTACAATAGAGGCTGGATATACTTCAGTACAATAGAAAAGTGGATACACTTCAGTACAATAGAGACTGGATACACTTCAGTACAATAGAGACTGGATACACTTCAGTACCAAAGAGACTGGATACACTTCAGTACAATAGAGACTGGATACACTTCAGTACAATAGAGACTGGATACACTTCAGTACAATAGAGACTGGATACACTTCAGTACAATAGAGGCTGGATACACTTCAGTACAATAGAGACTGGATACACTTCAGTACAATAGAGACTGGATACACTTCAGTACAATAGAGACTGGATACACTCAGTACAATAGAGACTGGATACACTCAGTACAATAGAGGCTGGATACACTTCCGTACAATAGAGACTGGATACACTCAGTACAATAGAGACTGGATACACTTCAGCACAATAGAGGCTGGATATACTTCAGTACAATAGAGACTGGATACACTTCAGTACAATAGAAAAGTGGATAGACTTCAGTACAATAGAGACTGGATACACTTCAGTACAATAGAAAAGTGGATACACTTCATTACAATAGAGACTGGATACACTTCAGTACAATAGAGGCTGGATATACTATAGTACAATGACAGTGAACCGTGCAGTTTCATATGCACTCCAATAATCAGGCCTCTGTCCTCCCCGTCCCCTACTGATCCTGTGTCATCCCTATCAGTCACAAATCTGATCCCTTCCATCAACACTACTTGCTATCTTAATTCATCTGATGACTCAGGAGCAGAAAATAGACTCCAAACACCCCCAAATACACGAAAGAGTAAGATTTTGATAGGAACAATGTGTGACAAAGAAAATTGTTTGTCATGGTACCCCAAATGTCAATAGACCAACACTTAGTCCCAGAATTCTTTTTATCTTATTTGAAAATATTTATCCAAAATAAGTAAAATCCAAATGGAACTAAGAAACATTATGCTTAATTTGAGGCAATCAGGACTTGTGAAATCATTCTAGACTTGAGTTGGATTCCTTTTTTAATTTATTCTCTTGGGTATCAGAGGCTATCCCTCTTTGCAAACCTTAGTAAATTATGCTACCAAAACCTGGTTTACTCCAGACTCCATGATGTACACAAGTCACTGTCACAACAGCTCTAGTAGAAGTAGAAGTACTCACTAGAAGTATTGCCACTTTCATCATTCCTTCCACATCTCCACCACCCTTTCCAATAACCTTTCTTCTGTACATTCTGTATAACCATTCCCAGCACTATGGAACTGTCTGCATTCCTCATATATCATAAACAAATCACCTCCAACAATTAATCCTCCATTTCTATAGGCAGCCAGTAGCAAATCTGATAGACATTGTATGATCCTGTGTAGACTGGCAAGACATAAATCCCCAACTATACAGCGTCAATCAATAGTACAGAGGCTGCAAATAGTGAAGACGCACTGAGCAATGAACTAACGTCTAATTCCCAGATTTGATATATAAAGACAGTGGGTTGACATTTGGATACACAGCCCTTCATATTGTCCATAGATCCAGTCTGCTTCTGACAGCTGAGGAGTGGAAGTATCATCATGACCATCAAGACAAGTTGCAGGAAGACCAGCACTTTCATTCTTCCATTTTCTCCTGCTTGCAAATTTTATTGATTTTTTCTACATCCATCACATAAATATCTAGCATGACAGTTTTACACAGAAAATATGAGTAGTGTGTCCTGGGGCTGCTGCTTGGGTCGGGTTGATCACAGGGAGAGATATAACACCCTCAAAGTTCACCTGAGATTGGCTACTTCAACAGATACAACTGCTCCTGGAAACTTTTCAAAAGCATTTCAAATCTGCATCTTGGAAGTATAAGAACATACCTTGGAAATTCAATGACCACTGGTACAGCATAATCCATATAATATTTAGTATCAACCACAGCCATGGAACAGCAATGGTCTGTAGAAATATACATCTGCTTCAAACATTTAGATTCATCGACAAACTGCAGCCTTATTTTGTCAAATACAGTAACAAGGCTCTGAAGCTCAGCTGGAAAATATTATTTTCTGGAACATTACATGAGATCTGATCCATACAAGGTTGAATAAGAAAATGCAAAAACAGTGAAACCAGGGTCCTACACAACAGCAAGCCTGCATGTACATAACGAAATAGCACAAAGGTATTGTTGCTAACCCAGTACATTTAATGTGTGCTGAACGTAGTGGCATGTTTAGACATCAGGTAAGGAAAGAGTGTCTGTCTGTCTATTGTAGTCTGTTTGATGTGGGAGGACAGAATAATGCCTGTGTAATGTTTGTATATAGTATCATTCAGGCAGTTTAGGAGAGGTAAGATATTTTAATTTTCTCAACTCCAACAATGGACACAGGAAAAACATGCCAATATGGATTATATATGTTACTACCCATACCATGTGATAACTGCTTATCATTTGTCGTAATGATATGTGAAGAAGAGGTATAGTTGTGTGCAAGATTGTTTTTTTTTAATATTGTCGCTGTGCTGTCGGAATGCATTGATGAATAATAAAAGACGCCATTGCTTGAATGAACCATGTTAAATTTCATCTTCAGTCTTTGAAGATCTTGAAGTTTTAAAAGGTTTAAAAAATGTAAACTCAGACAGGAAGCTGGACAGATATAAGAGAATGCTCCATGCCATACACATACTGAAACGGGTAAAAATGGTTGGTTACCAACAGTAACAGTGAGCGCTGTGCTCAGAATGACTTCCTGCAGCCTGATATGCTTGCTGCCCTAGAAGGTTACATTTGTACATATATCTGTCTGTAATGTCAGCATCTAAGATGTACTTTATGAATATGTACTTCCTGTACAGGCTGATAGTCCATATACATTTATAACAAGTATTTGTCACAAAGTGACGAAATGTCCTCCGCCTGTATATATACCATAGTACCAAATATGAAGACAATCCAGCGATTAGTTCTTGAGATATTGCGGCAACACCGTTTTCCAACTCCAAAAGCAGATTTGCCTGCTGTGACCTTGAAAATGGGGTCAAGGTCACCAAAACTGACTGGTGTCTGCGGTGTCTGTATATACACCATAGTATCAAATATGAAGACAATCCAGCGATTAGTTCTTGAGATATCGCGGCAACACCATTTTCATATTACAAAAGCAGATTTGCCTGCTGTGACCATGAAAATGGGGTCAAGGTCACCAAAACCGACTGGTGTCTGCGGAGTCTGTATATATACCATAGTACCAAATATGAAAACAATCCAGTGTTTAGTTCTTGAGATATCGCGGCAACACCGTTTTCCAACTCCAAAAGCAGATTTGCCTGCTGTGACCATGAAAATGGGGTCAAGGTCACCAAAACCGACTGGTGTCTGCGGAGTCTGTATATACACCATAGTTCCAAATATGAAGAGAATCCAGCGTTTAGTTCTTGAGATATCGCGGCAACAAACATGTGGGACGTACGGACATACGTACGGACGGTCGTGAATACTATATCCCCCACTCCGCGCTTTCGCGCGGCGGGGGACAATTAAGAACATCAGTCAGCTGGTAGTTTCACAAACATTATTTCATCCTATTCCAGAGACAACTGAAAAACACCACACAGTTCAACACCTGGGGGCTTAACAAAAGTTGCATTGCAGTTAAGATTCTTTTCAGATTATCTGCAACAACAGATTATGCAAGAGTCTTGACATTTCAAACAAATAATTATGTCTCAACGCATTTTCAGTCCAACTTTTGAAATGTTTTCGCTTGAGATAATGGCAACGCTTAAGTGCTGATTGTAATCAATAGTCTTGTTTCATCAATTGCCTTGCAGTGAAGAAGAAGATTAGTGAGCTGCCCTTTGCCCTGAAGGGTGTGTGTTGGGTATGTGGGCTCTGTGGAGTAGCCCCGGCAAGCTGCAGCTGCCTCACCCGACAAGTCACTGATCTGCCTCCTCACAATTCACCCAACTCTCACATCTATATCTGCCTCCTCACACCTCACCCAACTCTCACATCTATATCTGCCTCCTCACACCTCACCCAACTCTCACGTCTATATCTGCCTCCTCACACCTCACCCAACTCTCACTTCTATATCTGCCTCCTCACACCTCACCCAACTCTTACATCTATATCTGTCTCCTCACACCTCACCCAACTCTCACATCTATATCTGCCTCCTCACCCAACTCTCACGTCTATATCTACCTCCTCACACCTCACCCAACTCTCACGTCTATATCTGCCCCCTCACACCTCACCCAACTCTCACATCTATATCTGCCTCCTCACACCTCACCCAACTCTCACATCTATATCTGCCTCCTCACACCTCACCCAACTCTCACGTCTATATCTGCCTCCTCACACCTCACCCAACTCTCACTTCTATATCTGCCTCCTAACACCTCACCCAACTCTCACATCTATATCTGCCTCCTCACACCTCACCCGACTCTCACATCTATATCTGTCTCCTCACACCTCACCCAACTTTCACATCTATATCTGCCTCCTCACCCAACTCTCACGTCTATATCTGCCTCCTCACACCTCACCCAACTCTCACGTCGAAAACCTGCCTCCTCACACCTCACCCAACTCTCACGTCTATATCTGCCTCCTCACACCTCACCCAACTCTCACGTCTATATCTACCTCCTCACACCTCACCCAACTCTCACATCTATATCTACCTCCTCACACCTCACCCAACTCTCACGTCTATATCTGCCTCCTCACACCTCACCCAACTCTCACTTCTATATCTGCCTCCTAACACCTCACCCAACTCTCATATCCATATCTGCCTCCTCACACCTCACCCAACTCTCACGTCTATATCTGCCTCCTCACACCTCACCCAACTCTCACATCTATATCTGCCTCCTCACCCAACTCTCACGTCTATATCTGCCTCCTCACACCTCACCCAACTCTCACGTCGAAAACCTGCCTCCTCACACCTCACCCAACTCTCACGTTTATATCTGCCTCCTCACACCTCACCCAACTCTCACGTCTATATCTACCTCCTCACACCTCACCCAACTCTCACATCTATATCTGCCTCCTCACACCTTACCCAACTCTCACGTCTATATCTGCCTCCTCACACCTCACCCAACTCTCACGTCTGTATCTGCCTCCTCACACCTCACCCAACTCTTACATCTATATCTGTCTCCTCACACCTCACCCAACTCTCACATCTATATCTGTCTCCTCACACCTCACCCAACTTTCACATCTATATCTGCCTCTTCACCCAACTCTCACGTCTATATCTGCCTCCTCACACCTCACCCAACTCTCACATCTATATCTGCCTCCTCACACCTCACCCAACTCTCACATCTATATCTGCCTCCTCACACCTCACCCAACTCTCACGTCTATATCTGCCTCCTCACATCTCACCCAACTCTCACTTCTATATCTGCCTCCTAACACCTCACCCAACTCTCACGTCTATATCTGCCTCCTCACACCTCACCCAACTCTCACATCTATATCTGCCTCCTCACACCTCACTCAACTCTCACGTCTATATCTGCCTCCTCACACCTCACCCAACTCTCACGTCTATATCTACCTCCTCACACCTCACCCAACTCTCACATCTATATCTGTCTCCTCACACCTCTGTCATGGTGACTGATTCACGACACCCATTGTCTAAAGAACATTTAATTGCAAAGGCTCATTACCCTGGAGCCATGACATCTATATGCCTTGAAACATTTAATTGCTGTTATTTATTAGATGCTAATCCTATTTGTTAATCCCCATTTTTGTGTACATCGACCGTCTGCCATCCTGAACAGGATGTGCAAGTATGTCACTGATGATTTACTGTTTACATTTATATTTATTACTTACTAAATGTCAGGTGACCTTGGCTATATAAGCCTTGGTCCAGAGAGAAAAGAGAGAAGGAGAGAAGGGGTTTGACTCTCTTACCAAGCAGACCTCTCTCCCACAGCCCAGAGTGTGTACCGACTCTCTGTGGCACCCTCAGTTATTTTCTAAGATATTGTAAATTGTTAATTGTTCTTGTAAATAACATTGTGATTAGTCTCCTGTGACTCTGGCTCTTTGCTGACTAATTCCCCAGCACGTCATTTGGAAGGTATTGTTCACCCAGAACAGTTCCATGATAATTTGGCGGAGAATCATCGTTTCCGGAACCACAGAGTCCAGGAACTAACTACGACCACCTACAAGAACCCATTGGAGGACATGTCCAACCGTGATCATCTGATGGAATAACAAGCAAGCTGCATCTACCTCTGACCTCAACACTGGATTAAAGACAACCAACTCCTCCAAAGACACCAACAAAGGAAGAAAAAGTCTTCAAATATTGTAAGTACTACATTGTTGATTACTTGTCTTCCTTTAATTTAGTACGGTACATACTAATAGGTGTCATGGCAAATATGGAGTATGGTATGGAAAGTAACTTTGAAAGTGAAATTCCAACAGTGTCTTTAGTTAGGCCCCTTGCCAAAAGTGTAATTCAGGCAAAATTTGGCACAAAAACAACAAATTGTTTAGTAGATACAGGGGCATCCATTTGTTGTATTTCGTCTGCTTTTCTGAGCACAGCTTTTGAAAACCTTACTCTTGGAAACTCACCCTTTCCACAGGTTAAAGGTGTTGGCGGCGAATTGCATAAAGTGTTAGGTTCAGTTGTGTTAGATTTTGTCATTGAGGATCAGGAATTTTCTCAAAGATTCTATGTTCTGCCTACACTACCAGAAGCAGTGATACTAGGTGAGAACTTCCTTGATGACAATGATGCAGTCTTAGATTATAGCTGTCATTCCTTGATACTTAACAACAGCACCTCAGATAGGCAATATATCAATTTCATAGCCAATTCAGTGCAAGAGATTAGTGGATTAGCAAAAACAACAGATCAGATTTACATCCCCCCTCAGAGTGAAATTCATTTCAAGGTTAGACTATCAGAGACCAAAGAGGACTCCCTCATCCTCATTGAACCCATTGCTTCCCTCACTGCTCATTCTGAAGTAGCAGGTGGTAGAACTCTTTCCAAAGTGAAAAGCAAAACTGCTACATTTAGGCTTATGAATCCCTCCCAAGAAGAAAAGGTTCTTGACAAGGGTACAGTTGTAGGCAAATTTAGTTACATTGAACAAGACTCTGTTTATGAAATCGACTCTGACCAACCATTCATCAGTACCGTTCACACCACTGAGAAGAGAGACAATGACACCAGGGATTATGTTAAAATTGCACAAGAATTAGGATTTGATTTGACCAATACACAACTGACTCCAGACCAACGACACAGACTACTTAGATTTTTGGGACAAAATAGAGACATGTTTTCAACGAGTCTTGCAGATTTAGGTAAGACTGACATGCACCAACATATCATTGACACTGGCAACCATCAACCTGTTAAGAGTAGACCATATTGTCAATCTCCTCATCTCCAAAAAGTCACTGAAGAACTTATAGATGATTTTCTGAAGTATGATTTGATCGAGGAATCTACTTCTATGTATTCAGCTCCCATTATCCTAGTCAAGAAACGCGATGGCTCATATAGATTTGTTTGTGACTACAGAAAGTTGAATTCTGTCACTTTACCAATGTCATGGCCTCTTCCTGTTTTTGATGATGTTGTTGATAACATCGCCAATGCACAAGCTAAGATCTTCTCAACTTTAGACCTTGCTAATGGCTTCTTCCAAGTGCCATTACATGAAGATTCAAAGCATAAAACTGCTTTCGTCACCCATCAAGGCCTTTATCAATTCAAACGATTGCCCCAAGGCTTGACAAATTCTCCACTTTGTTTTCAACAGCTCATGAGCAAAGCGCTACGAAAATTGCTTTTTAAGGTTGCGCTGATCTACATTGATGATTTGATAATTTACAGCAAAAACTTTGAAGAGCATCTCCAACATTTGGAGCAAGTATTTTACTATCTGAAACAGGCAAAATTAACACTAAAGCCATCCAAATGCAATTTTGCAACGGACAAAGTATCTTTTCTGGGTCATGTTTTATCATGTGGAGGTGTTCAAGTTGATGACAAAAAGATTGAAGCAATTAGAACCTTTCCAGTGCCCAAGTCACAAAAGCAGATTCGCTCCTTCTTAGGTCTCACAAACTTCAACAGGAAGTATGTGAAAAATTATCGCTCACATAGCGCTTCCACTGAATGCCTTGCTAAAGAAGCATTCAGAGGCAGAAGTAGGAAAGAAACCAAAGTTCCAATGGTCACTTGAGTGTGATCAGGCATTCAACACACTCAAACATGCTATGAGTAATACACCTGTTCTGGTTTATCCAAATTTTGACAAAGAATTTCTTCTCGCAACTTATGCCAGTGATATGAGCATAGGTTTTGTTTTGAGTCAAAAAGATGAGAAAAATAATGAACATCCAATAGCTTTTGGTGGTAGAGCTCTTCATGGCAGTGAAAAGAACTGGAGCATTACAGAAAAGGAAGGCTTAGCCCTAGTTGAAGCAATTAGATCCTTTCGTCCATACCTTGCAAATTCCAAATTCACAGTCTACACTGATCATATAGCATTGAAGTGGCTGAAATCCATCAAGGATGCCACAGGTAGGTTAGGACGATGGTCTTTGGAACTTTCTACCTACACTTTTGACATTGTTCACCGCAGCGGCAAAGCCAAAGGGAATGCCGATGCTCTCTCACGTAGGGAATATGAGGAAAATATTAACTGTAATGATCAGACAGAAGAAGATGCTGAGAAAACAGTCTTCTCAGTAACTTCAACTCAGCAAAGCAAATCAACTAGCAGTACCACAATCTTGCCAAACACCCATTCATCCACACAGGTCACACAGACAACTCAGACTGAGGATATTTGCACACCTATTGTCAATCACTTAGAATCAGACACACAGACAACACATTGGTCAGTCACCTTTGAATATGAAGAGGATTATCAGTCAGTACCAGTTAATGTTGTTGCAGCCTTACATGCTACAAATGCTGATGTTACCCAAGACACATTGGTTGAAGTAAGTATAAAAGAACATCCAAATTTACGTCACCTACAAAGGATTTGTCCAGATTTCATCCAAATCTTTGACTACAAAGAGGATGATGTCCTTCCACAAAATGAAAAGGATCGTCAAAAGATTCTTATCGAAGCCAATACTTTTGAAATTGATGAAGGCATCCTATACAGATTCGTTCCACAAAGACAGAAAGGCCACGCAGACAAGTTCATTAAACAGCTGGCAGTCCCAAGAACCCTCAGAAATCAAGTCCTGCAATCCTATCATGACTCAGAGTTTGGCGGTTGCCACCATGGGAAAGAAAGGATGCACAACACCATGAGACCTAAGTACTACTGGCCCAAAATGTACAGCGATATTGCTACTTATGTCCAGACATGTGAGGTATGTCAACAGACCAAGAGGCACTACCATGGCAAGAAGGCACCACTTCGTCCACTACCTGCAGAAGAGGTCTTCACCCGATGGCACGTTGACATTCTCGGTCCCCTGCCAACAACACCAGATAAGTACAAATACATTTTGGTCATCACAGATGCATCATCTAGATGGTGTGAAGCCTTTCCACTTCGGACCCAAGAAAACCAGCACGTCATTTGGAAGATACTGTTCACCTAGAACAGTTCCATGATACCTCATCCAACTCTCACATCTATATCTGCCTCTTCACCCAACTCTCACGTCTATATCTACCTCCTCACACCTCACCCAACTCTCACATCTATATCTGCCTCTTCACCCAACTCTCACGTCCATATCTGCCTCCTCACACCTCACCCAACTCTCACATCTATATCTGCCTCTTCACCCAACTCTCACGTCTATATCTGCCTCCTCACACCTCACCCAACTCTCACGTCCATATCTGCCTCCTCACACCTCACCCAACTCTCACGTCTATATCTGCCTCCTCACACCTCACTCAACTCTCACGTCTATATCTGCCTCCTCACACCTCACCCAACTCTCACGTCTATATCTGCCTCCTCACACCTCACTCAACTCTCACGTCTATATCTACCTCCTCACACCTCACCCAACTCTCACGTCTATATCTACCTCCTCACTCACTCTGCTGTCTCTGTGATTATCAATGCTCTCACCATGTACACATCAATGGCCCATCCAATCACATGCCATGCCCTTCACAGATGTGTCAAATATTTTAGTTCGGTCACCTAGTGGATGGTCGTCCTCACCTAACATTCAACATTGGGTTCAGCTAGGGAGAAAGAACCTCCAAAGAAACAACTTGTCTAATTACCCATTGGGTTAGAAATCAAAAGTTGTATGCGCACTTGGCCAAATATTACTTCACATGCACAACTGTATTGTTTACGTCATCCAGATGGCATTGTTAAAATTATTAAAATCTAATTGTGGCATAAGGTCGGAATGATGTCACACCAGAAATGACATCATAGATGAGGATTGTTGATGACATTTGACAATTGTGGTTTTCTATGATGGTAATAAAATAATGGGTAATAAAGAACTTATTACACCCGCATGTATGTCATACTGGTTTTACTAAACCTGTGAGGTTCAAGTATTACCCTCATTCTCACTCGGGAAATACAGGAATTCTGACACTTGATTTGTGGTATACACATTCTCGTATAGTAAACTCTTTGTATGTGACTTACTAGCATGGATCAGTCGACCTGTGAAGATCCAGGTAATAATAGGTCTTCAGCAACCCTTGCTTGCCATAAGAGGTGACTATGCTTGTTGTAAGAAGGGATTCTCATGATGTCAATCACTAGATTATCTGGTCCCGACTTGTTTAGTTACACATTGTTGTCATATAGTTGGAATATTGCTGAGAGTGGTGTTAAACAACAAACATCAACAACAAAATACTAGTAGGCATCAAAGCCCACAGACAAGCATGTACAAACCCTCAGGTAGGGCAACACAAACTAATGCATGCATATTGATAAAAAATCTCTGCACCCACAATCAATAATAATTTATCTGCAAAACAGGATCAATTTTTTTGTGTTAATCTGCAGTGACAGAGCATATCTGACTTACATTAGTTACAAACTCTGACTTGATCTGTGAGTGGGGGGCTAGCGATGACTCACACTGGTAGTGGTGAGGGCCAGCACAGATGGTCATCTTGTATCTAATCACATAATACACACTCTGACATCCTACTCAAACACAGGACAGTCATATTTGTTAGTCTTATGAGCAGGTGCGAAGTTATTGAAGGTTAATCCCTGGGGCAGCTGTCTTATCACATGCTTCGATTTCTGTGTAGATTTTTATTAATTTATCATAGCATGTCAGTGGTATGATGTCACAAGAGCTATCATTAATCATGAAGATGAAGTTAATATCATTGATACAAGTCAACATCTGAACTTACCATTGATTTTTATGATATGTTGTTATACACATCAGTTCCCAACATACACAACAGTCTACAATCAGGTGAGGTGAAATGGGGTTTAACGTCGCATCCAAGATTATTGCACTTACATAGCAACATGCATGCGTGCGTGGGTGCTTGTACTAGTCCATAACTGATGCTATTTATAGTGCTTAGTATATTGACTCTGACCAGTCCTTGTTTTAGCCCCTTAATGTCGAGCGCAAGACAGGGGAACAACAAGTACCATCTTTTAACGTCTTTTGGTATGACGCTGCCGGGGATCGAACCCCAAACCTTCCGCTTTCCAGGTGGACGCTCTACCACTAGACCATGGAGGCGGTCCTAGTCTACAATGAATAGGAGTGTGTGCTACAATCTTATTGGTAAAAAAAAGTTCTGAAATTTCACTAAAAATGAATACTTTTCTTCTCAATCCCAAATTGGAAAAAAACATGTTCAATTCAGTTAAGCAAAATGAATGCCACACAAATACAATATTAATTTTCATCAATACATGTATTTATCAAAACTACTTTGATTTAGTTGCTTTTGTCCACATTCTGCTACCAAGGCAAGGTCAGCTATCACAGTGAGTGAGTGAGTGAGTGAGTATGGTTTTACGCCGCTTTTAGCAATATTCCAGCAATATCACGGCGGGGGACACCTGAGAAATGGGCTTCACACATTGTACCCACAGCTATCACAGAAGACTATATGTCATCATCCATGGTATCACGGCATGGCATTTGACGTCATATCACTCCAGAGTGACATTCCATCTGTCATGTTGGTCTCAGAACTGTGAGAGTTTGCGCAGAGGTAGAGTGGATTACAGACAATATTTGCATGTTACAATGTCAATAAACATTGTGTGTTTTCAGAATTGCTTGTGTTATTGAGTATTCTATGACCGGAAACTTCATTTGGAACCGACAGCAAAATGTCAATTTCCTGTTTAGGTATATTTTTAATGGTCTAAAATATGCTAAAAGAACCACATTTCATACAGGGCATATAATATCACATCGCTTGAGATGACACACAAAATGTGTCTACATGTCACGACACACAGGGTGATAATTTGTGAACAATCATGTGTCTGAGATTATGGTCAGCTTTAAAGCCCCTGGGTGTCTTTGATTATTGGAACCCTCAGTCTTTCTGGCAGTTTGTCATCGACTAATTTGCTTTACTTTCTTGAAAGCCATTTTAGCTTTGTTATTTTGACATTTCTCACACATAGTATTGTTGAAAGATGTTATCCTTAATACACGGCCATGTAAACAGTTCAATATTATCACACAATGTTACCAGCAACCACACCAGCTCAACTTCACTCTCAAGGTCAACTGGGACTACAGTCATGGCAGACTGTGTTATCAGTAATTTCTCATCAATTGTTCATAAAAGGAAATCATAAAAAACTGTATAATTCTTTATCCAATGAGAACTGTTTCCAAAGATTCTGAGCCCACTTTGAACAAATATATAAGAGCAAAAAATGAAATATTCATACGCCCTTTGCGTGTGGGAGCACATGATCACATCGTTAATTGAAAATTGATTCTGATTTGGGGAATATTAAATTTCTAAATGGCAACTCTATGAATATCAATGTATGAAATAGGAATGCTGCATCATATTACAATAAGGCTGTACCTTAACTTAAACAAGCTGAGATTAGTTGGCAGGTGAAGACATTAAATGACAAATATCATTCATCATCCATACACAGTAGTGAAATTGATAGCTCACTATCCAGCACTAAATATTATGTTGATCTTTAACAGGGAGAATCTCATGATATCTATTCATGGATAAAATCCATCCATCAAATACACATTGACACTTGATGCTGAATTTTAATAGAAAATTTGCCGGCGATGATCACACAACAGCATCTGCATCGAGAGTGCCCTGATCACACTGGGCTTTTTGTAACTCAGAATCAATGGCAAAACTGAAATACTATTAATCACACAAAACCATTGGAGACCAAATTACTAACTAAGCGAGCTGGAAGGAACCTGTTCTTCAAACAGAGGAACTATAATGTCATCATGATTAATTCTGAATAAATGGCAACAGAAATTACTGATAACTGATACAAGCTCATCTCAGTCTGGTTGGGTGAGAGCCATGGTTTTACGAAACACAGACACCATTACCCTATAAATCAGAAAGCAAAAATATCACCAGCACAGGTTATTTCCATGACTGTTGGTTCAATCAGTTATGGCTCGATGCATGGATTGTATTCTGATACTGTTCTCAAGTACTTTGATATCAAATATTGAAACTGTTGCCAACTGTCACAAAATGTTTGAAATAAGACTGATATCGGATAATAAAGCACTAAACGAACTGTTAGACAGTGTCGTGACAATTGCTAGTTTATTATTTCACTACCACCACCGGTATGACAGACATCAACACTGAGTCACACACACATTTCCATCACACACAAGTCTCACTGAAGCATCTCGGAAGTCCTTTTGTAAGATTAAAACAATTTATTAAATGCAGCAAAATATTGCCAAATGCTTTCAACACATCCTTCTGAATTATCTCTGGCTTTTCTTGGAACTGCAAAAGGTCACAACTGCTTCACTAAACTATGTGACATTTAAATTCTGTAATCTTGAGATTATTCTTCCCGACATTTGCCTGGTCCTGCAGAGGCTTAAAGGGGCACTGTTCTAAAGCAATTCCCCGGGACTGGTTGTTGCCTTTGTTATTGTTTTTTCCCGTGAGTACCCGGATGATATAGCAGAAACCTAGACTAGTTCGCAACCTGTGCTGCGCAATTCGTAAGCGCATTTGTCACTTTTATTGATAGTATAATGGCGTATGGTCACATTGATCAACAAGATGAAACACAGTTTGGGAAATAATAAGGAAATGTAGGTATCTTTGTGGGTAGCATCGGTAATGGTGACGAAGTTTTGATAAGTCACTTGCTTGGTAATTGTGCAATTTTCGTTTTGACTTGCAATAACAAAGTAAATATTTCTCCTGAGCATTGCATATTTTATCGTGTTTATATTTTTACAGTCAAAATGTGCAAAAACATAGATGACAACAATGAGTAGTAATCGTTTTATCGACGCAATCCGAAATCCAAAAATGCTTTCACTGCATGGATACTTTTTTTTAAACTATAACAATCAGGGGTATTTCCAAATGACGACAACCGATTAGCTTTTTGTCTGTTTGTTTAGGCTGAAGAAATTACTTAACATGCACCCTTTGTCGCAATCTTTATAGATCACAGTTAACCAATCAGTGTTCAAAAATGGAGAAAACCAATATTGCCTCCAAGTTTATTTTGCTGTCCTTGCAGATGGTAGCCCAGTCTCTTGTCACGCTCAGTTGCGTTGCGTATCCTCCGGGTACCCACAGGGAAAAAACAATAACAAAGGCAACAACCAGTCCCGGGGAATTGCTTTAGATAAGTGCCCCTTTAAGTATTATTAGAATGTGGTTTCATTATGGTTTAATTGGACACAAAATATTGCATCCTCTATCCACACAAATTGAAAACAGACGTTCATATAATCCACAGTGGTCCATGCTACAATTTAAAATTTAATCAATCAGAAATTTTGTTTCAAACAAGATAATTCCCATCTACAATAAGCACATGGCTTCACCAATAGCACATATTTTATTTGTTCCAAATCACATTCTGAGCCTCCTTTTTCATGGTGAAGGATCCAAAAGTATCCAGAGAATGAAGATAGAGAAGGCCAATAGTTTGGGAGTCCAGCCTCAGGCAGGTAACAGGCTTCCCAACCAGCACTGACACGTCCCATGCTCATGCTACAACCATGCATGCCCTAACTGGCCTGTCTGATCCTTCACTCAAGTCCAGTTACCAAACCTGAGAGGATAATTCTTAATACTGTTAGCGTATATGATGTACAAAAAGATAATAGGATTGTGTGATTACCATCCTATTGTACCTTGGGGTAAGACTGCTAGAGAGGGTTAGTAGGCTGGTGTTACCTACAGATGGATGACAGTGGCAGGTCATATATCAACATCCAAACTAGATGTTAAGCAGCTCTTGTCTGTATCTGTTAACCACTGCATAATCAATGAAGAAATGGGCGGGACTGGTGAATACTTGCAGCCTGTTAGTTCAGTACTAACACACAGCGTAGGCAGTTCCCAACAAGCTAACATACTCCCACACCTACTTGCACGCGCCATGCACTCCTTACAATGAAATAGAGAAGTGTTTGCAAGTACTCGCAAAAACAGATGCAGCCTTTTCACTGCAATTTCCAGAAGGCCCCAGGAATCATCACATATACAAGCAGGCTCTTCCAGTATGATACCATCACCTTCAGTTTGAGGAAATACATGGATACTACTGTTACCACAAACCAGATTGAAGTACCTGCCTCTGACAAAATGAGTTACCAAAATACACTTCTGTTTGAATGACATCAATAGTGTTTTGCGAAAACAAATGACCTGACAACGTTAAAAAAGAAAGTTGCAAGTCTCTCAGTGAGCCCCCTTCATGAGAATTAATTATATGCACTTCTCCCATAACAGGGCTTGATCTTCAATCGCCAGCAGGGGTTTATTCGCAGTGGGTTTTTTATTCAGCCAATCTGATTGGCTGGCTAAGAGTGGAGAGCTGTGTCATCGCGTTTTGATTGGCTGGCTAAAAATAATTGAGAGCACTATTTTCGAATCGGGGATTTCCGAGGTCGTCTTTTACAGGAAATCCCCACCTGTAAAAACATTACCGTAGTGACGATGTTTCCATCTCCGAAAATTGGTGATCGAGGGAAAATTTGTGGGGGAGGAAGGGGTGTGATATGTGGAGATATATCAGAGAATTTCGGCTTCAAATGTACGAGATTCAGTTGCAGAATGGGAAGATGGTAACCGAAGCGAGATACCGCATTGATATTACGGGACCAGGTGAGCCACTCCGGTACATTCTTTACTTTGCATTTTCAAGGCTAATAACAAAGCTAATGAAACAGTTAATTAATTCATGTAAAAATACTGAAGAAATAGTGAAACAAACCATATTGTTTTTGGTATTTTTAAAATAAAAACCATCAACCACATAAGAAATGTCACGTTATAACGAAGTGTTGATCTAGAACCGATCGATCAAAAACATATTTTATAGTTATTAAAATAATCAAGACTTAAATTTCATATTTTGAGAAAATAAACACTCAAATAATTTGGATCTAAAGCAATACTCAATAATGTTAATGCAGGAAACAATCAATCTTTGCCGGATGGACTGTACATCTCACGACCAAGATGTTTTGCAACCAAAGCAGTTGTTTCCCCTTTCAATAGGTGGAGTTTATCCAGATCAATATAATTAATTTATTTTGGCGTGTAATTATTTGGTGTTTGGTGAAGCTTCAATTATTTAAACATACTATCTCAGGACAATTAAGAAACTCATTTTTTTAAAAACAACAACATTACCACGTTTAAACTTGAATGTATCAAGTCATACCTAGATCTATGTAAATTCAAGAAAGTAATATATGTATTTGTATTTTTTCTTAACTTTTTTTTATTTCTTATCGGGAGCAGACAAAATGATGAAGATAAAGATGGTGGGCACCAATCAACCTTATTAGGTATTTTTTTCAAAAATAATATTCTTTTTTTTTCAACAATGATTTACATTTATGCATCTTAAAATATATTTTGTATTTTAGATAGGATGAAATAATCTCAAAATTAATTTCATATTAATATTTTTAGGTAGAAACTCAATATCACAGTTAATTATTTTCAGAATTAACAGAAAATACAGAGTATTAAAGACATGTAGAATTATTTTGACTCAACTATGTTCTTTAAACCAAAGATTTATTATTTACTGAAAAAACACTTCTTTAATACTGACCAGTGTCTGAAACTCAGCATAGTAAACTGTGAGCCTTAATAATGCAATTGTTATATTATCATAGCAGATAAAGAGCCCCAATATGCATAGCAAGCTTAATTTTAATGATAATTATTTAGCATTTCTTGGGATGATAAACAGGACATATGACAAAATAAGAAATGTATTTTTTATGTATGATTCTCCCATTACAAGGTTTACAGTGGTTTATTTCTTTCACATAATCTACTTGACTGCCTGAGAGTGGAAAGCTGTGTGGCTATTTTAATCAGAGACCTTAAATTATTCTAATGTGTAATGTGTAAATTTTCAGAACCAAAAAATTCATAAAAATTCATATATGAACAGGTCACTAAAATATATATTTATTATGAATCTTGATTTCATGAAGATAAAAAGAAGAAAATGTTAATTTTAAATTACCTATTATCAGTAAGTCTTAATTTCTAATCTGATAAAATAAGAAAAGAATAAAGTTTGGAGGTAACTGTTGCAGTAAAATAGCAATGTAACATTACAAGGGTATTAAAGTGCAAATATTTGTATAACAATTGAAATGATAATTTATTGTTTACATATACCCTATGTATTTATGTTTCACACACAATTAAGTATTGTGCTTGTCAAATTCACATTGTTACTTTTAATTCACAAATATGGGGAAATTAGATAACTCATTTAGTAACATTTTTGGTGCTTTGATGTTAACTATTATGTTCAAAATAAAAATTGTCCACTGAATAAGTTTATATTTTTATATAATAAAAACACATGTGCTCACCATGTTCAGGAACAAAAAAAAAGAAGAAAAAAAGATGACATGAAATAATCATCATTTTACACATTAAGTTATTCACTGTAAAATTAGTTTTAAAGAGGAAAATTCGTTCAAAAATATTACAATGAATTGATGGATTTGAGAAGATTTACCGAGCAGTAATCAGCTGATCGGCTGCAGGAGTTGATAGTAATAGAATTTTGCCTTGTTCCTTGTTTTTTGTTAACAATATTTCGCAATATTTTAGACAATATTTAATTTCCTCTTAATTGGGTTTAAAATGTTTGTTTCTTGCGGACAAATAACGTATTAACATACACTAACAAGGTTGGCCTATTAAGTGTTGTGCATTGAGAATGATAGTCATGGCAAGACGAACGCAAATAAAGTTATGGGCCGAGTAATCCAAAACCATTAACAAATATCAAATCACATTACTAATTCTAAAAACGTTACTCCCATCAGCTTTTAATAGTTAACATAAGACATAGTGGCTTGCCTGTCACGGGAAAACTCATGTTGGTTGTCTTTGCTAGATCCTTTTAACCTGTTTATGGTGCAGTTGTCTTACTGAGCATATTTGAAAATGAGGCTTGGGGGAATCCCGACTGGGTACTAAACACGGAAAATGTTCAACTACAAGCTCGACTTTTTATGGCGTATTGTTATGGGAGAAAAAAGATTTACCACTGTGTTCAGTTGTTACCGACAAAATCTACACACTTGTGATTACTCTGCCACAATTAGAACTCGGCAAAGCATTAATGTCTTTGCTGGGAGTGATCATTGTTTATAACAGGAGTGATCACTGGCTGTCCTTGGAAAGATGGTTGCCTTTGCTGGAAGAGATGGTTGTCTGTGGTGGGAGAGATGGTTAACTGAGGCGGGAGAGATGGTTGTCTGTGGTAGGAGAGATGGTTCTCTTTGATGGGAGAGATGGTTGTCTGAGGTGGGAGAGATGGTTGTCTGTGGTGGGAGAGATGGTTGTCTGAGGCGGGAGAGATGGTTGTCTGAGGTGGGAGAGATGGTTGTCTGAGGCGGGAGAGATGGTTGTCTGAGGCGGGAGAGATGGTTGTCTGAGGTGGGAGAGATGGTTGTCTGAGGCGGGAGAGATGGTTGTCTGAGGCGGGAGAGATGGTTGTCTGAGGTGGGAGAGATGGTTGTCTGAGGTGGGAGAGATGGTTGTCTGTGGTGGGAGAGATGGTTGTCTGAGGTGGGAGAGATGGGTGTCTGAGGTGGGAGAGATGGTTGTCTTTGATGGGAGAGATGGTTGTCTGAGGTGGGAGAGATGGTTGTCTGAGGTTGGAGAGATGGTTGTCTGAGGTGGGAGAGATGGTTGTCTGAGGTGGTAGTAATGGTTGTCTGAGGTGGGGGAGATGGTTGTCTGAGGTGGGGGAGATGGTTGTCTTTGATGGGAGAGATGGTTGTCTGAGGTGGGAGAGATGGTTGTCTTTGATGGGAGAGACGGTTGTCTGAGGTGGGAGAGATGGTTGTCTGAGGTTGGAGAGATGGTTGTCTGAGGTGGGAGAGATGGGTGTCTGTGGTGGGAGAGATGGTTGTCTGAGGCAGGAGAGATGGTTGTCTGTGGTGGGAGAGATGGTTTTCTGTGGTGGGAGAGATGGTTGTCTGAGGTTGGAGAGATGGTTGTCTGAGGTGGTAGAAATGGTTGTCGGAGGTGGGAGAGATGGTTGTCTGTGGTGGGAGAGATGGTTGTCTGAGGTGGGAGAGATGGTTGTCTGAGGTGGGAGAGATGGTTGTCTGTGGTGGGAGGGATGGTTGTCTGAGGTGGTAGTAATGGTTGTCTGAGGTGGGGGAGATGGTTGTCTGAGGTGGGAGAGATGGTTGTCTGTGGTGGGAGAGATGGTTGTCTGAGGTGGGAGAGATGGTTGTCTGAGGTGGGAGAGATGGTTGTCTGTGGTGGGAGAGATGGTTGTCTGTGGTGGGAGGGATGGTTGTCTGAGGTGGGAGAGATGGTTGTCTGAGGTGGGAGAGATGGTTGTCTGAGGTGGGAAAGATGGTTGTCTGTGGTGGGAGATATGGTTGTCTTTGATGGGAGAGATGGTTGTCTGAGGTGGGAGAGATGGTTGTTTGTGGTGGGAGAGATGGTTGTCTGTGGTGGGAGAGATGGTTGTCTGTGGTGGGTGAGATGGTTGTCTATCCTGAGAGAGGGATAAATGTGTAATGGAGAAATGTCTGTCTTGCATGACTGCAATGTGATCCAGAGATGTATGTAGTCGCTACTGACGCTGTCACTCTCCAACATAAACTTGTCCGCTGATTCATTTCAAGCTCCATGGCCTCCAGCAAGAAATTGATTTGCAGTACAGGGCAATAGCTTAGTGGATGTTGGCACTACAGGGCCTTTGAGGACTTTGTTACCCAAACTCTGATTGAAACGTGCTATGAACATGCGACCATTTCATTCCCATCCTCTTCCTGGTTGTATTCTGTGGCAGTCAAATACAACTTATGAACAGTCATCAATTTAATTCAACCTCCCTGAAATACGTCAACATTAGCAATTTCATATATATATATGTATATGTATCCATCATTATGTTCAGCTTAGTTTATATACATACCATGCTCGCAGTAATCACAACTAATTTATAGCTAGACTGATGTTGACATTTTTCAACAGAAATAGAAACTCACGTAATTGAGCAAGAGGCCACATGCAGGTTAAGGTAGAGTCTAGCAAACACTCGCCCTAAGATCTGCAAGATTGCTCATGTGGTGTTAAGCACTCACTCACTTATTAGCATACATGAGATGTTGCTTACAGCAAGTAGGTGGCAAGAATGCCAGGCAGCACTGACTGAAAGGGTTGTGTCCCAGTGAAAGGTTGTGTCCAAGTACAATGATGTGTCCCAGTGCAAGATTGTGTCCCAGTACAGGATTGTGTCCCAGTACAAGGTTGTGTCCAAGTACAAGGTTGTGTCCAAGTACAGGATTGTGTTAAAGTGCAAGGTTGTGTTAAAGTGCAAGGTTGTGTTAAAGTACAATGTTGTGTCCGAGTACAGAATTGTGTCCAAGTACAGGATTGTGTCCAAGTACAGGATTGTGTTAAAGTACAATGTTGTGTCCGAGTACAGGATTGTGTCCGAGTACAGGATTGTGTCCATGTACAGGATTGTGTCCCAGTACAAGGTTGTGTCCAAGTACAAGGTTGTGTCCAAGTAATGGATTGTGTTAAAGTACAAGGTTGTGTCCAAGTACAGGATTGTGTTAAAGTACAATGTTGTGTCCCAGTGCAAGATTGTGTTCCAGTACAGGATTGTGTCCCAGTACAAGGTTGTGTCCAAGTAATTGATTGTGTTTAAGTACAATGATGTGTCCCAGTACAAGGTTGTGTCCAAGTACAAGGTTGTGTCCAAGTAATGGATTGTGTTAAAGTACAATGTTGTGTCCGAGTACAGAATTGTGTCCAAGTACAGGATTGTGTCCACGTACAGGATTGTGTCCATGTAAAGGGTTGTGTCCCAGTGAAAGGTTGTGTCCAAGTACAATGATGTGTCCCAGTGCAAGATTGTGTCCCAGTACAGGATTGTGTCCCAGTACAAGGTTGTGTCCAAGTACAAGGTTGTGTCCAAGTACAGGATTGTGTTAAAGTGCAAGGTTGTGTTAAAGTACAAGGTTGTGTCCGAGTACAGAATTGTGTCCAAGTACAGGATTGTGTCCAAGTACAGGATTGTGTTAAAGTACAATGTTGTGTCCGAGTACAGGATTGTGTCCAAGTACAGGATTGTGTTAAAGTACAATGTTGTGTCCGAGTACAGGATTGTGTCCATGTACAGGATTGTGTCCCAGTACAAGGTTGTGTCCAAGTACAAGGTTGTGTCCAAGTAATGGATTGTGTTAAAGTACAAGGTTGTGTCCAAGTACAGGATTGTGTTAAAGTACAATGTTGTGTCCCAGTGCAAGATTGTGTTCCAGTACAGGATTGTGTCCCAGTACAAGGTTGTGTCCAAGTAATTGATTGTGTTTAAGTACAATGATGTGTCCCAGTACAAGGTTGTGTCCAAGTACAAGGTTGTGTCCAAGTAATGGATTGTGTTAAAGTACAATGTTGTGTCCGAGTACAGAATTGTGTCCAAGTACAGGATTGTGTCCATGTACAGGATTGTGTCCATGTAAAGGATTGTGTCCCAGTACAAGGTTGTGTCCAAGTACAAGGTTGTGTCCAAGTAATGGATTGTGTTAAAGTACTAGTGTCCAAGTACAGGATTGTGTCCATGTACAGGATTGTGTCCCAGTACAAGGTTGTGTCCCAGTACAAGGTTGTGTCCAAGTAATGGATTGTGTTAAAGTACAAGGTTGTGTCCAAGTACAGGATTGTGTTAAAGTACAATGTTGTGTCCAAGTACAGGATTGTGTCCATGTACAGGATTGTGTCCCAGTACAAGGTTGTGTCCAAGTAATGGATTGTGTTAAAGTACAAAGTTGTGTCCAAGTACAGGATTGTGTCCATGTACAGGATTGTGTCCCAGTACAAGGTTGTGTCCAAGTAATGGATTGTGTTAAAGTACAAGGTTGTGTTAAAGTACAATGTTGTGTCCCAGTGCAAGATTGTGTTCCAGTACAGGATTGTGTCCCAGTACAAGGTTGTGTCCTAGTACAAGGTTGTGTCAAAGTACAAGGTTGTGTCCAAATAATGGATTGTGTTTAAGTACAAGGTTGTGTCCAAGTACAGGATTGTGTCCAAGTACAGGATTGTGTTAAAGTACAATGTTGAGTCCGAGTACAGGATTGTGTCCAAGTAATGGATTGTGTTCAAGTACAAGGTTGTGTACAAGTACAGGGTTGAGTCCATGTACAGGATTGTGTCCAAGTATAGGATTGTGTCCAAGTACAAGATTGTGTCCAAGTACAGGGTTGAGTCCATGTACAGGATTATGTCCAAGTATAGGACTGTGTTCAAGTACAATGTTGTGTCCCAGGACAAGGTTGTGTTCCAGTACAAGGTTGTGTCCAAGTACAAGGATGTTTCTCAATAAAGTGAGTGAGTGAGTATGGTTTTACGCCGCTTTTAGCAATATTCCAGCAATATCACTGCGGGGGACACCAGAAATGGGCTTCACACATTGTACCCATGTCGGGAATCGAACCCGGGTCTTCGGCGTGACGAGCGAACGCTTTAACCACTAGGCTACCCGACCGCCCCTTCTCAATAAAGGGTTATGTCTCAATACAAGGATGTGTCTCAATAAAGGGTTATGTCTCAATACAAGGATGTGTCTCAATAAAGGGTTATGTCTCAATACAAGGATGTGTCTCAATAAAGGGTTATGTCTCAATACAAGGATGTGTCTCAATAAAGGGTTATGTCTCAATACAAGGATGTGTCTCAATAAAGGGTTATGTCTCAATACAAGGATGTGTTTCAATATGGGGCTGTGTTTCAATATAGGGTTATGTCTCAATATAGGGTTATGTCTCAATATAGGGTTGTGTCTCAATATAGGGTTATGTCTCAATATAGGGTTATGTCTCAATATAGGGTTATGTCTCAATATAGGGTTATGTCTCAATATAGGGTTGTGTCTCAATATAGGGTTGTGTCTCAATATAGGGTTGTGTCTCAATATAGGGTTATGTCTCAATATAGGGTTGTGTCTCAATATAGGGTTATGTCTCAATATAGGGTTATGTCTCAATATTAGGTTATGTCTCAATATAGGGTTGTGTCTCAATAAAGGGTTGTGTCTCAATATAGGGTTGTGTCTCAATATAGGGTTGTGTCTCAATATAGGGTTATGTCTCAATATAGGGTTGTGTCTCAATATAGGGTTGTGTCTCAATATAGGGTTGTGTCTCTATATAGGGTTGTGTCCGAGTACAAGAATGTTTCTCAATATAAGGGTTGTGTCTCAATACAAGGATATGTCTCAATATAGGATTGTGTCTCTATACAAGGATGTGTCTCAATAAAAGGTTGTATCTCAATACACATCTTTCCGAGGCAAGAGAGTTAACTGACTATAAAAGTCCAGTTTCCACCCTTGCCGAACTTGGCTGGAATTCCTGGGCTCGATCGTAGCGCCACCAGTGTCTATTATGAGTTATGTCCATTCTATGCCTTTCCCTTTTGGACCAATCAGATTCCACATCTCGTATCAAATGCATTGGCTTCAAACAAAATGGTGGCACCCAGTCAAGACGATCTGATCAACCATCAAGATCTATTTTGTGATAAAACGGTTCTTACTTCGCGAAGTACATCAAATCATGTGAGCACCTTGATTAAAAACATGATAAAGATTGGAAAATATCTGTTGACAACGAGTTGGCGATGAACATGCTTTGCAAATCCTGCAATCGACCGAACTCTGCATGACAGTTTACGAACTGGATTTCGATTTCGGTGCACGATTTTGATTGGACTATGCACAGATTCGTTAGCCCAGCCAAAACGTAACTCCATAATCCTAGCTTAATTCGGTAAGGGTGGAAACTGGACTTATAAAGTCAGTTAACGCTCTTGCCTCGAGAAGATGCTCAATACAAGGATGTGTCCCAATAAAGGGTTGTGTCTCAATACAAGAATGTGTCTCAATATAGGGTTGTGTCTAAATAAAGGGATTTGATTTTCAGAATCACCATGACTAGCCAATAGCTAACTGCTTCAAAATAGTTTTATTTACAATCTCCTGGCAGTTCAAGTTGTGATAACAATGGGCATCTCTTAAAAGCAGGTATGAATGTGTGTTGTAATATGTGAGGTATCCTGACCCACAATATCACACACATAATACTTCAAACAAACCTTCTTGATCAGGCAGCTGAGACTGGAGATAAAACAAATCATTGTTCCTGACAAAACTTGATTTCACAAAACACTTCAGAGAAACCTATGACTTGGTTGCCATGGTGATGGATTCAACGTGTCACTCTGAGCAAGTCTTCAAAACCAAATTTGTTTCAGTGCTATACTCAAGGGGCAGTTCTTCTGCTTTAACACAATTTTTAGGAAGTATGTGTCTCCAAGCTCCTGATGTGACAACTCATTGATGGGTTTGAAGAGTCAAAGATGTGTTATCTAGGCAGCAGTCAGTCCTTACTGTCTGCCATTGGGTGGTGCTGACCCATGGTCAGGAAATGCCAACGTCTGATGCCAGGATTAACCAGTGATGTCCATTTATTAACCTTCCCCTCAGGGATGAGAGGAATTAACCCTCTCAGGGTGATCTTAGAAGTTGCCGGTAATAATCAATACAACATTTCATTCAATCAATTGGAAATCAATACTAGATATGACATACGTATGTGAGAATATTTTGCCATGTTTAGTCACTGAAAGAATAAACAAGCCCTCTGTAATGTAGGATTAAACACCAAGATGCCGATGCCCTCTTTCCATGGTCTGATTGTACAAGGCCAATGGGTACAGTTAAGCATTCTTATGTGGAACATATATCTTGTGATCTTTCCTGATTACACAATGTTTCAGATGATGTTGCCAGCAGCCGATGGGACTATGGCGCAGGTCCTGTGTTTACTCTGCATGGTGATGTATTGATTGGCGGGGCACATGTTACAGCCCCAGCTTCTGTGCCAGTGTCATCACCAAAACACTCTGCTCTGTCTGCAGGAAGAACCTACTTTAGCTTCACGGAAAATATAGCTAATCTTGTGTATTACAGGGTAAACCTTCACTACTCTTCCCATAATGTTGCATCCATTAGGGCCACTGTACACAATGCTTATTTGAGATAGTTTTTTAATCCATCTATTCCAACTTAAACTTGTATTCATTCCTGTAGTGGTCGTAATGCTTGTCAATCTTTGAGATGCTGACGGTTGATCACTATTCAGAGTAATCGTATATTTCAAATATGAACTTTCACATGCTGGGTTTCCACTTCGAATCCATAGCTTTCAGCAACACAACTACGTTCCTACTAAAAACACTGGAGTAGAATGGCGTCATTTCAACATTCAATGTGAACAAGCCCAACAGCCATCGGCTTCACATTAAACTTTCAATACACTAGTGAACAGAGATAATATCAATGTATTAGATGAATAAGTTATCTTCTTGCAATGCTTCCAGTATTACTTTTCAAAATTATGATTTTAGCTCAAATGTCTTCAGTATTGATCGGTGCCTGTCAGTTCACATTATAAGGAGAGATGAACAGTGGACATACATCACGAAACACTGGACATACATCACGAACGCTGGCCATACATCATGAACACTAGACATACATCATGAACACTAGACATACATCATGAACACTGGACATACATCACGAACACTGGACATACGTCATGAACACTAGACATACATCATGAACACTGGACATACATCATGAACACTGGACATACATCATGAACACTAGACATACATCATGAACACTAGACATACATCATGAACACACTGGACATACATAATGAACACTAGACACATCATGAACACTAGACATACATCATGAACACTAGACATACATCATGAACACTGGACATACATCATGAACACTGGACATACATCATGAACACTAGACATACATCATGAACAATGGACATACATCATGAACACTGGACATACATCATGAACACTAGACATACATCATGAACACTAGACATACATCATGAACACTGGACATACATCATGAACACTGGACATACATCATGAACACACTGGACATACATCATGAACACTGGACATACATCATGAACACTAGACATACATCATGAACACTGGACATATATCACAAACACTGGACATACATCATGAACACTGGACATACATCATGAACACTGGCCATACATCACAAACACTGGCCATACATCATGAACACTGGACATACATCATGAACACTGGACATACATCATGAATACTAGACATACATCATGAACACTGGACATACATCATGAATACTGGTCATACATCATGAACACTAGACATACATCATGAACACTGGCCATACATCATGAACACTGGCCATACATCATGAACACTGGCCATACATCATGAACACACTGGCCATACATCATGAACACTGCACATACATCATGAACACACTGGCCATACATCATGAACACTGGACATACATACACTGGACATACATCATAATATTAGGTTGTTTTTCTGCATCCCAAAACTTCAGTCTAGAGTCCTGTCTTTGACCCAACAGGCTGATGGCTGACTGGATGCCATTGTAGGCAAACGACAGTCTGCAAGATATGTTGGCACTTAACACATTCATATATTCTTTTTTTGTTATAGTAAAACCAGTAGTACTATATATTGCATGTTACATCTTTTCAAATTCCAACTTTGTGGGTTGCGTAAGACTCATATAAGCCACCTGCCTCGAGGTCAGAAGGTGGTTGAAACCCTCCAGGTAACAGCTTGGGCTGTTAGCAGAAACATCAATCTGGCCATCACTATCGAAAATAAAGTTACACTTTAACATTCCTCTTTTCAAAATAGGTAAATAAACCAGTCTAGATTCCATTAGGCACTGTCAAGAGCAGTGACATGGCTTAGCCATGAAGAATTCCTGAGACAGTTCTTCCCTGAGCAGACTAGGCATGCTGTGGGTGAGTCATCTACAAGGTGTCTGAAGCTCCCAACACCATATCAGTCAAAATACCAACTTCTTCTGCCAGTGGCCCTTTGCTTACAGGCTTGAAATAATTCAATCACATCTCAACTGAGAGTAATATAAGGAATGGCATTCAGAACAGTACTTTTATTCCTGTCAACATCTTGGAAAAATTCTTGTAATTGATGGAGGAATCCCAAACGCTGTGCACTACAGCTACCCTCAGCTGGCACAGGGCTGACTGGGACAGAGTGTTTATACAATGAAATAAGTTAGTCTGTGATCCACAGAGAATACTGAGGCAAGTGGGTGTGATATGACGGTGGCTAGCCCATCATACGACCATCAAGCCACAAGTGTTGTGCTCTAAGTACTGATAATCCATTTCCTCAACACTCATCCCACTCCTATTGCCAGCAGCCTCTCGTATGAACAATTAATGTATGGTTTGGTTTGGGAATATGTTCAACAGACAAACTGGCAAAATATTTGTGTAGGAATCTGGTTATATGAAACATGTTGTTTGATTGCTTACAGTTTGTCTGTTTCTGAACAGAAGTGGAGTTGTTAGTTGTCGCAGTTCAAGTGGAAACCTAAACTTTACTGTACAATTGAGAAAAAACATAGGTGCCTAAGTACACCTGTCCTTATAACAGAGGGCAAACCAACTGTCTCAGTGAGTGAGTGAGTGAGTGAGTGAGTGAGTGAGTGCTCACATTACAAGTAGCTGCACCTGAAACACTTGTTCGCATTACAATGAGCCTCCACAGCTTTATTGAGCTGTCTCCAGTATAAGATCTCAGTATAAGATAACAAGGAGGGGGTGGGGGTGTCAGCCCCACCATTATTACAATTTTGAATCCTCACCACCGGAGAATGCTTCCAACCAAATATGTTTGATATCTATCTGTTAGTTCCAGAGAAGAGGCCGTTAAAGCAATAGAGCTAAATTACCCCTATTTGGCCCCGCCCTTCAGCCCCACCATTTGTACAATTTGGAATACCTACTACCTAGGAATGCTTCCAGTCAAATTTTGTTAATTTCCAGTTCAGAAAAAGTCGTTTGAATAAATTGTTGACTTATCAACGATGGACGGAGGACGGATGCCACGGTATGGCATAAGCTCACTTTGGTCCTTCGGACCCAGTGAGCTTATAATTAATCATTTCTAGTGTTAAAACATGCTTAATCATAACTTTGATATACATAATGATAACTATTGTTTGATTTCTGATTGTAAATTTAAAATTTTGTTTTGTTTTGTTTGTTTGTTGTTTAACCCTGGACTCAGCAATATTCCAGCTTTATGACGGCTGTAAAAAAAAATCGAGTCTGGACCAGACAACCCAGTGATTGACATTATGAGCATCAATCAACGCAATTTGATTACAATGACATGCATCAACCAAGTCAACGATCCTGACCACCCGATCCCGTTAGTCACCTCATACGACAAGCTTTATGCCTTTTACGGCAAGCATGGGTTGCTGAAGAACTATTCTAACCCGGATCTTCACAGGTTTAATCATGACTAATACATTCTTAGCTTTGTTATTGATACCTCTTCAAATAAACAAAACATATTTTCGGACATGTGATCAACACTGATAATAAGTTCTACATCTTTAACAGGTTAGGAACAATCATCTACTTGCCACCATCTGCATAATGAAATTAGTCAGCCAAACTTAACCATATGAACAATGATGAAGGCACAGCACTGATGACAACTACCCAAGGTTCGGCCAGATCCAGCACAGCACAAAGAGAGAGCTTATGGTATTGGCAAGTGCCAGGAACTGATTGGGCAGCCCATCTAGGAAGGTCTAATTACACCAGCTCTCCTCACTGTCTCACAATCTGAACAAGTTTCAATACCAAGGTGGCAAAAGAGGCTCCAGGCCTTAGCCAATTTGCAAGAATGAAAGCTTAGAACTAATGAAAAATCAATAAAAACTTGTACAAAAGACAACAGTGGATTGCCTAGCTTGCAGCAAATGACCAGGGGGAACAGATGTAGCAGTTACATGGAACAGAGCTTGTTGTTTAGTAAGCATGGTGTGGGCCTCCAGAACAGCAGTCTGATGTAACACAACCAGGATAGGCACAGAGACAAACAACCATGACTTCACCTTGCAACAAGTTGTGGTGTCAAATTAAAATATGGAACCAAAGATGTATAACCCAGAGGTCAAAACAATAACTTCATCAAAACAAAACAAAATCATTCCAAGCTAAAGCATGATAAGAGGAAAAACATTCATAGATGGGTAAAAAGAAACCATCTGGTATGAAAGCTGGTTGGAGAAGGTGAAGGGATTTACAGCTATTATATTGAATGCCAAAAACACCACATCAGACTTCTTCCTCCTAACATTCTAGTCATGCATGAAGAACATCACTTTCTAATAATCCCTCTGTAGGCTCTTCCCTTTCTCTTAAACCTTACAAGTATCAAATGCTAATCGAAGTTGTTTTAAAAGATTCCAATGTACCATCAAAATCAATGTTGAAACTCTCTGGGTTTTTCTGCTTCCCTCATCATACATAAAGCCAAGCCTGCATGGTGAATGATTCAATTTGAGTTGCAACAACTCTACTGGACAGCTGTGATGTAGTTACTGACTTGGTGAGCACTGTCTTACCCATGTTTGATCACATCAAATCACTGCATGATTAAAGATGAAATGCCATTGATCCCTGGAAGCCACGTCAGAGGAGACATGCCTGTGGCTCAGCATAAAGGATTGGGAAAATTACACAGATCAAGCAAACAGAAGCCTCTCTCCTTCCACGATTTTATCAATTTTAATCAGGTTGTGAAGTGATGACTTCTGAAGTTTGCTGCTGATGTAGTTTGAATGTGAAATTTGAAATGTGCTTGTCCTAATTCTTAGCATCAATAGTCATTTTCTTAGCCTGACCTTTATGCTGTCAATAGGTGAAAACCAAGCCGATGTTCTACTACCGGTGAGAGCCAGGTAAGATGGTCTGAGTGACAGTGGCTTACATACCATCACTTCATGGAAAGTTGGCTAGGTTACGTGTTTGAGTGTGTGCTGGTCAAGTATGACAGTGTTTTTTCTCATGGTACTTTATGGACCGCGGGACAAGTCCCATCAAATGACTGGGGTTGCAATGAGACCTGGAATGGCACACCTACAAAAACTGACATCAAAACAATATTCTATCATTATATTAATTGCCAAAAGTCCACCCAACGTCAAAATGAAACAAGGCAACATTTTGGCCATATTTCAGCCAAATTCAACTGTCCCAATTTTTTTATTTTAAGAGAACCCTAACCACAGCTGTCTATAAGTTGAAACTAATCATGATAGCTACCTTGTTAAATTGCTTTGCAATATATCTCTCCAAAGTTACCCCAAACCCAAAACTATCTTACATTCTTGTGAAACAATGGTTTTTCAGTATCTTTCACTACCATTTTGATAAGGATAAATATTATACCATATGATATGATATATATGATAGGAGACACAGTTGTCATTTACAATGTTTTCCCCTTTTCACACCCAGAGACTGATAATACCCCTTTCAGTTTCTGAATCAGCAGGTTGATTTTGTTGACTATACTGGACAAGTTGTCACTTGTCATGTGTTTACATTAAGTACATTAGTATCACCTGCTATACATATAGTGAACTGCGCACGTGAGTTGGCATTTTTGTTAAGACAATATGATTTCTAAGTCTGCCCCTCAGGAGCCGCAAGCTTATTCTAATCATGCCATTACAATTTAACTGTGCCATTAGCACTGTAGCGTTTACTAATGCAAGAAATTTTGAACACTGAATTTGCATGAAATTTCATGTAAAACACAATAACTATTTAGTTGACACATGGCTGATAATCTGGATACAGTGGCAGATGGAATCAGCAACAACACACCCCTCTCAATCTGTCTCACAAATTAATGCTAGGACTTGGCATGACACAAGTATGACTTGATGTACTCAAGTTTCTGTGAAATAAAAGACATTCTTGCTGTTATTCATCCACTGTTATTGCAGCTCTTTATTCTTGTTAAAGTAGCCTGGATAATTCATTCGTGTTTCTATTTCCATTCTCTGCAATCTCAGCATCAATCATACACAGAATATACTTGGATGACAAACTCCTTCATCCAGCCTACATAATGAGGGTCCTGCTGTAAGACATCCACAACAAGGAACTACGCACAGTCATGAGTTATGACAACAACTTCCCCGAGTACATGTAAATGAGAGGCCGAGTGCCTTTTTGTCTGAATACAAAGTTCTCCAGTGTCCAATATAAAACTGACTAACAAAATGGCATTAATCACATACACATAGCAGTGAATGGCAAGGCCATGTGCACTGCCTACTGTCAGCCTGATGCCTGTACATGTGCACTGCCTACTGTCAGCCTGGTGCCAGTACATGTGCACTGCCTACTGTCAGCCTGGTGCCAGTACATGTGCACTGCCTACTGTCAGCCTGGTGCCAGTACATGTGCACTGCCTACTGTCAGCCTGGTGGTACCAGGAGTCGGCACCAACGTGCACACAACCACCAGGATTATCTTTCCGACATCCCTTCTCTAGTCAGGAAGCTGACAAATGTCAAGCAAATACTTAAGGTCCCAAGTATTCTGAGCCATCATCCTGCTTTACTCTAATATGTTACATTGATATCATAATCAGCTGTCTTTACTGAAATAGGGGGACAACAAATTACATGGTTTTTTAACAAAATGTGTTCCAGAGAGCCTCACTTCCTAATGGTTGCACCTGTAACATCTGCTCCACCAAACATCCCTTCCTAGACCATAATGAATGCCAACTGGTCAGTTCTAGCAATAGAAGCCATGCAGTAACAGCTGCAAAAACAACAGTTTAACATGTTTAATCAATTTGATACATTGTCAAAATGAGGTTTTGTAATCTGGTTTTGCTTGATTTTCAAAATGATCAAATTTCAACTATTTATGCCCACAATGTTCCTTAGCACTAGTGCTAAGCTGTTTGTACATAACATGCCATTGATAGGCTCATCATATGTCAGGATTCTACTACATTGATAGGCTCATCATATGTCAGGGTTCGACTACATTGATAGGCTCATCATATGTCAGGGTTCTACTACATTGATAGGCTCATCCTATGTCAGGGTTCTACTACATTGATAGGCTCATCCTATGTCAGGGTTCTACTACATTGATAGGCTCATCATATGTCAGGGTTCTACTACATTGATAGGCTCATCCTATGTCAGGGTTCTACTACATTGATAGGCTCATCCTATGTCAGGGTTCTACTACATTGATAGGCTCATCCTATGTCAGGATTCTACTACATTGATAGGCTCATCATATGTCAGGGTTCTACTACATTGATAGGCTCATCATATGTCAGGGTTCTACTACATTGATAGGCTCATCCTATGTCAGGGTTCTACTACATTGATAGGCTCATCCTATGTCAGGGTTCTACTACATTGATAGGCTCATCATATGTCAGGGTTCTACTACATTGATTGTGAGACTGGGAAACATGCGGTTACATTTATCAGGCAAACATAAATACTCCCTCCAATAGCAATAACATCTCAAAGTGCCCATACTCCCTCCAATAGGAATAACATCTCAAAGTGCCCATGCTCCCTCCAATAGCAATAACATCTCAAAGTGCCTGTACTCCCTCCAATAGTAATAGCATCTCAAAGTGCCCATACTCCCACCAATAACAATTACATCTCAAAGTGCCCACACTCCCTCCATAAGCAATAACATCTCAAAGTGCCTGTACTCCCTCCAACAGTAATAACATCTCAAAGTGCCCATACTCCCTCCACCAGCAATAACATCTCAAAGAGCCTGTACTCCCTCCAATAGTAAAAACATCTCAAAGTGCCTGTACTCCCTCCAATAGTAATAACATCTCAAAGTGCCCATACTCCCTCCACTAGCAATAACATCTCAAAGTGCCTGTACTCCCTCCAATAGCAATAACATCTCAAAGTGCCAATAATCCCTCCAATAGTAATAACATCTCAAAGTGCCTGTACTCCCTCCACTAGCAATAACATCTCAAAGTGCCCATACTCCCTCCAATAGTAATAACATCTCAAAGTGCCCACACTCCCTCCAATAGCAATAACATCTCAAAGTGCCTGTACTCCCTCCAATAGTAATAACATCTCAAAGTGCCTGTACTCCCTCCAATAGTAATAACATCTCAAAGTGCCCATACTCCCTCCACTAGCAATAACATCTCAAAGTGCCCATACTCCCTCCAATAGTAATAACATCTCAAAGTGCCTGTACTCCCTCAAATAGTAATAACATCTCAAAGTGCCTGTACTCCCTCCAATAGCAATAACATCTCAAAGTGCCTGTACTCCCTCCAATAGTAATAACATCTCAAAGTGCCCATAATCCCTCCAATAGTAATAACATCTCAAAGTGCCCATACTCCCTCCACTAGCAATAACATCTCAAAGTGCCCATACTTCCTCCACTAGCAATAACATCTCAAAGTGCCTGTACTCCCTCCAATAGCAATAACATCTCAAAGTGCCTGTACTCCCTCCAATAGTAATAACATCTCAAAGTGCCCATACTCCCTCCACTAGCAATAACATCTCAAAGTGCCCATACTCCCTCCAATAGTAATAACATCTCAAAGTGCCCATAATCCCTCCAATAGCAATAACATCTCAAAGTGCCTGTACTCCCTCCAATAGCAATAACATCTCAAAGTGCCTGTACTCCCTCCAACAGTAATAACATCTCAAAGTGCCCATACTCCCTCCAATAGTAATAACATCTCAAAGTGCCTGTACTCCCTCCAATAGTAATAACATCTCAAAGTGCCCATACTCCCACCAATAGCAATAACATCTCAAAGTGCCCATACTCCCTCCAATAGCAATAACATCTCAAAGTGCCTGACTCCCTCCAATAGGAATAACATATCAAAGTGCCCATACTCCCTCCAATAGCAATAACATCTCAAAGTGCCTGTACTCCCTCCAATAGCAATAACATCTCAAAGTGCCTGACTCCCTCCAATAGCAATAACATCTCAAAGTGCCTGACTCCCTCCAATAGCAATAACATCTCAAAGTGCCTGACTCCCTCCAATAGCAATAACATCTCAAAGTGCCCATACTCCCTCCAATAGCAATAACATCTCAAAGTGCCTATACTCCCTCCAATAGCAATAACATCTCAAAGTGCCCATACTCCCTCCAATAGCAATAACATCTCAAAGTGCCCATACTCCCTCCAATAGCAATAACATCTCAAAGTGCCTATACTCCCTCGAATAGCAATAACATCTCAAAGTGCCTGTACTCCCTCCAATAGCAATAACATCTCAAAGTGCCTGACTCCCTCCAATAGCAATAACATCTCAAAGTGCCTGACTCCCTCCAATAGCAATAACATCTCAAAGTGCCTGTACGCCCTCCAATAGCAATAACATCTCAAAGTGCCTGTACTCCCTCCAATAGCAATAACATCTCAAAGTGCCTGTACTCCTTCCAATAGTAATAACATCTCAAAGTGCCCATACTCCCTCCAATAGTAATAACATCTCAAAGTGCCTGTACTCCCTCCAATAGCAATAACATCTCAAAGTGCCTGTACTCCCTCCAATAGCAATAACATCTCGAAGTGCCTGTACTCCCTCCAATAGCAATAACATCTCGAAGTGCCTGTACTCCCTCCAATAGTAATAACATCTCAAAGTGCCCATACTCCCACCAATAGCAATAACATCTCAAAGTGCCCATACTCCCTCCAATAGCAATAACATCTCAAAGTGCCTGTACTCCCTCCAATAGTAATAACATCTCAAAGTGCCCATACTCCCTCCAATAGTAATAACATCTCAAAGTGCCTGTACTCCCTCCAATAGCAATAACATCTCAAAGTGCCTGTACTCCCTCCAATAGCAATAACATCTCAAAGTGCCCATACTCCCTCCAATAGCAATAACATCTCAAAGTGCCTGTACTCCCTCCAATAGCAATATCATCTCAAAGTGCCCATACTCCCTCCAATAGCAATAACATCTCAAAGTGCCCATACTCCCTCCAATAGTAATAACATCTCAAAGTGCCTATACTCCCTCCAATAGCAATAACATCTCAAAGTGCTCATACTCCCTCCAATAGCAATAACATCTCAAAGTGCCCATACTCCCTCCAATAGCAATAACATCTCAAAGTGCCTGACTCCCTCCAATAGTAATAACATCTCAAAGTGCCTGTACTCCCTCCAATAGCAATAACATCTCAAAGTGCCCATACTCCCTCCAATAGCAATAACATCTCAAAGTGCCCATACTCCCTCCAATAGCAATAACATCTCAAAGTGCCTGACTCCCTCCAATAGTAATAACATCTCAAAGTGCCTGTACTCCCTCCAAGAGCAATAACATCTCAAAGTGCCCATGCTCCCTCCAATAATAATAACATCTCAAAGTGCCTGTACTCCCTCCAATAGTAATAACATCTCAAAGTGCCCATACTCCCTCCACTAGCAATAACATCTCAAAGTGCCTGTACTCCCTCCAATAGTAATAACATCTCAAAGTGCCCATACTCCCTCCACTAGCAATAACATCTCAAAGTGCCCATGCTCTCTCCAATAGTAATAACTTCTCAAAGTGCCTGTACTCCCTCCAATAGCAATAACATCTCGAAGTGCGTGTACTCCCTCCAATAGCAATAACATCTCGAAGTGCCTGTACTCCCTCCAATAGTAATAACATCTCAAAGTGCCCATGCTCCCACTAATAGCAATAACATCTCAAAGTGCCTGTACTCCCTCCAATAGCAATAACATCTCAAAGTGCCTGTACTCCCTCCAATAGTAATAACATCTCAAAGTGCCTGTACTCCCTCCAATAGCAATAACATCTCAAAGTGCCTGTACTCCCTCCAATAGTAATAACATCTCAAAGTGCCTGTACTCCCTCCAATAGCAATAACATCTCAAAGTGCCTGTACTCCCTCCAATAGCAATAACATCTCAAAGTGCCTGTACTCCCTCCAATAGTAATAACATCTCAAAGTGCCTGACTCCCTCCAATAGCAATAACATCTCAAAGTGCCTGTACTCCCTCCAATAGCAATAACATCTCAAAGTGCCTGTACTCCCTCCAATAGTAATAACATCTCAAAGTGCCTGACTCCCTCCAATAGCAATAACATCTCAAAGTGCCTGTACTCCCTCCAATAGTAATAACATCTCAAAGTGCCTGTACTCCCTCCAATAGTAATAACATCTCAAAGTGCCTGACTCCCTCCAATAGCAATAACACCTCAAAGTGCCCATACTCCCTCCAATAGCAATAACATCTCAAAGTGCCCATACCCCCCCCCAATAGCAATAAAATCTCAAAGGGCCCATACTCCCCCCAATAGCAATAACATCTCAAAGTGTAATTATTCTGCCAAAGAGTGCTGACCAGCTGAGACAGGGTTTAAATCACCTGACATAAACCTTTACAGCAGAAATATTGTTCACAGCACAACAAATTGACACTTAACCACAATATTGAGTTGGAAAAAAAAAATACAAACAACTATCGTTCTCTGTATGCTAACAAAAGAAACTACTGCAGCCAGTGAAGTAGATGTTAATTGTAAACATTTGACTCTAGAAAAGTTCTATAAGGGTTGTGTGCAATCTACAAAAACACTACTAAGCATGCTAAGTTAAGTATATTTTTATGACACAGAGAAAGAATTTTGTATTTTTTTATAGTAATGCTAATGGCCATTTTGACTCGCTGTTAGGCATAGGTCATAATCAGTCAATGCAATGTTTGTTACATGTTTTCTAGGACCGTGGAAACATCTCAGTCTGGGAATCAGAAAGGAAACAGAAGATGCATACAACCAAATCGTTTTCTTTAATATGCCATCTGTTGTCCGCCATCTTACCTGATGCAAGCTTCAGAGACAGGTTAAAATTTCGCCATAAATTTAAGATGTGCCAGTTTTAGACAGTTTCAATAATATATTGATGATCATAATCTTTTTTGGCTAAGTCACATTTACAACAACCTTTAGCAAGAAAACAGCTTGGTGAATGAGGCTGCATGTTTACAGAGTTGGATGAGGTAAACTAAAAATCAAAAATGGTACTCAAACCGATGGTGACATACTGAGGAACATTCAGATCAAAATCAACTTCATTTTCACTATGAAAGTAGGTAATAATGACAAATAAATGGTTAATTGTGTTATTTTATACATTTTCTTAATTCAGAACTTCAACTTTGGCCTTCATCTGAATTTTGCAAAGTACATTTTGCTGAGATTCCAGAGTCTATTTCACCCTATTCAGCAGCAAATTAGCCAGGGCTCACCTGCCTAATGAAGACAAACGAGATGAGAGTGATGGTTTCAGATTCTCCTACAACACCAGGTAGCCATGTGTACATTACTGAAATGTGGCCATGAACAGGTATCACACTAACAGAAGCACTGCTATCACATGGCCTGCATTATACATGCTGCAGCCTTCACAACTCACAAAGGTATCACACCACAAACTCCTACATAATATACAACACCATGCATCCTTAAACATGTTAAAGATGTTCCCTTTATACATCATTTTAATGATTTGTTCTCAAAGTTGGTTAGAGATGAAAGCTTAAGTCTTCCTAGGCATTGGCTCAATGCAGTGTTCATGGTGTTTGCTGAGCTATTGAAAATAGTTTGGGTATGATGCTCTGTGCTGTATATATGGTCCTCCAAACCCTTCAAGGTCCTCAACATAAAAGCCAAGGTGTCAGGGCTTCGGTCAAGTTGAACTGGGGATTGCAACAATGAGCTAAATGGGTCATGTGAGAGATGGCGGTGAAGTTGTGCAGTCATTGTCAGAATAGTCATTGATGAGACATAACAGTTCAAAGGGAAGACATACTTTTCTCCTTTTCAAATCTCTACACTGACATTGGGAGTGGAATATTTCTAACATGCATGTCTTCTCCCTTTCATCACAAGTGAATGGGTGGTTTCAACTGTTTATAAGTATGAACAGTTAATACAAACACATACCCTGAAGAAGATGAAAATCAATAACTGATCATGTTTGTGCAAAATACAGATGACTTGATAAGAAAGGACCAAGCCCATCTTTTGTCAAAGAAAAGTACAGACAGGATCTGGGGCTACATTACCCCATAATAGACAGGAATTTACTTTCAACCAATCAGATTAACCCAACCCATCAATATTTCATTAACCCAAGAACAAAATGAAAAATGCCACATGCCAATGAATGCATGAAGAAAGTATTTTATCTATTAAGAAATGAGTGGATAGACACTAAAATGTCACATTCAGGGTATAGACTTGTATAGACAGTTGTTTCTGAAAAATGGCACCGAACGCTACATCGACAAAATCAAACTTATTAGCATTATCAGTCAGTCGAGCAAGAGTTGTGTATGTTCCCCGGAGACATGTTGTCAGCTGAGAGTCTAGCTTGATGTAGATGCTACTTACCTCCTCAACACGGAGATCTCATTCTCCAGGGCTTCTTCCTTGCCTAGTAAACCTTTCCTGTCAATACATTTCACTGCCATGTACTTCCCCCTGTTTAATTTGTCTTCTCCTAACACAACCTCTGAGAATGCACCTCTGAAACACAAAAGAAACATCATGAGTTACCAGTTAACATTGGTCTTGACATCCTGGTCTTAAGTGAAACACATGCTGTGCAGAAGAATAGTAACATTCATTTATTACCCATAGGATTAGAAATAACCAAATTAATAATAATCGTATGTGCCCTTTTGCAAAAAATCACATCACATGCATCAGTGTATAGTTTGTGTCATCAGGGCAGAATTGCTGATGTTATTCAAATCTCATTGGGACATAAGGTCGGAATATCGTCACATCAGCAGTGACATCATAGCTGAAGAGTGTTGACATCATTTGACAGTTGTGGTTTTCTGAGATGGCTATCGTGATCAGTGCATTTTTCTATTGGGGACCTCAAAAGGATATTGAAATCATGGATAATAACATAGAGATTATAACACTCACATTTATGTCATACGGATTTTATGAAACAGGTGTAAAGATACGTATATTACCCTCACACTCACTCAGGAAATACAGGAATTCTGACACTTGTTTCATAAAATCAGTATGACACACATGTTTGTATAATAATCTCTTTGTCTCATAACTTCAGGAAACTGACTTGACTGCCAGAGTCGATGGTGATTGGGTGTGATATGTACTTATGATGAGTCAAAATAATGCAGTTGGAAGCACATCTTGAGAAGAGCATCAATTGAAACTTGGGTATCGAGAAAACAGCTAAGGTTTGTAGTATTTGTTTGTTAGTTAGTTGTTTAACGCCACACTAAGCAATATTCCAGCTATATGATGTCAGCCTGCAAATAAATAAGTCTGGACCAGGTACACCAGTGGTTCAGGCCCTTGGGGCACAATGACACACGATCAATCAACTCACCATGTCTGACCACCTGGTACATTCAGTCAGCTCTCATGACCAGCATGAGGTTGCTGAGTACCTAGTCTAACCAGGTCCTCCATAAATACAATACATTGTCTGTAAGATGATAAGGCTACCACCTGGCATGCAGCAGAACATGCAGGAAGACAGATTGAGATCAATCACATTAAACATTCTAAGATCTCATGTGACATGATACCCACTAAACCAATACACACATGACCCAGGTGTTGTCCGAGCCTCAACTGATTTGATATGATACCCACTAAACAAATACACACATGATCCAAGTGTTGTCCGAGCCTCAACTGATTTGACATGATACCCACTAAACCAATACCCACATGACCCAGGTGTTGTCCGAGCCTCAACTGATTTGACATGATACCCACTAAACAAATACACACATGACCCAAGTGTTGTCCGAGCCTCAACTGATATGACATGATACCCACTAAACCAATACACACATGACCCAAGTGTTGTCCGAGCCTCAACTGATTTGACATGATACCCACTAAACCAATACACACATGACCCAAGTGTTGTCCGAGCCTCAACTGATTTGACATGATACCCACTAAACCAATACACACATGACCCAAGTGTTGTCCGAGCCTCAACTGATTTGACATGATACCCACTAAACCAATACACACATGACCCAAGTGTTGTCCGAGCCTCAACTGATTTGACATGATACCCACTAAACCAATACACACATGATCCAAGTGTTGTCCGAGCCTCAACTGATTTGACATGATACCCACTAAACCAATACACACATGACCCAGGTGTTGTCCGAGCCTCAACTGATTTGATATGATACCCACTAAACCAATACACACATGATCCAAGTGTTGTCCAAGCCTCAACTGATTTGACATGATACCCACTAAACCAATACACACATGACCCAAGTGTTGTCCGAGCCTCAACTGATTTGACATGATACCCACTAAACCAATACACACATGACCCAAGTGTTGTCCGAGCCTCAACTGATTTGACATGATACCCACTAAACCAATACACACATGACCCAAGTGTTGTCCGAGCCTCAACTGATTTGACATGATACCCACTAAACCAATACACACATGATCCAAGTGTTGTCCGAGCCTCAACTGATATGACATGATACCCACTAAACCAATACACACATGACCCAAGTGTTGTCCGAGCCTCAACTGATTTGACATGATACCCACTAAACCAATACACACATGACCCAAGTGTTGTCCGAGCCTCAACTGATTTGACATGATACCCACTAAACCAATACACACATGACCCAAGTGTTGTCCGAGCCTCAACTGATTTGACATGATACCCACTAAACCAATACACACATGACCCAAGTGTTGTCCGAGCCTCAACTGATATGACATGATACCCACTAAACAAATACACACATGACCCAGGTGTTGTCCGAGCCTCAACTGATATGACATGATACCCACTAAACAAATACACACATGACCCAAGTGTTGTCCGAGCCTCAACTGATATGACATGATACCCACTAAACAAATACACACATGACCCAAGTGTTGTCTGAGCTTCAACTGATTTGACATGATACCCACTAAACAAATACACACATGACCCAAGTGTTGTCCGAGCCTCAACTGATATGACATGATACCCACTAAACCAATACACACATGACCCAAGTGTTGTCCGAGCCTCAACTGATTTGACATGATACCCACTAAACCAATACACACATGACCCAAGTGTTGTCCGAGCCTGAGTCAACTGATGGATGAAGAAATATATGTTATATTAACATTGTGCCAAACCGTTCTATCAAGACATCATCATTCAAAAGTATTATGATAGCTGTGAAAAAGTTATTTAGACCACTGCTCTGTAAGAATACATCCCACACTGAAATGCTCACTGTGTACTGCCACAGATCCCGTTGTGCGGCTACTAATGGATACTTGGGAGTAAATGGATCTCTGGAGGATTGACAAGTAATCTGCTTTTAGCCTTGCCATATTAAATATCTTACTCCCAATGTGAGACATTGGCTAACAAAAGAACACAGTTTAGTAAGGAAAGTCTTGTGAATTATTTCTTCCTGAATCTGCTTTGCCCTCCATACCACAAATACAGGTCCACCTATCTCACATGTTCATGACATGTGAACACTGTACAGGCTTTATTCAACATGTTTAGGTGGTCATTTCTCAAACAGACCTAGCTGATCAATCAGAAGACAAAATAACACATTATAAACAATCACACATATTTTTGCAAAACCATTCCATTATTAAAACATGCACAGATTAAGCACATCCAAACGAACTTCCCAAATACTACTCTATGCTATTAGATAAATGACATGATTCCTGCTTCAGAGAACAAGAACAAAGTGGGTAGCCAGGGCCCTGACAGCTGCTTTATGTGTTTGACCGGGATTAGATTACATTGATTACTTCAAGTCAATATCCAGTACTGCACTACTGAGGTCAGAGGGGGAAACAAAACAGATAAAGCCCAGTGTCAGCCTCATGTAGGAGACTAGATGCTGTGTCAACCTCTGTTGGGGACTAGATGCTGTGTCAGCCTCTTGTAGGGGACTAGATGCTGTGTCAACCTCGTGTTGGGGACTAGATGCTGTGTCAGCCTCGTGTAGGGGACTAGATGCTGTGTGTCAGCCTCTTGTAGGGGACTAGAGGCTGTGTCAGCCTCATGTAGGAGACTAGATGCTGTGTCAGCCTCGTGTTTGGGACTAGATGCTGTGTCAGCCTCATGTAGGAGACTAGATGCTGTGTCAGCCTCATGTAGGAGACTAGATGCTGTGTCAGCCTCGTGTTGGGGACTAGATGCTGTGTCAGCCTCGTGTAGGGGACTAGATGCTGTGTCAGCCTAATGTAGGAGACTAGATGCTGTGTCAGCCTCGTGTTGGGGACTAGATGCTGTGTCAGCCTCTTGTAGGAGGCTAGATGCTGTGTCAGCCTCGTGTAGGGGACTAGATGCTGTGTCAGCCTCATGTAGGAGGCTAGATGCTGTGTCAGCCTCATGTAGGGGACTAGATGCTGTGTCAGCCTTGTGTTGGGGACTAGATGCTGTGTCAGCCTCTTGTAGGAGGCTAGATGCTGTGTCAGCCTCGTGTAGGGGACTAGATGCTGTGTCAGCCTCATGTAGGGGACTAGATGCTGTGTCAGCCTCAAGTAGGGGACTAGATGCTGTGTCAGCCTCTTGTAGGAGACTAGATGCTGTGTCAGCCTCATGTTGGGGACTAGATGCTGTATCAGCCTCATGTAGGGGACTAGATGCTGTGTCAGCCTCAAGTAGGGGACTAGATGCTGTGTCAGCCTCATGTAGGGGACTAGATGCTATGTCAGCCTCGTGTTTGGGACTAGATGCTGTGTCAGCCTCATGTAGGGGACTAGATGCTGTGTCAGCCTCATGCAGAAGACTAGATGTTGTCCTCTGAAAGCTTCAGCATAATTGCTAAATGATACACATTGATGACTTCAGAGCACTTTAATTAACATTTCTGGAAAGGTCAGAATCCCATTCCTAGACAATTGTTTTATTTTACATTTGATTTTTCCCCTTTCTTGTCCTTTTGAAAATATGACACCTTCCCTGTGTGAAAATCTCTTCTTCCTTAAGAAGTATTTTCCTACAGCTTATATGGAGCTCAACTAATTCAGTCACCTGGCTCAAGGATTCATTATACTCCTCATTACACCTGCAGCTCATGTAAAACCAACCACAACAAACTACTTCAACAAATTCTAATCGTAACCCACAGGTACATGTACCACTCAACTCTTTCATCACGAACAGTCAGCTATGACATAATATTGTGAAAGAGTGGAAACATCACAGGCAAGTCCGGAGGATGTCACCTCTAGTGAAGCATTCATCTCACCCTTGTGACTATGTACAACAGGATTCATTAGTCTGCCCGGCACTGGCCTGGTCACCCATGTGAGGTGCAAGGCCAGTTTCACTGTGTGGTGGAGCAGGAGTAGATAGATAGCCAGTGGTCAATGACCTGGCAATGGTGTAGACAAGCCTGGGGGCATGGCAGATAATGACCAGCACACACAGCACTCACAGGCCATCTCTGTGACTGGAATTTCAGGACATTTTATGTGTGGGCTGAAATACTGGGAGTCAAGCACTGTGTTTGATGCAGGTGCAATCAGAGAGGTGACAGCACCATGCTGCACCAAACGAGAAAGGGATCGTACATTTCATTACACTCAAATGCTCAGTATTGTTTTAACATATGGTCTTAAATTTCATCATTCAAACTGATATTTCCTGATAGGTATTATAAAGCATTCCCCTTTCACAACTGTCTGACTATGCATATTTCTAAATTTAAAAACATTGCTATCTAATTTTTTTTGTTCTGGAGAGGCTCAATCATGAATTAACAGTTACACACGGTTCAGTTATTAATTTTGTTAGACTAAGTATATGGTGTCATTCATCAAGTAAAGAACTGAGTAAACATACACACATTTTCTTCTTCTGTAACTTTTGTTCCTGTTAAATTGTATAATCATCAAGATCATAAAAATCAAGAAATAAATTTAACTGAAATAATAACTACCATCAACATAAATGATAATTATTCAATGACACAAATAGTATTCAGAGGAGTTACACACTCACATACACACATATATGTAAAATGAGCGTTATATCCATTGCATACTCGATGACACTGTTGATATGTTGGCACACTCTTTGGGCAACAGATGCCCGGGGTCACTCACAAGTAATAGCCAACCCCAAAACTTCTACCAAATGAATCAGAGGTCTGGCATACCCACTGCGTAATTGTGCTTTGAACAACTTTTTTAGGTGTCAAAAGGAGGGTCATGTCTTAAGTCCCCAAAAGAAAGTCATACATATAACTTTATAAGACAACTATGGAAGTAAACCATACCCTCTTGTTTCCTCAATAAACAAGGTCTGATAAACAACACAATTGTGGATGTATCCTCATTTCCCCAATAAACAACTCAATTGTGGATGTAAACCGTACCCTCTTGTTTCCCCAATAAACAAGGTCTGACAAACAAATCAATGATACTGAACTTTTACAACCAACAGTAACTGAAAACTTTGATGAAATTTATTTCAAATTAAGAAAAATGATTGACTCCATCCAACACCATAAAGCTCCTACAAAAAGTGAGCCATTTCTTCTTCCTGACACAAATTGGCCTTTTCCATGGAGGTTCTCCTGCTAGCTCCACAACATTCTGAGACCACACAGACGTAAAACTACTACCATCACCAATAAACAGATCTTTCAGGAAATGTCAACACAGTTTTTAATATTGGAGCAAGTGTCCCCAAAGGTCAGCAGCATTATGTAAGTGTGGATGGGGGGACAGTTGACCTTTGCAACCAGCCACAAAGTAATTAGCCCCAGTCTGTCAATATTGGCTCACATAGCTGGACACATTAAAACAGTAATTAAATCCTGGTGGACTAGAAGGGACTCATCACCCTGCTGAAGCTTCCACCCACACATCCACACCTTCAACACATCAACACGGGTCACGGAGGGCTGCGCTTGAAATATTAACGCATGTCATCTCACACTGACACTTCTTCCATTGATCAATGTTTCACCTCCACCTCACTGAATGCCCACTCTTCAAGTCACATGCAGTCCAAGCCAAGCTCTTTCCTGCAGCTTCAGATAGTCACACTCAGTGCCTTACAGCCCCATGGCTATGATGACACAACAGCACAGGCTCCCATGGAACCTACAGTACTTCCCATATATAGTGGTTCTAGTTTGTTTGTTGGTTGGTTAATGTTGCACTCAGCAATATTTTAGCTATATGACAGTGGTCAGGAAATAATTGAGTCCGGACCAGACAATCCAGTGATTGACGCCATGAGCATCAATCCATGCAACTGAGATACAATGACATGCATGAACAAAGTTTGACCATCCGTTAGTTGCCTCTTACGACAAGCGTAGTTACCTCTTACTGCAAACATGGGATGCTGAAGACCTGGCTTTCGAACCCGGATCTTCACAGGGCCATGGTTCTAGTACTTTGCTGTTTCAAACATGAACTATGGACTAAGGAACCAATAACATAATTCTAGTGAGTAACATGTATGGTCCTGAGACTGGACATCAACTATGGTCAAGTCCTTCCAATTATATTGATATGTTAGGCTATTGTTAATAGCAAATGTGTCTGCTGTACATACGATTATACATACACCAATCTTCCATCAATTTGACAACTGTTATCATGGCAACAACACAGGTCAGTACACAAACATCATGTACATTGACTATGACTGTCTGACATGACAAATATATTCATCTATCATTATCATGACTAGGGCAGTCCTAATTATGCATGGGGTAATTAAATAATTCAGTTGATTACTGGAGTAAAATTCTAGTCACTGGCTCAGTAACTTGGTCCTATTCCCATCTCTAAGTGTATTACACAGCCAGCCAGGGCAGGGAGGTGGCCATGACGGCCACCTGACAGACCAGAAACAATTACGCTGATTGCAATACGATGTTAACAACTGTCACCCAACACTATGTGATCACATTGAGGAGTGACGAGAATAGAGTCCGACTCATCATCCCACAAGTTCAGGGAGCCAGGCTGACTCTAACTCAGTCACTCCACTCACAAACATCACCAGGCCTCAGACACAGCAACACTGAGATGTACTGGCCTTGAACTCAAATACTTCTACTGGACTCTAAACATGCTAAACAAAGGATATCTTTATATCTACCAGGTATTTATATTAAACAAAAACATCGTAGGATTGTTTTCAAGCCTTTGATCCTCTACAATTGGATGTTATTCCATCCTACTTAGTCTTGTCTTGATACCTTCTTACAAGTAAGCTTTTCCCAAGCAATTAGATATTTCATCACATTTCATGACCCTATTTTCCCAAAAATAACAAAGCACTTGCTTACTAGCATGTATGTGTTGCTGCAAGTCACTGTGAAGAGTGTCCTGGAAGTGACTTACAGCAGCAGCGAGGAATGGATCACATGATGTGGATGTAAGACTAAACAGCTACTGCATTAATCATGTTAATCCTGCTGGTATCAGCAATACAAATAATGTATGCCTGCAGGTTGTGATTTCACAAACAGTAGAAAGCTCAAGAAGTCATAGGAGACCACAACATAATTCATCCATTATTTGGCTTCACAAAGAAATATCCCCTAGGCCACTGAAAACAACCTTGTTATTTAAGTACCTTTATGACCAAGACAGTGAAAATTGACCTAACATGCATGCATATAACTGTATGACAGATCACATTGTGAATTGTACAGCGTTTAATACAAAGAAGACATACACACCTTCCTCTGTTCACATCACTCAGTCTATGATCACTGATCTCATCATCTGAGGTGCGACCTTCAAGTGTTTTCGTATGTTTTTTTTACTTTACTTTATGATTAAAACAGATCTGTTACCTTGCACTGTGTGATTAAGATATCTTGAGGAAACAAAGGGACAATTCTGATTTGCAGGTATGAATAGATCCTTTTAGATTGAAAAGAGTTTGTGTGTGTAACATTAGTTAAAGCTGGATGCTGCAAAGCACCGAGGAAGCACCCTCAGTGAAGGCTTCACTTCAGCCTGTCACATAGTCGTTGTTTTGGAAAGATAATAAAACATAGGTTTTTTTCACATGTAAGACTTGCCATTTGCATGACCACATAAAAAAACAATATATATATATGTTATTTCATACTTTAAAAACTCAAAAGATATATGGCCTCAATTATGGCCAATGATGAACGGATTGTGAGTGACTGGACTCATGATGTCTCTCGCTGCACATACTCACCTCAAACTTTATGGAAATATATCTATTCTACTGAGATCTAACTTTTAATCCAGTAACTGATGACAATGCAGAGAATAAGGAAAGGGATATATATTTGTACTGAATCTCATCAGAAATATGATCATCCACTTAGTTAGACCCTTTAATCTTGAAATCAGCGTTGTAGCATACATTGTGAAAAGTCAGACAGTGTTACTGCATGATCGTTCACGAATATCCTCGCTAAGACCCATCCCCGTGAACAAAATGAAGAAATGCACATCCAAATGATCGTAGTTTTGACTCGACCTGTGTCTAGACTCCCAGTGACAGTCTACAGCAATCTATGAAGTTTAGCACCTGTTTGACACATCTTTATATTCAACATTCTATGATCGTCCAAATGATCAATGATGACCAACACATGTAACCACCACAGGTTCATTATCAATATGATCAACTTTGGAAATATCTCCAATCACGTTTATCGTTTGCGCCATTTTGACGCCTTGTACTTGATGTACATGTATTACGATGTGCTGTCATTCTGACTGACTTACTGTGGTAGTTGTTAACAGACCTTTCTCATCCAATGATGATATTATTTGAATACCTTTGTTGTAAACAAACTACAACAGGCCACAGAACATACCAGTTGGTGTCTCATCAGGACACAAAACATACCATTAGGTGTCCCATCAGGCCACAAAACACGACAGTAGGTGTCCCATCAGGCCACAGTACACACCAGTAGGTGTCTCATCTGGCCACAAAAAATACCAGTAGGTGTCTCATCAGGACAAAACATACCAGTAGGTGTCTCATCTGGCCACAGAACATACCAGTAGGTGTCTCATCTGGCCACAGAACCAACCAGTAGGTGTCTCATCGGGCCACAGAACATACCAGTAGGTGTCTCATCTGGCCACAGAACATACCAGTAGGTGTCCCATCAGGCCACAGAACATACCATTAGGTGTCCCATCAGGCCACAGTACACACCAGTAGGTGTCTCATCTGGCCACAAAAAATACCAGTAGGTGTCTCATCAGGACACAAAACATACCAGTAGGTGTCTCATCAGGACACAGAACATACCAGTAGGTGTCTCATCTGGCCACAGAACATACCAGTAGGTGTCTCATCTGGCCACAGAACATACCATTAGGTGTCCCATCAGGCCACAGTACACACCAGTAGGTGTCTCATCTGGCCACAGTACACACCAGTAGATGTCTCATCTGGCCACAAAACATACCAGTTGGTGTCTCATCAGGACACAAAACATACCATTAGGTGTCCCATCAGGCCACAAAACACACCAGTAGGTGTCCCATCAGGCCACAGTACACACCAGTAGGTGTCTCATCTGGCCACATAAAATACCAGTAGGTGTCTCATCAGGACACAAAACATACCAGTAGGTGTCTCATCTGGCCACAGAACATACCAGTAGGTGTCTCATCTGGCCACAGAACATACCAGTAGGTGTCTCATCGGGCCACAGAACATACCAGTAGGTGTCTCATCTGGCCACAGAACATACCAGTAGGTGTCCCATCAGGCCACAAAACATACCAGTAGGTGTCTCATAAGGACACAGAACATACCAGTAGGTGTCTCATCTGGCCACAGAACATACCAGTAGGTGTCTCATCTGGCCACAGAACATACCAGTAGGTGTCTCATCTGGCCACAGAACATACCAGTAGGTGTCTCATCTGGCCACAGAACATACCAGTAGGTGTCTCATCAGGCCACAGAACATACCAGTTGGTGTCTCATCAGGACACAAAACATACCATTAGGTGTCCCATCAGGCCACAAAACACACCAGTAGGTGTCCCATCAGGCCACAAAACATACCAGAAGGTGTCCCATCAGGACACAAAACATACCAGTAGGTGTCCCATCAGGCCACAAAACACACCAGTAGGTGTCCCATCAGGCCACAAAACATACCAGTAGGTGTCCCATCAGGACACAAAACACACCAGTAGGTGTCCCATCAGGCCACAAAACATACCAGTAGGTGTCTCATCTGGCCACAAAACATACCAGTAGGTGTCTCATAAGGCCACAGAACATACCAGTAGGTATCTCATCAGGCCACAAAACATACCAGCAGGTGTCCCATCAGGCCACAAAACACACCAGTATGTGTCTCATCAGGCCACAGTACACACCAGTAGGTGTCTCATCAGGACACAAAACATACCAGTAGGTGTCCCATCAGGCCACAGTACACACCAGTAGGTGTCTCATCAGGCCACAAAACATACCAGTAGGTATCTCATCAGGCCACAGAAGAAACCAGTAGGTGTCTCATCAGGCCACAGAAAAACCAGTAGGTGTCTCATCAGGACTCCGCTCACACCAGTAGGTGACTCATCTGGCCACCAAACATACCAGTAGGTGTCTCATCAGGACACAGAACATACCAGTAGGTGTCCCATCAGGCCACAGTACACACCAGTAGATGTCTCATCTGGCCACAAAACATACCAGTAGGTGTCTCATCAGGACACAAACTATACAAGTAGGTGTCTCATCTGGCAACAGAACATACCAGTAGGTGTCTCATCTGGCCACAGAACATACCAGTAGGTGTCTCATCAGGACACAGCTCACACCAGTAGGTGTCTCATCAGGACACAGAACATACCAGTAGGTGTCCCATCAGGCCACAGTACACACCAGTAGATGTCTCATCTGGCCACAAAACATACCAGTAGGTGTCTCATCAGGACACAAACTATACCAGTAGGTGTCTCATCTGGCCACAGAACATACCAGTAGGTGTCTCATCTGGCCACAGAACATACCAGTAGGTGTCTCATCAGGACCCAGCTCACACCAGTAGGTGTCTCATCTGGCCACCAAACATACCAGTAGGTGTCTCATCAGGACACAAAACATACCAGTAGGTGTCCCATCAGGCCACAGTACACACCAGTAGGTGTCTCATCTGGCCACAAAACATACCAGTAGGTGTCTCATCAGGACACAGAACATACCAGTAGGTGTCCCATCAGGCCACAGTACACACCAGTAGATGTCTCATCTGGCCACAAAACATACCAGTAGGTGTCTCATCAGGACACAAACTATACCAGTAGGTGTCTCTTCTGGCCAGAGAACATACCAGTAGGTGTCTCATCTGGCCACAGAACATACCAGTAGGTGTCTCATCTGGCCACAGAACATACCAGTAGGTGTCTCATCTGGCCACAGAACATACCAGTAGGTGTCTCATCAGGCCACAGAACATACCAGTTGGTGTCTCATCAGGACACAAAACATACCATTAGGTGTCCCATCAGGCCACAAAACACACCAGTAGGTGTCCCATCAGGCCACAAAACATACCAGAAGGTGTCCCATCAGGCCACAAAACATACCAGTAGGTGTCCCATCAGGACACAAAACACACCAGTAGGTGTCCCATCAGGCCACAAAACATACCAGTAGGTGTCTCATCAGGACCCAGCTCACACCAGTAGGTGTCTCATCTGGCCACCAAACATACCAGTAGGTGTCTCATCAGGACACAGAACATACCAGTAGGTGTCCCATCAGGCCACAGTACACACCAGTAGGTGTCTCATCTGGCCACAAAACATACCAGTAGGTGTCTCATCAGGACACAGAACATACCAGTAGGTGTCCCATCAGGCCACAGTACACACCAGTAGATGTCTCATCTGGCCACAAAACATACCAGTAGGTGTCTCATCAGGACACAAACTATACCAGTAGGTGTCTCATCTGGCCACAGAACATACCAGTAGGTGTCTCATCTGGCCACAGAACATACCAGTAGGTGTCTCATCAGGACACAGCTCACACCAGTAGGTGTCTCATCTGGCCACAAAACATACCAGTAGGTGTCTCATCAGGACACAGAACATACCAGTAGGTGTCCCATCAGGCCACAGTACACACCAGTAGGTGTCTCATCTGGCCACAAAACATACCAGAAGGTGTCTCATCAGGACACAAAACACACCAGTAGGTGTCTCATCTGGCCACAGAACATACCAGTAGGTGTCTCATCTGGCCACAGAACATACCAGTAGGTGTCTCATCAGGCCACAGAACATACCAGTAGGTGTCTCATCTGGCCACAGAACATACCAGTAGGTGTCCCATCAGGCCACAAAACATACCAGTAGGTGTCCCATCAGGCCACAAAACATACCAGTAGGTGTCTCATCAGGACACAGAACATACCAGTAGGTGTCTCATCTGGCCACAGAACATACCAGTAGGTGTCTCATCTGGCCACAGAACATACCAGTAGGTGTCTCATCTGGCCACAAAACATACCAGTAGGTGTCTCATCAGGACACAAAACATACCAGTAGGTGTCCCATCAGGACACAAAACATACCAGTAGGTGTCCCATCAGGCCACAAAACACACCAGTAGGTGTCCCATCAGGCCACAAAACATACCAGTAGGTGTCCCATCAGGACACAAAACACACCAGTAGGTGTCCCATCAGGACACAAAACATACCAGTAGGTGTCTCATCAGGACACAAAACATACCAGTAGGTGTCTCATCAGGCCACAGAACATACCAGTAGGTGTCTCATCAGGCCACAAAACATACCAGTAGGTGTCCCATCAGGCCACAAAACACACCAGTAGGTGTCTCATCAGGCCACAGTACACACCAGTAGGTGTCTCATCAGGCCACAGAACATACCAGTTGGTGTCTCATCAGGACACAAAACATACCATTAGGTGTCTCATCAGGACAAAACATACCAGTAGGTGTCTCATCTGGCCACAGAACATACCAGTATGTGTCTCATCAGGCCACAGTACACACCAGTAGGTGTCTCATCAGGACACAAAACATACCAGTAGGTGTCTCATCTGGCCACAGAACATACCAGTAGGTGTCTCATCTGGCCCCAGAACCAACCAGTAGGTGTCTCATCGGGCCACAGAACATACCAGTAGGTGTCTCATCTGGCCACAGAACATACCAGTAGGTGTCCCATCAGGCCACAAAACATACCAGTAGGTGTCCCATCAGGCCACAAAACACACCAGTAGGTGTCCCATCAGGCCACAAAACATACCAGTAGGTGTCCCATCAGGACACAAAACACACCAGTAGGTGTCCCATCAGGACACAAAACATACCAGTAGGTGTCTCATCAGGACACAGAACATACCAGTAGGTGTCCCATCAGGCCACAGTACACACCAGTAGGTGTCTCATCTGGCCACAAAACATACCAGTAGGTGTCCCATCAGGCCACAAAACACACCAGTAGGTGTCTCATCAGGCCACAGTACACACCAGTAGGTGTCTCATCAGGACACAAAACATACCAGTAGGTGTCCCATCAGGCCACAGAAGAAACCAGGAGGTGTCTCATCAGGCCACAGAACATACCAGTAGGTGTCTCATCAGGCCACAGAAGAAACCAGTAGGTGTCTCATCAGGACACAGCTCACACCAGTAAGGTGTCTCATCAGGCCACAGAACAAAGAACAATTTCTGTTCTCATGAAAGCTGTAAATTGAAATTTTGAATGTTCAATGTGTAATATTCTGGAGGGTACGTTGCAAGCTGTGTTTGTATCATGGTACAATTATCTAGCTCATTGATGACAAGCCATCTGATGCCTTTGCACTTGGAGTGTGGCAGGTTCACCTTATATTCTCAAGGGAATAGAAGATCATGTCTCAGAAAAACACAAGTATTGAATTTCAATCATGTCAGAATGAAGCAGACACTTTCAAGTGATACTACGTCACAGGCCTCTGAGAAGCTTTTAAAGTCTTCCTTTGAAGGTACATGAGTGATGTACTGGTGTCCTGCATCAAGCTTAGATCATTACACAACAGGCTCTTGCAGGGTTAGCTCAACCCGATTCATGCTCATCTTCCAGTCCTTCCATTTCCAACATATTGTTCTTTACAATGTGAGTACACAGTACAAATACACATGTGTTTTGTTTCATACTCTGGATTGCACACTCCAACAACCATGCTCACGAATCACTGCAATATGTCATGTTGGAAATATATACCTATTATACAATGCCTTGAGGGACCATTTTCAAACCCTGTAAACAGAAGGTGATCATTCTTCCATCTACAACAGCTAATTATGTCAGATGGACTATAAAAGATCAACTGAAAGAACTTGTGACCTTGTTAGACAATATCAGTATAAAGATGGCTGCCTCACCATGGGATGGTTGATGAGCCTCATGTCTCAAGGTCTTGCCACATCCTGACCTAGATTAACTGCCCAGTTAGCAGGTCTGTTATAAGGAGGATTTAGATCCACCCTGAAGTACCATTATAGGCAGATGAGAATCTGATGACTCTGACCCTCTCACCACTACAGAAGACAGAGGTAATCAAGCATGGCTCACATGGGTCAGGAGGAGTCTGACATAAGCATAGTGTCACTGTAGCTACTGTGTGTCATGAAAGGCCATGGGATGGGGGGAGGGCAATTTGCATCACCTTGATCACCACTATTACTGATGTCATAATGGGAGGCCAAAGGTTAAACACAGTTCAGGTCAACTTCCCTGGTGTACTTCTAACATTCAGATTCTCCTGCCTCTTGGTTACCTGTTTTTCTGTGCAGGGGAATGAGAGTAGCATGTCTTTATGGATCTCAACTTCTTTGGCTAATTCCTGATTTCCTGCCACAATGCTTAATATTTTGGAATGCTGTCTGGCCGTAGCAATGTATAACTTTACTTTCTACTCTGGAGAACAATGTTGGATGTGTATCTGCATATCGAGGTAGAAATTATGAAACTTTGCCAGCTTCTACATGTGTGACACTTCTTGAAGCTACTTGGTCCCTGTACAGTCTGAGGTCCAAGTGCTAGGACCAAACTACCATATATACACATTAAGTGTTGTTTTGTTTGTTTGTTTGTTTGTTTTGTGTTTAACGCTGCAGTCAGCAATATTCCAGCTACATGACAGCAGTCTGTAATTAATTGAGTCTTGACCAGACAATCAAGTGATTGACATCATGAGCATTGACTCACTCATTCGGGATACAATGACATGCATCAACCAAGTCAGCAAGAATGACCACCCGATCCCATTAGTCACCTCTTACAACAAGCATAGTCACCTGAAAAGTTTTACGTCATGCATGGGTTGCTGAAGATTCTAACCCGGATCTTTACATGAAGTGTTGTATTAACCATGACAAGGATGAATAAAGCTTGTTATTCTTTACAAAATCTACTTCAGATCACTCCTGCACACCAACAAAACTCAAGCAGAAAAAATAGCATTGACATTTCCTTGTCAGCTGACAGGATAATGGGGATAGACAAAGAAGTATTTGTTAAAAGAAAATAGTTTACAAAATGAGAACAAAAATATCCTCTAATAATCTACAAATCATAGTGTACATAACTGGTAGAACAACTACAAAAAACAATTCATATTATTACAGTCCATGTTTTTATACTGATCAAGTATGGAACATGCATTTCCAGTCACAGACAGCATTATGGCAGCTTTCATGCAGCCACAGTAACCCTATACTGTCACAATAAATTATAAATTTGATGTCCTCAAAGGGATTAAATAAAAAGGGTGTATTCAAGCAGCAAGTGATTCTCTGAGTGTGCCCCACACAACAAATCTATTATGGCTATCTATACATATCAAGCACGAGGAAGAAAATTATAGATTTCATCCCTGAACCAAGGAGAATCAATATGGGTTTGTGCAAGAGAGATAAGTGATGCCTTGCTGATAGTGGCTGCCCAAGCCTACACAATGGTGGAACAACAACCCTGTCTGTTCATCAGTGGATATAGCAAATATTTACTTCTGCATGGCCAATGTTGGACCATAAACAATATAATTATCCTCTATGGGAATCCAGAAGTGATCATTACAACCTTCACTGACTTATCATTATCACCTCCAGTTATCTGAAAAGTCATCAATAGAGTCCGTCAGTCAGGAGAAGCTGGACCAACAATAACGTGGTGCCTAGACATCAGCATCTGACGTAGACAACTGACCTGTGTGGCACATTGCTCTCACAACTCTGTTCTTATGTCAACATGCTTGTATTGATGCCCTTGACGTCACTGGACACACTACATAGCCACACTATTCATTTGGTAACTTTGAAGATTATCAACGTTTTACAAAGTAAACAATAGTAAATGAACATATCCTGGAGGTCACCATAACATCACATGATGAGGGGCCCCTTCTGAACACAGATGACAATGTCACACACCTAGGGATCAGGGTCTAGTGCTGCAAGTAGGCTTGTCCTCGTGACAATGTCACACACCTAGGGATCAGGGTCTGGTGCTGCCAGTAGGCTTGTCCTCGTGGCAATGCCACACACCTAGGGATCAGGGTCTGGTGCTGCCAGTAGGCTTGTCCTCGTGACAATGTCACACACCTATGGATCAGGGTCTGGTGCTGCCAGTAGGCTTGTCCTCTTGACAATGTCACACACCTAGGGATCAGGGTCTGGTGCTGCCAGTAGACTTGTCCTCGTGACAATGTCACACACCTAGGGATCAGGGTCTATGCTCAACACAGATTTGATACAGTCAAGCACAATGCTCAACACAGGTTTGCTAGATACAGAAACAGTCAAGGACAAAGCTCAACAGAGATTTCATACAAACAGAAACAGCCAAGGACAATGCTCAACACAGATTTCATACATATAGAAACAGCCAAGGACAATGCTCAACACAGATTTCATACATATAGAAACAGCCAAGGACAATGCTCAACACAGATTTCATACATATAGAAACAGCCAAGGACAATGCTCAACACAGATTTCATACATATAGAAACAGCCAAGGACAATGCTCAACACAGATTTCATACATACAGAAACAGCCAAGGACAATGCTCAACACAGATTTCATACATACAGAAACAGCCAAGGACAATGCTCAACACAGATTTCATACATATAGAAACAGCCAAGGACAATGCTCAACACAGATTTCATACATACAGAAACAGCCAAGGACAATGCTCAACACAGATTTCATACATACAGAAACAGCCAAGGACAATGCTCAACACAGATTTCATACATATAGAAACAGCCAAGGACAATGCTCAACACAGATTTCTTACATATAGAAACAGCCAAGGACAATGCTCAACACAGATTTCATACATATAGAAACAGCCAAGGACAATTCTCAACACAGATTTCATACATATAGAAACAGCCAAGGACAATGCTCAACACAGATTTCATACATATAGAAACAGCCAAGGACAATGCTCAACACAGATTTCATACATACAGAAACAGCCAAGGACAATGCTCAACACAGATTTCATACATACAGAAGCAGCCAAGGACAATGCTCAACACAGATTTCATACATATAGAAACAGCCAAGGACAATGCTCAACACAGATTTCATACATACAGAAACAGCCAAGGACAATGCTCAACACAGATTTCATACATACAGAAACAGCCAAGGACAATGCTCAACACAGATTTCATACATATAGAAACAGCCAAGGACAATGCTCAACACAGATTTCATACATATAGAAACAGCCAAGGACAATGCTCAACACAGATTTCATACATACAGAAACAGCCAAGGACAATGCTCAACACAGATTTCATATATACAGAAACAGTCAAGGACAATGCTCAACACAGATTTCATGCATATAGAAACAGCCAAGGACAATGCTCAACACAGATTTCATACATATAGAAACAGCCAAGGACAATGCTCAACACAGATTTCATACATACAGAAACAGCCAAGGACAATGCTCAACACAGATTTCATACATACAGAAACAGCCAAGGACAATGCTCAACACAGATTTCATACATACAGAAACAGCCAAGGACAATGCTCAACACAGATTTCATACATACAGAAACAGCCAAGGACAATGCTCAACACAGATTTCATACATACAGAAACAGCCAAGGACAATGCTCAACACAGATTTCATACATACAGAAACAGTCAAGGACAATGCTCAACACAGATTTCATGCATATAGAAACAGCCAAGGACAATGCTCAACACAGATTTCATACATATAGAAACAGCCAAGGACAATGCTCAACACAGATTTCATACATATAGAAACAGCCAAGGACAATGCTCAACACAGATTTCATACATATAGAAACAGCCAAGGACAATGCTCAACACAGATTTCATACATATAGAAACAGCCAAGGACAATGCTCAACACAGATTTCATACATATAGAAACAGCCAAGGACAATGCTCAACACAGATTTCATACATACAGAAACAGCCAAGGACAATGCTCAACACAGATTTCATACATACAGAAACAGCCAAGGACAATGCTCAACACAGATTTCATACATATAGAAACAGCCAAGGACAATGCTCAACACAGATTTCATACATACAGAAACAGCCAAGGACAATGCTCAACACAGATTTCATACATACAGAAACAGCCAAGGACAATGCTCAACACAGATTTCATACATACAGAAACAGCCAAGGACAATGCTCAACACAGATTTCATACATACAGAAACAGCCAAGGACAATGCTCAACACAGATTTCATACATATAGAAACAGCCAAGGACAATGCTCAACACAGATTTTATACATACAGAAACAGTCAAGGACAATGCTCAACACAGATTTCATACATATAGAAACAGCCAAGGACAGTGCTCAACACATATTTCATACATACAGAAACAGCCAAGGACAATGCTCAACACAGATTTCATACATACAGAAACAGTCCAGGACAATGTTCAACACAGATTTCATACATACAGACACAGCCAAGGACAATGCTCAACACAGATTTCATACATACAGACACAGCCAAGGACAATGCTCAACACAGATTTCATACATACAGACACAGCCAAGGACAATGCTCAACACAGATTTCATACATATAGAAACAGCCAAGGACAATGCTCAACACAGATTTCATACATACAGAAACAGCCAAAGACAAGGCTCAACATGGGGATTGCAGAGTGAGTGAGTATGGTTTTATGCCGCTTTTAGCAATATTCCAGCAATATGACGGGGTGGGGGATTGCAGAAACTGAGGAATGGAAATATAATGCTTGGGTACTGACCAAATACTAATGGGAGTCCCATTTTACACAAGAATGAATAGTGACAGCATAAACATCTGTTTTCGCATTCAAAGTAATCAGAAAGTCAAAGATTTTGTAACTTCATGTGCTATAAAATCAACCTCCTGACATTCAATTCAAAAACTTTTGCCAATCAATTGGCCCAACATGCTCCACTTCCAGGCTACAATAGACTTGGTATTACATAACACATCAATCTGGCAGTTAAACCTGTGTGGACACATGCCCACTCTGAACTAATGTGTTGAATGTCAAGTTCCTTAACACACACCATCAATCACAGACACAATAGGAATGTCACATGTGCAGGCACAGTTTCACATTAAGTGATAAATTGTTGGATGCTGTCAACATGTTGTTTAGCTTCTTCCATATTGATGTTCTACTTTGAAATGAAGCATCAAGTGTTCATGCCTACAATAAAATGTTGTGCTTCCAAATACTCATGATTACATGAAGGCTATTTTTTTCTAAACTGTACAATAAATCAATAATGCATAATGCGTAACTTTTAGCATTCACACCAAAATATTTTCGGTTGCTCAAGCTGATTTACAAAATAAAACATCAGCATTCCCTTAAGTTTACATTGCATTAAAGATGTGTTTCTTAAAAAGACTACTTGAAGTTCAGCTCCTAGAAGACAGTGATGTCAGGAAGCCTTGATGCTGAAGACTGTGAAGTCAGGAAGCCTTGATGCTGAAGACAGTGATGTCAGGAAGCCTCGATGGTGAAGACAGTCATGTCAGGAAGCCTTGATGCTGAAGACAGTCATGTCAGGAAGCCTTGATGCTGAAGACTGTGATGTCAGGAAGCCTTGATGGTGATAACAGTGATGTCAGGAAGCCTTGATGCTGAAGACAGTCATGTCAGGAAGCCTTGAAGCTGAAGACTGTGATGTCTGGAAGCCTTGATGCTGAAGACAGTGATGTCAGGAAGCCTTGATGCTGAAGACAGTCATGTCAGGAAGCCTTGATGTTGAAGACAATGATGCCAGGAAGCCTTGATGGTGAAGACAGTGATGTCAGGAAGCCTTGATGATGAAGACAGTGATGTCAGGAAGCCTTGATGCTGAAGACAGTGATGTCAGGAAGCCTTGATGCTGAAGACGGTGATGTCAGGAAGCCTCAATGGTGAAGACTGTGATGTCAGGAAGCCTTGAATGTGATAACAGTCATGTCAGGAAGCCGTGAAGCTGAAGACTGTGATGTCAGGAAGCCTTGATGGTGAAGACAGTGATGTCAGGAAGCCTTGATGCTGAAGACAGTGATGTCAGGAAGCCTCGATGGTGAAGACTGTGATGTCAGGAAGACTTGATGGTGAAGACAGTCATGTCAGGAAGCCTTGAAACTGAAGACAGTGATGTAAGGAAGCCTTGATGGTGAAGACAGTGATCTCAGGAAGCCTTGATGCTGAAGACAGTGATGTCAGGAAGCCTTGATGCTGAAGACTGTGATGTCAGGAAGCCTCGATGGTGAAGACTGTGATGTCAGGAATACTTGATGGTGAAGACAGTCATGACAGGAAGCCTTGAAACTGAAGCCAGTGATGTCAGGAAGCCTTGATGGTGAAGACAGTGATCTCAGGAAGCCTTGATGGTGAAGACAGTGATGTCAGGAAGCCTTGATGCTGAAGACAGTGATGTCAGGAAGCCTTGATGCTGAAGACAGTGATGTCAGGAAGCCTTGATGCTGAAGACAGTCATGTCAGGAAGCCTTGATGCTGACGACTGTGATGTCAGGAAGCCTTGATGCTGAAGACAGTGATGTCAGGAAGCCTTGGTGCTGAAGACAGTGATGTCAGGAAGCCTCGATGCTGAAGACAATGGTGCCACTAAACCTTGGCCAAGAATACCTTACTACAAGTAATGTTTGAAACTCCTATCCCATCCACAAACTAATTTCCCCAACAACCTTATTACACAATATGCTACCCACTGCTGCTAGCTGAATGTATTTCTAGTCAAGTCGTAAATACTTGCGCAAGTACACAAGTTTCATTTTGATAGGATTTCGTTTGTTTAACTTAATTTGATCAGCCAATAATAATGTGAGCTACTTAGCTTGCCTCGATGAAAATAAGATGATTCAATTTATAGTCATCTGTCATTAATTAAGGCCTGTCACAGGCCTTAAGACTTCCAAAATATCCTACAAGTTATGTAGATAGTTCTCTTGGATGACACTCTTTTCAATCTGCATCTGCAGACACATCATCTGCTGGTACTTGAAAAGTTACAGACACACAGCATCTGCAGACACTCATCAAAAAGTACATATATTTTCAATAAATCTTCAGAAAAAAACTTTGAAAAAGATCAATAAAATGATGACCCAAAAAGGTGGACTATATAAAACAGGAGAACTGTGCTGAATAATGTCATGGATACTAAGATTCTCGGAATGCTATGTATGTGGATGAAATCTCATTGTGTTCCACAGCACACCTTGCACACCCCTTGGGGAATGGCCTGCATATACATAACTGTATATCTTACAGATTACCTTAGGGGAATTTCATCGCGTTCATTGTGAACAATCAAAAGCTGCCTTTAGGGCACTTCTGCCTCACTGAGCTGACTAAACGGTTGAATAGTCCTTGTGATGTCATGACAAAATGTTGTCTTACATTCATAGAAATACAAATAAATTCAAACATAATTCCTTTGAATAACAAATTTGGGGCAATTGCAAATTGATTTCAGCTATCAAAAGGATTGCCATTACTGAAAGAATATTTGAAAGTGACATTTTCCTTTGTTCAGGCTTAGACTTACTGCTACACTATTCCGCAAACAAGTTATTAGAATAGGATTTATAACCAATAAACTTCAGTAGTTCAGGTGTTCTTGATATGATGAGCCTAAATAATTACCATGATTATCATGATTATGGCATCAAGTGAAAACATGATATAACAGATCACCAGGATTCCAAACGCTGATCAAAACAATGCATCTAAATCTTTATCAAATATGATACTACAGGTTTCATTAGAGCTGGAGAATTTTCCAAAAAAGATAAAACATAATTTCTCTACCAACTGGTAGAAACTGACTCTTAATAGTCAAGGGGTCCTTGTAATAATCCTTTAAAAGCTCAAAATTTAAGGGGGTTGGGTTCCTGGAATCAAATACTATTGCAATACTCTTGCCTGAAGGACCCTAGCATTTAGCATCATTCTTTAAAGGCTCCTAATGAATGATGTTGCCAGCCCCGCTATCAGAGCATGTTGGTAACGGCCAACCTCCAAGACCAAGCATGCTGGACACACATAGCACTACTTGCACTGCTAACCATGGGTAATTAGGGTTGCTATGGTTACATGAAGTAATAATACATACACACTATCACAGCAGTTTTGTTTGAGATTATTAGTATAGGACATTATGGTAAGGACTGACGACATGTCAGCATCTGGTTGTGCCACAGTGATGATGCAGGGATGATGCATATTGGACATGTATGTCATCAAAAATACTCCTCATCATACTTATTGTGTGTGTGTTTGTGTGTACCTGCGTGCAAGCATGCATGCATATATGATGATAAAAATACTGAAATACCATTTCAGAAATTTCACATACATCAAAGTCCAATAAGTCACGGTAGACATAACATACATTTCAGTCAGAACTAGTTCCTACAAAAACACCAAAGAGACTAAACAGAGTGAGTGAGTGAGTGAGTGGGTATGGTTTTACACCAGTTTTAGCAATATTCCAGCAATATCACTGCGGGGGACACCAGAAATGGGCTTCACACATTGTACCCATGTCAGGAATCGAACCCAGATCTTCGGCGTGACGAGCGAATGCTTTAACCACTAGGCTACCCGATCGCCCCAGAAGAAACAGAAATAGTTTATCTTTTCACAATAACATGTTTCAATCAGCAGAATGATGAAGGTGTTACTTTTTGTTCTCAGACAATAAGTTTAACTACACCATCACATGTAAAAACTGTATGAACACTGCAATACTGAGTAGCAGTCGGCACATGGTTTGTCTGTACTGTTCTAATGAAACCCTCGACAGTAGTCCTGGTAGTAAGAACTGCCAACTCCACTGGAATGTCAACCATTCTACCCATGTATATCAACATCATAAACACAGTAGCAGCCAACAACCTACACCCCCCAGTTATCTCATTAGTTGCAAACAGACCAGACGCTGCTCAAACAAGTATTTACCTCAAGCCATAACCTCACATTGATTCCTTAAACAAGTGGAAGGAAATATATCATGGCTACCTAATTCACACAGTGATGCAAAGATTAAAGTAATCTATAGGCTAGCAAGCACTAACAATTGTTCCTGAACAAACACCAGGCCATAATTAGCCATAAATTACACTCATTTAAAACCTACACTGCTTGCTGCTAATGATGTTAGTCGCCTTTGGAATAAAATAATGTTTGTTTGAACACAATCATCAGAATCTAACTTTCCAATATTCACAAGCACAAGCTGAGAGCTACATATTAATTCAATTAGCCTAGTATCAATTTACTTTTTAAAGTCAATTTGGAATCATAATTCTGACTTTTCACAGTGTATGTTGTTTCATGTGACGTGATCTAGACACCTTCCTTGTTAGGTACTGTCTAAATTGATATTCTGGGTGGGTTGAGGCATGGGATTTTGCATCGAAATTAGATGTTTTTCTCAAATACAGCGACAAAACCAAAAATATTTTTATTTAATATTATGAGCCTGAATGTTTTTGTAAGAAAAACACCTTGCAACAATGTAACTTTTGTGGCAGGTAATTTCTTTTTTTCCCACAGTCTGAAGCATTATTTCTTTTTTCAAAATTGTTGGGGATAATTTCTTTTTTTCAATAAATTCCTAGCTGCTCAGCAAATGGTCAGTCCCTTAGCACATTGGCCTTGAAGAACCATGGAACAAGACAAAAATCAGAGCTGGTCTTGCCTCACATACTAAGGTGATACTTTGGTTTATTTTTCAGTTTACAGAATCGACTGACCAGAATCAATATATCCATAATCAGAAATCAAAATACAAATTGCTAAAGTATATTTTTTTTGCCCCACTGCTCCATCTGATTGATTATAACAATAAAATGAAACAACCACTAAAACTGTTTTTAAATAAGTATTATTTAAGTTTATGTTTGATAAATAATGCTGTATGTTTTACAATTTGGACTATATTAATAATTATTATTATCATCTGCATGGTTTCAGTGACTGAAAGTTTGAATGTGACTGACAGTGTGAGGCACCTGACAATGGAACAGTTAATCCATTTTAGCTATACATGTATAATACTGTTCACTGGTGTTGAAATTTGCTGCTACTCACAGTTCTTACACTACATGGCTATATGGCTGAAATAATGCCGATGTTAAATTTTAACTCACTCACTTATAACAGTAGACTGCCAGTGTTTGACAATGTAAAACATGTAGTCACACCAAGGTTGCTGCTACTGTTCAGTGATGAGGCAGAACAAGATAAGGGATAGTTAACGTACAACACATTCCACATCGTAAATCACAGAATTTATTTTTTTTTAAATATTATTATTCTATTCTCATTATTATTCATTTATAAACTGAACTTATCCATTTCTGCTCAAATGCAGTTTATATTTGTTCCCCGACCAGTGGATCAGTATGCATCCTAGTTATCATTCTTAGCTCCCTGGGGAGTACACAACCAATGCTGATATACAGGTGCTGAAAGGTTTTTACATCCACCTCACATATAGTGTACCCATTCCCTGCTGGGTGAACAGAGGCACATTTCACCTACGTCACTTGGCCTGAGGGTGACCCCACACATTTTGACACTTGTGTTTCAGGTGTATGTATGTGTTTGTGTTTCCTCCATCTGGGCATCTACCATGGGTGAGTGGGTGACTGTAAACATTGATATGATCTCACCACCTGGCTCTTGATAGCCTGGTGCTTTAGACCTCTGCCCATTCTGCCCCGTATTTCAAACTTGACAAGGATGTGAAACCTGGAACTGCAGAAATGCTAGTTGCAATAAATTGCCCTAAATTATGGTACTTACACAAATAAGCATTAGTCTGTTTGTTTATTGTTTAACGACGACACTATGACAGCGGTCTGTAAATAATTGAGTCTGGTCCAGACAATCCAGTAGTTGATATCATGAGCATCGATTCACACAATTGGGGTACGATGACATGCATCAACCAGGTCATCAAGTCTGACCACCCAATCCCATTAGTCACCTTAAAATACAAGCATAGTCGCCTTTTACGGCAAGCATGAGTTGCTGAAGACCTGTTGTAACCAGATAAGTATTAGTAACACTTTTCATAACCTGTGACCAAAAATTGAATTCAGAAAGATTGCTGTATTAGTTCGATCCTTGTTAGGTAACGGAGGTCCATTAGGATACATTATTGGATCACGATCCTGGCAAGTAAGTGTCATCAGGGCATTACACTTATCTTTTGTGTGCGTGTGTGCGTGCATTTGGCATGCGCTGGCATCTTGTGTAAGCGTTAATGGTAAACCATCTTGGGTATTAATGTTCTGCTGTTCGATACACAAAGAGGTAAACATCCTGTTTAATTGCTGAGATAGAAAGCGAGGAATATAAAAATAATCAGGGGCCGGGTCCTTGGGTCCTTGTTTTCGCATATTGACCTTGTCAAGAGTAATCATTTGTTTTGTTATACCGAAATTCACTGTAAAGTTTATGAAGCCTTTAAACCATCTTCTGTTTCATTACAGTAACTTGGCTGTGAACCATAACATGTCAGTATACCATTCACATCTTGTTTTCTAGCAGATGAATCATTATTCATCACATGACAGGTCAATACTGACCATGTGACGAGTCAATATTTGAAGTCTGTGTCAGTCACATGGTGTGGGGGTCGACATTGAAATGTATTGTTTCATCACATGGTTCGGATTAACCAATGGAATTGCAAGATTCTTAATAGAGGCATAATAATCCCATTTGTTCGCCTTCATGACGGGTGCAATTTGACCTGTAACATTTATAGCCTGAAGTTATAACATGTAGCCACAATCCCTGAAAAGCCTGAACTTCTACTAGCCCTCAGGGTACCTTCAACATTAGATCAACTCACTCAGGCAATGGGCTAGTGCCAAGTTGCATCCTTCTTTATGTTTCCATTATCAAGGCTAATGTGTGCCTTGTTTAACACCTACATTACTGACTGAACAATCACAACTGATATACCTTGAACTGACATAACATACAATTTTGATATGGGAAATATCAAGTGAATTGTACTTCATTGTGCCACTGGCACAACACAAACTGTAAAGGGGACAGGGGGGCAATTACCCAGTGAAATACACTTCTCATACACAACCACTTACTACAATGATGAGGTAATCAGTGACTTCTATAGTGACCACATTTTGTATCCCATAGTTGAACAAGGAGAGAATCCTGACAGTGAGACTGGGAGAGTGCCACAGTCTGTTGTACCTTGCTACTGAACAGTGCCACAGTCTGTTGTACCTTGCTACTGAACAGTGCCACAGTCTGTTGTACCTTGCTACTGAACAGTGCCACAGTCTGTTGTACCTTGCTACTGAACAGTGCCACAGTCTGTTGTACCTTGCTACTGAACAGTGCGACATTAAGCTAGCTATCATCATTCCTTCAGATGATAGCCACTGTGTAAGCAGTGTGACAGTCTGAAAGCCAAGGGCCCATGGCATAACCTAATGCTGACAGCTAAAAGTGTTATGGGATCTGAAGATTAAATGCCTGCAGCAGAAAATCCTTCGAACACTTTATTTTTATAAGTTCATACTTTCAATTTATCAACAACAAAATTTTCACCAAGCAAACATAGTCATAGTTTCAATGAGACTAGATAAGGAATTGTACCATGTACAATTAAACTATGTTTGCTTTGAGCTTCCTTTCCTGATGGTAATAATTCAGTTCTAAACACTGTTCACAACTTGACTCATACACTATGCAGCTGTTCTTGCATGGGGATACAGGATATAGATATGTATTATATATGGGTTTTTACATAATTGCACACTGCCCCAAACATGGGCCCATAATGCCAATGTTGCACAATATTCTACTCTAAACCTTCCTGTCATTCCAACACATACCATATTTGCCATATTAATTACCCTGACCCATTAAGCAACCCGACCAACTTCTTGTTCCCCTTGAAGACTGAAAATTTACAAGGCAGTCCATATTTTCTTGTGTATATTGCACATTATTTACAGAAAACAGTCGTGTAGGTGAATATACTTGCCTTGTAACTAATATCGACAACTAAACATTGGAACAACATTTGTTCCCTACTGCTCAATCTCTGACACAACCTTTTCAACATGTGAATTTTTTTTTATAAGTGTCACCTTTGTCAATTACATTATTTACATTGTACACTTTACTCATTCGCGACCACAGATTAACAGATAAGCCAGATTTATTACTGTTTACAAGCCTCACAAAATAGTGTTTGTGTGGGAGCAAATAAATACAAAAAAGCGCTGATAAAGATATTTAAATAGTAAGATCACATTCATTATTGGCAATGCAATGGTAGGGCATCAACCAATTCACAACATACTTCAGTTAATTTTTCACGATTATAGTTGGACCAACGTTATTTGAATGGGGCCAAATATTTCCCCTCATTCGTATAATTCATTACAAATATATGAAATAAAAATGTCAAACGTAGGACTCGCGATTAGAACCTGTCGCGTGTCATTATCATTCGTTCCCTAAAGCACGTACCCCTAAAACCCCATCGCTAACGGCAACTAGTGTCGCGCGTTGACGGATATCAGGATTTCAGATTGACAAGGAATGCTGGAAAGCCGACTGGCGTTTCAGTCATGATCAACTACCACCGAGGTACTTACGTTCCGAGTGTTTCTTTGAATTCGTACTTCCGCCGTATATCCCCATCTTTTGTATTTTTTTTCTCTGTTTCTTGTTTTCTCCCAAACAGTGGCATCCTTCCAACCAAGCACAGTAAGATCCTACAGCAAATACACACACATCGGACTGTCTCGACTATTTTCCGATTTCATTCACCGTCGAGTCACGTGACATGTAGGGGGCGCTCGCCACTTAGAATAAATAATTACGCACGGCGATCGGTCGGCAAGTTGTTGACAAGAAACTATGGCAACTGCTGCATCGGAGATGCGGTTTTAATCTGATGTTATCATTCTAAACGCTAGGGTGGGAGGTTTAGCAGCTCGAGCGCGGACCTGGCGTGTGTAGAAGCGAAATTTGATCCGCACACATCTACTGCAGTATACGACTACCGGGCTTGAACTGCTGTGTACAACATGGTGTGGAAACGTGCTACAATGTATAACTTTGAGTTAGCCACCGTTAATAATTGTCCATATCACATGGACATATTTTACATCGATTTTCTGACGGTGAAAAGCATACAGATAGTCATATTTGAAATTAAAACAATAACAATGATGACACACTATACGTTGTCCTTTTGAAGTTTTTATTTATTGAAACCTTTTATGCATTGGTATTTCAAATGTCAGTGCATACAACCGCAGAATTATGGAAATGTATACATTATGTAGCGATACTTCATTTGTGCAGCTTTTGCGTGAAATTCTTCTCCTTTCCTTGTGTGGCCCGGCCCGCCTGACACAGTTTATGTGTTCCGGGACTGGCCCCACTTGTCGGGTCGAGTTAACTTCGTAAATATTACTTTTTAACAAAAGTAACAACATTAAAATAAAATTATGTCTGCGTTGGTAGCTAGGTCTGTTGTGTGTGGTATCGTCGGTAGTCGTGTTTCGATGCACGTGGAGGGCGGAAGCAGAGGGGGAAAATAGAAATAAGAACAACCTCTTTTGTTTGAGAATGTTATTACATACAGCAGTCCGTTGTTTGGATTCCCCACCCCAAGTTTATGGCTATCATAAGGATAAGACTATTTTTCAGGGCATTATATCATTTGCAGACCGCGGGCTTCTGCAAAGGTTAATGCCCTGAAAAATAGCGTCACTGTTATTATACGAAAAAATCCATGATTTTTTATGGATAGCAACTTCTTTTAATCTTTGTCATGACGTCTGACATATATAATGGGTAGGTTTCTCGGTCGGCAGGATAAAGCCAGCGGATAAAAACGATATCCGTTGGGGTCATATGCGGAAAGAGATGCAAATATCAAAGGTCAAGTAGGGACAACTTTCAGTGTTTATAAACAAACACGGCGTCGCACTTGTCATTCGGTGATCGAGTCAGAATTAACTATCGGGAATCTGGATAAACTACAGAAATAGTTGCTACCATTATCAAAAGAACAGTATAATATACTGAAAATCGGCGTCTAACTGTGACGTAGCTAAGGCATTTTATAAGTTTGGGCTACTTTGGAGATATAAATTTCGAAACAATTTTGCGAGGGCACTAGGCCAAGCCAATATCTGCGCTTGTAGACCGGCTTGAAACCTTTCCCACAAATTAAAATAGTATCCCGTATTAGGAATAAACACTATGCATATAGCTCGCCAAGGCTCGCTACGTACAATGTTTATTCCTAATGCAGGATATTTACCATCCCCAAACACACTCGCGTGATAACTTCTCTCTCTCTCTCTCTCTCTCTCTCTCTCTCTCTCTATATATATATATATATATATATATATATATATATATATATATATATATTAACCATATGGACTCACTCATCACTCAGCATTCCTCCCCTGAAGAAGTAGAAGTAGCTACACATGAAACGTCGTGACAGAGATTGAAGGAAGTTGTGACCCATAGCCACAAAGTGTCTTGTATTCCGGGTGTGCCCCATTGTCAGTCATTCACACAAGGGATACAACAGCTGCTCAGAAAGACGTCATCAACAATGGTTACTTCACAATAAGTCGTGTGGCCTCATTCGACCATGGCTTGACTAACATCTAGTCTTTGAAATGAAGCTGTTAAATTATAGTTATAAACATATAATAAGGATATATATAAGGAGCAAAGAGACTCTTTTCATTTTCAGAACTATTTCAGGGTTATTCCGAGCACCCTTTCTGGCTATCCCGAACGCTCTTATCTGGCTATCCCGAAGATTCTATCTGGCTATTCCGAACACTCTTATCTGGCTATCCCGAACACTCTTATCGGGCAATTCCGAACAACGCTCAAGGGGGGCTTTGGAAATGTGTATGGTTTTTCTTAGGTAATATGTCACACTGACCTCTGGAGGTCGTTTTAAAAGAAAGATTGTCATGATCAGAAACGTGGCTTAGCGGTTTCGCGTTGTGATCATATGACAGCGAGGTCCCCTGGTCATAAAAATACACAGTCGTAGTAACGATTAGGTTGACAGCCCAAACACGATGCAGTACCATGCTGTATTCAATATGTCAATATAGCAGAAAGGACAATGCTGTATTCAACCTGTCAAAAAAGCAGCAGGTACCATGCTATATTCAATATGTAAATATAGCAGCAAGTATCATGCTGCATTCAACCTGTCAATTTAGCAGCAAGTATCATGCTGTATTCAATATATCAATTTAGCAGCAATTATCATGCTGTATTCAATCTGTCAATTTAGCAGCAAGTATCATGTTGTATTCAACCTGTCAATCTAGCAGCAAGTATCATGTTGTATTCAACCTGTCAATTTAACAGCCAGTATCATGTTGTATTCAACCTGTCAATTTAACAGCAAGTATCATGTTGTATTCAACCTGTCAATTTAGCAGCAAGTATCATGTTGTATTTAACCTGTCAATTGAGCTGCAAGTATCATGCTGTATTTAACCTGTCAATTGAGCAGCAAGTATCATGCTGTATTTAACCTGTCAATTGAGCTGCAAGTATCATGCTGTATTTAACCTGTCAATTGAGCTGCAAGTATCATGCTGTATTTAACCTGTCAATTGAGCTGCAAGTATCATGTTGTATTCATTTTGTCAATTTAGCAGCAAGTATCATGCTGTATTTAGCCTGTCAGTTTAGCGGGAAGTATCCGTTGGGTGAATAAAACAAACGTTGTTGTGTGACTGGGCTGGTTAAGGGATATCATGCCAAGGACAACCTCTCTCCATCTAGCTATAAAAGCGGTAAAGCTATTTGTCATGTCATTAACATTCGTCGATCAGTTAATGTCAGACCTCGGGCTTCTGCATATGGTGATGCCCTGAAAAATAGCGTCACCCATGCATATATTAATTGGGAGTCAGGTTTTTACAGTGGATCCATTCGCATCAGGAACCCCATCACAGATATAATTAACATGCTGTGTGACAAAAAAAGCAAAATGTACTGTTTGTTATATATTTTTCACTGGTCCTTTATGTCTCAATCTGAAATTCATAGTCACTATGTTTATCAGGCAGACGGAAAGTAAATTAGTTCCGACAAAAGATGCCATTTTACTAGATTGAAAGAACATTATCGTCAAATATCGATTTTATATTTCCAGATAAATATATTATTTTATCTCTAAATATATAATAAATATGGGACATTTGCCTTCCCACTAGGGAAAATGTCAACTCTACAGGCCACGAGATGAGATAAACGTACTTTTTGACAAGAAAAACACCAAATGATTTAGTAAGTTGTTATGTATTTTCTTGCTCTGTAAACTTTAGTTTCATTGAGGGGACTGGAATTCCGGCATAACGTGTGATCGATTTTACATTTGGAGATAAGTAGTATTTTATCACTAAATACACGATAAATGGTTTTATAAACATTCCTTTCTTGAATTTGTGAACGGTTGAACACAACATTTATTTTGTCCTCATGAGTTCCGCTTGCAGCGGGTATACTTTCAACAATAGATATGGAACACGCTGGGTGCATGGACGCCGTCCTCAACATTGTGATATAGATGTCTACTTCTCCAAACCACATATATAATGCACTAGATACGAATTCGCATTACGCAAACGCCGTGAAAACTTACATTACTTCTGGCATTTTCGTAAGCCAAAGGGTTGTTCCAACAAAAACATCAGGAATGCAAAAGGTCACACTCTGACCCGTTTGATGTCAGTCCGAAGCGTCTGTAAAATCCAATCTCCCAGATAATGCTCCATTTATGCATAAAACAACTTGAGCTCTAAAGATTCAATATACTTAGTTATGTAAGGCCCCCATCCTATGTACATTGACTTACATACTGCATCGCACAATGCATGGTAATATGAACATGAACACGAACGGTTTCTTAAAGCCAATACATGTATTAACTACATGCTTTTCTGCTTGTTGGTTGTTTAACACCGCCCACAGCAATATTCGAGCGAGATGACGGCGGTCTGTAAATAATCGAGTCTGGACCAGACAATCTAGCGAATGACATCATGAGCATCGATCTACGCAATTGAGATACGATGACATGCATGAAACCAAGTCAGCGAGCCTGCTCACCCGATCCCGTTTGTCGCCTCTGACGGCAAGCATGGGTTGCTGAAGAGCTATTCTCTACCCGGATCTTCACGGGTCAACTACAGACCTACTTTGACCTGGATTGACTCACTGTCTGAAGTCTCGAATATAATCTTTCCTGAAATCCCATATGCATCACATGCAAATATAATATGATAGTCATCTTAAATGTCAGACATACAGTCGGGACGGGGCGTCATGCAAATCGTGCCCGACAGTCATTTGCATTGTCAATAAGCAAATATCAGTAGAGACAAGATATTTTATGGAAGACAACGTCTTTATTCTGTGTGTTTGATGACAACGTCTTTATTCTGTTATGACTGAACGTTTCGGAATGGATCCTTATACCGACAACGTCGCAACCTAATAGAATAAAGAAGTTGTCATCCATAAAATACCTAGTCTTTACTTTACTAACCAATTTCAAAAATGCCAATCACACCGTCAAATAACGAAACATGTTGCAATTGTTCCGCGTCATATAAAGTAGACTCTGTTATCCATGAAATGAACACACGTTTCCATTTGTGTCAAGACGCCGTGTTCTGTGTGTGCCCATTTTGGGATATTCCTGATTTGCAAAACCTTAAACCTTAAACTCCTTCAATTGTTTTGTTTGAAAACTTGTTTACAAAGTCCTACCTCTCTACTCGCTTTACTTGACTTGTTGTTGAAACAACAAAGGGAATTTAACTCTTGTAATAGAGGAACAGTCCACTACATGTTATAGCTAATGACCCCATGAGAGTAAGGATGAATTGAGAAGGAATAATCTAATGTTAACAACCTTATTATCCGCTTTGATGTGATCAAAGATATTTGTGCTAAATATATGTCTCACCGAACCCTCACATCACATTCATATGCTCTGACTCACCTCACTGGCATGATTTTAGTTACACCTGTAATCACCTGTAATAGCTACACCTGTAATCACCTGTAATTGCAATAGGGTTGTGCAATCAATCAACACAATCCAACTAATTGCACTTAATTTCTTGTTATGCGCTTCCAATTAAGGGTTTTGAATTGCGGCCAATCTCCCTGTTAGCAAGCAATGGTGTCTTCGCACGAAGGCGACTTTTTAGGTTTAGGGATTCAGAGCTCTGGGAAGGCGAATCGCATGTACATTGACGTTTCTTGTTGTTTCCCCGTGTTTATTTAAGGGAATATGTTTGAGGGTTGGTGTCAAAAACTGACCTGCATTTTACTGTCTTTCCGTTTTATAAATTGTTTAACAATTACAAAAATCTAGGTGAGGTGAAATGGGGTTTAACGTCGCGTTCAAGATTATTGCACTTATATAGCGACGTGCATCTACGTGTGTGTCCGTGTGTGGCTGCTTGTGGTGGTGGTGGAATGGGGTTTAACGTCGCGTCCAAGATTATTGCACTTATATAGCGACGTGCATGTACGTGTGTGTGTTTGTGTGGCTGTTTGTACCAGTCCGGACTGATGCCGATTTATAGTGCTAGCCCACTGAGATACCATGCCGCAGTTTAACATGAATACCCCACTCAGACACAGTATACTGACTCCGAGCCGACCAGTCCTTGTTTTAGCCCCTTAATGCCGAGCGCCAGACAGGGTAACAACAAGTACCATCTTTTAACGTCTTTTGGTATGACGCGGCCGGGGATCGAACCCCGGACCTTCCGCTCTCCGGGCGGACGCTCTACCTCTAGACCACGGAGGCGGTCTGTGGCTGCTTGTACTAGTCCGGACTGATGCCGATTTATAGTGCTAGCACACTGAGATACCATGCCGCAGTTTAACATGAATACCCTACTCAGACACAGTATACTGACTCCGAGCCGACCAGTCCTTGTTTTAGTCCCTTAATGCCGAGCGTCAGACAGGGTAACAACAAGTGCCGTCTTTTAACGTCTTTTGGATCGAACCCCGAACCTTCCGCTCTCCGGGCGGACGCTCTACCACTAGACCACGGAGGTAGTCCAAACATTTAGAATGGAAAAAGAAAAGATGTTCATTAGGTTTTTGAAACCTAAACCTAATTCAAAGGTATAATTGTCAAAACATCCCTGTCTAGTTCAAAATATATTTGTGCACTCACATAATACTGTATTACGCCTCCCACTATTATCACTAACTATGGCGTCATAGGCATTATTACGTCAAAAAAACAACGTTCTCCTGTTGCGTGCCCTATAGCTGTTCATAATCCTTTTGAACCATTGGACATGGAGGTCGCTACTTCCCTCCCAGTACATAGGAATGCCCCCTTTACTTCCAGTTCAACCTCCATGAGCGGAGCTACTAATTTAATACAGTGGAATTGCAGTGGACTTAGGAACAATTTTAATGATCGACAGTTATTATCAAAAGATTTTAAACCATCAGCGTTTAACTTACAAGAAACATACCTGAAAAACACAGATACATTCGATTTTCGTCAATACAATTCGTATTTTTCGTGTTTACCTCCAGGTGACAAAGCCACAGGTGGCGGTTCTATTTTGGTGAGGCAGGATGTCATCCATAGCCCCGTCCCTCTTAAATGCAACCTTCAAGCTGTTGCTGTCCGTCTTTCTTTACATATAACCTGCACCCTTTGCTCTGTATACATTTCACCATCGTCTCCTCTTCAGCAGTCGGATCTTCAGGATTTGTTTGATCAGCTCCGAAAACCCCGTATCATCAGCGGGTGACCTAAATGGACTTAACCCTCTATGGGGAAGTACTGATACCGACAACAAAGGGAAAATCCTTTGAAGACTTCATTTCCAATACCATTTTATGCATATTTAATGATGGATCAGACACACATTTACATCCCGCTACTGGAACATATTCTGCTCTTGATCTATCACCCGCAGATCCAAATGTATATAACGAATTTGAATGGTCGGTCAACGACGACATATGTGGAAGTGACCATTTCCCCACAATACTTTTATAGAGTAGTGACCAGACCCTCAAACTGCCGACATACCCCTCCCCATAGATAGTAGAACAAAGCAAACTTAGGTTTTCCTTATGTTTTTGTATCCAACAGACTAGAAAATGGTGGTTGTGGTGAAATGTGTTGGTGGCAGATACTGTTTTGGGATCAAAATGGACTTTTCAGTTGTAAAAATAGTGAAAATCAAATATAATCCCTCTAAAAGGTAGCAAATGCATTGATTCCTTATTTTTATAATTTATCTGCAAGTTTACACATAGTAGACTTGAATTATTATTATCTTTGTAATTATAGCCTCTCACAAATTGAGTTATTAGTAAAAATAAGCCAAAATATAGTGAAGTTTGCTCTATTTTTATTTTCCAATTATTGGAAAAAGGACCGTAGTGTAATGTGTTATCCCATCCCCCATTTTGTCAAAATGTGCACTTTGTTATTCACATTGTTTCATTTATATTATATTTATACAACACATACCTATCACCGTTTGGAAATACCTTTTTATTATAGGATATCATTAAAGGTTTACCTAAAATCAACCACCGAGGAGGTACATTTGAAGGTCAATGTCATTTTGAAGGTCAAGTTTTAAATTAATACATACATAGTATAAAAATGCTACAAATACACATACAACTATCATTACTGGTTCTGGGTATGCTTGGTAAAGACCTTTAGAATATACGGAGAAACAAACAAAAATTGTGCACAACAAGATCACAATAACTGCTTCCCCTCAAAATAGATACTGTGGACTCAATCTCAATTATTCTACTTTAGATATTTATGAATACACTATTTCTCTGAATACCCAAGGAGTCCACTATTATGATTATATTTGCAATTACTACACGATTCTTCGTGAGAGAAAGTCACTTAAAGCACAAAACGCGTACAGTTCGGTATGACTAGACTGTCAAATTTAGTCAAAAGTAACAAAACATGAACACACTTCTGAACTTGTACACGGCAGACATAATTAAAAATTATCATATCGTTTTTTAGTTTCCACAAAAAGCAGTGAATGCACTATGGTGTCACTGGACTTTCAGTCTAATCCATTACATGATTCTCTGGTCGCTTTAAAGACCACCGTCGCATGCAAGGCAACATACAGCGCTCACTGTTCATGCAAATTGTGTGAGTGGCATGTGTTACCGGTAGGGCAGGACATGTTGACCTTTTTCACTGATTTTCAGTGATCTATTCATATAATTGTCACGGCTATTTTGCTCTTACGCCGAATGGAATCTGTATTTGCGGACAATCGGGGCGGTGATGGCTGGTTGTAAATTCAAAGAAGACAGCTTTCTCGACATTGATGACACATGATGAAATGTTGAAGAAGTTGTCAGTTTGGATTGAGCCCCCTAGAAATGTCCCTAAACTTTGCTAGAGCATTCGTCCTCCTCCTATATTTTTGAATACCCTGGATGACCTAGGCTATGTCCAGGCCTCCAACACTGACAAGGCAGCTACAATGTTATATAGAAGATGCTCTAAAGCAACACATGTTGAGAGCCATGTTTCAGACGACAATGTGGCTGCAGATATATCACTCATCTCACCTGCAGTGACAGATCATATGTCATTTGAACCTGAAGGCTTGAGTGACAGTGGCAGTGGTAGCAGAGACTAAATGTATCTTACTGCATTGGAGAAAAATAATTGATTTGGTAATGCTTTGGTAATGAGTTACTGACAATAATGAAGCAGTTGTATATAAGTGCTTCACATTGACACTTCAAAGTAAGTCAATATGATGACATGATGACATTTAAATTTCTCATACATTCCGAAGTGAAGACGAAATATTGTCATTTTCCTGTATTGGCGGCCATTTTGGATGCCATTTTGTCCGCCATATTGGATAAATCAAATTTCTCAAGCTATTATATGTAAGATATTTAAACGATTCATGTGGTCAAATAAAACAAATTGGTGTATAAGAATGTTAGTGTTGTCATAGTAATTTTTGAAATAGGATATATATTTGTTGTTTCCTTAACAGGAAAGGCGGGTGGGATCACATTTACTAAATTGTCATACATTATATTATACCTACATTACTTTGTGGTTATTTTTGTATGTACCTTAAGCATTCAGGCAGATTTCCAGATATCACACGACATGATCGTCAATATGGAGGTTACATTATCTTTAGTTTTGGAATAATTTGAAAATGAAAATTGAGTGATCTGTTCCTGTTTTTGACACATTTTGGCCCATAACTCAACTTAACAATTTTGCTAATTGTATATTAGATCTATTGTAATTTTCCTAAGTCAGCACACACATTTTGTTTTTAAAATGAACATTGCAATATGCAAACTGACTTATTTAGAGCCATTTATTTGAGTTACTTAATTTTGACACACAAATAACCTGGGCGGCAAAAGAAAGTATAGGTCGAGTTCCATGATCGATCAAAAAATAACAAGAAGAGGTTTTGTTGTGAATTATAATATAATCTAGGGAGGGGTAACAAATGATTGATCAACCACAGTTTGAATGAAATTGTGCAATCACGGGTAATGTAAGCTCAAGGTAAACAATGGTGGGGTAAGAAATTTCATTTTCAAAAGTTGTCTGAAATGTCAGACACACTACAAGTTCATTGTCGACACAGTTGCCTTCAATAGCATGTTTGACCTCCAGCTGCCTCAATGCATTCTGTGATACGCCGCCTCATCGATGACGTCAGTCTTCTGATGACGTGGACTGGAATCCGTTGCCACTGCAATTCTTGTCTGTTGACGGGAGGCTGATGGCGTGCTCTAATCTGTCTGTGAAGATGGTCCCACAGATGTTCAATAGGATTCATATCGGGTGAGTGGGCAGGCCAGGGCAAAACGTCAACGTTCTGCTGGTTTAGAAAGTTCCGAGTCAGTCTTGTGGTATGGGGCCTGGGATTGTCGTGTTGAAACAATGTCCCCTGCTGTTGGTTTTGTAAGAACGGAAGCACAACTGGCTTCAACACTTGGTCTCTGCACTGCACAGCGTTCAGGTGTCCCTGTCTAATCACCAAATCAGTCTTCTGATCTCGACAAATACCGCCCCACACCATGACACCTCCCCTGCCGAATGGATGGACCCCTCGAATACACGCCGGAGCCAAACATTCCCCTCTGCGTCGATAAACTCGTTCTCTGCCGTCATTTCGAAACAAGTTAAACCGACTTTCATCAGTAAACAGCACTCGAGGCCAATTTCTCATTTGCCAGCGTCGAACCTGCCTCGCCCATCGCAGTCTCAGGCGTCGATGTTGAGCAGTCAGTACCATTCCTCGGAAAAGGACGATACGCTCGGATTCCAGCAGCACGAACTCGTCGTAGTACTGTACGTTGGCTAATGGGATGTCCCAACGCTGTTGCTGCCGCCGCCGTCGCCGTCGCCGTTACGAATCTCTCTCTCTCTCTCTCTCTCTCTCTCTCTCTCTCTCTCTCTCTCTCTCTCTGCTCCTGTGACAGTCGTGGCATTTCTTTTGTGTGCTTTCATCACGTGTGGTTATACCCTGCAGACGAACGCATTTATACAGCTAACTAACATGCACGTGCAGTTTATGTCATAGGCGGGAAACCCGTTTCACCATTTTTTTTGTCACCGCACGAGCGCCGTCAAAGGTGGCGCGTTCGGGTGTGGTGTTTTTTGGTACCTGTTCCTGGGCAGTCATATTCCCAATACCCACTTTCCACTAGTTATCGCTGTTTTTAGGAAAATTACAAATTGCCAACCTATACTTTCTTTTGCCGCTTAGTTTATGTATTTTACCATAAAAAAACATGTCTGCCACCAAAAGAAATCACCACAACCATCGTTTTCTAATGCATAAATGACATCTTGTGAAGAAAAATGTGGTTTGTGCTTTTTAAGGATTGGTCGCTACTCTATTAGCTATTAACCCGAATGATGATGCACCTGTTACAAGGTGAACTTTTAACAAGGCCAACTGGCCATTATTTCAGACACTTTGTAGTGACAAATTGACATCTGACATTTTTATCAATGTCCCTGATCCTATTCAGTTGTTCAGGGACAAACTGAATAATATTGCTGATGTAACTATTCCTAAGGCCTCTGTTAAACCACGCATTCGGAAACCATGGTTTACTGATGATTGCAAACAGGCAAGGACGTGTAGGAGGAAGGCTGACAAATACTTTCGCCGTCATCCTACAGTTCACAATTTAAATAATGTAAAGATAAATACTGCCAAGGCTCGACGTATGTTTAAACAAAATCGGCGACAGTCTTGGAAAAGATTAATTCCCGTACGCCAGTGACAAAGGTGTGGAACATAGTACAGAAAATCAAAGGGAAAGGTTCAAATTCTGGTGTTCATGATCTTAAAGATGACCATGGTCTACCAACTGACAAAGTTGACATTGCAAATAAGTTAGGTGAAACTTTAGCTAAACATTCTTCATCATCCAATCATAATTCCCAGTTTCAGAAATATAAATGTCAAAAAGACAAGAAAACTATTAACTTTCATTCTGATAATGATGAAGACTACAATGAGGTATTTTCACTACATGAGCTCAATACTACATGAGCTCAATATCTGCCCTACTGCTTCTAAATAGTTTTGATAATATTTGGACAACAGGACACTTTCCTCCTTCATGGCACAATGCCATTGTTATCCCTATAGCAGAACCTGGCCGGGATCATACCGATCCATCGACCTATTTCGTTAACTAGCTGCGTTTGTAAAACCATGGAACGCATGGTCAATAATCGACTATTATGGTTTTTAGATACCAATGTTCTTATTACAAATATTCATTGTGGTTTCCGCCAAAGTCGAAGTACTATTGACCATCCGGTTCGTTTAGAATCATTCATTAAAAATTCCATTGTAAATAACCAGCATGCTGTATCAACCTTTTTTCGAAAAGGCTTATGATACAACATGGAAACGTGGTATTTTAATTTTTTTAAATGACTTTGGTTTAAGAGGCCGTTTGACCCATTTTATACAGCAGTTTTTAACGGACAGACAATTTCAAGTTCGTGTTGGATCAACCCTGTCTGATCATTATAATCAGGGGGTTCCACAGGTCAGTATTTTGTCTGTCACATTGTTCAGTGCATATATAAAAATAAATAGTCTATCATATGTCCGTTAAATGACTCAATTGATGGGTCATTGTTTGTGGATGATTTTAATATCTCATGTCGTGGTAGAACTATGCGTATTATTGAACGTCAATTACAGTTGTGTCTTCAGAATAGCTTTAAGTTTTCACAGACCAAGGCCAATTGTATACATTTCTGTAAGAAATATAAACCCACAAAGACCCAAAACTCTTTTTAGATGGCACTCCAATATGGATTGTAAAAGTGGCCAATTTTGTAGGATTAATTTTCGACCATCATTTAACATTTAACAAAATGCCTGGAGGCCCTAGATTTGTTAAAAGTCGTCTCAAATTCAGAGTGGGGAGGGGATCAGATAACCCTCACTTATATAGATTTCTAATTCCCTCTAAACTGGACTATGGCTCCATTGTGCATGCTGGAGCTTGCAAGTGTAATTTAAAAGAACTGGATTCAATCCACCATCAAGGATTAAGACTTTGTCATGGTGCTTTTCGAACTCCGGTTGACGGCCTCTATATCGAGGTTGATGAACCCTCTTTAAAACAACGCCGTACTAAATTGTCTCTCCAATGTATTACTAAGTTACGTTCCAATCCCTCCAATCCTGCTTATGACTCCGTTTTAAATCCACTCTATGAAGAACTGTTTCAGAAGAAACCAAAGCTGGTTCCTCCACTTGGAATTCGGCTCAAATCTCCTATTAATGCTGCAAATCTGGATCTGGATATTATCTCTCCTTACCGCCTTTTGTCTTCTCTTCCCTGGCAGTTGGTGAGGCCGGAAGTAGACATTTCCCTCACACGTTTTATAAACTCTGACACTAATCAACTAGTATATCAACAGGAACAATTAAGAAATAAATACGACACTCATCGTTCAATCTTTACTGATGGGTCCAAGGATGGTGGCAAAGTAGCAAGTGCCACTGTCGTTGGATCAAAAATTATATCATCAAGAATACCAGACAATAGACCTATTTTCACTGTTGAGACCAATGCTTTCCTTACAGTCTTGATAAGCAGTTTATCATCTTTTCTGATTCTCTTTCTTGTCTTCAGGCGCCAACTAATGTATCTTCGACTCATCCAATTATTTTAGATATTTCAGAACTTTACAAAGATCTTTCAACTGGCCAATACGACATCGTCTTTTGTTGGTTACCCAGTCATATAGGCATAAATAGTAACACACTGGCTGACGTTGCAGCAAAAGCAGCACTCAACAAATCTGCAACACCACTTCTTATCCCATACAGTGATTACAAACCTGTGATTCGATGTTACATCCGAGATCTGATGCAAAAGAAGTGGGACGCCCAAGCAGGTATGAATAAGTTACATGAAATTAAACCAAATGTCGGTTCCACCTACTTGGGTTGTCAGTCCAGATTTGAAGAGGTCATTTTACAACGATGTCTTATTGGCCATAGTAGATATACTCATGAATATTTATTAATAGGTGAGGATCCTCCGTTTTGTCTCCCTTGTGATGAAAGAATCACAGTAAGGCATGTCCTGCTTGACTGTATTGATTTTTCCATTAAAAGGGATCAATATTTCAGTGTCAAAACAGTTAAGGACCTTTTTAGCAATGTTAATTCAAGTTTAATCATTAACTTTTTAAAAGATATAGAACTAATTCACAAATTTTTGTTGTAAAAAGTTTTGTATTTTATAAATCGGTAGTGTATGATTAGTAACTGTGATTGTTCGTGGCTATGCCGTCGACGGGGGTTGAAGTAGCGTAAAATTATTGTCCCCCTGAGAGGGTACGTAAGATCACCTCTTTCAAAGTATATTTATATCTACTTCTATTTTAACTGCAGAATATTTGTTTACTTTTAATCTCTGGCTAAACTTGCAACAATCGCCAGTAATTTCGGGAAAGGTGGAAATCATGTTGCCATTTCCTGAACCTATATTTGGGCATGTTCGGAACTCTTGAATATCAGTGTGACGTCTAGACAATCCACACTTAGCTCATTGACACAAGCATAGTAAACTGCCTGGGATAGAAAGAACACAGATACACACGTGAATTTTGATCCAAACATTACAAACGTAAACAAAACGTTACTAGGCTGACAAGTCGCCGAAACACTCCAAGCGTAAGATCCAGAAACACAACTATGATACCGTACCCAATACACAACCATCGTATGGCCATTTCTTGCTTCAGTTTTAGCCACCATCAAACATGGGAGTGTATTTTCTTTTTACGTATCTAATAACTGATCGAATAATCAGTTTGTCGTTTAACGTCGCACTCATCAATATCCCAGCTATGTGGCAGCTGCGTGTAAATATTTTAAATAATCGAAATATTTTCTGAACCTCTAATCTCTGGAATTTAAAATGAATACATTCGCAAATCAACACTATAATTAGTCGCTTTCAGCTTATAATAAGCACGTGCAGGTAAAGGTGTCGTCATATCTGGCATCCCATTGAATCTGCACGCACTCGTTCAATTTGTAAGTATATGGTTCTCTTTTCAGAACATCGCATTGGCCCCGTGAAGATCCGGGGTAGAATAGGTCTTCAGCAACCCGTGCGTGCCGTAAAAGTCAACTATGCCTGTCGTAAAAGGCGACTAACGGGATCGGGTGGTCAGGCTCGCTGACTTAGTTGACGCATGTCATCGTATCCCAATTGCGTTGATCGATGCTCATAACGCCAATCACTGGATAGTCTGGTCCAGACTCGATTTTTTACAGACAGCCGTCATATAGCTGGAATATTGCTGAATGCGGCGTTAAACAACAAACAAACCAAACCAAACCAAACATAGTCATTGTCTCAAAATATCATTACTGGAATTCATTTTGCAGGAATCAGGAATCTCAGGCAACGATATATATCCTGATTTCTGTAGTTTGTACATGTACGCCGAGATGAGACTGGTTTGGGAGATTTAGAATCAACCTAAAGAAGCATTTCATGTCATAGAAAAGTGTGTTTTTCCACTGACATACAGTTCAGTTTTTTAATATTTGAATTCTAAATTACAGTATGTCTTGTACTTTGGAAATAATTGTTTAGCCTTGAAATGAAATCCTTATCCATCCCGTATAAATGGAATATACGGAATTGCCAATAATGCAGTGTGTAAACGTCCCATCCGCTTCATTTGCTCCGATTGTGTAAACAGGAGTCGCGCGGCACGTGGCGTGTGGGCGTAAGTGTGTATCCGCTTATATTGTAAAGCCAGTATAAAGGGATGGAATCCCCCCGAGCCAGTGCTGACTCGTCAGACGGGGGGGGGGGGGGGGGGGGGGGGGGGGGGATGCGCACAATATCTGGATTAGGTTTTTAAATAATTGTCATATGTTAAACTAAAATGTTATCGACATGTGGCCGGTGTGGTGTTGAAATAGCCCAGCTTTTATTCTGTCTAATAATTCTGTATTCCCTGTCATGCCATGTTATTAACATTTTTTGTTTTATACACCTGCTAGCAGTCTGTATCTAAAATGTGAACATTTTATTTATTTGTGGTTTATCATTGTCTCTCATGACTTCCGAATGGGGTGGCTCCTGCATGTATTGTACCCTTACCATTGGTGAACTGAACTGGGGTGTGACTTAAATACACTTTCTGGCCGTCTGCACGGGTTTTCCGTACATTAACTTTTATTGTTCACAGACACATTATATTTCAAATCTATGCATTCAAATATTGAAATGCAAGCTGTCAAATGAGGAGACATTGTCTCTGTATGACCTTGACATCATCTTATGTTCTTTAGGTCAACAGACCCACGATACGACACGTGCATTTACTGATACAATACTGTACACAGTTGCGCTGCTTATAACTTGTGTCCATGAATCTTGAACATCTCAAACACAAATTTTGCAAGCATAAATGTTGTTTTATTTGATAAACAAATGGATTTTATATCCTGATAATTAATCATATTGGGGAAAAAACATGAAAAGCGTATATCGTTATATTGGGGACACCGCGACGGTACATGTTCTTCATCTTCTAAAACACAGCATTTAATAGTAAGAATATTCCTTATCAAGCACAGTGCTTAAACCTTTCCTAAGTTTCTGAATGCCTAATGCATTATTCCCACTTTGAAATTTAAGCAGGGCTTTCTTATTCTTAATTACTTCAATGTCATATATATATATTCTTCTCTTTTCAAATCACTTTACAAAGTAGAATGGCCTATGTATGAGCTTGTTTACACCAATCAATTTATCTTTGCTCGAAGACGTCAAAAACTAGAGATAAGTTTCCGACATCTTGAGCAATCCATAGCTCGGCAAAACCATACGGGAAACCAGATGTCTAATATGTGAAGCCCAATGTTGGTATGTTCTATTGCAGGTTCGCTTCATCATATCATAGCATTTAAATGAAAACGTGTCACGTGGCATTATCGGCTTATAAGGAGTGTTGTAATCAACTGATTATAGATCGACCTTGAACCGAACTGAACTTTTTTCACTCAAGGCTACGACATAGCATGTGAAGGGTTAACAGAGATCAATTTATCTTTACATGACGGCATTATGTATAATAATCCCCCAAAACATTCATAATACATTTACAGAAAATTGACAACCTTGGTTTCAAGTAATATCATCAGTTTGAACAATGAACATGGTATTCACCCCCCAAACTACATGCCAAAATGTCTACTGATTCAAACAATAAACTAATTGGTCGAGTACAGAATCCACTGCCTCACACCTGTTATCTTGGAAATGGATGGGTCTGCATATGTCTCAAAAGTCCCACTCGAGACATAACAGTTGAATGTTGACAAGTGGAAACTTATTGACATAAACAATGACAGGCGATATAAAAAGATTTTCAGTCTCCCGATACAGTCGTTTTCTTCTCCTTGGGGCTGGACCAAGGTCAAGGTGAACTCAGTCCTTCAGTGAACGTGAATATGTTTGGGTGACGGTGAGGCCGTGTCCTATAATCAGGCAGACTATACAAATATAGACTCCCTGATATAATCAAGCCCTCGACATTGGGTACTTCCTTTCTGCCATGTTCATAACGTAAAGGACAAATACTTCCCAGGCACCGATGCAAGCCCTGTACGATGAAAATAGTGTCATCTCTCAGAGAGGACGAGTGCCCTCCTATAGAAGCGATGCCAACATTCCTTAGCAAGAAAGACATCCTGTACCGAGATAGACGTATATTATATGAACAATGATAAAATAAAATATAAGTACACATTATTCAAACAAATACGATTGGCTTCAATTGTTAACTATTTTGTCAGTGTTTATACGCTTTTTCGTTTTCCACTTTTACCATCCTGTTTTATACTACAGACCTTCTCTGGAAGAAACCAGGAACCATTGTAGCTGCTGCAAGTGGCTTTAGTGGACGTCGGTTTGACTCGAACCTACACTGTCCACTTGACATGGCCAAGTCATTTCTACACTATACATACTTGTTATCTTACAAACGAGTGTTCGATAGCACTACAGTAAATACACTGTGTATTGGACATGGTCAGTGATTTCCACACAACTGGATAGACTTCATCGCGCTGTTGTATGTAGAAGCTACCCATAGTCTCCTCATTGTGACTTTCAAGGTCACGCACCTCTAGGGGGCACAGCATCTGCTCTGCATCCATACCTGCATGCATACAATGCACCCATACGCGCATGCATATACAATACACCCATACCTGCATGCATACAATGCATCCATACCTGCATGCATACAATGCACCCATACGCGCATGCATATACAATACACCCATACCTGCATGCATACAATGCATCCATACCTGTATGCATACAATGCACCCATACGTGCATGCATATACAATACACCCATACCTGCATGCATACAATGCATCCATACCTGCATGCATATACAATGCACCCATACATGCATGCATACAATGCATCCATACCTGCATGCATACAATGCACCCATACGTGCATGCATACAATGCATCCATACCTGCATGCATACAATGCACCCATACGTGCATGCATACAATGCATCCATACCTGCATGCATACAATACACCCATACCTGCATGCATACAATACACCCATACCTGCATGCATACAATACACCCATACCTGCATGCATACAATGCACCCATACATGCATGCATACAATGCATCCATACCTGCATGCATACAATACACTCATACCTGCATGCATACAATGTACCCATACGTGCATGCATACAATACACCCATACCTGCATGCATACAATGCACCCATACATGCATGCATACAATGCATCCATACCTGCATGCATACAATACACTCATACCTGCATGCATACAATACACTCATACCTGCATGCATACAATACACTCATACCTGCATGCATACAATACATCCATACATGCATGCATACAATACACTCATACATGCATGCATACAATACACCCATACCTGCATGCATACAATACACCCATACATGCATGCATACAATACACCCATACCTGCATGCATACAATGCATCCATACATGCATGCATACAATACACTCATACCTGCATGCATACAATACACTCATACCTGCATGCATACAATACACTCATACCTGCATGCATACAATACACTCATACCTGCATGCATACAATACACCCATACCTGCATGCATACAATGCACCCATACCTGCATGCATACAATACACCCATACCTGCATGCATACAATACACCCATACGTGCATGCATACAATACACCCATACCTGCATGCATACAATACACCCATACCTGTATGCATACAATACACCCATACCTGTATGCATACAATACACCCATACCTGCATGCATACAATACACCCATACCTGCATGCATACAATACACCCATACCTGCATGCATACAATACACCCATACCTGCATGCATACAATACACCCATACCTGCATGCATACAATACACCCATACCTGTATGCATACAATGCACCCATACGTGCATGCATACAATGTACCCATACGTGCATGCATACAATACACCCATACATGCATGCATACAATACACCCATACGTGCATGCATATACAATACACCCATACCTGCATGCATACAATACACCCATACGTGCATGCATATACAATACACCCATACCTGCATGCATACAATACACCCATACCTGCATGCATACAATGTACCCATACGTGCATGCATACAATGTACCCATACCTGTATGCATATACAATACACCCATACCTGCATGCATACAATACACCCATACCTGCATGCATACAATACACCCATACCTGCATGCATACAATACACCCATACCTGCATGCATACAATGCACCCATACCTGCATGCATACAATGTACCCATACGTGCATGCATATACAATACACCCATACCTGCATGCATACAATACACCCATACCTGCATGCATACAATACACCCATACCTGCATGCATACAATACACCCATATCTGCATGCATACAATGGACCCATACCTGTATGCATACAATGCACCCATACGTGCATGCATACAATGTACCCATACGTGCATGCATACAATGCACCCATACCTGTATGCATACAATGCACCCATACCTGTATGCATACAATGCACCCATACGTGCATGCATACAATGCACCCATACGTGCATGCATATACAATACACCCATACGTGCATGCATACAATGCATCCATACCTGCATGCATACAATGCATCCATACCTGCATGCATACAATGCATCCATACCTGCATGCATACAATGCACCCACACATGCATGCATACAATACACTCATACCTGCATGCATACAATGTACCCATCTCTTGGAGTCGAAGTCCATCCATGGCCTAAAGGATGAACTGATAATCATAATAATACGTAGATAAATCAGTTGTTATGTGTACATGAGAAAGTTTTCTCATACCTCATCACACGAATGATATTTCAATCCAGCTAATTCAATCTGTTCATTCCACTGTGAATCCTCATTTGTGGCTTCAGGTAAATTGACTGTGTAAAATTTACAACATTCAGTAAAACATTTCTTGGAATTGTTTCAAACCCAAATTTTATTGAATTGAACAAACAATACTGATATTTCGAACAAACATTTGACAATTTAAGAAAATTACGTCATTTTGGCGGTCATTTTAGCTTTTCGCCACCAAGAGGGGGCGCTGCATGATAGACTGGAATTATATAAAGCATTGTTGCAATTAATCCTGAATAAATGACTTAGATTGACAAGATAACTATGATCTTTTGAGTATAAATAGACATCATTTGAGATTTCAGCCATTTTGGCAGCCATCTTGGATTTTCTACCACCAGGGGACGGTGCTGAAATGGTAAATGTACATGTGTGCCAAGTTTGGTGCTCTGAAACGAAAGTGCACACTTTTGACAAAATCCTGCCTTGACCGCCCCACGAAACATGCAGAAAATTTTGAAAAACGACATTTCTCTAAATGGCCGAATATGGACTTTGCGAACCAAGACAAGGTACAAATTGTTATCACATTTCATATCAAGTGTATCTAATTAACCAGTAAACACGTTATGATAAGTATCTAGTTGAAAGTCAACACAAAACACTCAAGAGACGCTTTGGGACGACATTGGACCCCCATCTAAATTCCTTTAAAAAGTGATATTTTTATGATACGTAGTGACTCCAACATTTGTTTTCTTGCCCCTGAGGATGTACTTTACATGCATTTAGCGTCCAACAGTTTACATCTGAGGCTGTAAGCTAAAACCTTATGTTTGCATGCGACGAGACTCCTTGATGTGAAGGCGCTATGTGTCTTGACGACGAACGTGAAATAGTCAAAGTTTGTAGAAATGATTGATTTCATTGTTTACTGTTCACAAAGAAGCATTACAGTTACTGTGTAATTTAATTCTACATATACTCTTCAGAAATAGAAACGCAAAGCCAGATTTGTATGGGGTAGGACAATACATTTATACATGGAACCGTAAAGGTATTGAGCCAAAATGTTGTGGAGAGAACACTTGATGTTTGTACGGTTTCGTACGGTCTGGTCGGAGATTCTGCGCAGTCCGGGTATTTGGGATGCGGTTGAGGTGTCTGTGGTCGTCCTTTCACGTAGGTGGCGCAGTCGGATGTAGTGCAGTTCCATGGCCCTTTTGTTAATAAACTGGGTGCGTTTTTCCGAATCGTACGTGTTTCCCGACTGATGGTTTGCATGTCCTTGTTATGATCATTTTGATCCGGGAAATTTGTCATTGACACCATGTCACATTAAACCTCTTAATTTAAAATCTCTTGGGGCCTTACATTTTGCATTTATGGCCAAAAATATCCGTTATGCGCTTCTTCTTTTTAAGAGTATATAAACACAGAGGCAGGTGGCAGGTGCTAGTTGCAGGCGAAATCGGGATGGCGTTTATTTTTTTGTTTAACAATATTTTCCAGCTAAATGACGGCGGTCCGTAATAATCGTGCCTGGACCAGACAATCCAGTAATTGATATCATGAGCATCAATCCACACATTTGTCAAGCGACCAAGTCAGCGAGCCTGACCACCCGATCCCGTGAGTCGCCTCTTACAACAAGCACAGTCGCCTTTCACGGCAAGGATGGGTTGCTGAAGACCTATGGTCAAGGGTCTGGGATGGGGTGGCCATGTGTAAACTAGTGAACTGTATACATATGACTGTCACGGTAGTTGCTCAGCGTCTCATGTACCTCGCCCAGACTCAGTTAAGTAAGGTCATGTAGCGTAAAACTACATTCACTCACTCATCTGTGAGATGTTGCAAAGAATAATTTTCATTGTAATCCCTGTTATTTTATTTTTTTCACAGCATCTGATGAGGGGTGATAATTAAGAGTCGTAAACATTAGCAGAGACAGGTGTTCATTTGAGAAGGTTAAAACGGGTAGTTTTAGTGCGTGATAACAGTCGTCCACTGTATGGTGATCGCCGAAGTTGGACCCAAATTTCAGTAGTTTTTGCACAGCTTATGGTTTGAATATATAATATGAAATAGGTGAAACCTAAAGAGCAAGCACAGTATTCTATTATCCATTTGGTATGACGAATACTTCAGCCTAAATATATCTGTACAAATGTACCATTTTATTTCAGATGTTAAAAGCCATAGTTTTTTTCAGGTCTTTGCGGTTATAGAGGTGAAGGTCGATCTCCTATTCACACAGTTGACGCAGAAATACGTTTCCAGTCTGTAAGGCTCCATAGAGAGTTTTACTTTATTGTATGTGAATTTAGCATATTGTATACACTAACTGAAGAAAAGATCATATGACAACATTTGCTTGCATGTCGTTTAACGCCGCACTCCGCAACAATCCAGCTATTGACACATGATTGATGGCGGCCTTCAAATAAAGTATGGACGAGACAAACCAGTGATTGATGTTATAAGCAGTATCCCACGTCATTGATGCATGATGACACGCAGCCCACCTGATCAACTTAGTTGCCTCGCACAACAAGCACGGGTAGCCGGGCACACATCTAGCCTGGAACCCCCAAGGGGCCAATACAATAAGAACAATCTCACCAAGATGTTCCACTACTTAAATGACAACTTCAGAGTAATGTCATGATTGTGGATGTAGGATATGCATTAGTTTGACGAAAATGTTTACTGACACTGTTTACAATTATGGTGCATGACATAGCATTGAAAGTGTCACCGCTGACATCAAAACCTTTTGTTTCCGGAATTCATTCAATGATAGGGATTACTGCGAATAAGCAAAATGTCAGCTCCACCCTAGCTACCCGCACTGACACAAGTATATGTATGGACGAACCAAGAATGTTTTTATCATTGTGAAATGCAAATATTTAAGTATCCAAAAAAAGGTCTACAAATTCGGACAAATATTTTACAGCAGACCCAAATAGCAGAATAATAGCTGCTATTTATGTTTGGCTACTTTTGACATGTAGTCTATTAATGTCTATTGAAAACGCAAATGAAACAGTCAAAAGTACAATCCAGCAGTTATGTACAAAACTATACTAATAACTAAAATTGCATTTGTGTACATTACAATTTCTTGTTCTTGTCATCTCTAATAACATACAGAAGGAAACCACTACATTACCTGTCATGAAAAAGAAAAGAAATACACGTGTGGCCTTGTCACATGCAATTCACTTTCACAATTACTATAATGTGTTGAGAAATGTGCTGTACATCTCTTTGTAGGTTGGCGAGTATGGTGAGTCTATTACTCACGTCACAAAAGCTGCAATAAAACAACAAATTATAATTGGTGGTGTAACTTTTTCTGCCCAGTGTACAATTTATTTGGTTTTGATTTGATATAAGATATGTTACTTCGCTAATTATTAATACCTTGTTGACTTGTAAAAGAGTGTGTGGAATCTACCACACCCACATTCCATATAAGAGCTATTTACATCTGGCAAGAAATAATATAGAAAAAAGAGAAGTCTTTCATTATCTAAAAGATAAAAAAAAATCGTTATGATAATTTCACCATCTGCATAGTAATTTTACAGAAAATACCAAAAGAACAATATATGAATGTAAAAGACGTGATTATTTGACGTTCATGTTGACCAATCAGGGAATCCACTTCAGAAAGATAGTGATTTTACGGGCGCATCGAGGGTAAAACCAGAGGCTTATTCCATTCAGGACTGATTAGGAAAGCGGTTTACTTGTTTTTTGATACAGTCAAGCCGTTAATCCAATTAGCTTTATCCGAAACAAATGATGGGAATTTAGACAAATACTTTACAACGGGACTTAACTGTATATTATACATAATAGAAAACATTTTTTGAAGCTCATTGTGTTGTGTAGTCGCATATTTATAAATCTAAGCATATATATATAAAATTAAATTGATTCTAAATTCGGTTTTGCAGCATATATTCTGTATGTGAGGACTGGTCGGCTCGAAGTCAGCATACTGCGTCTGAGTGGGGTATCACAGTTAAAACACATCTGTGAAGTCTTCTATTGTTTGAGCTCTCCATTAATTTTCCACCCGTAAATATGCGGGTAAGAATAGGTCCTCACCAACCCATGCTTGCTGTAAGAGGCGACTGTGCTTGGCTTAAGAGATAACTAACGGGGTCGGGTGGTCAGGCTCGCTGACTTGGTTGATGGAAGTCATCGTATCCCAATTGCGTGGATCGATGATCATAGTGTCAATCACTGAATTGTCTTGTCCAGACTCGATTATATACAGATCGCCGTCATGTAGCTGGAATTTTGTGGAGATAGTGTTCTTGTGATCTTTGTATTAGATGAAGTTCATGCAGCATCGTACTTTAAATAGTCAGTTGCTGCACCTGTCATTCGGCATGTCAACTGTCTCCAGGACTGAACACTGCATGACCTCATCCTTGAGTGTGTTCCAGATACCTAACCTATTATCTCTATGTAGACGCCCTGGTCGCTAGACTCATGTGACAATGGCATCTGCTTAGCGAGCTCATAGTCTTCTCTGTCTTCAGCCATGGTGTTTGCGTGTTGTCCTGTTGCTGCATGTCAGGGACTGTGGGTGGTCGTTCTACAGATGACGCGTTACCGTATGTGTGAATCTGAGAAAATAATAAAAACGGTTGAATTCATGCAATCACTGAAACCATCTGAGTTTACCTCGAAATACTCTCTTGTACGGCATATGTCAGATATGCAGTTTAGATGGAAGGCTTATAGGTTAAATAGAATTACTACGTTTGACAAAATGTACACATGAAGGTCTTCAGCAACCCATGCTTGCCGTAAAAAAGACTATGCTTGACGTAAGATCGGGATCGGGTGGTCAGACTTGCTGACTTGGCTGATGCATGTCATCGTATCCCAATTGCGTGGATCAATGCTCATGATATTAATCACTGTAGTGTCTGGTCCAGACTCGATTATTTACAGACCGCCGTCATGTAGCTGCTATATTAATGAGTTCGGCGTTAAACAACAAAGAAACACACGCTCCATTATTTTTGGGGAATGGAGAGTTGATAGTGTTCTCTGCTGCTGTTGCACGTGCTCCGTCGCGAGCTGATCTTTACACTGCACGTTTGATGACTCTTTAGAATGTTTTGTCACAGTGTATTAGTGGAGATGTGTTTTAAGTAGGGGAATATCCTCATAAACAAACAAACAAAACGAATACATGTACAAGCAGCCATATAGATATACATGCATGCACCTCCCCTCACCCTTGTGCACAGCCTACCCCTGCCGTGTAATACACATACCCAAGTAACACACGTACATGGAATAACAGCAACTTACCAGCCCGAGGTATGTGTGTGAGTCAACATTCTCTTCCCCGTCCGGCTTGTCTAGGTGTGTATAGATAGAGCGTTCTTGGGGAGAAGTATTACTATATATGGCTAGTCTATGAATGACCGCCCTGTCTTGGATAACGTCATGTACAACTTCTTGAGCACTCGGGTCATGTTGTCCTGTTGACGCCAGACTTACATCCAGGACTGTAGATGTCATTGTAGTGTCTTGAGATGATAAGTTAGAGAGATATATGTGAGAACATCTCTGCCTTGATCCGTCTTGCTTGTGTGGATGTCTGTAATATAACGTTCATGTGAGGGAACATGCGTCGACACGGAGGGCACGTGGCAATATATATACGCATGGACAAAAAGATCTTTATTTATATTATCAATAATTACTAGTAATACAGTTTGATGAACCACTTTTATATTTTATAGTAGGTGCGTGCATTTTCGAATGTGGACCCACCTTGAACTTTCAATTAAGGAAGTAGAGTTTGAGAAATAATAGCGCTTTATCGAAGTATGTAAGTTGCCATACAGATACAGGTAAGTAATACCTTCTCCTGGAGTGACATGCCCGCCACAGCAGAAGGACGGCAACAGTGATGACGACACCTCCAATACAACCCCCAACCACTCCTCCCACTAAAGGCAATGACGCAGGTGAGGAGGCTTCAGGCTTGACCTTGTCTTAAACAACAGTAAGCACTGTGCTTTTGTATCAGTATAAGATTCGTGCTATACACGTCACAGAGAATGTCTAAATTTTTAAAATGACCGTCACAAATTGTGTGATTCTCTTAGTTATTTATTATCGTTTCCTGCCAAAATTACTTATTTGTTTGTTTGTTATTCGCCGCATTCAGCAATATCCGAGCTATTTGACGGCGGCCTGTAAATAATAGAGTATGGACCAGACAATCCAGTGATTGACATGAGCATCGATCTACGTAATTGGGACACGATGACATTAATTAATGATCTTAGTCAGCGAGCTTGACCACTCGAATATGTTTGGCGACGTACATAGATTAATTTATGTGTAGCTAACCTCTTTTTTTATCCACACGTTTGCAATAATCATACTATATGTGAGTAAATAAACCATTCAGACATAAATAACCTAGGTTTCTTCTGATGGTAACGGTGGGAGTACCTTGAGTTCCAGTTGTAGTAGTCGCGGTGAATATTGATGTTGCAGTAGTTGTGCCAGCTGCAGGGGTGGATCTGGTTGTACGTTCCCGTACCGTTGTACGATCACTTACAGTTGTACGGGAGGTTGTGGTTGGTCTTGTGGTTGTAGTGTTGTGTTTAGGTGTTGGACAGCAGTTTGTACAAGAGCTTGTGTCGGTGGTTGGACAGGTTGTAGTTTTACCAACGGTTTCACGGATGGATGTTGTGCCTAATACCGACTTGATACTTTAGACTTACAGTTCAATACAACACATTTCAACTTAGCTTTGTCGATTTCTAAATAAATTGAACTGACAGGGTGTTGTACAGCTACCATTTGTAGTGATCGCACAATGCTTTGAAACGATGTTTACTTATATTGCCTAAGTGGGTTTACCACAGTACCGTCAGATATGAACAACGCTGTACTCACACACAAGCGGCAAGGCAATACACTGAGCAAGACATCTGTAAAAGAAACATTTTCACAAAGTATAATTGTCTGCATAAGCATATGTCGCCACAGACTACTACATGAAGTTACCGGATGTGTGACAGCCCCAAATGTGGAATTCTCATATGCATCATGGCTAGAGTAATAGTGTGGTCGGCTTTGCTCTAATGACCAAAACAATGACCTAACATAAGGTGGGAATGGGCAACTTCAACTCAGTTGAAGTCCTCACAAGACACATATCTCTAACTGCATCATCTGTGTGTCAGAATATAACAAGATCTGGAAATAAATAGGTGGAAGTGAGAAGAAATTGGGTTTAACGTCGTTTTCAATATTATTTCACTATTATAGTGACGCGCATGCTCCTGTTTGTTTGTGTTTGTTTGTATTTGTGTTTGTGTGTGAGTGTGAGTGTGTGTGTGTGTGTGCGTGCGTGCGTGCGTGCGTGCCTGTTTGATACCATGCCGCAGTTGAAATAGCACGTGAGATATAAGCTGTATTATCATACCTCCATGTCAGAATGATGAGATCTGATTGGTCCTCGTGATCTTGATAATATACTGTGTAACCCGCCTTGTAAGGTTAAGATATATCTCAGGGGGGGGGGGGGGGGGGGGGGGGGTGTATTTTATACCACGCCACGAACAGTACAGGACGCACGTGCATTTCTGAGAGATAAATTAAATCCTTTATACTCCTCTCAAAACAAAAAGACGCACGCTTTTTTCCGAAACAATGGATGTCACGTCACATAGCGCAAGCTAACCTCAGCTTAATCGAGCAGCTGTTTTCCATGTATTTGGAATGTATTTGAATTATTCCACAACGTCATATTAAAACATGACGGTAAGATAAATTCGTTGTAGCAGGATCACTCGGGGAACATGGGATTGTATAACCCACCGTGGGACGCATAAACCCCATGTACCCCGAGGGATCCTGCTACAACTTATATTCTAGCAGCAGATGTTATCATTTTCACTTTGATTTGTTGCTGTTATCAATCGATAGTGCTATATGGCGTAGATTCTATATTTTCAGACTGAAAGGTTTACGTTAAGAAAATCTATACAAAACACGTATTTACCCAGGTCTCTGTTCCACGCTGGTGTATACCTTGAAGCAGTTCAGGTTCTCTGACGAAGAGCAGGAACACGAGACTTTGCCTGAAAGGTATGTGAATATATACGCATACAGGGTGAGAATAATACATTCTTTTGATGAAAGGACTGCCTTCGTGGCCCAATAGCATATTCCCGGAAGGCGGAAGATCGGGGGTTCGATCCCCGGCCGCGTCATACTAAAAGATGTCAAGAGATTGTACTTGTTGTTACCCTGCCTGGCGCTCTGTATTAAGGGCCTTAAACAAGGACTGGTCGGCTCGGACACAGGATACTGTGTCTGAGAGGGGTATTCATATTAAACTGCGGCATGGTATCTCAGTGGGCCAGCACTATAAAACTGGCATTAGTCCGGACTAGTTCAAGCAGACACACAGACATAGACACACACACGTACATGCACGTCACTATATAAGTGCAATAATCTTGAACGCGACGTTAAACCCCATTTCACCTCATCTCACTTTGTTATGATATGAATATTCAGAGTAAAGGTTACTTTACGAAAAAACTCGAATTTGTGAATTTAAACAAATCAATTGGAGATTAAACAGAACAAAGCATATTTATTGTCAGTATGCCTCTGTACATTCACAACGAATGTAAATCCGCCAGACACCACCCCTGTACATCACTGTGTCTGCTTCAGTCTCTTGTACCAGGGAATACACAGACAATGTGTTAAACTGCCTTTCAGTTGTTATACAGACAGAATATCTGACCTTATACAACGATGATTGTGTCTTCTTGCAACTGACGCCATGTTGACCTGGTTGGCCGTAGAGTTTGAAATACACATCTTGCAATTTACCTGTTCCATTAACATTGGAGTTCCTGGTACAAAACTGTGTCTTGTAGCACTGTCCTGTTGTATCTGGACACAACCTCATCTTCCATCCGATGAGAGCACTGTCGAAACATGCTGATAATGATAATAACCCGTTCATGAAATATGATCTACAATGAACTAAAAGTTGCATTAAATGACATTTGCAAAGATAAAGATGAAAATGAACCACGAGACACTTACACAGCAGTAAGTGTAATTCTTTACAGAGCGGAATATAATTAACTTGAAATCGCATGTCTAGGGTGAGTGAGTGAGTTGGGTTTAACGCCGCCTTTAACAATATTCCAGTTATATCGCGGCGTGTCAGCTTAATGTGGGAGGAAAGCCGGAAGTGATGCAGGTCCACTTCGGTAAAACCCACGAGCACGGGTTTGGTGCTAACCGGGATTCGAACCCACAATGTTAGGTTTCTGGACGCAACTCTGTAAAGCGAATCGCGGCGCCTTAGATGATTGGGCCACCCGTGCCCCCTCTCATGTCTGGAATGAAAATTGATAAAAGAAGAATGGTATACTTTATTTATACGCATCACAGCAGTGATAATGATTCCCGTTCTAAAATTCCACAAAGACTTATAGGTATGTATAACTGTCCAATGTTGGAACCAGGAACGTGACATATATACTATGCACAAAAGTAGGGTAAAGTAGGAATCATAAGAGATATAGTCCGATCTGCATGATATTGGCAAATGGAAATGGTATGAACACATCTGCTGGGGAGTAGGCGATCAGATGTAATGGGTTCTAATGGTTGGTGTGATGAGATAGTGGTGCACTAGGTCGTTAAAGAGGTCGGGGCCCAATGGCGTATGCATTTTGCAGCCAACATCACTAATATCGGGTAATGTAAGTTGTAAACCGATCTTGAGGGGTATATGGTGCGATGTACCCTGTGTGTGAGCCTATGTATCCCGAACTGTCAAGCAAAGCGTACATAGGCTCACATACAGGGTATATCACACCATGTGCCCCCAGGGATTGGCTGACAATAAATATATCTCACTGACATTCATTCATACAGTCCCGGAATATATGTCCAAAGTTTCATTGAGTAAAAGTCTTTCATTCAGCTCTTTTGACAGTTAGCAGACGACGCGAACGAACTTCCCTTTTCCCAATGCATGCGGAAAAACATCGGTTTATTTCAGCTCAACGATACTAATGCGAATTAACCAAGTTACCTAAGGTGTGTTCCGATTGATTTCTCAGCAGGGTACATGAGCGGGCTACATGGAAAATAAAGCTAGTATTTTCATGTAAGATGAGATCATGTTTGTTGGCCAAACATACACGAATTCTTCGAGGCATGTTTCTGATGAGTCGACCATTGTCCGCTTGACTCATGTTGTTCCATTTATCAGTCAGAGCAGCACCGAGTTCATTAGGAGTGGTTGGTAGATGTTGACGTTGACGTACGCGTTTGCCAGTGACGTCCCAGACATGTTCAACGGGAGAAAGGTCAGGACTGAGTGTTGGCCATGGCATGACATGGATATTTTGCTGTTGGTGGAATTCGTAAGAAAGCATGACATTAGCCCAACGTCGATTATCTAAGTGCTGACATTTCTTACAACACTGACGCCTCTGATTCAAATGGGGTGCAGAAAGTTGTGGGATGACACGTGGACGTCGTGCACGCAAATGCCATCTGCGCAGACGATTTCGCACCGTCTGGGCATAATATTATTCTCTTACACCAGTTGCCTGTTGAACAACTGAGTGGCAGTTTGCAAACCGATTTCTTTATGCAATCGCGCTGACTATTCTGTCCTGAACTGGATCTGTTGCCCTTTGGCATCCAGAGCGGCGTCGATCATCGACGTAATGGGTATGTTGGTATCGGGCCCATAATCTTCAGGGCCCACTTGCACAAAGCGATTTTAGTGCTACGGCTATTGTAAACCTATGTTAAAGTATGGGAGTTACGATCATCTTAGCGCTAAGATCGCTTTGTGCAAGGGGGCCCTGATGACAGATTTAGAAACATGCAGCGTTTGGGCAACAATATGCTGACGTATGCCAACCTGCAACATGCCTTTGGTACGGAAACGTTCAGCACGTTGCACACGTCGCGTGATCAATGCTGTTGGATCCTCGATGCTTAATTGTATTTAATAAAGTGTCTTTAGGCGTTTGGCTTCAAGAAAACAATATAAATCCGCTCACAACCGAGTCTGAGTGACATTGGTAATGTGCTGTCCGAGGTCACGTACTGATTGTCACAATGTTGTGTTTGGGAGCTTGATATCTTCGGAAATGTTCCTGCCACATTTATCACTTAATTTCATTGCCAGACACTGGTGTATTTTCCTAGTATTTTCACCTCAAAACAAAATATCCCCTTCTTTTTTTGCATAGTATATTTGCAATTTTGAGTGGTGGGTATTTTTCACTGAATATCATATTTGGCAAAATAATGCATTTAACACGGTGTCTTGTGTGAGTTTTAAGGTACCTTTCTGCTGGATCGCTCAACAAATTTTATGATGTTTGGTTTGCCATTTAAACTGGTACCACGTGGCTATGTAACATGGCCACAAATACAGACGACTCAACAACATTATTTTAGATACATATTGATACTTTGAAAATGTATAACGTCAGAACTACAATTACGCTGGGGAACATAATGATCAGCACACATTAATCTGGAACACGCTTTTACATTTTGTAAGACATTTGAAAATGAAGCTGTGAATCATTAAAGTAAACTTACACCTTCAACTCCCGGTTGTCCTGTTCAAGGACACCTCTTCCTTCCATGGTCATTGATCTGCACTGACCTCATACTCACTGTAGTGGAACATGGTACCTCAACTGAAACAAGTGCATCATCTAACTCATACATAAGGTTTTGCAGTAAGTGTTTCACTTATTGTACAATAAGGCAAGCCAGTCTACTAAACAGAGATTATGTATATGGTACGCATTGAAAGCTTAGCCTTAAACATACAAACCAAAATAAGCGATTCATAAATCCATTTAATCCATTATTGTCTGTGAGATGAAATGCTAACCACGGAGAAACAACAAATATTTGCTTACGGTTTTCTTTTGTCGTGAACGCAAAAGAGTTTCCCCAGTAACATGCAATTCCGCAACGGGGCTTAATTCTGAAGATAAATGTTTGAAAACATGACGGCGTAAGGAGGATAGCAACTTTCTATCACATCTGAACAGTAGCCTCAAAGTATATGCAACGATCAACGTATGCATTCCTACGTACGGAAATAATTACATTACAAATGAAGATACACACAGCTAGGAAGGGTTTTGTGACGAGTGCCATTTTAGGGGCAGCATACGCTTATCTTTTGGCGAACACATACAATTATTTGATATTGATTCATAAAGACATGTTTATGATGTAGGCGGAGTCGTACAATGAACTCTTCTTTTAGCAGGAGTCGATGTCTTATGATCATGGAAAGTGTTTTGTCGCCGGAAGTAGCCCAACCATCACTCTTTTTTTAATCCACAGAAACTCTAAAATGTCAACATACTTGTGTTCCAGAAACGTGCTACACGAACCATGTAGAACAACCAGGTGTCAAGTGACCCCACCAATTAGGCGTTTTCAGATTGCTATTAGCAACAAGAGCCAGCAAATTTAATACGAATATTAAACATAACAACACGCCAGTCATGTGATGCCTTTTCCGGTTTAGAAAAATATTATCAAATGCAGTACAACCTGTAAACCTGAGTTATATTACACCAGACAACTTTTTCCTAATGATCTTAAGATCAGTAGCTCAATTGCACACATAAATGGTGTTACAAACGAAAAGTCTCTATGAGATGATAGTGTTAATAAATACTTAAATATGTGAACAGCCTTGACATTTGGCACGACATTGACAATGAGGGTAATGATGAACCTGACCTTTGTGTGTTGAGTAGTGGTTGGGTTGCTGTTGAATTGAAACCAGCCATGCTTCAGTTTTAAGTCATATTTTACATCAGAGGTCGTCGATATTTGGAGCTATACACTTGTAGGTATGAACGGAAATTGACAAATATGAGCGTTAACATTTACGAATTGACTTCAAATAATTTGGTGTTTATGGATGTTTGATGGACGAAAAAAGTGTACACTGGTTTTAACGTTTATTACTCCATAAGTACAAAAAAGTCAATTCTTAAATATAAATGTGACAACAATATTAACTTCATTATTCAACCGCCATTCAATCATTAACACAAAAAATAAAACGAAATCAGTGACATCGTTCAGCGCACCAATATAACCTTTCCTTGTGTTGCCAAGCAACCAGGAAACGGGGTCCGTTCAGGGACATGACCTAATTTGTTTGATTTATGGAATTAGAAGCGTAAAATATTGCTTGGTTGGCCAATCAAATACCAAGGAAGCAACTGCAATCATTTGTAACTGTGGACAGTACCTGACAAACATGAGCTACACAAATGTAGCTATGAACAGTACCTTATATGAACAAACAAACAGTGGCTGCCAAATATGAGCAACAGAATTAGCTAAGAAAGGTAATTGACCAATAGGAGACACACACGTGTTTGAATGGTATTTGACGGCAAATGACTATGTTCGTTACAGTGGTCAGCGCAGTTTGTCATGATTGCTGCTGCAGTGACAACAATAAATCAGATTGTCATATACCATATAATTAATTACCTTATAAATTGTACAAGGCATATATTATTTCTAGGAATGACAAAGAATATTCGTAAAATACATATTTGAATATCACATTTCTAATCTCTCCAAGAATCTAAAATGAACAAAATTCAGTCCATTTCCAGTTTTGTGTGTTTGTTGTTCGACGCCGCACTCAGCAATATTCCAGCTATAAGACGGCGGTCTGTAAATAATCGAGTCTGTACCAGACTATCCAGTGAATGACATCATGAGCATCGATCAACGCAATTGGGATACGATGACATGCATCAACCAAGTCAGCGAGCCTGACCACCCGATACCGTTTGTCGCCTTTTTACGACAAGCATAGTCGCCTTTTACGGCAAGATTGGGCTGCTGAAGATCTATTCTACCCCGGTATCTTCACGGGTGGCTTCCAGTTAAAGGCATGTGAAGTAATGAAGCATGAAACTATCTGTATGTTCATCATGAGCCGGGACTGTTACAATTAGTTATTAACCCTCATTATAACAGTATAAGCTTAATAAAGTACTATTCTTTCCAGAACAAATGCTCCGTTGGCCTCGTTAACGCAACCAGTTCAATAAGAAACATACACGTGTATTGGGTTCACAACCTCCACTTACTCTCGTGTGGTAAATCCATTCTCCTGGGTCGCAATACAGATGACAAAGACTGAACATACTGCAAAACAGAAAGGTTTTTTTCAGGATAGTGTATGAAATTTAATACAGTTGAACCGAAGTATGTGTTTTGCTTCTAAATCCTTGAATCGTGTCGGTAGGTTTTGTATATAAATTGATGCTTGCAAACTGATAATTACGCCAATTACTGCCACATTTGCACGTAACATGAATGCTTAAAAGACATTAGTCTCCCACAGTGACATATCCTGACTCGCAACTGCATAGTTGAAGGGGCACTATTCTCCTGGATCTTGTGCACTGTCTAGTTCTAGATACTGTAGTTAATATCCTATGTCGAACTGAGGCATAGTCTGGTTGCAAAGATGTTCATAGTTAACTACTGACTTGACATTCATCATAATATTTTAGCTCACAGACAAACAAAACTGATGGACACAAGGGATGAACACAAGGGATGGACACAAGGGATGGACACAAGGGGTGGACACAAGACATGGACACAAGGGATGGACACAAGGGGTGGACACAAGGGATGGACACAAGGGATGGACAAAAGGGATGGACAAAAGGGATGGACAAAAGGGATGGACACAAGGGATGGACACAAGGGATGGACACAAGGGATGGACACAAGGGATGGACAAAAAGGATGGACACAAGGGATGGACACAAGGGATGGACACAAGGGATGGACATAAGGGATGGACACAAGGGATGGACACAAGGGACAAACACAAGGGATGGACACAAGGGATGGACACAAGGGATGGACATAAGGGATGAACACAAGGGATGGACACAAGGGATGGACATAAGGGATGGACACAAGGGATGGACACAAGGGATGGACACAAGGGACAAACACAAGGGATGGACACAAGGGATGGACATAAGGGATGGACACAAGGGATGGACACAAAAGATGGACAAACAAGGAACAAACACAAGGGATGGACACAAGGGATGGACACAAGGGATGGACACAAGGATGGACACAAGGGATGGACACAAGGGATGGACACAAGGGACAAACACAAGGGATGGACACAAGGGATGGGTCTGCCAAGTAATTCCAACCTGGTCCTCCCCAGCACCCATCATTTCTTTTTATATCAAAATAGTAACATGATCCTACGTGTGCTCGAGTTGCTAAACAAAATCAGACAATGCCAATTATATCTTCTCTGATTAAAAGAAAAAAGATATGTATCATTTCGTACCTGTAAACCTGTTTAACATGTGTACTTGGTGGCTGGTATACTGAAAGAAGCGGTATCATTACAGCATAGACTACCCTGTTAACACTGGACACATCACTGTTCTTGAAATAAACCAGGAAATGATAATAAAAAAACAGTTATTTTATTTACTTCAGTGAGAAAGACAGGGTTTTCTGAAGTTGAGAAAGGTTTCAGATATTTTCATTGCAGTGAACATAACACCTAATATTTTACTCAATGACCATAACACTTTATATTTCACTCCGGTGAACATAACACTTTTACGGAACTATTGTCATACAAGAGTTACCTCCCCGTAAATTGTCTCCCTTTATCGTAAGTGTCTGGCTCATACACAAACTGTTGACTTTCTGTTTACGTTAGTTCCACATTGACATGGCCATATAATGGCAGATGGTCATTTATGGAGTTTTTATCTCATCTTGCCCATTGTTTTGCTCTTGAAAATGTTTCGATAAAAACAGTAAATATCTCATTTAACTCGTCAAAGCGCCTTTCTGGTTACTTGATCAGCATGTATTCTTTCGCTTCCATCAGCGGTCCCGTAGATTTCAAGCATATTATTTGTTGAAGTTGATTTTGTATATAATCATGTCTTAATGTATGATTAAGAATTTCGTTACCCTAAATATTTTTTGTTACTTTTGTTTATATTTATTACGATTTTACAAACACGAAAAGTACTTTTTAACTGGCAAATACAAGGCGTGGTGAACCGTCCCTCTGCTACACAGGGATACTTTACATTACAAGGCTTCACATTTGTAATGAAATCATTTAATTGTCCTGCAGACAACTACACAGAAAGTATATCATAAATAGCTTATTCAATGTGTCTCGTGAAATTTCATGTTTTTCTCATTTCGTCACGGGGAAAAAGGAGATATTTTCACTCATGGCTACGCCACTCATGACAATATCTGCTTTCCCTCGTAACCCGATGAGAGAAACATGATATTTCCTTTGACACTTGAAATGTTCTCTATATATCATTCAATAAACAGTCTGATCATTGAAAAAACATGAGCACGAGAAGAGGAAACTCGTCATCTTTCAGTCAGATCTGTAACTGAAGACCCCTGCGCCATCAGCTCCCACATTGTTTCCCTCATGTGTGTACGTAAAGTGGGGTTAGCTGTCAATACACAGTGCTCAGGTACATACATAATGCACATGCTGACACCGCCCTTGAGAGTACTATCAAAGAAAGGTATGAGTGTTGACAAAACGTTCTCTGTGACCAGGGCCTCGTGGCGTACTGGAGTCTACTGGTATCTTGTTTCCAACCATACTGACACACTCAAGTATTGGAATTTCTAGGGGCCAATCGTTGTTAATTGTTAAAGAAGTCTAAGTTTTCTGATGTATACAATTCAGTACGTCAAAGAAACACGAGATTGCCCTCGAGACGCAAAATTTAACCTAGACAACCTGAGTTGGATTTAACGCAGCTTTGAACAGTATGTCTGTTATATAACGACGTCTCAGCTTGATGTTTAAGGAAAGCACGAAGTGGTGCAGGTCTTAGACGTTAACCACTTTGGTGAAACCCTCGAGCACGGGTATTGTGCTGACAAACCTAGAAACATAATCGGGGTGAACCGGGATTCGAACCCACCTTGATGTGACCAATAAACGCAACACTACACAGCGAGTTGCGACAGCTTGGACAACTGGGTCACCCGTGCCCCCTATAAATTGTATATTAAATTGTTACCTGTTAAATAACGTACCTGAGGTTAGATAGCCATTTAGGTCCTTAAGATCCTTCAGGCACATTGAGACTCATTACAAGGTGCCTGACTGGACTCTCCTGGGTAACAGGAGTTGATGGAGACGTCAAGGTTCAAGTCAAGTCAACGAGCTGTTGTTGGAAGAGAGAAATATGTTGTGAGAAGACCTCACCTCCGATAAACTCCAGTACCAAAGCTGTACAGTTCAGTTTATTTAACCAACACTGGGTTAAAACCGGGAAGTATATTCCTGGCTGTATATTCCGCGACAACATGTATTGTTAACCTGGCAAGGGACGTGGTGGTCTGGTAACGACGAATGGGGCTATTGATTCTATTGTGTTGGGAAGAAGGAAGTAAGCCGCTCCAACATGCAAGTCATCCTTATATGAAATGTTGAAATAAGTATACACAAAATGTAAAGTAACATAAACAACAGAATTTCCAAAAATATGAAAGACAACAATCTGCAGCAATAAATTGTGATACATTGTTCGACCTTACCAGTTGGAACATACAGGTTATTTACCTTTAGAGACACAGAACATTGTTCTTTAAAATGCTCGGTTGCGGTAAAGGATTGGTTGTGATAGGATGGTGAGGTGGGGTGAAATGGGGTTTAAGGTCGCGTCTAAGATTATTGCAGTAATAAAGCGACGCGCATGCGCGCATGCGTGTGACTGCGCGTACTTGTCCCGGCAAATGCCAGTTTCATAGTGCTAGCCCACTGAGATACCATGTCGCAGGTTAACATGAATACCCAACTCAGTACACCGAATAGGAGCCGACCAGTCCTTACTTTAGCCCCTTAAGGCCGAGCACCAGGCAGGGTAACAACAAGTACTATCTTTTAAAGTCTTTTGGTATAACGCGGACGGGAATCGAACCCACGACCTCCCGATCTTCGAGCGGACGCTCTACCACTTGACCACGGAGCCGGTCTGTGATAAGAAGACTTTATTGTTAGATTATATCCAGAACAAAAACTCACGACACATGCAATTCGTAAAGCGGTCATGGAGCCAATGGAACTAAGAATTCAAAGACTGTGTTCTGGTTGCGTTACGACCAGGTCTCACATCATTTATGTTTTTGTTCAGGAACAATTCCAGTTTTCGATAATCACAATGACGCTCTTCCAGAGTGAAGCGCTCGAATGAATATTATTCCATTACTCATAAACTAAACTGGCCATTAACACTATTACAGTGATTACAAAAAAACATAGTTTTTGAAAAAGAATTGATTAAATAACCCTCCAAGATTATTGCACTGATACAGCGACTTGCCCATGTGTGTGTGTGTGGCTGCTTGCACTAGTCCGGACTAATGCCGATTTCATAGTGCTAACCCACTGAGATACCATGCCGCAGTTTAACGTGAATACTCCACTCAGACACAGTTTACTGACTCCGTGCCGACCAGTCCTTGTTTAAGACCCTTAATGCCGAGCGTCAGGCAGGGTAACAACAAGGAACATCTTTAAAAATCTTTTGGTATGACGCGGGGTTCGAACCGCCGGACCTTCTGCTCTCCGGGCGGACGCTCTACCACTAGAAAAAGGAGGCGAAAGTAACAGTAACATATATTTAGAACGACAGGACCATCTCTCCACCCCGCCAAACTGCTGCCAAACTGGTTGTTCAAGGTGACAGTGTTATTTACAAATTGCATGAACCTAGAGGACAACCCCAATCTGTAGTTATATTCCCCAGTGACGTGAGGATCTCCAGGTGGTAATGCGCCTGCTGGAACATTGCCAACGAACCACTCTGAAGTTTGGATGAATACCGCTTTTGTAGGTTGAAGACGAGTCGGCAGTTTCCAACACGCGAGAAAGGTTAGAGACTGCTCATTTTTGTGACCCATGATTGTGTACCCCTGACGCTGTAGTCTGTAGTGTGGTGTGTGTTTACTGAATAATTATTGTGTGTGTTCATCATGTTTGACAAGCTGTTCAGATATCTGACGTATATCTTAGGTATGCAATTCTAGTAGATTATTTATTATCTATACCCACAGTGTTATCAATATATCGATATTTCATACGCAAGGTTTTTGTGTGAAGAGGAACAATTTCTATAAGCTGTCATACCTACATACTTCAGAATGGTTTCCGTTGAGGTATCAACTGGCATTAGATATTTGATTTTAAACTACTTATGACCAATTAGAATAATTTGTGTGTGTAGAATTTGCGTTGATTTATGTTTAAGATAGAGCTGATTAGCTGTAAAAAGTATTTTTTTTCGTTCTCAAACCAAGGTTTGTTATCTGTCTGGCCTCCAGGATAGTAATGAAATGACAAAGTTTGCACATGCTGCATCAATAAGTACGAGCATCGCCTTCAAAATTTCATTAACAGCATGTGCAAGGTCACCGTGATCTTCTTATATCGATTTCAATGAATGGATCAACCTTATTACAGCTTCTTTGTTGGTATTACTAGAAAATATCCCAATATCTTAATATCTTGATCATATATACTTAACCGCAAAAGAAACGCAAATCGTACACAAAATGCGGGTAACGTAAAGACCATATAATATATGTAGATGATATTAAGAAATGATAACTGAGAAAACATTTGATAACAAATGGGCGTTGATTGTTTGATGACAACCATCCGTGAAAAAATCCGTTTATTGAAAAATCCCCCGAAGAAAGGGTACCCCTAAACAGAGTGTCAGTTGTGTCCATCAGTAGCGTGTGTGGCCTCCGTTAGCTGCGATACAGGTCGCACATCGATCCCGTCTCATTGAATCGACAAGTCTTTAGAAGAAGGCTTGGGGAATCCCGTTCCATTCCCGCACCAAAAAGGTTTCCAGTTCCTGAAGTGCATAAGGCTTCTTTGCAGCCTGAAGACGTCTCCCAATCTCGTCCCAGACATGCTCAATTGGCGCCATGTCCAGTGACAAAGACGAACAGGGCATCACAAGACCCGTGCTGTATGGAGACGAGGGTTGTCCTGCGAAAGAGTTGAGGTTGACCCAGGAAGAGACGTCTGACGTGATTACGAAGAACATCATCCTTGTACACGTCAGCAGTCATACGCTGACGGAACCCGTGTAGAGGGGTCCTGCCTCCCCACACCATGATGCTTCCTTCTCCCCACTAGTCGGCCTGCTAGACACAGTAGTAAACGTAACACTCATTACGTCGTCTCCACACTCTGATGCGGCCATCGGCGTGAGAAAGGTTGAACCATGATTCATCTGAGAAGACAACTTGTTGCCAGTTTTTCACGTCGCCAACGTCAACTGTAGACGTTATTGGCGGTGACGTTGAGTCAGTATGGGCCCGACGTAAGGACGACGACATCTGATTCCTGCCGCTCTTAGAAGACGACGAACTGTGTCGGCTGACACGAAATGACGTGGACCTTGAATGGTTGCCGCTGTCTGTGTTGCTCGTCGCTGTCGGTCAAGCAGATGTGTCACCTGGATGTAATGGTCCTGCGCTGGAGTAGTGACCCTCTTCCGACCAATCTGGTGATGGTAGACACGTGACTTCCAAAGTGCCTAGCCACTGCAGTTGACATTGATCCGGCCTGCAGCATCCCAATGACAACGCCTCTCTGGAGTTCAGTTAATCGAACCATGTTTCCTGTTCTTTTTCAAAGTTGAGTGTGAAATGTTTGGTGTTTTTTCTATGGTGGCTTATGAAGGATGGACAAGGGGGAAATACACGCATTTTTGCATGTGATTTGCGCTGCAGGTGCAAAAAACGTCAAACGAGGCAAAACGACTGCGTTCCTGCGACGTGCTAGAAATAAATGATGTAAATAGTCAACAGTTTTTTTCAGTGCGTCTCTTTACGTTTGTATACAATACTTTTCACAAATTACTATTTTGTGCATTTCACAAACACTAAACGTGACTTGCCTTTGGGTAGTTTTGGTTTTGCGCCGTATTTGAGCTAAGACTTCGAGTCGGTGTTTACTGAGGAGTTTTGGTGTTTACATTAGTATTATTATTGCATATTCACATTACATTGTTCAAGACCGTGGAAACAATTCGAGTGCATATGAAAATTGGGATCCGATGACATGCAATAATCCAATATGAACTCAGTGTGTTTATTTCTAGCTGCTAAACTTTCCTTGGCATCCAGATCTATGTTGTTGGTAGAAGTGAGTGAGTGAGTGAGTGAGTATTGTATTACGCCGTTTTTAGCAATATTCCTGCGGCGGGGGACACCAGAAATGGGCTTCACACATTGTACTCATGTGGGGAATCGAACCCGGGTTTTCAAGCAAACGCTTTAACCACCAGGCTACTATAGTCTACTGTAGGTAGGAAAGGTCACCTTCGATCTCAAGGTTATCAGGGAATCAGATTTAGTGTAGCTAAGATCTAATATATCCGCTCTTTCTGAATTAAGATTTCCTCATTATCCTTTAACTCATGCACTTAAGCTGCATGTTGAAATGTTCTAATGGTTTTTCTTAAGTGGACAGAGTCAGTTGAATTATGGAACTAAATTCGACCAACAACCTTGATCAGTGGCAAATAAATGTGAATGTTTTTTATGTCCTTTTTTTATTGTGATGTTGAATATATGACAGTACGGTTTAGGGTGGCACACTCATGTCAGCTTAAGACCGGGGGATGGCACAGGGATTATTCGCACATTAACACATTTTTCAAGATTGAGGATGAAAGTTGTTCCAAAGTGTGTGAACTAATGCAGCATATCTGCTACAAGCACGGGCGAAGTATATGCGGATAGTTGCTTCAATATGTATGTGTCTTCTTCTTCTTGTCAATACAAACGTGCTATTGTACAAATAGCTACGAGGAAACAGGTTAAGTTTGACTATTTTACGCGGTATAAACATAATATGGTTACTGCAAACACATTCTAAAACAATCCTATTGTCTCAACAAACGAACATGTTCCTAGTCAAGTCTTTTATTCGTATGAAGGCCACTGGCCCCTGTACAGAGAAAGTGCAAACATACATACATAATACAATGGTACATGAATTAATACGTAACTTATTTCATAGCATTCCAGTATTTGCAAATCTTATAACTTTGACATAGATATTTACATAAATTTCTCAGTAAGGCAATACATTTTAGACAGGTAGATGTATCTTATGTTCTTATAGGAATTACACATTCAGGTAAAAGAATACACATCTTCTATCCGTAGATTACAAAGAGGACATATACGTAAACCTAAATCAATCCCCGACCATTCCCTTTCGTTAACTTTGAACGTTAACAACCCCGTCCTCTGTCATTTCAACAGGTTCCATTAAACTTTTAAACTCTTTATATATCATGTTTTATCTTGTGCTCTTTTCTATGATACTATTCCATGATTGATGGTACATAGCCATTGCAACCTTTTTATACCGTCTAAGAAAAGCAAATTTATTTCCAAGACATATCCAATCCATACAAATTCAAATCCATGGGAAAACAATAAAGTGCGTACAGTAAATGCATAGGTTTGGTGTCCACCATTATCATCGTTCATAAGCATATCACAGGCTTTCTTAGGAATTCTACCATTGTGCATTTCGGTAAGTTAAAGCCAGTATTTTATACACCGACAACGTTATACATATCGGGTATCGGCCACATTCACCATATAAAGTTACATTAGGTGTTTGGGGACCAACTTTGAGAAATTTCTTGCAAGCAATTAAATGGACAGTTTAAATCTTTTCCAATCTCTTTATACCCCGCACCTCAGAGGCATATAATGTAGCTAACAAACCGGCAGTTCCTTCGGGTCCTCTCGGCTTATTCACCAGCTACCTACATGATAGCTCGGGCAATAATGAAGCACTTTCCATGGGAAAACTGGAAATATATCGGCCTTCCGTGTCCAGATAATAGAATCAATGAAACGATAAACATGTCATCAAAGATGGAAGTCACGGAAAATATGTTAAACTACTCGTATTATCAAAATATTGTGAAGATGCGCCACTGAAATCTGCTACAGTTTGCTTCGAAAGTCTTTTATTTGATATCTAAATGTCTTTCCAACATTTTCGTGAATTGTATATTTGGATGTTTAAAATATCGTGTATAGTGAGTTTATGTTTTATCAAATAGGCTTAAGAAAGATTTAAAGCTAGTATTTCCATTGTTTCACTATACCTTAAACAAACCATTAGTGGGAGACGCTTGGTGTGTGAGGGGAGACAGTCATACTATGTCAACCTATTGTCAACATTTCAGCGAAGGAAACGAAGGATTCAGTGCAAAGAACAAGGTATGGAATGCGTCTAGTTTGTCCCAAGAGGCATTATCAATAGATGTAGAAATCCTTTATGACACTGTTCATTTCAACTATTGCACGTTAGGCACAAGTAAACCTAAATGTGTCAGAAGGGTGATTGTAGAGGTTTCCGGGAAGCATTTTTCTAATATGTGAACATGACAAAGTCTTGGACTGAAGCTGCTTTTCTTAGGAAATGTAGAGTAAAAACAGTACAAGCCATATCGAAAACTGATCATCTCGGGTCATGCCAGAAATCCAAAAATAGCATGTGTAAGAAAAAACACACATAAAGGCTAGTTGTCTTCATGTGAACATGTCTGATAATCTCTATACCAATATTTTACACATTTATAAACATTTCCAGGGGGCCAAATAGATCCCTTATTCTATCAAGTCTTCAGTATAATTCAGCATTAAATACAAGAAACTGCGAACACATGCGTTTACGTTTCTTATACTCCCTATCTGGTTAGGACTGCGACCAGGAAGCATTGCGGGCAACAGCTTAAACGACTTCTGGAAGTATTTCTTCACGTGGTTGAAGACATGAGTGAAATAGGGGTTGATATATATGATAAGTAATTACTCATATGGTCAAAACCTACCCAGTCCAAAATATCGACCGTATCAAGCAGTAAGCAGTATCCTCATAAGCATTAAAGAGGACCCAGGTGTATTTATAATGCAAGGACGAAAACCCACGACAATTGAAAACTGGATTTGACAGAAACAATTACAATTGTTAACAAAACGTTACTGGGCTGTAAACAGGCACCGAAACACTGCACATTTAAGGACCAAAACGTTAATACACGTATCAAATACATTACCATCAAATAACAATTTCTTGCTTGTTTCATTTAAAGCCATCGTCACAAAAGGGTGTTTACTAATTTTCCAGGCAGTTTATCAGAGTTCTCGCCAATACTGATATCGTTTGTTATGAAAAACGATGAAAGTTATGTGTTCTTTTGACTGACGGGAATGGTTTTCGTGGTACCCCAGTCAATGAGTTGGAACAGTTATGCAACATCAAATCTGGTGTATGCGTGCCCAGCAGACGTCTTCTCTCCCAGTTTAGTGTCGGCATCATCTAGCCGCTCCAGGACGAAGTAGTCTGATGATGGCGTTCTAGAATCAGGTGTATCAGAAGTTATAGTGTCAGCAACAGTTTCCCCCAGTCTATGATAGGCATTCTTTTCATAAGTCGAAGATTTGATAGGGTCGCCCCCAAGTTTGTTGTATGCGTCTTCTGATTTCTCAAGGACGAAATATTCTGCTGTTGTCCCTTTGTTTCCAGTTGTCTTAGTGTCATCACTGTCGGGTTCGATTGCTCCCAATCTGTTGTATGTATCTTTTACATCAGTCGTTGTTGCGTCCCTCAGTCGGTTGTCGTCGCCACTTGTGTGGTCATCTTTCTCCACGACAAGGCACTCTCTATCAGGGGTGTACTGACGTTCCGTGTGTTGGGGATTTCTGTGTAACCTCCCTGGTTGGAGGGAGGGACCATCGTCTTTGTAATTTTCTGCCTCCTGAATAACATCGTACACAGCTTCAGCCATACCGGGGGCGTGTTGTCCTGGAGACACCATGATTACATCCGGGACACTGGGTGGCATCAAATTACCCCCCGGGGACACGTTACTGTTGGAACTGTTTGCGTGAATCTGAGAAAGGAATGACATAACATTTACATCCTCAACATTATAGCTTTAAATATTGAATAATACATGTGGAGAAAGAATACTGAACTGCCATAAAACAATATTCAGGATTCAGGATGCCGCATTTATAGTGGTCGCTGGGCTGAGATACCATGCCATGCACAGTTTAACATGGATTCCGCACTCAGACAAAGCATACTGAGTCCTTGTCAGGGAAACAGCAAGTACGATCTTAACGTGGATTGACGCGGCCGGAGATCGAACCACCGACATTTTGTTCTCCGTGCAGAAAACGAAGGTCGTCTCCGCGCTGATGTACTACCCACTAGAACACGGAGGCGGTCTCCGTGCTGATGTTCTATCCACTAGAAAACGTAGGCGGTCTCCGTGCTGTTGCTCTACCGACTAGCCCACTGAGGCGGTCTCCGTGCTGTTGCTCTATCCACAAGAACAAGGAGGACGTCCCACGGGGGAGGTCTCCTTGCAGATGCTCTACCCACTAGACCACGGGGGAGGTCTCCTTGCAGATGCCCTACCCACTAGACCACGGAGGCGGTCTCCTTGCAGATGCTCTACCCACTAGACCACGGAGGCGGTCTCCTTGCCGATGCTCTACCCACTAGACCACGGAGGCGGTCTCCTTGCCGATGCTCTACCCACTAGACCACGGAGGCCGTCTCGGTGCTGATGCTCTATCCACAAGAACAAGGAGGCGGTCTCCGTGCTGATGCTCTATCCACTAGACCACAGAGACGGTCTCGATGCAGATGCCTTATCCACTAGACCACGGAGGCGGTTTCCGTGCTGTTGCTTTTTCCACTAGAACAAGGAGGCCGTCTCCGTGTTGTTGCTCTATCCACAAGAACAAGGAGGCGGTCACCATGCAGACGCCCTATCAACTAGACCACGGAGGCGGTCTCGTTGCAGATGCTCTACCGACTAGACCACAGAGGCGGTCTCCGTGCTGTTGCTCTATCCACAAGAACAAGGAGGACGTCTCCGTGCTGTTATTCTATCCACTAGACCACGGAGGCGGTTTCCGTGCTTTTGCTCTACCGACGAGAACACAGAGGCAGTCTCCGTGCCGTTGCTCTATCCATTAGAACAAGGAGGCCGTCTCGGTGCTGATGCTCTATCCACAAGAACAAGGAGGCGGTCTCCGTGCTGATGCTCTATCCACTAGACCACGAGACGGTCTCCATGCAGATGCCTTATCCACTAGACCACGGAGGCGGTTTCCGTGCTGTTGCTTTTTCCACTAGAACAAGGAGGCCGTCTCCGTGCTGTTGCTCTATCCACAAGAACAAGGAGGCGGTCACCATGCAGATGCCCTATCAACTAGACCACGGAGGCGGTCTCGTTGCAGATGCTCTACCGACTAGACCACTGAGGCGGTCTCCGTGCTGTTGCTCTATCCACAAGAACAAGGAGGCGGTCACCATGCAGATGCCCTATCAACTAGACCACGGAGGCGGTCTCCTTGCAGATGCCCTACCTACTAGACCATGGATGCGCTCTCCTTGCAGATGCTCTATCCACTAGACCACGGAGGCGGTCTCCTTGCAGATGCCCTACCCACTAGACCACGGAGGCGGTCTCCTTGCAGATGCTCTACCCACTAGACCACGGAGGCGGTCTCCTTGCCGATGCTCTACCCACTAGACCACGGAGGCGGTCTCCTTGCCGATGCTCTACCCACTAGACCACGGAGGCGGTCTGCTTGCCGATGCTCTACCCACTAGACCACGGAGGCGGTCTCCTTGCCGATGCTCTGTCCACTAGACCACGCACGGAGGCGGTCACAATTATATGGGATAACAAGAGAAAAGGTTTATACTGATTTAAAGAATAAAACCGTTTTCACTGCCTGAAGTCTTGACATGAGACGGAAAACAAATTAAATGCATAGATGATTTAGATTGGCGTTTGCATTCCAAACCTGGTAATATATCTTTCAACAATGAGTTCAGCGGTAATCCTTTTGAGCAGATTTATAATATTTTTTATTGATTAACGTAATTTGAACCGGTCAATAAATTATTTTTTTTATCAATAGGTGGTGCCTGATATTTCGGTTCATTATATGAGTTTTATAACCGCTACAATCCGCTACAATCGCGATATCGCGACTAGACCACGGAGGCGGTCTCCTTGCAATATTGACGATGCGATGTAAAAATTTAACTCACTGTATACTCCAAATGTTGATTATGACTCTAGAAATGAAGATATTATTCTGACTTACCAATCCCATGCCTCCTGTCCCCCCTTTGTCCAGTCTGTCTCGGTGTCTGTGAATGGGAAGTTTGTGACCGGAAGTAGTATTACTCAAGCTTTCGTTATATTTGTAAAAAACATCAAGAGGTGCAAGAAAACCCCGTACATTACACGCAGCACATACAATCAAACTATTAGAACGTCGGAATTAAGAATTACTTACACATGAAAGGGCCACCAGTGAGTCGTGTTACATCACTTACAATTCAATCGGATGAGATCAGGATTGAACAACAATTTCACGTAGCTCGTTTGTTCTTCTCTGTTAATATTGCCTAACCGGTTAAGCTTTTAGTTCTCGTTTAAAAGTATTTGGATGTCTGTCAACACTTCGGTTATTGTTGCTCATGTCTCCAGCGATTTTGAACGTTGTTGGTATGGTGAGATATCATTAATACGTCAACACACACCAACAGACCGCTTCTTGGAGCGTTGGAATCGGAGCTCCCTGTATTTGGACCTAAAAACATACTCATTGTAAGAAACTTTGTGTTTCCAGTTCATGACAGTACAAGTTGCTAATGGATTCTAGCTTTGATTAACAGTACCTTTTCCGAGAGAGAATTAAACGCCACAGCAGAACGAGTACAACAGTGATGGCGACACCTCCGACAAGACCACCAACTACTCCAGCTGCTACAGCAGTGTCGGTCTGAGGCGAGGCCCCACCTGTACATGGAAATGTGCAAGTTTACAGAAGATGTATCACCATTCATCAATATAATCATCATTATTATTATCACATCGAAATGATTGAATAAACTTGTATATCTATGTGAATTTAATTTATATTTTAATATATTTGTCATAATTATTTATGATTAATTGTTGTCGGTTTGGGACAACATGATCTTTCTCGCAATGTGGAATGTGCTCTTATTGTTTGTTATTTTGCTAACTGGTGGATATAACTAGTTATGTGTGTACTTGATCTCCTACTTGTACACTTGTATAACTGATATAGCTGTCACCATGACTGTACCTGCGTTCGTTCCTGCGGTTGTTCGTTTGCTTGTGGTTGTACCAGTGGTTGGCCCGGCCACAGTTGTACTTGGGGTTGATGGGATACCTGTTGTGCTTATGCCTGTGGTTGTATCGTCACCCGTGGTTATGGTGTCATCTGTTTCTTTAGTGGGACCTCTTGTTGTGGTGGAACTTGTGAATGGTTTACCTGTGGTTGCAGGGACTAGATATCAGCTGTTGTTTTAGAATTAGAACGTTCATTAAGTTTTCAACATATTTTGAACATGAAACACTTTGTCAGCACTCTGAGGTATTCAATAGATGCTTTGATACCGCGAGTGTTTTGGTTTGTTATCACAGCCTATTTAATTAGGACATAAAAATGTCCAGCAAACATGTTTTTGGAAAAACCTGATGAGACAAGATTATTTCCCAGCACTCCCATCCCGCTCTAATAGTATCAATGGTAACTAATTAATGGCTTTACTCACGTGAAGTACTACGAGAACTGCTGCTACTTCCAGATCTACAGCAACAAAACATAATACTGAGATTAAATGCACACGACTCCATGTGTGTTCTCAGCTTTCATTTCAAGAAACGATATCTGAACTTCTATTTCCACCTGGAAATACGAAGGTTTAATTTGCAATACTATCTATTTCAGTTGAATTGCTTAGCAACATTTAATGGTTTCCTAAACATTACTACAAACCCAAAACTGGTCACAAGTCATTGAATGTTGTCGAGTCAGTGACGTCATAGAACACCCTATGGAACGTGACTTAAATACAACAGGGTGTCTTTAGATTAATTAACTCATAAACACTACGCCATTGTCTTAGCGACAGTCAGAATGGGTATGGATTGTAACAAGCACATGCACCGGGACGGCGCATTGACAAAGAGGAAATTACCTGTTTCTTATATTCCCGGCATTTCTAGCTGAAATGAATGATTATATTATATACTTGACACATATACATACGCATACGAATTTAAACATCGACTATTACATATACCGATATGAACCCTATCTGGTCGAATTCAATAAAGCCTCAGAACAACGAGAATTTAGGAACATGCAACTTCTGAAATCTGCTGATTATTGAGCCGATAGCGTTTCCTTTTACATCGAGATATACAAATACACGTATACTATTGTTAAGGAATTTGAGTACGACTATCTCTGTCAAAATGTGGACTGTTTTATAAATACAGTTTCACAAACATAGAAATAGATACCTGCTGGAGAGCGTCCTCTTTTCATCTTTCTCCTATAATATAACATAAACAAACAGTCGATTTACATTAATAACAAAAGACGGCATATATAGATTTTGGTGGAAAATAACAACGTACAATGTAATACATAGCTGACTAATTAGGTTTACACTTACATCACCTATTGACATGTGTCTTCTCGTAAAACAATTTTATAGTAAATTTAGTATAAGCATTTTGCTCTCGTAAGAAAGTTGTTAAGTTATTCAATCATTTTGGTTGCTTCAGGTGTAACGGGGTTACTGTTATAGGTTACTGCAGCAATGGAGATATGAGGACCTACGTTATAGCGAGGACATTCTCGGATATAGCGAAATCCATCTCGGAAGTGAGATGTCTAGGAAGCCTGTGGGCGTTGATTTCCTGAATAGCCAAGTTGTGGGCGACAGTGGAGTACGTCGCGATCAAGATTAGTTCACGTATTTAGCGACGTGCATGTGTGTGTGTGTGTGTGTGTGTGTGTGTGTGTGTGTGTGTGTGTGTGTGTGTGTGTGTGTGTGTGTGTGCTAGTCCGGTTAATGCCGATTTATAGTGCTAGCCCACTCAGATACCATGCCACAGTTTAACATGAATACCCTACTCAGACACGGTATACAGACTCCGAGCCGACCAGTCTTTGGCTTAGCCCCTTAATGCCGAGCGCCAGGCAGGGTAACAACAAGTACCATCTATTAACATCGAGTTTCCTTAAGCGATTCGAATCACGAACCTTCTATTCCGAGGTCGGACACCTTGTCCACATGACAAGAGGTTAAACCCGTCAGTTATCTGACAAGGTAAGGATGCCTGTGGGACGACTCCGCACACCGCTACACCAATATTGAACGTAACAGCACCACCTCGTACAGATAAGGTGAAATTTCCTTCTGAAGTACGTTCATGTGAGTGAGTTAATGCTTTACGTCACATCGGCAATATTTCAGCCATATCGTGACGAGAGTACGTTCATGTGTTCAAACCAATGATGGCAGATACGTCAAACGTTTGAGATGATAAAAGTGAGAGATTACCATGGCATGTACTCACCACTGATGCGTCTGCTCGGATTCACCTAATGTAAGCCACATTTAAAGGGGAAGTACAATTCCTCGCTGTGTGACGAACGGCCATGTATGTATAATACCTTGTGCTAGGAACTGTAACACTCGAATAAGGATGTCCGGAAATGACTAACGGGATACATGCACTATCCTAGACGCGGTTAAATGTTTATAAGAGGTTTAATGATGAATGTGAGGATTCAAATCAGAACGATGTAGAAGAAATTTATAATTATAAAGAAAGACAACATTTTTACGAAAACAACATAAATGACTCCAAATCGATTCTGTCCACGCCCGAAAGTTTGAACGGAAAATATGTTCAAAGAAACAATATTAACACCAAGGATAGGTTAAATCCCTTTAGAAACTTGTTTTATGCACCAATAGTGTAAGTCAGGTCAACTGTGATCCAACAATACCAGATAGTGATGCTCAAAATTATCCAAATCGAGAAGTTACAGAGAATATTCTTGATTCTCCAGTTTCTAGAGATGGGATTTTATATAGCATAAAAAATCTTCAATTTAACAAGGCAATCGGAATGACCCATACTATTTCTGATTATTGTAAGCATTCAGCAGATTTATTACTACCATCTTTGGATCTGGTATCTAATATAATTTCAGAAAATGGACATTTTCCTGCGTCCGGGTCCATTGGCATTATTCTTCCAATACACATACAAGATTATATCAATAATGCAAACAACTATAGAGGTATTACTCTCCTTGGTATGTGCAGAACGATATTCACTTCCGTTATAAACAAAAGAGTATTTTTTCTGGGCTGATGCTATGGCTAAAAGAGACTCACAAGCAGGCTTAAGAGAAGGTTACATAACCGTCGATAACCACTTTATACTGCAAACTACTGTACAAAGATATTTAAAGAGAAAAGGTGGAAACATGTATGCCCATTTCGTAGACTTCGCAAAAACATTTGATTCTGTTCAGCGAAGTAAGTTATGTGATCGCCTTAATAATCACGGTGTTAGTTGTAAAATGAGAACACTTTTTTGTAATATATATGATAATGTAAAGTCATGCGTCCGAAATAACCATGAAATATGGGCACGTGGTAGTGCACAGGTCACACATCACGTAAAGTTAAGCAACGTCGGTAGTTGCTGAATAGTTGGCTGGGTGACCGCATTGGGCAGCTTGACTCCAGGGAGTTTCGAGGGCTTCGGTCCTGCCGCTCACTGAAGCACGTGTACGCTCGTAGGACATGTGGTGCCTCTTTGGGCAAGTGACTTTGTTCGAAATGTGCCTCTGTTCACACAGCAGTGAATGTAGGTAATATGTGTATGTTTACCTTTTCTGTTAACCTTCTAGCGCTTCACAGGCTGCTTGGGTTGTAATGGACGAGATAGATCGACATCTACGACAGGACCGAAATCAAGCGTTAACGCTAGTTCAGTTGGGACAATCTTTAGTTGACATTTGGAACAATATCCACCAGACTGTTTTCAATCATCTGGTGTGTTCAATGCACCGCCACTGCCTCGCCTGACAAGGCTAATGGTGGTTACACCCGTTATTGACATTGCTAATTGAGCTGTTATATCACTGCTCGTTTAGGGCGTGTCTCCTGCTATCTGGAATGGGTTTTGTCAATGAATTTATAATGATTAAACATTGATCAGACGAATAACCAAATATTAAGAACAGTTACTGTTACCCGTTAGTATGTAATCTAATATGACACCGTATACGGCAACTAAAGACACCACAACGAATTTATTATGCCGAAAAGTTTACACGATTTGATATCTTTGTCGCACGTTATGTAAAAAACAACAACTCTACAGGGTCAAAGGGGGAGACTACTCTTCAAACCTCAGAGGCCAAACCGTGTTGATAATTTAACTTTACATAAATCTATATTAAAGTCACGAACATGATCCAAAAAAACATTAACGTCCTTGCACCTCAAAAGTAATGTTATTAAAACACAAAACAGTGTCGAATAATGAATTTCTGTACCAGAATTTTCATGTGAAATATGTGAGGTTGGTGTTCGAAAATCCAAAATGGCTGTTACCGACGGTATACTGTCTCATATTAGGTCAGTAACAACCATTTTGGATTTTTACTGACGGTATACGGGCTTATGTGGGGCTAGTAAGCCCTGCTCTCTGATTTTGAGCCATAATAAGTCGTTTTATGCTGCAGTCAGCAACAATTCAGCTGTATCACATCGGGTAAAGAAAGAGTTTATATCAAGCTAAACGGTAACCGCAACAGGCAACACCAACGGTACGATGACACGCAACCAGCTAGGTACGGACATTTTCTGTAGAGGCTGAGTACCGAGACTTTCTAATTGCTAAATCTTAAGCGTTTACATCAGTTTAATAAAATGACACTCTCCGTCATGGCTACCATTTCATTATGTGTAACCAGTCCCTGCACAGATCCATTGCACTCGGGCTGAGGTGATACCCTTATCATCGTACACTGAACTAGTCCCAACGAAGATCCAATAGATCCGCGCTGAGGGGATAGCGTTGTCACCGTACGTTGTACATACTAACATAACATTTTAATCTGGTACAAAGAAAGCTTGCAGCCCTCTAGGTAACCGAATTCAGTAACGAGAAAGACCATTAACCATTAGACCTGGTTACTTTCACACTTCACAATTCCACTCATATCATATGTCCATTGGATCATAAACTGGCAGAAACAAAATCACTCCGTGAAATCGGTGAAATGTATGTGTCGATGATTATGAGGCTTTAGGTTGCCTTGTGGTTAGAATAATGCGTTGCTTGTTTCTTGTCTCCCTGAACCAAACATAATCACTCCATTGACCGATGACTTTACATGCTGTTAGATCTAAAGCGATGATGATATGGTTGATCTGTGTATATGTCGTCATGGCAACACTGGTCTGGAAGCACTAGATCCACGAGGTCGAAGTATTGATGATACTTCCTCAGCACAAATGCACGGTAAGAACTCTGTGGTGATTCCGTGTCAGAGCAGGCCCCAATGGTAGCCGTCATCACACTCAGTCAACAGTCTAAACCAGATGATTACGATTGAAATTTAGCTGATTGTGTTTCCCGATGAATATTCAGGGATGCACTGGTTTCTAGACAACTAGTGATTGATATTATGAACAATGTTCCATGTCGTCCAGGTACGATGACGCGCAATAAGCCATATTACCGAGCCCTTACCATCCGATCCATTTTCGACAAGCGTACGTTACTGGGGACCTTTTCTGAACACCATTCACACGCACGTCTTACGGAAAAGTATTAGAACATTGTGTATTTCGCTGTATTCGACTGAAGAACTTCAATCAATCTCTGGGTAACTGTAAAATCAACGATCCTAGGCGTCAGCAAGCGACGCTGTACAACAGGTTCAATTCATCACCAATCCACCTGCCTTCACATTCAGCAGTCGCTGGAGCCACAAGACCCAAATGAAGCTGCTTCTTCTACACACACGAGCGGGAATGTTTGTTTGCCCTGGAATCTAAACATGGATGTCATTACTGCTGACTATCTCTCCACAAGTCTTTGCCCTAAGCGTACTTCACTAACGTCAATGTTGTAAAGCTTGCAATGTTTGAAATTGAATGCAAAGAGGTAATGGTCCGACATCTTGAATCGCTTAGACGGATGTCCATATGCAAAGTACAAATCAGACTCGGATGAAAAGTTTTTCAAAACTATAATTTATTGTTCCAGTGATACAGAATAAAATAAACAATAACATGTAATGGAATATTCACTGATTACATTAACAATCAATACATGACACTGTTATTGTATAATTTTCTATCAAAACCATCAATATCGGAGTTTGTCAAGGAAACCGGACATACATAAGTGGCATATGACGCCATTATGTAATTAAAGGTATTAACATGTTTAACATACAATCACATCCTGTTCGGGACGATGCATTAGTGCAAACATGATAGGATAAGGTTTCGTCGTTCAATATAGAACCTTTTAACTGATAGCTAAAACAAACCTTCATACAATGGTAACCAGACGCAGCTGAAACACAAAAAGGCTTTGACAGGTACACCGGTTTCACAACACACTCGCGTGTGAGGAAAGACAGTGTGCCTACAATTAGTCATAGTAAATCTAAATACATTGGTATACTTTCGTAAAATTGGTCTGAAACCATAGAATTGAGAATGATTTGTTTTAGCGTAGCTACGATTCGTCATTGCTCTCATGTGAACAAATAGAAGGTAACTGTACCGTTGCTGATTGAACTATGAAATAAATGTACATGTATGTGCATCAAGAAGATTATAAAAAAAACGTAAAGTGAAACCAAACTGAGGGAACAAGACTGATAAAGTAACAGTTGTCTGAGAAAACATAATGCAAGTAAAATTAGAATTTGCAAAAGTTGCGTGGCCTTACTATTTAAACATGTCACATAGCAAAACTCATGAACACGGTTATGGTGCAGGGTTACATTTGTCACCGCCTAACTAAAAGAATGCCTCACGTGAATTATTAGAGAAGACACATTTACAAGAGTACTATGAATCGATAGTCATATCGCGAATCTTAATAATAATACCAAAATATCTTCATTCCCAGCTGAGTAGTGAAGTGAATACATTTGTCTGATCCTTCCGGACTCAGGAAGACGAGGAGATGCAGATTCTGATCTCTAGGCTGTCGCTTCTCTAAGTTTGCTGTACGTGTCTTGCGCATCCGCAACAGAAGGTTTCTCTCCAAGTTTGTAGTAGATTCCAGTTGCGGTGTCTCCAAGTCGGTGATAGGTATTCATCGCATCAAACGTAGTTGAAGCAGCACTTTCTCCTAGTTTGTTGTAGACGGTGTCTGATTTCTCCAGGACAATATTCCGCTGATAAACCGCTGCAAGTTGACTCGACGGGGTCACATGTTTCCTTGATCCTCATTCTGTTATCTGTATCGTGTGCAAACATCCGGTTGTGGGTAGCGTCATCTCTGATGAGTCTGTTGTAGTCTCCGTCTGCCGGGTCAACGTTCTCCAGAATGAAGTACTCTGCAGCAGGTTGAGGTGTCCCGCCCTGGACGTTTATCCCAGGGGTTGCTTTGTCCACAGAATAAACAGCTGTCCCAGTAATGTCATCTGTTATGTCAACATAGTCTCCCTGGTCGGCAGCAGGACCATCCATCCCCAGGTGGTCGTCTTGTTTATCTTTGGCGACGTCATACACATTTTCCGCCACACTCTTGTGTTGTCCTGTAGATTCTTTGATGATATCTGGGATTGTGACTGTTCCGGTGTTTCTCCCTGACGGCGTAGTGGGATTCTGAAAATACAAAGCCGCGTCAACTTCATTTGTTTGATGTATTCGTTATACTGTGTTGTATTGTGTTGTTTTGAAAGCTAGATCAAATGATCATCAATCCTACAAACACAGACCAGGGTCTGGAAAAGATACGTTGATAAGGGAAAGCGTCATCATATATATATATATACGTTCTGTTTAAGGACGTAGACTTGAAAGTTTCGAGTTTCTGTAATTATAAGAAGACCTGCAACCAACCAACCAACCAACCAACCAACCAGCCGACCGACCGACCGACCGACCGACCGACCCAACCAACCAACTAACCAACCAACCAACCAACCAACCAGCCAACCAACCAGCCAACCAACCAACAAACCAACCAACCAACCAGCCAACCCGTCAACCAACCAACCAACCAACCAACCAACCAACCAGCAAGCCAGCCAGCCAACCAACCAACACATGAATAAATGTTACAGAATCTTACTAATCCAAAGCGTGTGTTTGACTCTTTTTCTCCTTTGCCCCTGGTGTCTGTGTGTCTGTAATTGTAGAAAGGTAATTTCCATGGTAAGGTGCACTTACTGTATCAAAACGCATTGATTCCAAATTAAAGGGAGTGTATTGATGCTACAAATACACAGACGCTTGGCGTTGCAATTTTGCCGTACAGAATGACCTCCCTTAGACGCGCCAGAAACATGATCGTAGTCTCGAATCCAAGACCCGTCCTGATTTTGTTTCTAGGTTTGACAGCACAATGCCCGTGCTCGTACGTTTGACCAACATGGTAAACGTCTAATAGCTGCAATATTTGCGGATTTCCGCCCACATCAAGCTGACACGCCGTGACATTACAATACTGTGTACAGCGGGGTTTAACTAATACTCATTGTTGTGTTATAGTGTGGGATATGCTGCAAAACAATGCAGACAGTGATGAGGACACCTCCAATGAGACCTCCTACCACTCCTCCAGCCAAGCTACGTGACTGCGACAACGAGGCTCCAGGTGCTTTCCCATCTGTTGATAACAAAGTGATAATGGGGGAATATAAGTTCAGGTCATTTTTGTCAGTTTTCCAGTTATGTTACGGCGGGGAACGAAAATAATGGGCTTCACTTCAGTCTTACGAAGGAACGCTGTTACCACTTGGCTACCCCCTTCTCACCAGAAGAGGTGAGATGAGTTTCAACGTCGCATTCCAGATTATTGCACTTAAATAGCGACGTACATGCACGTACACTCACACGTGTCTGTGTGTATGTGTGTGTTTGTGCGTGCGTGCGTGCGTGCGTGCGTGCGTGCGTGCGTGCGTGTGTGTTTGTGAGTGCGTGCGTGCGTGCGTGTGGTATGTGCGTGTGTGTGTGTGCGTGCGTGCGTGCGTGTGTGTGTGTGCGTGTATGCGTGTGTGTGTGTGTGGTATGTGTGCGTGTGTGGCTGTTGAGTGTTAAGAATGTTTATACATCTGTTGCTGGTTGCGTCTGTGGCGATAGCGCCACCTGTAGTAGTTGTTGCGCCTGTTGTCGTAATGAGACTTGTAGTGGCACATCCGTGTATGCCTGTGAATGTAAAGTATTTACAATAGTAAGACTATGTGGACGTACTGGATCTTCTTCCACGAAGATTTAACAGAGCATGTTCACCTTCAAAACATATCAACATGGCAACTGCCCTTTCATTTAAGAATTGACCTTCACTTTATGTGATTTCATTGGAGTATGAACCTGCATAGAGTGAGGCCAAACTGTACGAACGTCGGAGCTTGCATAACAAACACATGTGCTTCGTTCCCATTATTCATTATTTATATTTAGACCACTATAAAACTGGCCATGGCAATAACATCGTTTTGGCAAGCTACCCTTCAGAGACTAAATTACTGTTTATAAGTTTTGGCTTAATTAATAATCATTTATTAATATCTTTATTTAGTTTACATTTGATACAACGCATATTATACCGTATGCTAGTCATGGTAATTGGAACATTGCCCGTTCAACACGTCCAAAAGGTACACGTTCCACATAAAATAACTAATCCCCTATTAAAGATTTATCATCACCAAAGACTGCAGGATAAAACAGGATGATTTTGTTTTTAAGCATTTGTTTTCGAACGCATTTTCTGAAATTTCCAAACATATAAAGTAACTTTACCACCAGATAAACTGAATAGCAAACATCAGTGCGGGGGCACGGGTGGTCCAGTCATCTAAGGCGCCGCAATTCGCTAGGCAGAGTTACGGCCCTTGGACACGCCAGAAACCTATGATTAGGGTTCGAATCCCGGTTTGCCCCATTAAGGTTTCTAGGTTTGTCAGGACCATACCTTTGCTCGTGGGTTTCACCGAAGTGGTAAACGTCTGAGACCTGCATCACTTTGGGCTTTCCTCCCTCATTAAGCTTACACGCGACATAACTGGAATACTGTTAAAAGCGGCGTTGAACCCAACTCACTCAGTAACTGTGAATTTACTCAGATCATTGTGGAAACAACTTTCTGCATTTAAGCGCCATGATCTGCAATACTCACCACCGTTTCCCCTGCACGCCGCCCTGTGAAGACGAATAACAGAATAAGTCTATTCTAAGTGTAGTAGGAATGATTATGCATACATTTTTACCAAACGAACTTCAGAGAGGAAACAATCGTTATAAAATTGCAATATTCAGGTTTGAATATTACACATGACAGAGGCCCTAACACGCTTGCTTATCGAATTCCATGTTGACAAACATGTTCGGGTGGCAGTCTATCGACTCGCAAATCACACTTCCGGTACAAGTACGGTTACTTTCCTTCCCTATGTGAATCAACAGCCCCACCTGACTCATTAACAATCAACAGCCACACCTGACTCATTAACAATCAACAGCCCCACCTGACTCATTAACAATCAACAGCCCCACCTGACTCATTAACAATCAACAGCCCCACTTTACTCATTTAAATCAACAGCCCCACTTTACTCATTTAAATCAACAGCCCCACCTGACTCATTAACAATCAACAGCCCCACCTGACTCATTAACAATCAACAGCCCCACTTTTCTCATTTAAATCAACAGCCCCACTTTACTCATTTAAATCAAAAGCCCCACTTTACTCATTTACAATCAACAGCCACACTTTACTCATTTACAATCAACAGCCACAATATACCCATTTACAATCAACAGCGACACTATACCCATTTACAATCAACAGCCACACTTTACTCATTTACAATCAACAGCGGCACTATACCCATTTACAATCAACAGCGACACTATACCCATTTACAATCAACAGATTCTTCATGGTGGATGTAACTTATGATCGTTAAAACAAGTACTTGGAACAAGACTATAGGTCAGGGTGAACCTGCAAGTGTTAAGAAAAACTAGGAAAAGCTACCTGCATGTATATCCGTTACGGGTATTGAAACCTGAAATAGAATACCTGTTGCATGTACATGCACATCCGTTAGGGGTCCCGCGGCCTGAAATAAGATAAAACATTGCTTATTTACTTCTGTGAAACTGATCATATTACGTAGGTTATGATGTTGCTATTATTTGTTATCCTTCTATATGATATCACATTAAAGGAGATAAAGAATTCATTCACTCAGATCTTTGTGGAAACAAACTTGATGCATTTAAGCGCCATACTCACAAGGCTGTCCGCTATCCATGCCGACCACCCTATAAAGACGAATAACAAACACATGTCTACTCTACGTGTGGTAGGAATTATAATGCCGAATCTTTTGCCAAACGAACTTCAGAGAGGAAACCATCATTACAAAATTAATGTGCCAAATATGCGAAATAATGCGAAAATATGGCAACTCATACCACATACCAACCCATTGCGTCTCCTCAGTGCAGACAAATTGTAAAAAGATTCCTTTTTATTTGACCTTGAGTTTAATACTACAATGGAGTCGGAAGAACATTTCATCTTCTCATCAGGTGAAAGTCTGTACTTATTAATCATAACCCAAATATATCTGGAATTGTTACCAAAGAAATAATATGTATTCAAACAGTGCAGCACTACGCCGTGCACAATTGTTTTCAGGCCTAGGGCAACCAGCGAATTGTCCATTTTTGTTTGATACCCCACATCCCCAACCCCCAACCCAACCCTCCCCTCCAAAAACAGAAATGGAAAATGAAAAGAAATTACTATGATCATGATAATTTTCTTGAGATTGACGTTTTGCATCAATATAGGTTCATTTGATATGGACTAAAATGTGATTAATGTATTGACGTTAAGAAATACAGCACTTGACTGGGCTGTCATTAGACGACTAACTACCGCATGAAGTCCCCTACTTACAATGTCGTGTGTAGTGCAAATCTGCACGTCATCCAGCCGACAATGACCGCACATACTGCTCAAAGTAAATGTTAATATAATGTCTTGAGATAATTAGCACAGCAATTGTAACGTGATAAATAAATATCAACAATGTGTCAGTTAAGTATGAACTATGTCATGATCATGTCAGATTAGAACTATACAAGTGTGTGTTAACTGGTATAGTAATTTTGCAAATGTTTGCAATCCTATATTGGCTATGATAAAAGGGATGTCAGAGATAGATAACGACATTTTATCCACCATGCCTTTTTCGGTAAGACGTGTATTAAAGCTTCAGAATCTGAGTGAGTGATCGGTTCACATAATGTAAATAATATCCAATTCAGTGTGCAATAAGGGAGTTTACCTGTTAATAGGTGTAAACTCTTCATTGTATTTGGCGACACGATGCTGAAATAAAACATGGTACAACTATCTAAAGTTTAAAGTAAGATTTGAAACTGACCTAAATTATACACATACATCGATGCAATTCTGACTTTGAAACCATATCTCTTAAAGCCTTTTTGGTTAGACTAGAGTTTTGGGAATGGTTGCAACAGCTGCCCCTCCCGCTAATTCCCGGGTAGTATTTAGGGGAATGTTTGGCTACAAGGTGTGACCTGGATGATTGTGTGTCAGTAATTCGACGGTGTGGATCGGTTCTCAGCCATAACTCGACTATTAACCGGCTCCCATGATGCCCGAACAGAGAGAGAGACGAGAGAGAGTGTGTTTATTGACAATGATTTACCGTATGATGTTCGAAACACTGAGGCATCTCTCCGTACCCTGGTGAGAGAGATGGGTAAGGACAAACAGCACCATGTACGTGGTACCCGTCTCATCAGGAATGGGAGACAATAGGACACCAGGCGTCTTAGACTGAGTTGTTGGAACTGTGGTGGGTGGTCTTTGAAAGACAATGTATGCATTATGATAATTCGAACTTTAGAAACGATGTCTTATTGTCAGGAAATTATGATATTATAGGTTTGTGTGAGACTTTTTTACGTGATGATGAGAAAATCACAGTAGATGGCTACAAGTGGATAGATAGGGCATAACAGAATGAAATTCGATAAACACGCTAAAAGGGGATCAGGTGGGGTTGGGTTTTATGTTAAGGAAACACTTCTTGATTTTTTATGACTGTTCTGTACTTAACAATGAATATGAAGGGATTCTGTGGATAAAGCTGAGCAATAAGAGCGCAACCTACATATACTGTGTGTGTTACCTACCCCCTGCAGGCTCGTCTCGCTGTGGGATTGACCCCTCAGCGTTCTTCTCTACACTGCGTCAGCATGTTTATACTTACCAGAACGATGGAGTGTTCTGTATATTTGGGGATTTCAATGCTCGGAGTGATGACAGTGATTATGTTGAAGGGGTAGACAGAGTACCAGCACGTTCTGTCATAGACCCAACATGTAATGTACACGGACATGAGATGATAGACTTTCTTGTAGACTGCAATATGTGCATGTTAAATGGGGTCGCATCGGCAAGAACGATTTCAAGTACGTATCGACGCGTGGTAAGTCTGTAATTGACTATGTGTTTGTGCCCCACGAACAATTACCCCTGTATACTGATTTCTCTGTTGTGTGTATGAGTGATTTAATCTGTGAAATGCAATTAGTAGTACCACATGCTATACCTGATCACTCCATCATTGAGTGGGTCACTGATGTACCTGTGTTCGCTCACAGTGGAGACAAGGACACTCAACCTACAGGGGGAGAGCATACACGGCGCTTCAACGTGAAAGATATCCCAGGTGTTTTTCTATAGGATGGGAACTCCGAGGCTGTTGTGGCTGCCATACAGCGTATAGAAGATAGTCTGTCCACACAGGGAGATATCAACTCAACATACGATGAATTTGTGTCTCTTATTACCAAGAGTCTTGATGTTTTCTGCTCCACGAACTCGAAATCACCTAATGCTACCAAAAGACACAAACGCACCGGTAAACCGTATTGGAATCAGGAGTTACAACTCCAGTAGTAAAAAGTGTGTCAATTGGAACGTCAGTGGCGACGAGCTAACAACCAGGGACAGAAACGGAACCTACGTCGACTATACTGTAGTCAGAGAACCCACTTTGACAAGTTGCATAAAATGGTTAAAAAATCATACCAGCTAAAAGAACAGAGTGTTTTACTGGAGCAACTACAGCATTGTAATTCCTCAGTATTTTGGAAATCCTTTGGTAAAATTGGAATTGGAAACGATCGCAAAGTCCGTATTCCCATGGAAGTTGCCAACGATGATGGTACCGTAATAAACGACCCTGAACTCGTCATGAAAAGATGGAGAGATGACTACGAAGTGCTCTACAACGACAATACCAACACAATGTCCTTTGATGATACACACCTGTCGTTTGTGCGTAACTCTTTGACGACGCATGACGTCACAACGGTCCGTGATGACATAACAGCCATCAACCGTGAGATCACTCAGGATGAAGTCAAGGCTGCTGTTTTCCGTTGTGAACTCAAAAAAGCTGCAGGCATTGACTCTATACCAGCTGAAGCAATTAAGAACGATGTTTGTATTGAAATTCTCCATAGGTTGATCGAAAACTGTTTCGAGAGCGGATGTGTTCCTGAGCCTTGGAAATCTGGAATTATCAACCCTATCGTTAAACCCGGCACCACTGATGTTCGGCAACCACTAACATACAGAGGTATTTGCTTGATTTCAGTCCCGTGCAAGGTATATTGTGACATTTTAAACCACAGATAATCAGCCTTCATCGAAGATCATCACTTATTAGCTGAGGAGCAAAATGGCTTCAGGAAACAACGTAGCTGCATGAACCATATAGACAGCCTGTATGAGATTCTCAACAACAGGAGATGTTCTGACCAATCTACTTTCGCCTGTTTCATCGACATGAAAAAAGCATTTGACAACGTAAACAGAGACTGCTTATGGTATAAATTGAAACTGTCAGGTATCGGAGGACCAATGTTGAAAGCAATTCAATCTCTATACGAAGGGGTCAATTGTGCTGTTCGGGTAAACGACTTTTTAACTCCATGGTTTAAAGTACCAAATGGTGTTAAGCAAGGATGCCTTCTCTCACCAACCCCTTTTGCCATTTATATTGATGACCTTGCTCGCAGTATTAAGAACTTGAACTGTGGTGTTGATGTCAAGGATGCGAATATAAGTATTCTTCTCTATGCAGACGACATAGTGTTACTTGCACCGACAGAAGAATATTTACAAATGATGCTCGACAAAGTTCATGAATGGTGTTTTAAGTGGAGATTGGGGCTTAATGGTGAGAAGTGTGTGTGTGTGTGTGTGTGTGTGTGTGTGTGTATGTATGGTCTGTGTGTCTATGAGTATGTTGTGTGTGTGTATGCGTGTATGTATGTGTGTGTATGCGTGTATGTATGTGTGTGTATGCGTGTATGTATGTGTGTGTATGCGTTCGACTGAATGCATGTTTGTGCGAGAATCTATGTTGTTGATAGACCTGTATGATTGTTCTCATACAGGTTTTGGTATAATTCATGTTTTTATTATATATTGAATGTAGGGACTGTTTGTCATTTGTACTTTCTTAACTTATTGTTGTTCTGTGATATTTTAGATTATAGTGTCTCATAGGCCATATGGCCGGGTGCTTTTTATAATTCTATGAATGTATATTTTATATTTTATCATATAATATGCACGTGACACTTAAATAAACATTTTCTCTCTCTCTCTCTCTCTCTCTCTCTCTATCTCTCTCTCTCTCTCTCTCTCTGTATAGCGGGATTGCGTGGTGGAGGATGTTGGATCATAATTAAATTCTACAGATCAGAGACACTAATATCTTACTCTAAAACTGTATACAGAGGAACGTTTTTACCGAGTTCAGTGTGTTGGCAAATGATTGCCCTTGATATTGAAACAGGTATGTTAAAGTTATCTGCTTTAGTTCATACAGTGGTCAGTGAGTATTTCAATAATATCCTGGTGGACATTGCGCGGACTGCTAGTTATGCTTGTAGACGGCTTTCTAATCTGACCATCAAGTGTCACGATACACACTCGCATTAGACCCATTGGGTCACAGCCGAACACTCGCAATGCAGGGTGTCAGTATCCTTTAACCGTGCTAGGATCTTGCGATCGTGGGTTCGAATCCTCGTTTCTTCCTGTTATAATCTTTATATAATCCTTATAAACACCACCAACCTGCCAACATGGTAGTACACATCAATGACATACGTATCTTGCCGTTTTGGCCCTGTTATGACTGAAATATTCTTCAAGCCGCGTTAAACTCAACTCGCCCTCTCCCTCATATTACAGCCAGTCCAGTGTGTCTGATGAAAACGCTTTGATAAATTGATGATAAATTGAGTTTACCTTTAAAGTTAGTTTAAAGCACAGATTTATTTATTTGCTCCATTATATAATTTTCTTTCTTTTTGCTTTCTGAGACACTCGCAGGTATTGTTGTAATAACTATCATCTGATGTGAACTGTTGTGGTTGAATTGGGACATACACCTATTGTGTTATGAAATTTTAGGTCGTCTCACTGTACATTGGATATTTTTAATTTTTAATTTGGAAACGAGCGCTTTCGCAATATATTGTCATGAATAAAGTGTGTTTTACTCTTATCTAATGCCGTTTTTACTTTTATTATCGATTGTTCCAATGAGAAAATTACCTAAAATGTCACTAATAATTAAGTTGTTATCCATAAATTGTGTCTACTTTGTCATCCGTCAACTTCTACGTAATGCCTATCAAACCATTCATGTCCCTAGTAGTTATATAAACGTTATGATGTGTTTGCAATCGACATGTCTTTGTTAAGACGTAGTGTTGTCATCTCCTCATCACAGAGGTCAGAGTTAAGGTCTAGCACGTCAACTTCTTCGCACAAAACATCCGCTAATGTTCCGATATCGAACGTATACAGTGCTGACAGGTTATCGGCAGTCATTTTTAATGTATCGATATGTAGGCTATCGATGTATTCATACACACGGTTTTCCTGCGAAAGCAAAATGAAAATTTGATACCTCATTTTAACCAATCAGAATCAAGCATTCTTCAGTGTTGAATGAGTCTTATGTCCATATTTAAATGATGTACCCTGATGAGAGAATATGATATATTATGTGCCGTAAAAACAAGGATAATAGTTATGTTTACATTATATCGTATTGCTAAAAGCAAGGTCCATTGCACGATGGCGACTATATGAAAAACATGTGTAGTTATGAATCAGTATAAATTAGTGATGATGTCGGGTGTATATAGGGAAAGTAACGTGCAATGTAACACGTAACTTAATAGGTCCGTCATCTGGGCTTGTCGTGTACACGCTAACACGCGCAGTACAGAATATAGATGCCACAGCACCTTTGCCATTGTAGATGTTGAATGCGTATCGATACAGATAAGCAGAATAGGTGGGTGTCCCCACTGCCAGATCTACATACCTGAGAATATTAACCCCATCGAGGTTACTAAAAAAACGCATATGTGTTGAACACATGCGACGTTTATGAATTATTTCAAGTACTTTGTGCGGATAGGTACATTGCAGTCATTACATGACTGGTACATAAGCCTTTACCCCGACACTTGGGGCTTCATCGTAATAGCAGACCTATTCGCTTTGTAATGACAATGTGATCGTACTGGGAAGGGAATACATCAGATCGAAAATGTGAAAAAATATATGTATGTCTCAACATACCATTGTTTTATTATTGTTTTAAAACATATTTTATTGACAGTAAAAGGTCAAATGGATTATGCAAAAGTTGTCCAACTTACAACGCACTTTCCATAAACATTTACACAGACAGCCGACAACTGAAGGGTTTCCTAACATTACGTAAGCTATTGTTTTGAACACGTTTTCATAAGAACGTCTCTATAACGTTATATACACGTTGGGGATACATAAATACACGATATCGTAATGCGATATGAGGAACATATAGCTTGGAGCTTTGTCATCCTGTTCATTCCCAGTCATGGAATGAAGTCATAATGAAGAAACCTTTGCATTTCCGCTATCTAACTTTGTGCATGAAAATCTCAATTGTATTGACGTATGAAATATCAGTTTGCGAAACACAATTTGAAATAATAACATAATAATAACAAAATAATAAACAGCTGTCAAGAGAGAACACGACGACATCGTGTGCTGCGTTCTAGCGTATATCCTTATTGCCGGCATATCGAGCGTGAAGGTAATATAATACATACCAGGATATAAAATGTCACAGTTTATTGATATGGAAGTAGTTTGATAGGCGTAATGTGCAATATAAGCAAAATAATTTATACATTTATAAACCTAGAGTAAACAAACCATAACGTTCATATATACACTATATTGAATGTCACATTATAAAACAGAAAGCTATAGTAAGTAAAATCTACGGATATATGACGCAACATCAATATGACAAAATCAATGTCACTTGCAATAAGGAAACATTTTGCTGACACAGAAGAGAATGTTCATCCTTCCCACCGTCCAATGTTCACAAAAAAGTATGCTTCAGACTGTTGAAATAAAATACGTTGTCTGCCACCAACAAATCGATGCTGGAAGGCGTTTTTTGTAAAGAAAATAGATCTGGTTTTGAATTTGAATACATTTTCAACCTGACAAATACGTGTATAGGCGTATTGGAAAAAGACAAAAGTTTATATAGAGTGTTAGTCTGAGCAAATATATACGTGCAAAGCGTCTAAACGCACATCTTTTATGAGATGGTGACAAGATATATAGTATCTTATGATGTTACAGTATGTTTATAAAGGTATAAGATATATGCTATGCTAAGACCTCTTGTGAGGGTCCCTCGGGATCATCAGGCGGAGGGTCAGTGTTTTCCCTTTCGAGTGGGGCCCCTCTAAGTTTGGCGTACGTGTCTTGTGTTTCTTAGGCAGAAGGCTTTGTTTGTAAGTGCCACCTGATTTCTCAAGCAGAGTTTCGGAATGTTCCGAATCTCCATTTCTTGTATCAACATCCGTGTTTCCTAATCGGTGATAGGCATTCTTTTCATCAGTCGTAGTTGCAGCACCATCAACTCCAAGTTTGTTATACGTGTCTGCAGGTTCCTCGAGGACGAAGTAATCCGATGATGGCGCAGTTGTGTCCGTTAATCCGGATTTCCAGCCTCATCAGTGGTGTCCCCCAGCCTGTGATACGCACTGTTGGCATCAATCGTAGTAATAGTGGCACCATCCCCGAGTCTGATGTAGTTGTCTTCAGATTCCTCCAGGACGACATAATCTGCAGCTGATCCGATATAACCAGTTTGCCGGAGATTAGCACCGTCAGCGTTAGTGTCTCTCAACCGGTTATGGGTATGCTTAGCATCCGTCCCCCAGCCTGTTATATTCACCGATATGTTTATCTGAAGCATGTTGCGGTGTACGTCCCCCCTGTATGTTCATCCCATGCTTTGCTGTTGTCACAGAACCCCCTGATGCCTCTCCAGTGATGTCATCTTTAATTCTGTGTAGTCTTCCTGGTGGCCAGACTCTGAGATGATCGTATACTCGCCAGTATCAGACCCTACTGAAGTCTTAACTATGTCGGGGACTGAGGGCGACTTTTCCATTGTTCCTTTGTTTTTGTCTTGTGAGTAGCTGGTGTGACACTAAGGACAGGGATGTAACCCTATTAACTATCTGGTAGTAATACTTTATATCATGGCAAATATGAGAAAATTGCAAAGTAACATCTGTTGTATACGATTTAATGTTCATTATTACAGAACGAGAACCAACATGTAGTTTACACGTAACGCTGTTCTTCAGGAACCAGAAGGTAAATGTGTAAAACAATACATCTTTAGAGAGAGCAGAGCAATTAAAAAACCTGAACGTCACACATTTAAAACTGAATTTGGACGTACTGGTCCTAGGTATGCATGAGTGTCTGACATCTTGTCTCCGGAACTTTCTTCATGTCTGTGCAAAGAATGTAACTTCAAGGAATTAAATGCTTTTGTTTGATTCTTTTTTAACGCCGCACTCAGCAATATTCCAGCTATATGACGGCGGTCTGTAAATAATCAAGTCTGGACCAGACAATTCAGGGATTGTATCATGAACATCGATCTTCGCTATTGGGTTGCTATGACATGCATCTTTCAAGTCAGCGAATCTGTGAACCAATTCACACTGAGAACACGAATCTATTTCCGTGATTCTGCCCGATTATAATCCTGTCAGCACTTGACACAAACTCGTGGGTTTCACCAAACTGCTGGTAAACATCAATGACCAGCTGCCTTACGTTTGGTTTTTCTCTAACAACAAACATAATACTGGATATATAAATAAATAGGTAAATGAGTGAAAACTCCACAACGGAAGTACACAAAGGTAGGTACAGCATTCAAACTTACTGCCAGAAATACTTGTGAGTACATCTTTGTTCCTCTTTGGCAACCACTAAACTTCCCTTATCTTGCCTCAGTCGGTGGCAATGTTGGAAAAATCCTGATGCGAGGCTTCAACACGGCGCCCAAATCAATTTGTAAAGACAATGGTTGCGTTAAAAATACATATATTATATTGTTCAGAAACGCCAAGAGAAGAACTATTGTAATCAAGTAGACCCACATGCCGCGTGCGAGACGCATGATGCGACTTCATTTTGTGTCACGTGACTATCACTGGGTGGTATCACTGGACGCCGATCTCCTCGCCGATCTACGAATCAAGTACAGCCATATGACATATCTCCCTATAATTATTCTTGCAATGTGTTTAATTGAAACGATGGAATTCAAGGCTTTTTAATACACTTGATATTTTTGTTTTATTTTAACAGACTCCTCCACCCGGCTTGGCGCCGTCTAAAAAGGGCCCAATACTAATGCATGTCGTTAGAAGCTACACACAGTATATATTTGTACATTTGTATTATCGAACGCTATCGTCTTTAATTTTTATTTTTCTCGACCAGGTTGGATGTTCTTAAAGATTCGTTATCGCGGCGTATTCCCGTCTGTAATTATGTGATCAGTGCCTGTGAGTGTGAACTGATAATACACATAGCATGCAGGTGCATGATAAAATTATACCTGTCAAGCCGTCGCTGTTATGTCTGGCATCATTTCATCATTTTGAGAAAAGAAACTGTGTGTCTGTGTGTGGCTGCTTGTACTAGTCCGGACTGAGTGCTCGCTCACTGAGATACCATGCCGCAGTTTAACATGAGTGAGTGAGTGAGTGAATTTGGTTTTACGCCGCATTCAGAAAAATTCCAGCAATATCACGGCGGGAGACACCTGAAATGGACTTCACACATTGTACCCATGTCGGGAATCGAACCCGGGTCCTCGGCGTGACGAGCGAACGCCTTACCCACTAGGCTACCCGACCGCCCCAGTTTAACATGAATATCCCATCACACAGTGTACCTATTCCGAGCCGACCAGTCCTTGTCTTAGTCCCTTAATGCCGAGCGCCAGGCAGGGTAAAAAGTCCCATGCTTTAACGTCTTTTGGTATGTCGCGGCCGGGAATCGAACCCCGGACCTTCCACTCTCCGGGCAGACCACGGAGGCGTTCGATAATGCATGGAGTGAATATAGGAGTGTTTAGTGGCCAGTCACTCATATTAGAAAGTGAACTATTAAAACCTTCGGTACGCGTTCAGCATGCAGCTGCCATAGCGAAGATGTTTGTGACACTATACGAGGTGAATCCGCGTGAACGCCCCAAAATAAGGTAATGAGTCATCCATCCTATGTTATGGATCAGCTGAAATCGGCTAATTTGTTAAGAGTTGATCATCTATTTCTACACATTTTACAGAAGGATGACCACGGTTGAATATATTCGGAGGGGTGTTCGGTGCCATGCAGCTGACGGGAGGTTACAAGCATGACGAGTATGACAGGCATGTGGTAGCATAATACAACAGGTCAAAATGGCAGACGTCGTGTAATCACTTTCTTTTGTTGAGAACACGTACATTAGAAGTTTTGCAACATTTATCATTGTATCATTGTTGGCTAATTGACAGAGTCTGTGACAAGTAATTGCGGCTACCTGTCTTTGGGATGACCATTATGTAATGTTTTCTAGGAGTCATGCTACTCGATCAGTCACCTTTCGTTTCAAGAGTATCCGACCCTTGTTTTAAATACAAATTGATCATAACATTGGCCCGGTATCTCCACACCAGTGACTTGCATCCATGAGCACACGCTGTATAACAACACGACTGTTTATATTGTTGAATTTTCAGAAATACAGGCTTTATCATGCACTTTGACTAAAAGGATTTTCCACTTAAACGTACTCCAAAACCATGGATTAAGCATTTGCATTAATCAATTGGGTAGAAACGCTTGAAAAGGTTTAACTATAAAGCCAGTTATAAACATATGACACATGTGTTTTCCATCACTCACAATATACACACTGCATGCCCAGGATACAGCATTTTGAGGAACACCTGCAAGGTATTGGGAGATTGTATTGAATGATTCACAAAAAAACGATTGGCAGAGTGACAACCACCCGTCATGTAAACTTCCTATTTAGTTCTGAGTGCAAACGTGTTTATCGGAAACATTGCAAACCCTGAGGACCCCTTGTAACCATAAACATGGTACGTGGCATTTGTCGTGGACCCCAGCATACGTTGACCCATTACGCATCATCACAGAGAGGTATTTTGTAAGTTGGCACACTTGTCATACCCCCGCCAACTCACCCCACCCTACAGAACCATGTCACCGTTAACAACCGCTTTCATCCCGAAAAATACAAATATGTTAAGCCCCTCAACATATACAAGAGATTCTATGGTAGTATTAAGAGTATTTCAGTAAGTCATGTGGTGACCTTAGACGTATTAATGGAAGTATGATGGAACTGAGCTCCAACCTCATTGGGTACTGCAATGGATGTTTTGTAATAGAAGGCAGAATGTTATAGCATGTATCACACAACGTTATAGGTGTGTCACACAATGTTATAGCATGTATCACACAATGCTGTAGATGTGTTACACAATGTTATAGGTGTGTCACACAATGTTATAGCATGTATCACACAATGTTATTCATGTATCACACAATGCTATAGATGTGTTACACAATGTTATAGCATGTATCAAACAATGTTATAGATGTGTCACACAATGATATAGCATGTGTCACACAATGTTATAGCATGTATGACACAATGTTATAGATGTGTCACAAAATGTTATACCATGTATCACACAATGCTATAGATGTATCACACAATGCTAAAGATGTGTCACACAATGCTATAGCATGTATCACACAACGTTTTAGGTGTGTCACACAATGTCATAGCATGTATCACACAATGCTATAGATGCGTCACACAATGTTATAGCATGTATCACACAATGTTATAGGTGTGTCACACAATGTCATAGCATGTATCACACAATGCTATAGATGTATCACACAATGTTATAGCATGTATCACACAATGCTATAAATGTGTCACACAATGTTATACCATGTATCTCACAATGCTATAGATGTGTCACACAATGTTATAGCATGTATCACACAATGTTATAGATGTGTCACACAATGTTATAGCATGTATCACACAATGTTATAGATGTGTCACACAATGTTATAGCATCTATCACGCAATGCTATAGATGTGTCACACAATGTTATACCATGTATCACACAATGCTATAGATGTGTCACACAATGTTATAGCATGTATCACACAATGCTGTAGATGTGTTACACAATGTTATAGGTGTGTCACACAATGTTATAGCATGTATCACACAATGTTATAGATGTATCACACAATGCTATAGATGTGTTACACAATGTTATAGCATGTATCAAACAATGTTATAGATGTGTCACACAATGATATAGCATGTATCACACAATGCTATAGATATATCACACAATGATATAGATGTGTCACACAATGTTATAGCATGTATCACACAATAGATGTGTCACACAATGTTATAGCATGTATCACACAACGTTATAGATGTATCACACAATGTTATAGGTGTGTCACACAATGTTATAGCTTGCATCACACAATGTTATAGGTGTGTCACACAATGTTATAGGTGTATCACACAATGTTATAGTATGTATCACACAATGTTATAGGTGTGTCACACAATGTTATAGCATGTATCACACAATGTTATAGGTGTGTCACACAATGTTAAAGATGTTACTCCTGACCCGGCAGTATAATGCAGAACATACAAAATATGTACCTACTTGTGTATGGTGTTAGAAGCGTTACATATCTGCACTCTACCGAGAGTACAAATCCTCTGCTCTGAAATATAGGTAAAAATATAATGATAGGGTAAAAAAAACCTAACTAAACAATATCGGTACTGAATTTATCGAAAATAGAAAATCCTTTTGTCAGGTTATCAATAGACCTAGATGTACAGGAATGTATCGCCGTCAAAGCAAATTGATCGTTCCTCTTTGCAGTGCAGCACAACGATACTTTGAAAAACAAAACTAAACATGGTATAAAGTCATCTTTGTTCGGCCATCCAAAAATCACGTGCCAATTGATCAGTTCAACATGTTATCTCTTAGAACTGTTACCATAGTGTTTATAACGGTTCTTGTATATGATCAAACCGCGACGCGAGCACCTGGTGAAAACATAAACAGTGTGTCTTGTTCAGCCCTTTTACAATGATATAAATGGCAAAACATCTTACCTGTAGTCTCTACTCTTACCTGTAGTCTCTACTCATACCTGTAGTCTCTAATCTTACCTGTAGTCTCTACTCTTACCTGTAGTCTCTACTCTTAACTGTAGTCTCTAATCTTACCTGTAGTCTCTAATCTTACCTGTAGTCTCTACTCATACCTGTAGTCTCTACTCTTACCTGTAGTCTCTACTGATACCTGTAGTCTCTACTCTTACCTGTAGTCTCTACTGATACCTGTAGTCTCTACTCATACCTGTAGTCTCTACTCTTTCTTGTAGTCTCTACTCTTACCTGTAGTCTCTAATCTTACCTGTAGTCTATAATCTTACCTGTAGTCTCTACTGATACCTGTAGTCTCTACTCTTACTTGTAGTCTCTACTCTTACCTGTAGTCTCTAATCTTACCTGTAGTCTCTACTCATACCTGTAGTCTCTACTCTTACCTGTAGTCTCTACTCTTACCTGTAGTCTCTACTGATACCTGTAGTCTCTACTCTTACCTGTAGTCTCTACTCATACCTGTAGTCTCTACTCATACCTGTAGTCTCTACCCTTTCTTGTAGTCTCTACTCTTACCTGTAGTCTCTAATCTTACCTGTAGTCTCTAATCTTACCTGTAGTCTCTACTCTTACCTGTAGTCTCTACTCTTACTTGTAGTCTCTGCTCTTACCTGTAGTCTCTACTCATACCTGTTGTCTCTACTCTGATATCCATAACAATAGACGCCTTGTATTCCGTGGTTTGGAGGCTACAGTTTGTTTCAGTTAGATCTCTGTAAAGAGCAAGCATATTAAACACTTTTGCCGCGCTAGGTTCACATAAGTAATCGTTATACATATTCATATTACAATGAAATCCAACTAAGCACATACCCTGAAAATATCCAGTTAAACATTTGTAATATGTAGACCTCAAAGTTGTTATCATATAACATCCTCAAAGGGTGACACATCGATATTCAAAACGATAGCTCCTAAATATGTAAGTATGATCTTGAATAAAAACAGGCTTGCAAATACCAACAAAGGAGGGACTTTGAAGCGTTTGTAAAGAAAACAGCACATTTCCCGACGATGTTAAAAGTACATGGTGAACGATAGAGAAGCTGCAATACACGAGCAGACATTTTCATTACAACTACCAATCTATTTTGTAGTTATCATTGTTCCTACAATACAAACAATTATTGTCAAAAGTCAGTAAAGAATGATTTCCGACATTATACTACTTATACGGTCTCTGTTCACACAAGATAAGATTCTACAGAATTTGCCCCTTGATTGAGTTTCTCTAATGCTGGATACCATTTTCACACCTTCCTACTTAGGTGTATTGAATCTGGTTAGGTTTTCACTTAGCTCTAGAATATATAGCTAGAACAAGCCAATTCTGGTAATCATTCTCTCTGCCGTTATCACTATATCTTCTCAAAGGATCTTCTCTGAGGATCACCACTTTAAAAGTTAATAATTAAATTGTGTGCATCTGTTGGCTCTGTCCGTTCATCACGAAGCTGGGGTCCTACAGGGGTTACCTAACCATTGTGTACCGGGATGTTTCAATCTATATATGCTGGATGAATTTTTGACGTCATCAGTACTTGCTCCTTTGCAAACTTTGAGTCCTATATTAGAAATATGGCCTGGGCATCTTTTTCGTAATGAAGGATTTTTGTTGATTGATAGAGAGTCTCCAGGAGAGCGGTATTTTGCACAATCTATGTTAGTATAATATGAAATGTGAATGCCCAACGGACATCTGGACCACTGATGTGAGAAGAAAGGAACACACCTGATCTTGACGTCTGTGGCAGGTGGGCCTCCAGAACATGCACTTGTTTCCCCGCCACAGCACTGGGACTGTCCAGTTTGACCACATCGGAAGTCTAGTCAAGCAATCAGTATGCATTTACTTGTAGTAAAGTATATTTCGCTGACAACAATCATTTTACCAGTAGTATCTGATCCTGAAGATGTTATCACTGTACTGTCCCCCTACAGTTGTTTCTTCATTGAAATGCCCTCACAAAGCTCTGTACAATACAAACCACACGATCGCAATACCACACCCACGTATGTACTTACAGTGTGTCACCCTTTCTGTTTTAAGTTTGGACTTGGCATATAACGGTCTTGGGACAAAGGAAAGTATTTCAAGTTGTAGAAGAGTATAAACCACTGACATGTACTAAAACTGATACCCAGATTCCACGTAAACATTCAGTTCAGTAAAACAACACAATACGGAAAGCTAGAGGTGAACCCATGTATAGATATGACTGGAACCAGAGAACATGTGCAAGCAATTTCCAAGAAGTTTTGTTTCCAAGGAGATAATATTGTAAAATGGAAGAATGAAGTTACCTTCTGCTGAAATATTCAATGAAGATTTGTAACAGACATTTTGACAAATTCCGCACCGCAGTGTACGTTCAGACCTAGAGAAGAAAGGTAAATTACAAGCTATGTTACAAACTACACTACTCATAACTACCTCTGATACATACACGTATGCACACACGTCGCTTTAAAAGTGCAAAAATAAACGCAACGTTAAACCCCATTTCACCTCACCTCATAAGCTATACTTACACTCGGGCATCTCCGTGTATACGTTCTATGACCGTAAACCAGTTAATAGTAGCTGCAAATGCTGTTTAATGTAAAAACGCAATCAGTGATCATAATAATATCACTGATAAAGATATTTGTTTTGAATTATTGCAAAAAGAATAATTAAAACATATTGATATTAAGTGTTTTAGCTTTGAGATAATAATTAAATAGCATTGTTCTTCATACACTAAACCAACCCTATTTCATTATTTTAGGATAATGCTTTTGCAGAAGTAGATGCTGCACCATTGCAAGAAAACAAAACAAAACACAAAGACTTGAGTTGGATGTAAGGCCACAGGTTTATATACAGAAAGTACAAGGACTGGAGAACACTCCGGGCTGGGAAACGCTAAACACGGCTGACTGTCAACCCGAAGGTGCCCGGACAGAACAGCAAACGCGGCTCCGAGGGTAATCCATACAGAGCCAAATGATGGGACCCCCCAGGGAAAAGCGCATAGGGGGTCTGCTGTAGGCTCTACAACCACCATTATACAATAGAGCCTAGAGGGTACGCCTCAAAGACCCCAAAAACACCAAAATCACAACTCCCAGCCCAAAAGTGTTCCGCTACGCGTACAAACCAATTGTCGTGCGATGTAATGTGTAGAATGTGCCAGTCCAGGATCATCCCACATGTTGTGCACATACAAACCCGTGACTTGTTCGACACGTTTGTGCCAGGACAGCTCTTGCCTCGCATATATTAACTTGTCCACAACTACAATATAAAGGAAAACAAGCAGCAGAACATGTTCCTGATACATGAAGCATACAAATACATGAAATAAGATTAACTATCAACTGAGGAATTGTTATACAGATATATATGTTTGAAATGAGAAATAATGGGTGGGATGGGAGGGAAAAAGCGTGTTACTGGTGTGGTTGTGTGAATGAAAAGAGGATGTAGCAACTAAATTCAGCTGAAACATGGATTACTTCCCTTTGTTTAGTGCATGTGAAGAGCAAAGACTGAATAATACACTAATAATGTGCCTTGCACTATTAAACCAGGAAGAGTAGCTTCCCTTTGACCCTTGACCACAAAAACAGGGGGAGAAGGCCCCTTGAATTGGAATAATGTAAGATTACCAAAATAATGCATTTTATTAGTTAGTAATAAACTTAATTATTTTAGGATAATGCTTTTGCAGAAGTAGATGCTGCACCATTGCAAGAAAACAAAACAAAACACAAAGACTTGAGTTGGATGTAAGGCCACAGGTTTATATACAGAAAGTACAAGGACTGGAGAACACTCCGGGCTGGGAAACGCTAAACACGGCTGACTGTCAACCCGAAGGTGCCCGGACAGAACAGCAAACGCGGCTCCGAGGGTAATCCATACAGAGCCAAATGATGGGACCCCCCAGGGAAAAGCGCATAGGGGGTCTGCTGTAGGCTCTACAACCACCATTATACAATAGAGCCTAGAGGGTACGCCTCAAAGACCCCAAAAACACCAAAATCACAACTCCCAGCCCAAAAGTGTTCCGCCACGAGATGTGTCTATACACAACTCCTCCAATACTTGTACTGTGATTACCGTTATGATGCAAGAGATTAATTAGCCAAAAATACCTTACTTTTTACTTCAGTATCTGCCATGAAGTGCTGAAAAGCCTCTTGTAAAGTGTTTACAAACAATGCATTTCCGACTTCGGAAAGATGTACGCCATCATGGCGGAAAAGTCCTGTTTCAGACATGGTAAGCTTGTGATAAATACAGCGCCCCCCCCAATGCAACACTGCTTTGGCCCCAGCTCGGTTCAGTCGACGTCGAGCCCTTTCTATCGCCTTTGGGTTGACAGCTCCATGCCAGTATAACCTTGGTAGCACTTCTGACCAAACAAGAACTGTGCTTGGCAGCAGTTGAGCCAGGTAGTAGATGTCATCAGTAACATGGCAAACGAGGGAACCAATATTCTGGTCAACAAGGTCATTTGATCCCAAATGCAAGAGTATTAGACTTGGGGGGGGTAGACGGCCTAATTGTGTCTGGACGACTTGCACAAGTTCTGACCACTTCATCCCCCGCTTTCCAAACCAGTAAAAACGTAACCCTAGGTAAGCCAGTCCCAGGTTGTTTCCCAGTTTCAACCTCAACGACTGACGATGGGCCCAATAAATGAATGATGAGCCTATTATCCATACATCTGGAATAATAATAATTATTTATAAATAGCAAATTACCTGAAGTCATTGATTGTAAATTCAAAGTTTAGAGTCTAATGTAAGTTGAGTACGCCTTAGACTTCCATCGACCCCACATCTGTATTGTCTCCGATGACACGCCCATGTCTGCGGCAGTAGTGGCTGCTCCAATGCGGAACGAGTGTGATTTGAACTTACATGGGTCGAGTCCCATATATCTGATGCATTTGGAAACCATAGCTGCAAACTGGTATCTTGTTAAAGGTTGACAGTTCCTATGGCAAAACAGAAAAACTGAACCCACTGGACGAAGTGCAAGGTATTGCTTCATTGCTTTTAGTGGGCACATTTCACTTGCATTACCTTGGATGTGGAGTGTGCAACCCCTTGCTAACTGATCTGTCTTCGACGATCTCACGGTTACTTCTAAAAATGTCCTCTGGACTGTGACATCTGAAATCCTAAGAGGCCGTTCCAAATGAAGATGGTCAGTGTAAACCAACTCGCCAACTCTCATGAAACCGAAAAAGGCCAGAAAAAATGCACTTGTAAACAAAATAGCTTCATAGGGAGAACTGCAAAGAGCATTAAGAGCTTGAGGCATCTTAATCAATATGGAATACATGATTGGAGCCCTGCCGTCCCTATGACCCTTGAGTCGTTTGGAGCCTTCCAACATCTTTCGGATGATAAAATTGCTTGTGGTATCATGCAATCCTGTGAGCTTATGTTGGTAGCTTATTGCTGAAAGGTGCTGACACTGTGTAGAGTGGGCCAAACCTTTCAGGGACAAAAATGCAATATATGTTGTAAGTTGTCCTGATGGAACCGGCCAAAGATAAGGAAAGTTGAACTGTTGTCGAAAGCGAGAAAAGCTGGTCAGTGCTCCCTGGTAAGCCTTCCTCGTATTGTGTGAAATAGCCGCCACTAATAATCGGTTTACTTCTCTTCCACAATCTTCCAAACTGTGTCTGGTATAAGAGTAGCCGCCAAATCTGCATCTGGAGCCAGCTGCCTGAATTTCTCTAACTGAAAACGTGAAAGTGCATCAGCAAGAACATTCTTTTTCCCCTCAATGTACTCGCCCCTAATTGTGACATTCGACTCCAAACAACACAAGACAAGGTGCCTAACCAAACACATAACTGGATCTGATCTTGAGGTCATCTTGTTAATGATCTCGACTACGGCCTGGTTGTCAGAATGGAATGTGACCTTTTTCCCGAGTAACTCAGGACCCCATATCGCAACTGCAACTACAATGGGAAAATACTCAAGGAAGGTAATATTAGTCATCAAACCCTGCTGTACCCAATGATTTGGCCAAGGTCCACAGGTCCATCGTCCGGCAAAATAAATACCAAAACCTTTGCCTTGTCCACCAGCACTGTCAGTATAAAAATCCAGATCAGCATTTGAAGCCCAAAACCTTGATCTCATTATGGAAACTCCATTGAACTCCTTCAAAAATCTCTGCCAAACTCTTAGGTCACTCTTCATGTCCTTTGTCAATCTTATGTGGTGGTGAGGCTTCCTACCACATGTTGCATTAATCATTCGTCGGAGGAAACATCTGCCTGATGGAACTGCGTTGCACAGGAAATTAAGTAAACCAAGTAAAGACTGCATTTCCTTTAATCTAACCTTTAAACGTGCCAAAAATTGGTCTATAGCATCTAACGAATAAGAGAGCTTCTCCTCCGGCACACGCACACACATGTTGACTGAATCTAGTTCCAAGCCTAAAAATGTTAGCTTTGTTGTTGGCCCCACTGTCTTCTCTGTAGCTATTGGTACACCAAGATCAGCACATACCGAAATGAATGAATCCAGATTTGGCAGTGGTTTGTAGCTTTTTTACCCCCAAAAAGGAAGTCGTCAAGGTAATGCATGCTTTTTCCATTGCTGAATCTTCGTGCTCAAGCCCATTCAATAAAGATTGAAAATCTTTCAAACAAAGAGCAACTTGCTGCACAACCCATTGGTAAACATTTGTCAAAGTAAAATTTGTTTTCCAAAGTAAAACCTAATAACCTAAAGTCTCCTGGCCAGATAGGCATTAAGCGAAAAGCACTCTTTACATCGGCTTTAGCCAGTAAAGCTCCCTGCCCTAGATGCTGAACCATTTGAACTGCCTGGTCAAATGTAGTGTACTGAACTGAAGACAAACTTTCATCAATAAAATCATTTACACTCTGACCTTCTGGAAAAGATAGGTGGTGTATTAACCTATAATCTCCTTGAGTGCTCTTAGGGACCAATCCGAGCGGTGAAACCTTAAAATTTGGTAGAGGAGGGAAGTCAAATGGGCCTGCTATTCTACCCAAGTCCAACTCTTTTTGGATTTTTAAGTGTGACATAAACTGATTATTTTCCACAGATTTGAGATTTCTTGCCATAGCACCTACCACTGGACCATCATATCCTAGCTTGAAGCCATTTTTGAAACCATTAACGAGAAACTGAGCTTGAGCCTGATCCGGAAAATGCTTTGCCATACGTTCCAGCACTTGTGTCTTGACTGGTGTTCGACCGAGCTTGTATAACTCTGGAAGGAGTGCTGGCTGATGTACATCTGCAGGCTGGATGGGCATCACTTCCACATGCAGAACAGCTGTGTCGGTACTTGCACTTTTGTCTAAAGCACTTGCTCTGATTGAAGTTGTTACATGTGTTGTTTGCCGGTCGTTGTAATTTTCCCTGAAATGTGCTGACGTGTCGTTTTTGAAATCCAGAAAACCCAGAACTGACCTGTTGATGGTAAGGTGTCTGTACAAACAACATCCACAATTCCACATTCAATTTTCCCCATGGTAGAGACTGGTCACGAGCCTGGCGAAGACGATATTGTTCATCATAGGTTCTCCATCCCAAACCAGTATGACGAGACGCTGCTAAACGGACAGTAGTCATGTGTTTCAGTAAACCTTGAACCATGTCCATCCTGCGCTGGACCTAAATACTCATGTAAGTTGTGAAAGCTGTTGTCCAATCAAAAATGTTCTCAATTCTCTTGCCTTGAGACTTGGGCCTCAACTCCAGCTGTCCATCTGTACTGATGAATACTGCCGAAGTTGTCATATAATCCATCAAATCTCTGTCTGGTTTAAGCAATAGTGCGAAATTGATGTACTCACCATTCCATATTTTGTTTTTAATGTTGACAGGGACATTACAACCCAGGTTATCATCCACACTTTGTGTTGTTGTAGGTGGTGGCATATTTAACATGTCAACATTTTGAAACATGGGAATGCCTTGCGAATTAGGAGGAGCAATTGGGTTACTAACCATGCTAGGAGCATTGTTATGACACTGGGATTGAGGGACATGATTTGGGTTACTAACCATGCTAGGAGCATTGTTATGACACTGGGATTGAGGGACATGATTTGGGTTACTAACCACGCTAGGTGCATTGTTATGACACTGGGATTGAGGGACATGATTTGAAATTCCGGGAGAATACATTTTTGAGTTAACTGACGGGGTATATGTATTGTTAGGATAAAACCAATTTGCATCGACTCACCTCCTGAAGGAGTAGTGGTAACAGGCGTTATCTCGTCGATAGCCTCTGGGACCACGTGGACCTCTGCTTCGGCCATGCTGCTGTCGCCATTTTCCCCGTCTCTAAGAACAGCACTATCAGGCGTCGCATTGTTTGGAGCAACTTTCTGCGACCCTCGACGCCTCTGAGCAGACCCCCTTGCTTGCGACGACTGCCTGCTTGTTGTACTACCCTTCCGCTTGCTTCTCCGGCGACCCGACATCTCTCTTCCCAGCAAAATTGACAAAACTTACGTGTGGAAATAAAAAGCGTGTTACTGGTGTGGTTGTGTGAATGAAAAGAGGATGTAGCAACTAAATTCAGCTGAAACATGGATTACTTCCCTTTGTTTAGTGCATGTGAAGAGCAAAGACTGAATAATACACTAATAATGTGCCTTGCACTATTAAACCAGGAAGAGTAGCTTCCCTTTGACCCTTGACCACAAAAACAGGGGGAGAAGGCCCCTTGAATTGGAATAATGTAAGATTACCAAAATAATGCATTTTATTAGTTAGTAATAAACTTAATTATTAGATTATTAAAGCATGGAGGTTTGCTACCTTAATTGACTTGTGTTGATATATATTTAACACTCTGTTGAGTTTCTCTTTATGTCCTTCAAACAAAACGTTTAAAAGAGAAAAACAAGTCATGAAAAGTGCATTTAAACCACTATATTATTGAATTGCCTAAGAATTGCCTTCCACTCACCACAAAAACCCTATCACCCTGTCACACTAAAAAGATGTACACATTTACCATACCCAGATATATGTAGAGACGATCCATTTGTTGTTCAGGATGCTGAAATGAATAAACATATGATACAAGACATGAATTACTAAAGCTTATTTGACATAGCACGTGGTACGAGTTTAACGGTTTTCTCTCTCATTTGGGGATTTTATCGAAAAAAATAAATTGTTCAAGAAAAATAACTTATGCTTAAGACTAGAAAAAAAACTTGTCTGCCACAAAAAAAAATGTTTGCATTGTGTTTTTCTTGAAATATATTGAGGCACATAGTTTTAACTTAAAAAGATATTTGGTTTTGCAGCTGTAATTGAACAAAATAAATAATCTTCAGACAAAATCCCAACCCCAGTCCCACCCGAATATCACATGGTCGGTCCCTTACACGATGTGTGTGACTATCGACGTTAGACAGTCCAGATGGTAAATATGAGAGAGCTCTGGGAACGTCTGAAGATTTCAGAAAGAAACTCACCTGGGATTGGAACAAACCAGCTTCACTGCACACGCCATATAACGCCTACTGCCTTCATCGAGCACGAGAGACCGGTTAAGGGACGTCCTCGGTGCTCATAATACTGATCGATTTGCCACTTCGTGTTGACGACTGAAACGCTCTGATGACACAGAATGTAGACGGTGACATGCAATCTCTTCTGATGAATTGTGCAAAGGCATACCGAGGAAGATCGTGACTGGTAGATACCCCAGCCAAATGTATTTCCATTAGGCTGTCATAAAGCGCTAGAATTGATGGCTACCTTTTCCTTAAACGTCACGATAAATATCCATAACTCTCTATGTCTGTAGACGACTTTGATATTCAATGTGTAGATTTGAACTGATAAAATACGATTCGATATGTTAAGATCAACAAATATTACGCCGTTTCAATGTTCCAATACTATCACGGTTAAGGGCACATTGTAGCAATTGTGTTCGGGGTGAAAAACGACAGATTTATTTAACCAATTGGGTACCAAACTTGATGTATGTTGCATATAGACGTATTAACCTTTTCCAAAAAGGCAAATCTGTTAAGAAATTAATATTAATAGTTCTTTTCCGTCCCTTGTTTGTAACGGTGAAAAAGTGCGCGTATACTAACAGTGGTTGTTCGTGAAGCTGTAATGGATTGTGTTCTGTCTGAGGCTGTAGTACCAGTGGCTATGTAGAAGACTGTAGTAACAGTGGATATGTCAAAGGATGTCGTAGCAGTGGCTGTGCGTAAGGCTTTAGTGGCGGTGGATAATGTAGTACCAGTGGCTGTGTGTGAGGCTGTAGTACCAGTGGCTGTGTGTGAGGCTGTAGTACCAGTGGCTGTGTGTGAGGATGTAGTACCAGTGGCTGTGTGTGAGGCTGTAGTACCAGTCGTTTGACAGGAGACTGGTACCAGTGGCTGTGTGTGAGGCTGTAGTACCAGTGGCTGTGTGTGAGGCTGTAGTACCAGTGGCTGTGTGTGAGGCTGTAGTACCAGTGGCTGTGTGTGAGGCTGTAGTACCAGTGGCTTTGTGTGAGGCTGTAGTGTCAGTGGCTGTGTATGAGGCTGTAGTACCAGTGGCTGTGTGTGAGGCTGTAGTACCAGTGGCTGTGTGTGAGGCTGTAGTACCAGTGGCTGTGTGTGAGGCTGTAGTACCAGTGGCTGTGCGTGAGGCTGTAGTACCAGTGGCTGTGCGTTAGGCTGTAGTACCAGTGGCTGTGCGTTAGGCTGTAGTATTAATGATTGTGCAAAATTGTTTAAGTTTTGAAAATATATTGATAGGGTTTCAAAAAGTTTGATTTCGGAATAATTGCTCACGAAAGAAATGCCAATGTGATAGTAGAAAATCCCCTAGGCAGGATACCACTGATTGCTATACAGCTGGAACTAGTTGAGCACACATAATGAAAAAGTTGATATTTTCACTGCAATGTAATCAGTTGCAATCAGTCAAATACAGTGAAATATGCCATGTCAGGCTTAACACCGGCACAGGAATAACAAAAGAACCAGAGACTGAAATATGTTTAATTCACAATTCAGTATTCATTGCACATATGCCCGCAGAACAGAAGCAATGGATGTATATATTGCACAGCCAGATTAGAAGTGAACAGACATAAAAATGAAATAGTAAAACATCATCCATTACCCAATTGTAAAGATCATCTGAATGAACTGTAACAATCAAACAGAAAAGTAGTCTAAAAAGGCAGGCTATCTTGGTGGGTATGTTTCGTGTAGTCGCGTATATAGTGTGTTGTATGTTATATTATTGTGTATACCATTTCGCCAACACGTTGCTGGGCATGTGATTTTATCATCCTGTCGGAAACCAGTGACTGAAACACGACGCATAACAATGTAGATGTTCAGGTGACAAAAGCACGCTTTCCATGGCGTGAGGTTTACCGCGCACTTTAAACGAGTTTCAATAGAATTACGATGCTTACATCATTGAGAGGGGACAGCAAAGATAACGTCAACACCTTTGAAGAAACCCACATACACCGATATGGTGTTAACAAACCAAGAACGATAATCCAGAAATTGAACCAAAGCACGATGGGTCCTCTGGGCCTTTTCTCTGTATATCGACTTTGACAACTGAGCCTTTGTTGGCTTGTGATACAGGGGCCTTCGCGGGACCCCAAACCTATCACATTTGGTGATTCAAATTCTGAAGGGAAAAATCAATCATCTGATTACGCGAATATCGAAGTGTTCAAACATTGAACGAACAATTGGGCACATTATTGACTACATGTACACGGAGTTCGAAAAACAGAAAAGCGTGTCTGGTGTATGGAGGGATTCCCGTGTAACTACATTATCAAAGGGGCGTTAAAACGAAAGGTAAGTGAGTATAAGTCGTCTTTCCAAATGTATTTTTTCAAATGATTCGGTAAGCCTTTCCCACAAACATTGAAGACTCTGTTGACAATTCCTGCCTAGGGCTTAGCATTCAATAACGTTGTGTCAGTGATGCTTCAAAGAGCCTTTACATCTTGTCGATCGCCTTTCCCGAGAACTCCATCGGTTCCAGGGTGAAGTACACCCTCTTCTTTATAGAGCTGGTAGAAGGTTGTTTCTTCATGATGGTTTTCTGGGGACCATCACAGTTGTTGTGCTTCTTGGCGCCACAGTCATACTCCTCCGCCGCAGGTTGGTACTCCTCATAGGGAGGGAACTGTGCTCGGTGGTACACGTGCTCGCTGGCGGTGCTCTTCCCATCCTCTCTAAGCTTGTTGTAGACGCTGCTTCGAGACGACCGCTTGGACAACGTGTCTTGGTCCGTTATAGTCGAGTACTGTTGACTGTCTACCGACAGGGGGCGCCCCAGGTATCCTCGTGCCCCCGGGGAGATGTTGATGTTATTAAGGGTATTGTAGGAGGCGTCGTCGGCTGCGGACTTGTTGCCAACAACGCTGATGATATCAGGAGCATGGCGAGCAAGATAGCCAGCATTGCAGAGGCCGGTGTCCGAACCCTTGAAATCAAGAATATGTCAGTGTAATAAGCCTTAAATCTTGAAATCAAACATTCATTGCAATTATATAAAAACTTATACTTTCCTTCTACAGGAGTCATGAAAACTTTTACACTAAGATGTATAAATTTCACTAAGGTGCTGCGTTTGCTACAGTTTGTGCCATCAGCACCATTTTATTCTTTATTCTTATGTTGGCGGGTTAAGGGGGTTTAGTCTTGTGAATGGAGCTTTTTAGGCTGGAATAGATTCCCAACCGCACCGTATACTGTATTTCATTTCTAGACAGGCCCCCAATCTCGACTCAATCTCAGGTCTCCGACACACTACGCTACATACATTATCATCCACTTCAGCATAAATGGCAGACTCTTGTTTACGGACTGACATCCTGGGCCGAGGTGAAGAGGATGTAGAATTTGCTCTGAAATGCAGAATGTCTGTTATATTACCAGAGTATGACTATTGTTGTCACCGTAACTAGTATTACATGTAACAATTTGACATTGCTCCCTGAGAAACATCTTGTATTTGAGATATCCAACAGATGAACGTTGGTTCGAAACTGTGCTGAACTGGTTGTGTACTACATTTGGTCGTTCACGCTTTCACATAACATATCTCTCAAGTCATCCTCGATGTAACAGGTTAAATGTCTTAACGTCGTTTATGATATTCTTCACTGTCGAATACGAGATAAGTCGTCTTTCCAAATGTATTTTTATCCAAATGATTCGGTAAGCCTTTTCCACAAACATTGAAGACTCAGTTGACAATTCCTGCCTAGGGCTTAGCATTCAACGAGAATACGAGATATTTGAGAAAGAAAATTACCTCCTCCGTTTCGAAAACCAGCAGACGATGAAGATGACAGCGGTGATGAATATGCCGGTCATGACGCCGCCAAACACGCCGCCAACAATTCGAATAATATCTGAAGGGGGACACAAGAAATCAAGATCAACCATTATGTAAAACAAAGGGGTGGGGTGGGGGTGCCCCAGTCGTCAAAGGTGCCAGAATTCGCTGTGCAGAGTACTGCCCCTTGGGCACCATACCCGTGCTCGTGGGTTTCATCAAAGTGGTGAACGCCTGAAACCTGCATCACTGCGGGCTCTCCTCCCACATTAAGCTGACACGTCGTGATATAACTGGAATACTGCTAAAAACAGGGTTTAATCAAACTCACTCACTCACAAATAGAGTTGTGAATTAGAACTTTCTGAAGAGATAATAATGGGTAAAGAGGAATTGCAGATGACATGTTTTCAGACAGCATCCTTAACGAGTCCTACCATACTTGTAGTGCTCATCGCCCAGTGATCCGTGTTCATCGTGGTCGTAATCAACGTTGTTGGCGTGGTCGGAGTCATCATGACGCAATGATGACGTCACAGCAGGTTCTTCTGTGGTGGTTGTGTGTCGTTGGGTGATGATGATAGGTGGGTGGGGTGTTCGGGGTGGCGGCCATGAGTTGACTGGCGTGTTGTTGATAGGTACGGCTATCCTCCGTACACCTGCACAAAAGAATAATTAACACCCGTTAGAAAATCACATGCCCTTTCAGTCCTAGGATTTCTTTCCTCATTTGTACCGACGAGAATGTCAAACAGTGTTATCTAGCAGGTCTAATGGGAAATAAGTACAATAGTGTTCAGTGTGAATGTCAAACAGTGTTATCTAGTAGGACTAATTGGTAATATGTAACCAATACAGTGTTCAGTGTGAATGTCAAACAGTGTATAGGCAATGTCAAACACTGTATAGGCAATATGTTACCAATACAGTGTTCAATGTGAATGTCAAACAGTATTATCTAGTAGGACTAATAGGCAATATGTAACCAATACAGTGTTCAATGTGAATGTCAAACAGTATTATCTAGTAGGACTAATAGGCAATATGTAACCATTACAGTGTTCAATGTGAATGTCAAACAGTATTATCTAGTAGGACTAATAGGCAATATGTAACCAATACAGTGTTCAATGTGAATGTCAAACAGTGTCACCTAGTAGGACTAATAGGCAATATGTAACCAATACAGTGTTCAATGTGAATGTCAAACAGTGTCATCTAGTAGGACTAATAGGCAATATGTAACCAATACAGTGTTCAATGTGAATGTCAAACAGTGTCATCTAGTAGGACTAATAGGCAATATGTAACCAATACAGTGTTCAATGTGAATGTCAAGGACTGATGCTCACAGTTGAGGAAGTCTTGCGGGGCACTCCTTGTGTCGCCGAGGACGGTGTCGATGCAAATCAGCAACTCACAGAAATAACGGGACCTGCTGAAACTACACAAAGAGTACAAGTCCTTAATGACAGACCTTTCACATAATCAGGTTAGAATATTTCTTAAACTATTCTAAAAGGGTCGATAAGTAGATTCTTAGATTATTTTACCCGAAAAGGAAACAGTCAAAATAGATTTCCAAATAAAGATTATTGTCTGACATTGTAAATTTATTAAAAACATGCCCAATCGATCTTATTAAGTTCAACACATATCCATATTCACGACAAATTGACACTGAGTAATCTCCCTTTACAGAGATGGCCCAGAATAATATTGTTCCGGTCCGCACTTGCGAGGTTTTTATATTGAAACGTATTCTGTCCTCCCTGACAGACATGAACATACTTGTTTTTAAAGATTTAAAAAAGATCATGTCTAGTAAAATCTAAGGTGTTCTAAAGCAATCCTTTCCACGCTTCGTGGCAACGCATGTTGCTACCCAGGCCCTCCAGCGAACGCTCACCGACAGTCTCTGGAGAAAGGGGAATTTCCGACGTCATGGTAACACGCAATGCTCAAACCACCCATCCCCATGAAGGGGTTGCACTGAAAGCCTGGAATATATAGAAAAGCCTTAATAGCCTTTAATAGCCAAGCCCTGAGATTTTGTACTTTTGTAACATCATTAATAGGGTTTGTTTGTTGTTTCAACTACAGTAAGCACTACTCCAACTATAACAGAGCTAGTATTATATGACTGAGTCGGGGCTATCTGGTGTAAATCCAGTGATTGATTTACTGAGCAGCTTCTCAAGGCGTCCGGGATCGATGATTCGCAATCCACCAAGTCACAGAGCCTGACCACCCGATTCATTTATATGTCACTTACTGTCAGAAGGAATCATTAAAACATTTTATAAGCTATTGGTGTGAATGTTACAAATACTCATTTCTTGCAGCTGTATATAACCAAACATTATGGTTTACATATGACCAGTAATTGACTTGAAATAGTTTTGCTGGTTTTCGTTAGAAGTTTGGATTCAGGCAAGAGTTATAATCTTTTTGTTGGTGAGGAAACTTGGATGTCATGCTGGCTTACCCTCAAATGTCCAGAGATAGAGGAAGCCGACGTCGGTGCCGGTCAGTCGAGGAAGAATGGCCGGTATGACCATTCCGGAAAAGGCTCCCAGGACGTTGCTGAGTCTGAGGATACATGGCTGATGGTCCGCGCCTCCCACCTCACACAGACACTCCAGGAAGCTGGCGGAGGGAGACAACGTTAGCGGGCGAAGGACAAACCACAGACGTAACCTTAGCACAGGGCGAGGTCATGGCGTTACCGTATCGAATGGAAGCCATTTTGAGTTCAGTGTCTGGTAAAGAGTGAGTGAGTTGGGTTTAACGCCGCTTTGAATAATATTCCAGTTTTATCAGGGCGTGTCAGCTTTATGTGTAAGGAAAGCCCGAAGTGATGCAGGTCTCAGACATTTACCACTTCGGTGAATCCCACGTGCATGGGTATGGTGCTGACAAACCTAGAAATGTAATCGGGGAGAACCGGGATTGGAACTCACTATCATAGGTTTCAACTCGAATTTCTCAAACAGCGAATTGTGGCGCCTTAAACGACTGGGCTACCCGTGGCCCTCTGATAAAGATCATTACTTAGAGCGTATAATACATATGTTGGTGGTTTGTGGAGTGTCTGGATGGGGAAGCTGAAACCTTACCTGACTGTCCTGGGTCTGTTCCATCTCTCACCCGGTGGACATTGTCTAGCTGTCGTCGTTGTTGTTGGTGTCAAAGAAGTTGTAGATGCTGTTTGAATTCCAGCGCTTTGAGAAGCGGGAAGGCCAAAACTGTTTTGGAGAAACAAAATATATTGTTGAGATAGTGTTAAACGTCGTGTTCAAGATTATTTCTGAATCATTTACATTGCATACACGTGTGTGTGTGGCTGTTTGTGTATGGCTGCATTGGGTTGTCCAACTGATCGGATACCATGCCGCAGTGTAACACGGACACAGACACAGTACACTGACTCGGTCAGTACTTGCCAGACAGGGCAATAGAAAGTAACATATTTTAACGTATTTATTTTAAAAATATAATTATGCTCAGACTGTTGAAAAAAAGAAATTGTCTTCCATAAAATTACATTGTTGCAAATTGTTTCTGTTTAAAAAAATAAATCAGGATCATATTATTTTTCTTAAAAAGGCCTGTCCCTTAGTTACTGTAAACAGGCAAGATTACATACAAAAGCATTGTACGGGGCGATAGTTGATGGCAGCCATGTGTGACATAACTTCAGTTAAGAGACACAGTCAACTCGTAGAATGAAGCCCTCTCTTTAAAGTCGTGTTAAGATGAATACTTATACATACAGTATATAATAAATGTGTTTGCTATTGATAGATATATAACCCGTAGTAATTGTAGCTGCACGCCTCGTATAACATTACGACAAAGAGGAAGTTTGCAGTATATGGCATGATAAGTTACGTCGGCAACAGGAAGAGAGACGGAGGTAGACTATAATCCCCGCTGACCCTTCCTGCAGGGTATACGGATTAAGAGCAGTGCGTAATACATGCCCCCGGCTATACATTGGCTTATTCTAAGACTCAGCCGTCTAGATCTTCAATTCTTTGTCTAAGAAGTGTCTATCAAAAGTCTTTGTAGCTATCTTATATTTTCCTCTGACACCAACACATCCGCATTCCTATCATCGGTCATGACGTAGACGTGGATTTTATTCATGGTTGATTGAATTGATTGAGTATTAGTAATACTTCTTATGTTAATGAACTATATTGCACAACAGTATCTCGACACGACGTTGTGTAAGAAAACTGTTCAAGCTAATGTATTATGTACAGACATGTTTTCACTTTCATATTTCCGTTGCTCTTTTACTCTTTTCGTTACATCAGTGATTGTCTATACTTGGTAACTTACAATAAACGAATACGTCAAAGATTATGCTCAGATTCGATGCAGTGATGTAGTATTTTCTATATTATGTATCGTACTCGTATAGTTTCGAGAAATATACAAATATATTTCCTCAGGTAAATATAGGCATTGTCATAATGCACCAGAGGTACAAAGTAAAGATATTTGCATAAGAATTTATCAAGATAGTACCGAATGATTTTGCAGTTTTTTTAATCACGCCAGCTGTTAAAAAGGGGGTATCATATGTCACTACTGTGGTTATACGACCGCTCATGGGGTTACTGTGTATTACAACATGACGAGAAGCTTGGGTGGATTTAATGTTATTTATAACCCAAAATAAAATGATAAATTACTTACGACACTGGGCGAACTTCTCTATGTATCGAAACAGTTGACACCGTCTCTGTCCCCTCTGTGGTGACATTTTGTGCGGAGATGTCGCTGTAGGTGGTCACGACGACTGACAGGACTGTGATGAAATAAATTACGTAATAAATCACAACCAGATAGACGCATGGCAACAGTTTCCCAAGTTTTGATGCATGTACTTCTTAGAACGCATTAGGTACATTTTAATGTTTGAAATGTATATATTATAAGATTCATATATACTATAAGATGTATGATACTAGTGTATTACTGGTTTTGAATTTTTATAATGTTTGATGTTGTAGTCAGCAAAATTGTAACTAGTGGCCTGTAAATAGTTTGGTTCAGACAAGCCAGTGATTGATAACAGAGCAACAATCCACGCAAATCCGGTTACACATTGAAACCTCTGATCTTATAGATAATCGGCTCAATTATCAAACGTGGTTAGGCGTCATAATATGTTCATTGTTGGTCTTGTCAGACTTTTAACGAACAGTTTTGCTTTTCTATAGATGACCAGCCAACTTTGTGTGTAAACTGATTAGTAGTTGATATTACAACACAAGGTACTAGAGTGAAAGTATATAACATGAATGCTGAATTGATTTACTTGTACTTCAAAATGAGCAGATTAATTTTTTAAGAAATAAAAAACAATTCTTTCATATAAATATAAATATAAACAAGTATCACCATGCAATAATAATTTTCTACTTACAAAGAAGTTGTGTCCAGTACTTCATCTTGACCCACGGTCAAGTATACCATTCCTCAAGGATACGACTGGGGACGGCCGTGGTCACATATGACTGATGTCCACTGTTGAATTTTCTGATGCACATTTCCTTAATCAACACGTTCATCAATGACTATTTGTCTATGTCGGACACGCTCGGGTGACTACTCATGACGTCACGTTAATTTAACGCATACTTATTCAGCTTAAATAATGCAATGTAAAATTGACCATTTGTAAAACCAACCATTAGTTAAAGGGAGATAACCATTGTCGGTGTGAATGTAAAACTATTTCTCAAAACATGCTACTCCTGTTTGGTGTCAGTCTCGCTATAGCCCCAGGTAATGGGCTATTACGGATGTTTTGATTCATCAGGTAGTCACTCATAATTATATTCCGTATTAATTTAGACGTCACCTTAAAATATACCGCTCGAGAAATGACTTGATGATGCAGAGTACTTGAAATAAATGAACCCATGCTTGCCGTAAAAGGCGACTATGTTTGTCGTAAGAAGCGACTTACGGGATCGGGTGGTCAGGCTCTGTTACAACCCTTAATGTAAAAATTACTCTTAATGTAAAACTTTTTACATTAAGGGTTACGTTTTTACATTAAGAGTAACAACCCGCAACCCTTAATGTAAAACATATTTTTTTACATTAAGGGTTGATATCGTACATATCGCCCCTTAATGTAAAATATTCTTATAAACAAAGTTTGATTTGAAATATAGGATACGTTTTGCTATGTTCACGTTTTTTATTGTTTTTGCTCGGTTTCTTGCAATTATTAGTAATACGCGTAATTCGTAAAAGGTCCAAGTTCGGGAGGTATTCGGGAGGTATTCGGGAGGTATTCGGGAGGAATACCTTTGATAAAATATTCACTATTCACAAAATTTCGCTACAGATAACATGCTATTACTATTCAGTTGGATAAAAGTATGTTTGGTTTCAGTAGCGCTACATTATGTGTGTTTACATATATCCAGCCGGAGAGATCGACCTGGTAATAATAACAAAGATAGACAAAATGGGGTAGAGATTTTGTTGTATTTTTTTATTGAGTACACTGGAAGAATACACAGCTGTTTCTATCATTGTACTTGGGTTTGTTTGTTTGTTTGTTTGCCTGTTGTTTAACGCCGCACTCAGCCATATTCCAGCTACATGACGATGGTCTGTAAATAATCGAGTCTTGACCAGACAATCCAGTGGTCGACATCATGAGCATCGATCCACGCATTTGGGATTTGAGGACATGCATCAACCAAGTCGGCGAGTCTGACCACCCGATCCCTTTAGTCGCCTCTTACGACAAGCATAGTCGCCTTTTATGGCAAGAATGGGTTGCTGAAGACCTATTCTGCCCAGATCTTCACAGGTCCATTGTACATGAACAGTAGAACCGGTGTGACGCGGAACTATGTGGAGAACGATGTTATACACCATGTTAAAAGTAATAATTACTTAATAGATGTTTTTACACAATTTGAAATGGAGGGATATTCATGTGATAATTTACTTTGGAAAAATTCTTTTGGAAATGTGTTTAATTCTGAACAAACATATTGTGAATGGAAGATTTGGAACTGACTATCAAATCGGTGACTGAACATTTATTGGGCATTAAGTGAGCGAGTGAGTTGGATTTAACGCCATTTTTAACAGTATTCCATTCATATCACGGCTTGAGGCCAGTTTAATGTTGGAGGAAAGCCCGAAGTGATGCAGGCCTCAGACGTTTATCACTTCGGTGAAACCCACAAGCACGTGCACGGGTATGGTGCTGACAAACCTAACAACATAATCGGGGCGAACCGGGATTCGAACCTACAATCATAGGTTTCTGGCGTACCCAAGGGACGCAACTCTGTACAGCGAATTGCGGCGCCTTAGACGACTTGGCCACCCGTGCCTCCTATTGGGCATTTAGGGTGTAGTGTGATAGATTATGGTTTGGCATCGAGTGACATGTTCCCCGATGATGATGAATGTCTCTGTAAAAAAACATGAACGGTGCCATTATGTAAATGCGTTCAGAAATAACTAAAGATAACTCATACCTTATTAAGTAAAACAAAGTTTGCAATGAATACAGATAACTGTGTGGAATCAGGAAGGACCAGTTTGCACAATGTAAAAAGAGTGACCTAGAAAATGCAGCAGCGGTAGACTCTAAACGTTTCTGGGACATCATAAAACGTATGTCTGGACGACCGCAACGACCCAACCCTATTGATATACAAGACTGGGGAACTATTTCTCGTCGCAGAATTCTGAACCAATGGGTATTCAGAATAATCTTGGTGAGGTGGAGGACATAGTGACAGGTCATGGTTATGTGCAAGTACTGACAATTGACATATTAGAATCCACAATCACCAGATCCGAACTTTTTGAAAGCAACAGTGCCTGGAAACATAATAAATCAGCTGGCTTGACGACATCTATGGAAGCCATTGTACAAACATGGTTTGAGTGCTAAAATGGGTAAAATGTTACAATCCTTGTACAGTAATGTCAAGGCCTGTGTTCGTTCAAACAACAGAGTATCTGGTATAGGTGTTGCTTCATGGGTGTGGGTCAAGGGTGTATGCTTTGTCCCTTTTTGTTTCAGTTTTTTTCATAAACGAATTGGTTACAAAATGGAAACAAAAATAGTTGTTTTTCAAAAATAGGCGAGGTTTATCACGTTATGAAAAAATGGTATTATGATGGAAATGCGTATAAAGTAGTTACTGGATACAGTTATCTTGGCTTGTATTTTAGCAATAGATTACTGAGGTCGAATGCTTAAATAATATTCCAATTGAGGCAAGAAAGGTGTTCATGGTCCTGTTAATTAGTATACATTCCTTGAAACCACACTCGCCTCACTTTTACTTCAAATGTTTTGATCAGAGATAACACCAATACTTTTATACGGGGCTGGAATTTGGGGGTTCAGTGTCATAGAACCGAGTCTGGCAGATGTTCTATTCAGTCGCTCGCTGTTTTGAAATGTGTCAAATATTGGCTGTCTCTTTATAATATGCAGGAATCTCGTATACCCCCAAAATCTTACAATATGCTGCTGTTGTACGATGAACAAGGCCACGTAAATTGGGTAACGAAACTTAAATCTGTTACTTTCAGATTAGGTTTTGGTGATGTCTGGTACTTTCAAACATGTGGTAATAAATAATTAAATATGTTACGTCAGCGGTTAAAACCCTTTTTTTCAGGTTTGGCATGGTAATTTATGCGAAAAACCCCAAATGGCTTATTATGCACAGTTTTAAACATCCATTTCATGTGAGAACTATTTGAGTAGTATAACTGTAAATAAAATCAGGACTCGTTTGGGGTTCAGTTCAATATTCCTCGTGAATTTAGAAAATGTAAAGTTTGTAACCTAAACCATATCGAAAATGAATATCACTTTTTAATTTTTTTTCTATGTTATAGCCATCTGAAGCAAAGTTTTTACATCTTTCCAAATATTCTGAAGTTTAATACACTACTGTCATCGCAAGACCCTATTATCAATATGAATACAGAAAAGTACTTGTTTTTACGGCAATGCTGTAAGAACGCAAATACACAAATAAACTTTGATAATATGCAATTATGTTAAAACTGCTTTTTCAAAATTAAAATGCAAAGGAATGCATTGTATTTTATACTGTTTGCACTTAAATTGTATTTCGTTTGTACATAAAGTGCCATGGCCTACAAGTACTGAATAAAGTGAAGACTAATTATTCGTAATAGCTTCCTTCAACTGTGCGCGTTTATTCAGGAACAACAGAAAGTAGAGCCATTGAACTTGTGTAAGTGCAGTACACCTTACATATTCCAACAATCTCTCAACAAGGACAACCTGGTCGTTATTAACAGGTTTTCTTTATGGGTCATAACTGACGATTTTGTAAATCTTGTTACAAAGGTGTATCTAGGGACACTATACAATATGACGTTATTTACGTTATTTACGTTATTTACGAGGCATCTGATTGGTCGAAATTGAGCCCCACCCCCCAACCCCACCCACCCCCACCCACCCACCCCGAAGATCGAATGGTCGGTTCCTATATGAACTGATATGAAATACTCTACTCTACTCGTACTTCAGGATATGCTAAACTGCTTAAGAAAAGGTATAGAATTCATATTCGAAAAATGTAAACTTTAAGTGGCTATATTTGACTCGGCACGGTACTTGGGAAATCTACGGTTGTTGTTTTTTCTAACTAAACATCATTGCATTAGAATTCCTTTCGTTAGTAATGGCATATGATTCTGGTGTATGCTAAACTGCCGTATGTCATAACTGACAAAATGTCCTTTATTTTATGCCTAAAACTCTGTTTATGGACCATTCTTACAACCCAACATCATCTACAACTTGGTCTGATCTGCTTGGGCTGAGTCCTCCTTTCTTTCGTTACGGTATTAAGATAGCAACCTTGCCTTGCAGAGCATCGAAAAATAACCTTTGTAAAACAGCAAGTTTGATAAAAATCGGTTAAAGGGGTTAGGGGTCATTAACCCTTTTATGGAGCCTGAATATAACAACCAGGTGGTCGTTGTGGAGAGGGGATCTATAAATGATCAGTCATTTGCACATCTAGACAAAGTAACGATAAATTAAATCTGCGAAGTTTCATGAAAGTTCGATAAGTATTATTTCATAGTGATAACCCTTAATGTAAAAACAATATTATCTATCACTTCAACCCTTAATGTAAATTTTTTTACATTAAGAGTATTTTTTACATTAAGAGTTGTAACAAGGGTGAACCCGCAACTCTTAATATAAAATATTTTTACATTAAGAGTATTTTTTTACATTAAGGGTTGTAACAAGAGTTAACCCGCAAACCTTAATGTAATTTTTTTTACATTAAGGAGTAATTTTTACATTAAGGGTTGTAACAAGGCTCGTTGACCTGGTTGATGCATGTTATCGTATCCAAATTGCGTAGATCGATGCACATGATGTCAATAACTGGATTGTCTGGTCTAGACTCGATTATTTACAGACCGCCGTCGTACAGCTGGAATATTTCTGAGTGCGGCGTTGAACAACAAACAAACAAAAGCCATAAAGTGGTGAGTTTTCATTTGCATGTAGGCGATTGAGTCGTTTCAAACAACGCAGGTCGGCATTTTTGTCTTATCTGTTAAACACATTCCGCTGATATCAGCACACTTGCGTGAAACAAGAGTTCAATTGGGTTTCAATAAGTCAAAGTCCTGAAAACACCAAAAATACATTAGGATGTAAACCTATTTATTAAAGTAGATATTACGCTCCGTGTGCGTCAAGAGGATAAAGGCGTATCTCAAACAAAGACCGTGCACCTGTGCTATCCTTCACACATTCAAATATAAATGTTTACAATATTTTGCGACCAATATTTCAATTCTGATTAATACATTTACTAATTGTGCCACAAACTCGGATAAAGAGACAGGGACTGTGTTTGTTTGTTTGTGTGTGTGTGTGTGTGTGTGTGCGTGTGTGTGTGTGTGTGCGTGTGTGTGTGTGTGTGTGTGTGTGTGTGTGTGTGTGTGTGTGTGTGTGTGTGTGTGGTGTGTGTGTGTGTGTGTGTGTGTGTGTGTGTGTGTGGTGTGTGTGTGAGTGTGTGTGGTGTGTGTGTGAGAGTGGTGTGTGAGTGTGTGTGTGTGTTAGAGAGAGAGAGTATGGGGTCAGGGTATGGGTGGAGGGCGTGGTCTGGGAAAATTGAAATGGTTTAAAAAAAATAGGTAGGATAATTACTCACTTAATGTCCTAAATAAACTGTGCTGTAAATCCAATACATTATTTTAAACGGTGGCAGAAAAGAAACATATTTTACCTATTGAACTATTCACCCCGAAAAACCCCACCCCACCCCATGATTATTAAATGCTTGTTCCCTTATGAGGCCACAGGCTTTCATATTTGCATGGCTGTATTTAACTTAATCTCTATACGAAGTAGGAAAATGAAGTCTGTCGATAAGACCTAATAGGATCAAGGCGGTACAGGAATTACACAGTTTATCAATTAGAATAAATTTACGGTGCTGCTATATATTATGGCAGCCTTGTACGAACCCTGCAGACGCAGCCGACGTCTCAATCTTTACAGTCGACATGGACTTGAAAGCGTTCCTGGTTTTCCTGTTGATGGTGGCCTGTGTGGCCGCATACACTAAGAGGTAAGTGTAGTCCTTTACTGAATATAGCTAGGTTACTGATAAACTCATCGAAAACAAACATAAACGAGCAGTTCCGAATGTAAAATATCAAATGCCGCGTGGTATAATTTGTGAACATTTGATACACCCTGACGTTTATGAGCGTCATGTCATCTACTTCGAGACATCTACTCTCAAGTGAAAACTTCTATTCTGTTATATCTGTAAATATCTAAGTCGAGTTGGTAGAGAAATGAATTCGAAGCTTTTTATAAAGTTGACATCTGATTGGCTCAAGAACCCACGCATCTGTCATTTAATTTGGGCGATCAAAGGGTTCATCTTAAGCGACGTCCTGTGAAGGTGAAATGGACTAAAGACCCGTTCAAGATTATTGCAATTATATAGCGACGTACATGCACATGTGTGTGTGTGTGTGTGTGTGTGTGTGTGTGTGTGTGTGTGTGGCTGCTTGTACTAGTCCAGACTAATGCCTATTTTATAGTGCTAGCCCACTGAGTCACCATGCCGCAGTTTAACATGAATACCCCACTCAGACACAGTATACTGACTCCGAACCGACCAATCATTGTTTTTCCCCCTTAATGCCGAGCGCCAGGCAGGGTAACAATAAGCACCATCTTTTAATATCTCTGGTATTTCGCGGCCGGGGATCGAACCCACGACCCTCCGCTCTCCGGGCAGACGCTCTATCCACTAGACCACGGAGGCGGCCACGTCTTGTCAGATCATCACGCAGATGATCAAATGTTAATGAGAAGGAAGAATACGTTAACTCACTGATCTCCTTATTTTGGTAGCTGTCTTATACATGCCGACTACTAACGGGATGATCCACATAGGCAAATAATACACCCCTGTCTCGGGACAACGTATGTTGTGTAACATCTGCTTGTATGTCGATGTATATGTTGTCTGCATGTGGCCAACTATTTCATATGTGTTGTGTGTGCTTCAGATGCCGCAAGACCTGTTACAGCAGGACGAGGTACACAACCAACTGCAGCAGCAGGTGGAGCTGGAGCAGGAGCAGGTGCACCAGATACAGGTGGGTACAGAAGAAGGTGCACAGGACAAGGCGTGTACAGGTACAGATCTGTACAGGTGCAGGTGGGTACAGAAGCAGGTACACAGGTACAGGTGTGTACAGGTACAGATCTGTACAGGTGCAGGTGGTACAGAAACAGGTACACAGGTACAGGTTGGTACAGAAACAGGTACCCAGTTACAGAGAAGTCAGGTGCATGTGCACAGATACAGGTGCACCAGATACAGGTGCCCAGATACAGGTGTGTACAGGTGCAGGTGCCCAGATACAGGTGTGTACAGGTGCAGGTGCACAGAAACAGGTGTGTACAGGTGCAGGTGCACAGGTACAGGTGTGTACAGGTGGGTGTGCGGATATACAGGTGGGTTATCACTCTACCCTATGAATGGGTATGTAAGATAAACTGTTATATATTGAAATCTGTGTCAAGCCATCTGTATGTCAGAGCTCACATGACGAAACAGGACGACACTGCATTCGTCATGGTTTAATTCGTTTTTTCGTTGTGTTATCCAGGACCTCTTCCTACACATGCTTCGGACCGTGTCCCAAAGGTGAGCTGTGCTACCTAGCAATTTACCTTTGATTGTTAGATATCATGGTTGTACGATCTTTAAATTTCTATGTCAGTCCGTCAGTTGATGCGCTATAACTACAGTTGACTGTGACTCCATTACACACTGCAGTGAATGGCGGCTGGTCCTCGTGGTCCAACTCCCAGATGATGGGCCCCTGCTCGGCCACGTGCGGCACTGGGCGCCAGCACTACAAGAGGACCAGATCCTGCACCAACCCAGCACCAGCTAATGGTGGAGCTCGCTGCTGGGGCACAGGGGAGTACACATATTCCTCCAACTGCAACAGCAATCCATGCCCAGGTAAAACTCACACACAGTTGTGATGACGCTAATTTGGGTCGTGTTTGGGTGTTCTGTCCTTGAGTGAGCGGGCGACACATTATTCGTGGTCAATATATTCCATATGTTAGTTTTAAAACTATAATACATTAGTTTGATCTCAATCAATAATCATTATAATTCAATATCATTTTTATTCAGAATGTAGGCCTCTCAGCACATAATTCTCAGTAGGCGCAGTTTATATGATGAATTAAAATACATTATCGTAATTGCCATTAGAAATAAGTATAAACAAAATACACCATACCGCTAACCTTTCGGCACTTACCTGTTCCGAGTGATTGAAACATAATGTTTAAATTCCTTTAGAAATTAAAGTGGCTTAAAGTAATAGGCTCTTTTTGAAACAGTATTTATAAATATGAAACAAATTCACCGTCAGTAAATGCATAGAGAGGGGGCGGTCGAGTAGCCTAGTGGTTACAGCGTTCGCTCGTCACGTCGAAGACCCGGGTTCGATTCCCGACATGGGTACAATGTGTGAAGCCCATTTCTGGTGTCCCCCGCCGTGATATTGCTGGAATATTGCTAAAAGCGGCGTAAAACCATACTCACTCAAATAGAGAGAGAGAGAGATGGTTTTCTATATGTAGAGATGGTTCAGCTTGATTTTCACGAATATTAAATTTGAATTAGATTGATCTACATATACAAGACTCGGACAAGACATGTAGCCATTAATACAATATTTATCAATCGTAAAATATACTGAACAACAAAGGTTCCTGTGACATTGAATAAGGTTTAATGCAAAGTTATGTTTTTTTACCAAATCTGAAACAATTTCGGTTTGCAAAAGATAAATGATTCCTGTAAGTGTTCAAATGGTTAAATTTGCCATACTGACTTCAGAAAATGCTTCATTTCATAAAAAAATCATGAACATGCCAAAATGTCAATTTACAAATCTATAGCGTGTGTGTCTCACGGAATGGACCAGGCGTCGCACAAAGTCCTGTGGGATATCACCAAATGGTGTTTCTGTGGACGTTAAATTGTCTTGCAACATCACGTTGACTCGATCCTGCTTCAAGCATACCCATGGATCGCAGACGCTCATTTTCGGACAGGCATGGCATTTCGTAAAGTTGAATAATTGCGTAATTTTGTTGTTTTTCTGAGTGGTTGTTGTCAGCACGATGCTAAACAATGCATATGGAATCCCGTTAACTCACATGTTTTTATACCCATTCTTGGGTAGTGAAATGCATGTGGCTCAACTTTTGCATGTAATGCATGCTTTTCTGTAGCATATGCTTTTTTGTGACTTGATTCCATACATGTACTACAATATTGAAAACCAAACTTTACTTGTTTGAAAAATACACTTAAATATTGGTGTCACAGGAACTTTTGATGTTGAGTATATGTTGATCCAAATGTGTAGATTATTTCAATCTCAGATTTTGTGATTATTTAGTGACTCGTTAGACTTGGGATATTTGGTTTGATTAACCAACAGAGGAAACGTTGATGTAAATACATGCTACTGTCAGTGAAAGTTTTTTTATGACGATATTTTAGTCGACGGTCAGTGGTCTGGCTGGGAGGACTGGACACCAGTGACCGAGTGCCCCGTCCTGTGCGGTGGAGGCCAGACCGACTTCACCCGCTCTCGCTCCTGCTCCAACCCCATGCACGGGGGCAGGGACTGTGAGGGCGAGGCCACACAGAACAGGGAGATGCACGAATGCAACACGGAACCCTGCGGGGGTAAGGCAGAAATCTCCTAGTGTAATCTGGACACATTCATTACATGTAGGAGTACCACATAGCACAATGGAGTGAGTGAGTTGGCTTTGGTGCTGCTTTGAACTGTGTTTCAATGTCAGCTTGATATAGGAGGGAATTCCGAAGTGATGCAGGTTCTCAGACAAACCTAGACACATGATTAGGGCGAACTGGAAATATTGACAGTGTATGACGTTAAACGCAACAGTCTGTACGCTGACAGGGCCTGCTGTCACTGAGCCTGACCACTCAATCCTCACCACCAGCCTCTTGCAACATTCTGGGTACCTAGGATCCGTTGCACAAAGCGTTCTTAGCACTAAGGTGGTCGTAAAGACCAAACTTTAATAACGGCTTACGATCATCGTAGCGCCAAGATCGCTTTGTGGAACGGTGCCCTGCCCATGCAGTCTACACGTGCCCTATGGAAATATTGTCATGGATATTTATCAAATTGAAGGTCGTTATATGCCTTCATATACTTGGGAATCTATTGCTGAGATTGCAGGTTGAAATTGTAAATAGCATATCTATCACTGTAATACTATTAAATTGCCACCGCCTCCATGGTCTAGTGGTAGAAAGTTCGCCCGGAGAGCGGAAGGTCCGGGATTCGATCCCAAGCCGCGTCATACCAAAAGACGTTAAAAGACGGTAATTCTTGTTACCCTACCTGGCGCTCGGCGTTGAGGGGCTAAAACATGGACTGATGGGCTCTGTATACTGTGTCTGAGTGGGCTGTTCATGTTAAACCGCGGCATGGTATCTCAGTGGACTAGCACTATAAAATTGGCATCTGTCCGTACTAGTTAAAGCATACACACACACACACGTGCATGCACGTCGCTACATAAGTGCAATTATCTTGGACGCGACGTTAAACCCAATTTCACCTCACCTATTTAATTGCCAGTTCCCATGGATGAGTAATATATCTGATCAATGTTTAAACTATTTCAATGTATGTGTCATACAGACAGGTGTCGTGAGGATAGCCCAACGTCTATCGCCCACAGTGACCCCCTCAAGTACTACGAGTGCACTGACAGTGTAGCCTACCTCAAGGAATGTCCAGACCATTCCACCTTCTCCTCTTCCGGCGAGGCATGTGTCCCCAACCCATGCGCGAATGAGGGCCTTCTCCGCCGTCACCCCAGCGACAGCAGGAAGTACCTGTTGTGTCTGTCAGGTGCAAGGGTCATCGACTTGGTCTGTGCACCCGGCAGCTTCTTCAATGAGGAAACCAAGGTCTGCCAGTAGGCCTCGTAATCGAAAGCTAGCAGTCAATAAACATTGCAAATATTTTCAATTTCGTTTTCTTTTGTAAAACATCACATCTATTCGTGGTTTGGTGCGATATCTTACAGTTACACTCATAAATACATTCCCTTGCCACTTATCGATTCCGTGGTTCTTCCACGTTCAACATGTTTTACTTCTGTAGATTAGTGTAGGGTCAATACTGAATAGTGAATGGGCGAGTGAGTGAATGTTGTGTGACGCCGAAGTCAGCAGAAGGTATCTAATTCCTCGCCAGATAAAACAAGGGTTGCCACATCGATATGATGCCTGGATAAATCAGGGGTTGGTAGTTCCACAGTGCCCGGGGACAACATGCATTGATAGTTCGACAGTCCCGGGGTAAAACAGGGTTTGATAGTTCGACAATGCCTGGGTACAACAGGGGTTGATAGTTCGACAATGCCTGGGTAAAACATGTGTTGATAGTTCGATAGTGCCAGAGTACAACAGGGGTTGATAGTTCGACAGTACCGGTGTAAAACATGTGTTGATAGTTCGATAGTGCCAGAGTACAACAGGGGTTGATAGTTCGACAGTACCGGTGTAAAACATGTGTTGATAGTTCGATAGTGCCAGAGTACAACAGGGGTTGATAGTTCGACAGTACCGGTGTAAAACATGTGTTGATAGTTCGACAGTGCCAAGTACAACAGGGGTTGATAGTTCGACAGTACCGGTGTAAAACATGTGTTGATAGTTCGACAGTGCCATAGTACAACAGGGGTTGATAGTTCGACAGTACCGGTGTAAAACATGTGTTGATAGTTCGATAGTGCCAGAGTACAACAGGGGTTGATAGTTCGACAGTACCGGTGTAAAACATGTGTTGATAGTTCGATAGTGCCAGAGTACAACAGGGGTTGATAGTTCGACAGTACCGGTGTAAAACATGTGTTGATAGTTCGATAGTGCCAGAGTACAACAGGGGTTGATAGTTCGACAGTACCGGTGTAAAACATGTGTTGATAGTTCGACAGTGCCAAGTACAACAGGGGTTGATAGTTCGACAGTACCGGTGTAAAACATGTGTTGATAGTTCGACAGTGCCATAGTACAACAGGGGTTGATAGTTCGACAGTACCGGTGTAAAACATGTGTTGATAGTTCGATAGTGCCAGAGTACAACAGGGGTTGATAGTTCGACAGTACCGGTGTAAAACATGTGTTGATAGTTCGATAGTGCCAGAGTAAAACACGGGGTTGATAGTTCGACAGTACCGGTGTAAAACATGTGTTGATAGTTCGATAGTGCCAGAGTACAACAGGGGTTGATAGTTCGACAATGTTTGTGGTATCGGAATTCGCTGTGTGTTAACTGTCTGAGTCCGATGACACGCCCCAGATGGACACATTAGTATTGTGAGCGTCAGGCCTGCGAGCAGCTTGTAACGGCACAGATCTCTCATCTATGACTTGGTATTGGAATACTCCAACACTGACAGCTGTATGACACGAGTCAGTATTCCAACATCAAATGTCAATGTAGTTTGTGGTAGACGTTTCTGCAAAGCTAAACGTAAATCAACACGAAATATGCTTAACTACAGTGAGTGAGTGAGTTAATGCTTTACGTCACATCGGCAATATTTCAGCCATATCGTGACGGGCTTAACTACAGACAGACATCACAAGAATACAAGAACTGCTAAGCAATGTGCCTTGTGAAATATTGAAAATAAAGTAGAAGAAAGAATGAATAGTAACAAAAGCCTAAAGTCTCATATACCTGATGAAAGTGAAATGTACGACCCATTTCAGAATATTAATTGTGAACAGTTTCTTGAGATTCTAGATGCGGAAAATGAAAATATATGAATTTCCAGAATGTGAGGAGGTGGGTTTAAATAATGTTAGAAGAAATAAATGAATCTATCAAGACCCCAAACCGTAGCAAGTCATCGGAGCCTGACAAAATGGAAAATGACTAACATTGATTAATTTAGTTGCATGTTCATTGCTGTAGTGGGATATTGTCTACCCTGACACATGGCTATCTGGCCGTTCACACATTGACACGATAAAGGTAACAAATTAGATCCAGACGCTTAGCGACCAATTACATTACTGAGCTGCTTCGGTAAATGTTCACCTACATACACAATAGATTAAATACATTTCTGGACAAAGTAGACACAATTTATGGATAACAACTTCTTTAATACTGTAAAGGCGACGTTTCGGTATAGATCCTTATAAGTCAAGCAAGACTGAATGAGGAACATAGTACAGAACATACGTAGTAGGTAATCCGATATTGTAACCATCGGCATATGAAAATATAAATTTCCCGGAAAAGAGTCATACATTTCTTAATCTGGTCTGTATCCTAACAAAACTGCTAAATCCAAAAAGAATGATCACATCCACAGAACATTTCTTTCTCTAACAGTAACTGGTCTGTTGTTTGTCATACTGATCAAAGTATGTCCAGTGTATACATGTGTTTATTATGAAGTTGGCTTGCTGCACTAGGGCAACCGTCTCACCTCGTGCCTGCACAGTCGTTGTTTCTCTACACTGCCAACACCTGACACACTTCTTCTCGGGCAAAAGTTCATATTTCATGCACCAAAACTACAGACAGTTTATTATTTCTCTGTGTCACATACCCACATGAGGTAGGGCATTTGCTGACGAGAAGTATTCTAACGGCGTTATAGTTTCAAATAGGTTCTAGGGCATCTTCTTACCCCGGTCTTAAGGACACATAACAGAGCCACCCGTGCCCCGTTTTGCCATTTGCCAGATAGTCAACATCAGGACAAAAATGTATATAAAAAACAGACTTTATTCATGAATCCATAAAAGCAGATCATGCTTGATTGCAGACATGAGCTTTGGTGAAATACAAAACGCAATTAAACATAAATAATCAAATAAACTGAACAGGTGTAGTGGGAAAGCATTCTTTCCGAGACCAAAAACATGATAGCATAAAAATAGCACACAGGTATCAAAAACATTTTGATTTCCTGCACATCCCTGATCTCATGTATTTGTTATAGCATCCACTGCTGAACGACTGTTTTATATTTACACACGAAAATACAATGATTCTGTACAATTCTATACACATCACAATTTGGTACTCATCGCACACATCCATCGTCCACAAAATACACACACACAAGTAACTGTCAAGAATGCCTGGATCAAACATATATCTTGAAGTTGGTGTGAAGCCAGTATTATCGCGTCAGGCAACACCAGAAATAGGCTTATGGCTTTGATGTAATGAACGAAGAGTAATCACGAGGCCACCTTGACGCCCAATTGATGCGAGGCATCAGTGTATCAGACATCAACAACATCGTCCTTGTTCTTATCGTGCACACCTTCACTTTTTGGCCCCTTCCTAATAAAGGAAGAGGCAATGTCAAAAGCTGGTGCCTCCTCAGACACCGGTATTTCATATCCGTCTGAATCAGTTTCACTTTCAGGTGATTTTGACGAATGAGTTGGTTCCTCTATCAAATTTGACCGTTCTTTCACGTAACCACTGTCATTTGGACTGGTCTCAACACGTCCTTTCTCCTCGATCGTTTGTGGGGATGTTTCCTCATGTGTATCAGGAGTTACCCCCTCCTTGATGTCGAGAGTTGTGTGCTCCTGATTCTTACTGGCGCCGCGAGTATGTCCGCCGGGAGGCTCCAGGATATGGTACTCTGGTTTTGCTTCCGAGGGTTTATCATCTTGGCCTTCTACGATCTTAGGCGTTGTAATAGATGCATCCCCTGCTTCAGTTCCCATGAATGACTCATCCGGTGTGTCGTAGGGATGAAATCGTTTGACTGGCTCCGTTTCAGGTATTTCTCGACTGTCTCTGTCTGGTAACAAGGGCAGATAATCACCACCGTAACTGTCCTCAGTTTGGAGGGTGGTTTTAGGTGACGTGTGGTCACTATTTTGCGATGTGCTGTGACCTCTTAACAAAGGTTCGTAGAATTCACTATGGCTGGAATTCCTGTTGTAAGCAGCCTTGTCTTTGTCGACCTCAACTTGAGGGCCCAGTGGTGGTCTAGGTGTGATGGGCGGGAGAGATGGAACTCGACTCAGCAGGTCAGGTACCGGGTGGGTGGTGGGCGACTCATCCTGCACAAAAAAAATAATTAACCTAGTGTTTTGTTTGTTTGTTGTTTATTGACGCACTCAGTAATATTCCAGCTATATGACGTCAGTCTGTAACAGACGATCCAGTGATTAACGTCATCAGCATCTACGTAATTTGGATACAATGACACGCATCAACAAAATCACCGAGCCTGACCACCCGATCCCGTTAGTCGCCTCTTACAACGAGCATAGCCACCTTTTACGGCAAGCATGGGTTGGTGAAGACCTATTCTCTACCTGGATCTTCACGAGTCCGCACCATAGAGCGCCTCCGCCTTCGTGGAGTAGTTTATATTTTGCAAGACAAACTGTCAGTCAGTCAGATTTTACTGTAGTAAAGACCTAAGACCAATTGTACATAAAATCTTCAATAGGCTATTGTTGAGATGTATACTAATTTAAATTCCTCACGCAGTTTGAATACATTAATTAATAATTTAGCAAATTTGACACTTTTTCTGGTTGAGATAAAGCATAGAGAAGCACTGCTGTACTACTTGTCACTGTTTCGTGTAGGCAATTGGTCCCTTTTGCCAGTTATACAGAATATGATATCTACCCACAAGCACCTTACATCTTATACATATATCAAATACATAAGGAACGACCATTTGATATTAACCGGGCGTAAGCTCGGATTTTGTATTGAGACCAAATATGTTTTGCAGCTACAGATGCAAACCTGATATTTTTTAAATTAAAACTACAACAAGATACATTGCAAAAATGTAATGTTCGTCGCTGACAAGTTTTTTCCCGACAATATGAAGCATAATGCGGTTTTTTTCAAGAATTTTCGGGGGTAATTTTTTTCGATAAAATCCCTGCCCTAAACAGTCTAAAAAGTTTTAGTATACTGCAGCTTTAGTATCAGTAGTCGTAGCAAGGGGCGATGTGGACACTCTGAGCCTGTGGAAGGTCCAAGAGTTGCTTCCCTTTAGCCTACTGAGCGTCATGTGCACTGTGGATCATAACTTTCCGAACGTAATAACATTCAGATCTGAATAATTCATGTCAATATGATCGTTTGGTGGTGACCTTGGCCACGTCGTGTCTCACCACAGCTTTGACGACATCGTATATGTTTTCCTCAGTGTAGTCCTCGTCGTACAGGTTGGGCAGGCTGGAGTGTTCAGGGCGGGGCATCAGAGGCGGCAGCGGTCTGCAATATACACATACATAGTGTACACAGTGAACTCCCACTGTGGCGGCTGCTGTGTTTAACTCCAAACAGGAATGGGTGAATACGTGACTTGCATCGTGTGACGTTACAGTCATAATCCCGAGATTTTGGTCTGGCCAAAACGTGGAGTTCTAGAAAAACTAAGTATTAGAGTCCCACATAATGTAAGAATGGGTCAAGCTAAGTATCATCGTACAATAATTATACTTCACCTGGCATGGTAAGACTGGGTCAAGATAATACATTTATATTCACAAGGCTGCAAGTCGTAAGAACCGTAACCTATGATTTATCTGCTGAGGTCGCTTTGTGTTGCACAGCCCAGTAGTAGTTGTGGCAGTCTCTAATCTTTACAAACCTTTCGCCTCATCCTGGGATGCGGTGTTTGTGATTGTTCAACATATCTTCCTCACCTGTTGATGCGTCTCCTCTTGCTCCTCTTCCTCCAGCAGAAGATGCCGAGCCACGTGCCCAACACGCCCAGCAGGAGGCTGATGAGGAGGGCCATCACCAGCAAGGCGATCCGCGACTCTGGCGGGGCCGCCGTCGTCACGCCAGGAGGGGCCGCCGTTGTGATGGGGCCTGACATGGAGAAGAAAGGATGCGATGTGCAACAAAATCAACTTGATATTTCAGAAGATCAACTTGATATTTCAGAACATCAACTTGATATTTCAGAAGATCGCCTTCAGAAGCACGTATTGTACACACAGAGCATCTTTACTGGTAGCACATGCCAAATAGATAGATAGACAGACAGACAGACAGACAGACAGACAGACAGACAGACAGACAGACAGACAGATGTCACAATCACCCCCCTTACATTTACCAGATTCCATCACCATCTCTATTACTTACAGCTGAAGTCGGGCAGGCTTTCTCCCAAGCAGTCTAACACATACTGAAATCTGAATAGAAAGTCAAACTCATTACATATCTACAACGTATTTGCAGAGTGAGTGAATGAGTATGAGGTTTTACGCCGATTTTAGCAATATTCCAGCAATACCAGATGGGGAAACCAGAAATGGGCTTCACACATTGTACCTATGTGGGGAATCGAACCCAGGTCTTCCGCGTGACGAGCGAACGTTTTTATAGTCTTCTATGTAGAGAACGTGCTCATCAAATTGATACTGATCGTTTAGATTGGACCAATATTATACGTTAAATTGTTTTTTGTATAACCAGTACTATATTACAACATACGTGCATCGTATGTACGGCTTAAATTTCGTGCACATCACTAGTTTCTACTCATAAAAACTACAGGTCACCTTGGCTTGTTTCATTTAACAGTTAATCTTCATGTTTATTGATTGATTGATTGATTGAGTGAGTGAGTGAGTTAACACTTGCAGTCATATCTGCATTATTCCAGCCATATAGCGACGAGAACAAGATGACATATATGCAAGTGAGTCACGAATACAAAGTTGTATTTAAAAACAAATTAGTCAAACATATTTGGCATAACAAAATTACGCATTTTTATTGGCACATGCAACATTTTGTTGAGTGAGTGAGTTGGCTTTAACACCGCTTTTAACAGTCTTCTAATTATATCACGGCGTGTCAGCTTAATGTGTGAGGAAAGCCCGAAGTGATGCATGTCTCAGACGTTTACCACTTCGGTGAAACCCACGAGCACGGGTATGGTGCTGACAAACCTACCAACATAATCGGGGCGAACCGGGATTTGAACCCACAATCATAGGTTTCTGGCGTGCCTAAGGGACGCAACTCTGCACAGGGAATCGCGGCGCCTTAGACGACTGGGCCCCCCGTGCCCCCCGTGCGCCCAACATTTTGTTGAAACCAACGAGCAGGGTGTACGGAGTGTGGTGCTGACAAGCCAAGAAACAATTAGGGCGGATCCGGCTTTCGAACCTAAGCCTTGCGAGTCTTAGCATGGTAAAGGGATGCAACTCTGCATAGCCAATTGCGAACGCCAGCATTGGGAAGTAGACATAGATAGGTTGTGAAAGTGAAGTCTGCAGTACCTGGTCTCCCTCGGTGGGACTGGGACGTCATTCGGTCTACATGCGATTCTGCGTCCGGATTTCTTCATGTCACAGGTGAAGTCTACGGGAAGGGAATCAGGGAAAGATTACTGTCTGACTTGTGTGCCATTTAATGAGAAACTAACATTTTTTTGTATGGAAATCAATGACCAAATCAAGTTATAAGAGAGCAATTCATTAACCAGGCCACGGATGATAAATCATCCATATGATAATGGGTACAAAACAGTATTCCAAAAGATTAAATGTCCTTTTGTGAAGATCCTGGGAACAAGGCTCTGTGATGTCCCATTTTCCCACTCACTTGCGTCTAGGGATGTGTGGTGCAGGTGGACGTTGAACTCCCGCTCCCCCAGACACGTCTCCAGCACCGTCTTGTTCTGCTGCACGATAAGGAGGTTGAAGTTACAGTAGTTGAACGGGGAGTGGATGTCACACAGACAGTTGTTGAACCTGCACATGTCAAACAGAGTGAGTGAGTGTTGTTTTACGCCACATTTAGCAATAGTCCAGCAATATCACGGCGGGGGACACCAGAAATGGGTTTCACACATTGTACCTCTCCGCGTGAAGAGCGAACGCTTTAACCACAAGGTTACCCCCCACCCATAAACACAATGACAAGTCACGGGTCTAATTAGGTCTAATTAGATCTGATTATTCGGTCCCAAGTCTGGAGCATAATGTCAGTGAAAGAAATCCAAATTTATGCTGTTATGGCTTTGTAGTAGTGTCTTCAATTTCCCTGATTACATGACCAAAATAGAGTGAAAGGATCTAAAATTTAAAATCATTGCATTGAATGTAATGTTATAAATTAAGGTTAAAATACCTCTCAAATTAGGAAAATAATAACTTCTAAAAAATCTGAAATTGGAACAAAATAACGATTTTTCCCAATTTGCCTGCCACGGGCAGTTAGTATAGAATGCTAGATAATTGCCGGCAAGTACACTGTCACATTCGTCATCCCAACATCTATGGGATCAGACTGAACTACTTTGATTTACGGTGTGTAAAGTGACGACACTGTATATTTTGTGTAACCGCATTTCCACAGCCTAAACGTATAGCGCCTTCAACCTTATCCAGACAACCAGATCAGTTTACATTTGATTTGCATTCTGATTTACCCTGAATCGTTTCATGGATCTATTACCTGATTACAAACTAGAATAAAAATACTTACGTTTCCATCTCAATAAAGATGTTTTCCCTTCGAAGGAGTTTATCCCGTGTTGTGACCGGGACGCGGACTCTCTCCTCACTGATGCAGGTGTGCGTCTCACTACAAATACAGCGTCTTGCTTGTAGTAGGTAGAGGAATGTATTATAACATATAACTAATTTCTCAATACATACCGTAAATGTTCACAGGTGATGCATGACTTCACGGCGACATATCGACGAAAACTACGTCATATCTATCTGTACAAAGGGATTGCAAACTCCAGTCACGGATTAAACAGATTGCAACAGATGACAGACCGGCCATAGTTAATAATTTTATTGTGCGCTAAAAGTGAGTAGAGTGCAGGTTGTTCTTTTTCATGGCCAGGTTACCACGACTGCGAACCATGTCTCAAGAGACGACCAAAGAGTATCGGGTGGTCACAATGCGTGTGTCAGAGTAACCCGAGCCGTGGAACATTGCTCATACTTTCAAACACTGGTTTTGCCTGACACAGACTCGAATATTTACTGGTCGCAAAAGCTTACGTGGGGTATTGCTTCGGGCCACAGTTATAGAGAATATTGCTAACTGCCGCATACAGAAGCCTTCAACATATTCAGTAGCATGTACTTACTTTGTGCCTTCTACTGGCAGAGGTGTTGCTAAGGCGTTGTAGATACATTTTCGGAGTTGTCGTGGTCGGAACCTGTACTCAGCTTCGCTCCTGGAATAGTGTCAGATGGGCATAGTGACTTAGGTGTACGGAGTCGGGTGTACGGAGTCGGGTGTACGGAGTCGGGTGTACGGAGTCGGGTGTAAGGAGTCGGGTGTAAGGAGTCGGGTGTAAGGAGTCGGGTGTAAGGAGTCGGGTGTTAGGAGTCGGGTGTTAGGAGTCGGGTGTAAGGGGTCGGGTGTTAGGAGTCGGGTGTAAGGGGTCGGGTGTTAGGAGTCGGGTGTACGGAGTCGGGTGTAAGGAGTCGGGTGTACGGAGTCGGGTGTAAGGAGTCGGGTGTACGGAGTCGGGTGTAAGGGGTCGGGTGTAAGGAGTCGGGTGTTAGGACGTGAGGTAATGTTAGACGTAACAGAACCAAAACTGTCACTGGACTTTCACTAATTTTGATGAGACCCTTTGGGATAGGTCTCCAGCCACCCATGCTTGTCGTGAAAAGCGACAATGCTTGTCGTAAGAGGCGACTAATGTGATCGGGTGGTCGACTTGGTTGAAGCACGTCATAGTCTCCCAGTTGCGTGGAACGATGCTCATGATGTCAATCACTGGATTGTCTGGTCCAGACCGCCGTAATGTAGCTAGAATATTCCGGCAACCGTTCCCATTCAACATGTTGAATACTGAATATTTTATGACATGAGCAATTATGGCATTTTCCAAATCACAAGCGTTGAGTGATTGAGTGAGTTGGGTTTAACACCGCTTTTAACAGTATTCCAGTTACATCGCGGCGTGTCAGCTTAATGTGGGAGGAAAGCTCGAAGTGATGCAGGTCTCAGACGTTTACCACTTCGGTGAAACCCACGAGCACGGGTATGGTGCTGACAAACCTAGAAACATAATCGGGGCGAACCTGGATTCGAACCCACAATCATAGGTTTCTGGCGTGCCCAAGGGACGCAACTCTGCACAGCGAATCGCGGCGCCTTAGACGACTGGGCCACCCGTGCCCCCCACCAGCGTTGAAATATTGACACTTCTCATCATAATCAAGCATATCATATTAAATATTTCTGATGAAGAACACGAACGCCAGAAAGGTAACACTTTCACAGTAGCTTCATTGCGGAAAGATATGTCAGATGTTATTGAAATTATTCATCACCACATACCTGGCATCGCTTTCCTTATGATCGTGGTCACGTCGGACACGGGGAGACATCGTTAACTGATAGCTGGAACGAAAGAAAAACAAACTATCGTCAAGTCATTAATACTACATGAGCGGCAGAACTGATGACGAACACCTGCAAAGGAGCACGTTGCACGAACAAGGTCGACAGGTATCTGAAGTGCTCGTGAGGGAAGAGTGCGCATTGTTTGTTTGTTGTTTAACGCCGCACTCAACAATATTCCAGCTATATGACGGCGCTCTGTAAATAATCGAGTCCGGACCAGACAATCCAGTAATTGACATCGTGATCATCGATCTACGCAATTGGGATACGCTGACATGCATCAACCAAGTCAGCGAGCCTGACCATCCGATGCCGTTAGTCGCACCCTTACGACAAGCATGGGTTCCTATAGGTCAAATATTCACGGTGTATGTGCGCATTGGTGAGTAGAAGTAGTAGTAGTAGTAGTAGTAGTAGTAGTAGTAGGGGAATGAAATGGAGTTGCGTTCAAGATTAATGCACTTACATATAGCGACGACGTGCATGCACACGTGTGTGTGTGTGTGTGTGTGTGTGTGTGTGTGTGTGTGTGTGTGTGTGTGCCGACTAATGTTGATTTCATCGTGCTAGCCCACTGAGATACCATGCCGCAGTTTAACACGAGTACCCCACTCAGACACAGAAAACTCCGGGCCGACCACTCCTTATTTTTGCCCCTTCATGCCGAGCGCCAGGCAGGGTAACAAGTACCATTCTTTAACGTTTTTTGAAATGACGCGGCCGGGGATCGAATCTCCGACCTTCCGCTCTGTGCTCGAGAGTGAGAAGATGTATAGATTGGCGATGAGTAAATGAATATTGTTCTTTCTGGTAAATATGCAGGTTCGAGTAAATATGCTAACAGTCCATTGTCTTTGTCGGGGCGACTCTTGAGCTGCGACCCACGGACAGCGGTTCCTGGCATGACTAAGGGACACAAGTGTGCACAGTAAGATGTGCAGTATTAAAGTACTCACGGAAATGAAAAAAAACTGTTTTTACGATCTCAGATTTTAAATAAATGCAGTTAATATACAAAATATATAAATATATTTAAACAACGCAATTAGTACCAATTGGGCCTTGGCACAAATACATCGTATCAAAACAGACTATTGTGAAACTGAGCATAACCAGGTGTTAGTAGATCAAGGTGAATGTCCATGACCTATGACACCTTGACGACAGGTGAAAACAGGTGCTTGAAACCCACGTGCATGTGATTTGTCAATGGTTAGTGATTTGTAGTGGCATTGTGGGATAGTGAATCATCGTCAAAATATCAGAACGTAAAAGTAACATATTCCCTTCTCAAACAACAACTTACATGTCATTATTATTATGTACATAAACATGGCTGTTATTTTTATTGTCGTTTTGATAACTTTTTTCCAGGCTAATTCGCATAATGCCTATAGCCTGTTTCTGCAATGTCAATTTGGACTTAGTTCAATTTTTGAAGGTTGAAAGTGCCTACAAATTACCTCCTGTAAAGTACATTTTGTATTGAGCACTGAGATAAAACTAGCAAATCCAGACTAGTACTTTTCCAGTTGTTTTGTTATTTCGTACTTACATCTACGTTATGCTTTGTGTCGATTATTAAATCCAGCAAAACAGGTTTTTTTCCATTTCCATGAGTACTTTTTAGATCACTGGGCCACCCGTGTCAGTCTACATTAAGTGTCGGCGTTGTAACGTGATACCAAAATGTCCTGCATATCATAATCCAAACAAGGAAAAGACAAAACAAACATTCATGACTCATGTGAACCATAACTGAAACAGATTTCAAGGAAACTAACTTCACCACACAAGAAAATAAAACAATTCTACCCTCTCGTCTAAAAGTACAAAACAATTGTTGCACTAAGTACGTGGCGCAGGCCTATTCCAATATTGATTTTGTTTTCAAACAACAAACAGATCTTTGAGAACTAAAACCTTTCTTTGGGCCACTGTCACCGGCCCAGCTGTACAGATATATCCCACGGAAATGACACAGGAGGGGGGGGGGGGGGGGGGGGGGGGGGGGGGGGGGGGGGGGGGGGGGGGGGGGGGGAATAGTACTGCAGTCGAGCCTGTTGAGAAAGTACTTGTAGTTACAATGACGACGATTCAGAACAGCAAAATGCCATTTTTCAGATTTTTGTTTCCGGGTTAAGTTTCTGAAAACGAAACATGTACTCTTGTCTCGTGGTTGGGTATGTGGGCGTATGCACATGCTTGTGTGTTCTTCAATCACTACTGGCGTCATCACCGTCGTGTGGTGTATCGACGGCTGACCTCCTACTGGCGTCATCACCGTCGTGTGTGTATCGACGCTGACCTCACTACTGGCATCCTCACCGTCGTGTGGTGTATCGACGCGGACCTCACTACTGACGTCATTACCGTCGTGGTGGTGTATCGACGCGGGCCTCACTAATGACGTCATTACCGTCGTGGTGGTGTATCGACGGCGGGCCTCACTATTGACGTCATCACGTCGTGTGGTGTATCGACACTGGCCTCACTAATGACGTCATCGCCGTCGTGTGGTGTATCGACGCGGGCCTCACTACTGACGTCATACCGTCGTAGTGGTGTATCGACGCGGGCCTCACTATTGACGTCATCACCGTCGTGTGGTGTATCGACACTGGCCTCACTAATGACGTCATCGCCGTCGTGTGGTGTATCGACGCGGGCCTCACTAATGACGTCATTACCGTCGTGGTGGTGTACGACGCGGGCCTCACTAATGACGTCATCGCCGTCGTGTGGTGTATCGACGCTGACCTCCTGCTGGCGTCATCGCCGTCGTGTGGTGTATCGACGCGGGCCTCACTAATGACGTCATTACCGTCGTGGTGGTGTATCCGACACTGGCCTCACTAATGACGTCATTACCGTCGTGGTGGTGCATCGACACTGGCCTCACTAATGACGTCATCGCCGTCGTGTGGTGTATCGACGCGGGCCTCACTAATGACGTCATTACCGTCGTGGTGGTGTATCGACGCGGGCCTCACTAATGACGTCATTACCGTCGTGTGGTGTATCGACACTGGCCTCACTAATGACGTCATCGCCGTCGTGGTGGTGTATCGACACTGACCTCACTAATGACGTCATCACCGTCGTGTGGTGTATCGACACTGACCTCACTAATGACGTCATTACCGTCGTGGTGGTGTATCGACGCGGGCCTCACTAATGACGTCATTACCGTCGTGTGGTGTATCGACACTGACCTCACTATTGACGTCATCGCCGTCGTGTGGTGTATCGACACTGACCTCACTATTGACGTCATCGCCGTCGTGTGGTGTATCGACGCTGGAGGAAGGAAGTTGGCAGCACTTATCTACCATTGTGAAAACAGCCCTACATCCTGAGTATTTATCTACATCGACAATTATCCCCGGTACTCTAGTTAATGACAGTTTGTGTCCGGTGCACGTCTCGTGCGTAACAATATGTAGATTTAGTCACATACCATTCATGAGGTATCTAGAACTAAAGCAGCTATTCGTACATGTTCCTGCAGTAAACTACTTTGTCATCACCTCTATTTAAGATGTCTTCTAGACACATTCACTTGCATTCATTTAGAGCGTAACAAATGTGCTGCACGGTGCAAATAATATTCTTCACGTTTCTGACCCGTGAAAATCGGGGTTAGGATTAGTCTTCAGCAACCCATCAAAAAATCAAAAAGTACCGGGTATCATACGGAAAGACAACGAGGTGACTATCCTGCGGTGGGAAAAGGTTTTACACATTATTTAAATACATGGTATATCCATGACATATCCATGGCATATCCTTGAAAATCAGGTGAAATAGCAGAGTGTATAACGCTGCAGCGTCAACGCCTCCGATACATTAGCCGTACACAGTACAGTTGCGAATTATTCAGTCATAAAACTGTTGACTTAACAGCTGAACCATTAATCCTGTCTGCAAATACCCGGTCGCTCAGGCATAGACAGTTTTAGGGTGAGAATGGGGCTATGAAATATGACTTAGTTTGTCGGTCAACAGGGATCATTTACGGGGGATGTGCCTCCTCACCATGCACTCTATCTCGCTATGTACATTCAGCCTGATCTCATTACAATCAGATGTTAGTTCTCGCCACCACTAAAAGATCTGAGGACACCCAATTACGGGTTACGTTAGAACGACCTTTAGACAACTTTGACGACCATTTAAATTACTCACAAGAGGTTGACATTAGCCAATGAGAACACAGCTGTCTCGAACTTTACGACACAAGCTTGAAACTGGCGATTTTCATTCCAGGCAACGCTTTGAAAATTATCGATTTCAAATTTGAAAAATGAACAAACAAAAATTCTGGAATGTCTAATAGATGACCGAGATTGTATGGCAGAATTTTCCACGGGATATGCAAAGTCTCTTCCGTTTCAAATGTTTTGTTTCCCAATTGAAGCGATTTTGACGGAATCAGTCGTACAGTCTGTAACTGACGTTCGGAATACCTCGTGTTAAGCATTTCGAGGTTGCAAGATAAGAAAACACATCCGACAGATACGTTCCTGTTCTGGTAAGCGACGCTCTGATTGGTCGGATGAAAGGTCGTCCTGACGTGACCCGTGATGTGATGTTCTCAGATCCTTGTTCAACGATAGGTAGAGCTAAGATCTGATTTTAATGAGGTTGCATTTAGCCGATATATCGCAATTATATGTAATCGACTACTGTATACAGTTAGTTACCACAGGCAACATGATAAAGAGAGATAATTTCATAAATATGTCACAAGGTTCAACCGTCGCGTCCAAGATTATCTCACTAATACGTAAGCATGGCTGCACGTTCTGGTCTAAACGAGCCTTGTCCATGCCGCAGTTGACACGGATATCCCAATCAGACATATTATACTGACTCCGAGCCGACCATGTTTTATCTCCTTAATGCCGAGCGTCAGGCAGTGAAACAACAAGTAGCGTATTTTATGTGACACGGCCAGGGAATCGAACCATCCACACGGCAAGGACAGGCAACAGCGACTACATAGCATGGCAACATGCATGTATTGCCGTCATTCACATACAAAATCTAAACAATCCTTGAGTAGCTAATCATGACTAACTGACATGTACTAGGAGACACATGACCCGGAAGTGTCTGCTCTGTGTACATAAAGTGCGGGACTTTATGTTAAGGTTTACATCTAAAGCTAAGCTTTGTAATAGACTTCTATATCTTTAGTCGTGTGGAACGAACGACAAACCCTGGACACAATGCGTGTTTGTTGTCAAGGATCCAGATATACCAGGGCTTGTTGGGCAACCTAGTGGTCACGCCGAAGACCCGGGTTCGATTACCCACATGAGTACAATGTGTGAAGCCCATTTCTGGTGTCCCCCGCCGTGATATTGCTGGAATATTGCTAAAAGCGGCGTAAAACCATACTCACCAGGGCTTGAAACAATCGAATCTGGACCTGAGAACCCAGTGATTGATATCATGATCAACACCTCAGACTGTCACGGCAGTATCACACGCGTCGCACTATGGCGGAAATAATGCCGATGCGACGTTAAATTTAAACTCACTCTCTATGACAGGCGGTTCACTACGTCACCGACCATGACCACACTAGATATACATGTTATGTGTGTAGGTATGTGGAAAGTAATTATGCATGTGTGCTTTTAAAAACAATATTGTGGTTTCATGAAGCACATACATGTGAAGTGGTCCTTTAAGTTGTGTTTACATTTAGTTCTAATGAAGATAAGATTCATAAAGGTGTTTTTTTCATAAACCTTTATTGTCAATTTCACACGCTTCCTCTAAATTGTGGCGTTCTGTGCGGTTTAAACATATGTATTTGTAGAAAAACAATGTTGATACTAGTAAGTCATTTGGGTGTGATTTATGTTACCATGATACACATACCAACGACCTGAAGCCAGGAATATAGCACGAACGTGACCCCCCCCCCCCCCCCCCCCCCCTTAGTTGTTATTCAAAACCCCATCAGACGATAATTGCTGAAGTTGTGAACTAATACTTTGATAAATGTTAACTATTCAATTGATATTTAACTAATGGATCATAAAATAAGAATACGGGTACGTATTACATAAACAGGGAGTGTTGTATGTTGCAGGTCCCTGCTCTTACTAATTACCCTTCTTACCTAACATTGTATCATAGTAGCCCTTCACGACTCTTATATAACTGTTGTAATATCGCATAGACCATTTCAAAAGAATGCATAAATCCTTACGCTATACATGTATAATGATATTGATAAGAACATTTGGTTTGTTTATTTGTTCCATTCGCCACGATGTTCGTAGAATACATACCACACCTCTTTTGATATTTTTACCCTTCCATTATACACAAAACTGATTCTCATAATATGCTAAGTTTATAATAAAATAACATAACTGTTTATCCCTATCACATTGTGAGATGAAATAGATACATCCCTCGGTATTCATGGTAACATATCTTGTCTTCCTGAAGCAGTACTACTAATCAGCCATCTGTTCAAACAACAACATCCCTATTTATGGCAATAAATTGTCCCAGCCCTGAGGACATAATAGCCACGAGGATGCAAGTATTAATTATTCCTTAGCAATTTAAATGTCCGAACAGTATATTGCTGACTGACTGTCTGACGCGTGTACTGGTTCTGGGAGAACGCCACACCTGGTCTCACTGTGATGGTCCAGTGGTTACGTTGACCACTTACGTAACCCGACCTCTTGTCTGCATGACCGACCAAGCACACAAGCAAAACACATTGTGGCATAAACCATCGCAACATTGTTCAGCACTTGAAAGGGGATTATCTGACTGGTGACTTCGATTAGATAACCTTATTCACAGAGGGTGACACACACGCGGGGGCGGACTGGTATTTCCTAGTTGCGCGATTGTATATGTGCATCAATAGACTATTCCGGAGGTGTAGTGGTTTTCAACACAATACCACTTTTTACTGACTGTACAGATTAATACAACAAACATATGTAGGTCGGAGAAACATTGTATACGTATGAAAACATTTTGATAAACATCTGTTGCGAGAATCGTGAACATGACCCAGCTGCATAGCACAGAGTACAGTGGTATGTATGCTCATTCAAGGTTGGGGCATTGATCAAGATGCGATTGATATTACAAATCTCAACATCAGTCATAAGTGTGTATATTGCCCCACAAGACAATGTACATATTTTTATAAACCGTGGCCTATGTAAATATATTCACACAACAAAAAAAGCCAACAGAATGAGATTTGAACACCCTGTTAGCATCATTGAGACAATAACATATATAGTTTGTACATGATTTTGGTACAAAGACTGGAAAAATATACTTGTGACAATATTATCGAAAAATAAATATCATAACAACGATTTATGACGATTGTAATATTGAGAAAGACAATGGCATTTTTTAAAATGACACCACTAAAAGACTTACCTCAAAGTAACTCCACTGTTCCAAGTTTTATCTGTTGAAAATAACGACAGAAATCCGCTACACAGTAGAAGATCAGTGGCACTCAATGGCGGATAGAGAAATAGAATTGACAATGTGACCGGCGACCTCACCTCGTCTCAACCTATTTCCGTTGTCTCTGACTGTCCTGTGCCCGTCGCTGTATGGGAACAAAGTCGCCCCTGCACCGTTCAGTATATAATCTACCGCCACTACGACCACCTCGTAAGGAAATGGGACGGGACGCTGAGGCACATCGGTCACTTGGGTTCAGTAGTTACATGAACGCTCAACAATCCGCCACTGCCACTTTGTCACCTATCCTGAGTCAACTGGCGGCCATGTGTTTACGCGACATCTTACCTGACACGGGCAGGTAACTCTGTTGATTACCATTTACCTGTACGTGGGAAAATTTGCGTTGCAATTCATCATGTGTGGTTCGATTCTCTGATTTACCTGGAAAGCGATAATTTTAAGCGGAACCGTTTCTAGTGTGTAAGAAGAATGTTATTTATCGCTGTTAATAAGCTGTCAATGTTACTGACACTATATTAGAAACGAGTAATGAAATTTGTGTGCCGACGAAGCCAAGTCAATTTCGTCTGTTTTATGTTAAATGTTAAACACCTAACACCCCAAAGTGTTACCATGACAAATTTGTTTCTTAAAGTAAAAGTTATAACGGTTTATATATCGTAATCCCTAATTGAAGATACACATGGTCAAAGTGCCCCCCCCCCCCCCCCCCCCCCAACACACACACACACACGCACGCACGCACGCACGCACGCACGCACGCACGCACACACACACACACACATACACACACACACTATGCTCCCCTGACTGGACTGGACCATTCAACACCCATCACAAAAAAAGGTTAATATTTGAAATCCGTAATATCCTATTACAACCAACCAATAAGCTAGTCTGGAATGATCGATACTTTAGATTATTGCATTTTTGGTTCCATTTGCTGTTGGTGTCAATTATATGTGTTTTGCATCTCTTCTGTATTCCTTTAAGCCAACAGCTGTCAAGATTAATGCGTTTTGCTTTCTGTGTTCTTACATCAGATGATATCGAGAAAGTTGTCCTGTGTGGTAGTGATGCAGAAGCCCGATGTGAGAGTGATGAAGTTGTCTGGTGTGAGAGTGCTGCAGTTGTCTGGTGTGGTAGTGATGCAGTTGTCATGTGTGATAGTGATGCAGTTGTCTGGTGTGGTAGTGGTGCAGTTGTCTGGTATGGTAGTGATGCAGTTGTCTGGTGTGAGAGTGATGCAGTTGTCTGGTATGGTAGCGATGCAGTTGTCTGGTGTGGTAGTGGTACAGTTGTCCGTTTGAGAATGATGCAGTTGTCTGGTGTGAGAGTGATGCAATTGTCTTGTGTGGTAGTGGTGCAGTTGTCCTGTGTGGTAGTGATGGAGTTGTCTGGTGTGGTAGTGATGCAGTTGTCATGTGTGGTAGTGATGCAGTTGTCATGTGTGGTAGTGGTGCAGTTGTCTGGTATGGTAGTGATGCAGTTGTCTGGTGTGAGAGTGATGCAGTTGTCTGGTATGGTAGCGATGCAGTTGTCTGGTGTGGTAGTGATGCAGTTGTCTGGTGTGAGAGTGATGCAATTGTCTTGTGTGGTAGTGGTGCAGTTGACCTGTGTGGTAGTGGTGCAGTTGTCTGGTGTGGTAGTGATGCAGTTGTCCTGTGTGGTAGTGATGCAGTTGTCTGGTGAGAGATTGATACAGTTGTCTGGTGTGAAAGTGATGCAGTTGTCTGGTGTGGTAGGGATGCAGTTGTCTGGTGTGGTAGGGATGCAATTGTCTGGTGTGGTAGTGATGCAGTTGTCTGGTGTGGTAGTGGTGCAGTTGTCTGGTGTGGTAGTGATGCAGTTGTCTGGTGTGGTAGGGATGCACTTGTCTGGTGTGGTAGTGGTGCAGTTGTCTGGTGTGGTAGTGGTGCAGTTGTCTGGTGTGGTAGTGGCGCAGTTGTCTGGTGTGGTAGTGGTGCAGTTGTCTGGTGTGGTAGTGATGCAGTTGTCTGGTGAGAGATTGATACAGTTGTCTGGTGTGAAAGTGATGCAGTTGTCTGGTGTGGTAGGGATGCAATTGTCTGGTGTGGTAGTGATGCAGTTGTCTGGTGTGGTAGTGATGCAGTTGTCTGGTGTGGTAGTGATGCATTTGTCCGGTGTGGTAGTGATGCAGTTGTCTGGTGTGGTAGTGATGCAGTTGCCAGGTGTGTGAGTGATACAGTTGTCTGATGTGGTAGTGATGCAGTTGCCTGGTGTGGTAGCGATGCAGTTGTCTGGTGTGGTAGGGATGCAGTTGTCTGGTGTGGTAGTGGTGCAGTTGTCTGGTGTGGTAGGGATGCAGTTGTCTGGTGTGGTAGTGATGCAGTTGTCTGGTGTGAGAGTGATGCAGTTGTCTGGTGTGGTAGGGATGCAGTTGTCTATTGTGGTAGGGATGCAGTTGTCTATTGTGGTAGTGGTGCAGTTGTCTGGTGTGGTAGTGATGCAGTTGTCTGGTGTAGTAGTGATGCAGTTGTCTCGTGTGGTAGTTATGCAATTGTCTGGTGTGGTAGTGATGCAGTTGTCTGGTGTGGTAGTGATGCAGTTGTCCTGTGTGGTAGTGATGCAGTTTTCCTGTGTGGTAGTGATGCAGTTGTCTGGTGTGGTAGTAATGCAGTTGTCTGGTGTAAGAGTGATTCAGTTGTCTCGTGTGGTAGTGGTGCAGTTGTCTGGTGTGAGAGTGATGCAGTTGTCTGGTGTGAGAGTGATGCAGTTGTCTGGTGTGGTAGTAATGTAGTTGTCTGGTGTTGTAGTGAATCAGTTGTGTCGTGTGGTAGTGGTGCAGTTGTCTGGTGTGAGAGTGATGCAGTTGTATGGTGTGAGAGTGATGCAGTTGTCTGGTGTGGTAGTGATGCAGTTGTCCGGTGTGAGAGTGATGCAGTTGTCCCTTGTGGTATTGATGCAGTTGTATGGTGTGGTAGTGATGCGGTTATCCGGTGTGAGAGTGATACAGTTGTCTGGTGTGGTAGTGATGCAGTTGTCCCGTGTGGTAGTAATGCAGTTGTCCTTTGTGGTAGTGGCGCAGTTGTCTGGTGTGAGAGTGATGCAGTTGTCCCGTGTGGTAGTAATGCAGTTCACCTTTGTGGTAGTGGCGCAGTTGTCTGGTGTGAGAGTGATGCAGTTGTCCCGTGTGGTAGTAATGCAGTTGTCCTTTGTGGTAGTGGCGCAGTTGTCCGGTGTGAGAGTGATGCAGTTGTCCCGTGTGGTAGTAATGCAGTTGTCTGGTGTGGTAGTGGCGCAGTTGTCTGGTGTGAGAGTGATGCAGTTGTCCCGTGTGGTAGTAATGCAGTTGTCCGGTGTGGTAGGGGTGCAGTTGTCCCGTGTGGTAGTGATGCAGTTGTCTGGTGTGGTAGTGATGCGGTTATCCGGTGTGAGAGTGGTGCAGTTGTCTGGTGTGGTAGTGGTGCAGTTGTCCCGTGTGGTAGTAATGCAGTTGTCTGACGTGAGAGTGTTTCAGTTGTCTGGTGTGGCAGTGAAGCAGTTGGCTTGTGTGGTAGTGATTAAGTTGTCTGGTGTGGTAGTGATTCAGTTGTCTCGTGTGGTAGTGGTGCAGTTGTCTGGTGTGGCAGTGGTGCAGTTGTCTGGTGTGAGAGTGATGCAGTTGTATGGTGTGGTAGTGATGCGGTTATCCGGTGTGAGAGTGATGCAGTTGTCTAGTGTGGTAGTGATGCAGTTGTCTGGTGTGGTAGTGATGCAGTTGTCCGGTGTGAAATGCAGTTGTCCTGTGTGGTAGTGGTGCTGTTGTCTGGTGTGGGAGTAATGCAGTTGTTTGACGTGAGAGTGTTTCAGTTGTCTGGTGTGGTAGTGATTAAGTTGTCTGGTGTGGTAGTGATTAAGTTGTCTGGTGTGGTAGTGATTCAGTTGTCTCGTGTGGTAGTGATGCAGTTGTCTGGTGTGGTATTGATGCAGTTGTATGGTGTGGTAGTGATGCGGTTATCCGGTGTGAGAGTGATGCAGTTGTCTGGTGTGGTAGTGATGCAGTTGTCCCGTGTGGTAGTAATGCAGTTGTCCTTTGTGGTAGTGGCTCAGTTGTCTGGTGTGAGAGTGATGCAGTTGTCCCGTGTGGTAGTAATGCAGTTCACCTTTGTGGTAGTGGCGCAGTTGTCTGGTGTGAGAGTGATGCAGTTGTCCCGTGTGGTAGTAATGCAGTTGTCCTTTGTGGTAGTGGCGCAGTTGTCCGGTGTGAGAGTGATGCAGTTGTCCCGTGTGGTAGTAATGCAGTTGTCTGGTGTGGTAGTGGCGCAGTTGTCTGGTGTGAGAGTGATGCAGTTGTCCCGTGTGGTAGTAATGCAGTTGTCCGGTGTGGTAGGGGTGCAGTTGTCCCGTGTGATAGTGATGCAGTTGTCTGGTGTGGTAGTGATGCGGTTATCCGGTGTGAGAGTGGTGCAGTTGTCTGGTGTGGTAGTGGTGCAGTTGTCCCGTGTGGTAGTAATGCAGTTGTCTGACGTGAGAGTGTTTCAGTTGTCTGGTGTGGCAGTGAAGCAGTTGGCTTGTGTGGTAGTGATTAAGTTGTCTGGTGTGGTAGTGATTCAGTTGTCTCGTGTGGTAGTGGTGCAGTTGTCTGGTGTGGTAGTGGTGCAGTTGTCTGGTGTGAGAGTGATGCAGTTGTATGGTGTGGTAGTGATGCGGTTATCCGGTGTGGTAGTGATGCAGTTGTCTGGTGTGGTAGTGATGCAGTTGTCCGGTGTGAAATGCAGTTGTCCTGTGTGGTAGTGGTACAGTTGTCTGGTGTGGTAGTGATGCAGTTGTCCGGTGTGAAATGCAGTTGTCCTGTGTGGTAGTGGTGCTGTTGTCTGGTGTGGTAGTAATGCAGTTGTCTGACGTGAGAGTGTTTCAGTTGTCTGGTGTGGTAGTGATTAAATTGTCTGGTGTGGTAGTGATTAAGTTGTCTGGTGTGGTAGTGATTCAGTTGTCTCGTGTGGTAGTGATGCAGTTGTCTGGTGTGGTATTGATGCAGTTGTATGGTGTGGTAGTGATGCGGTTATCCGGTGTGAGAGTGATGCAGTTGTCTGGTGTGGTAGTGATGCAGTTGTCCCGTGTGGTAGTAATGCAGTTGTCCTTTGTGGTAGTGGCTCAGTTGTCTGGTGTGAGAGTGATGCAGTTGTCCCGTGTGGTAGTAATGCAGTTGTCTGACGTGAGAGTGTTTCAGTTGTCTGGCGTGGCAGTGAAGCAGTTGTCTGGTGTGGTAGTGATTAAGTTGTCTGGTGTTGTAGTGAATCAGTTGTCTCGTGTGGTAGTGGTGCAGTTGTCTGGTGTGGTAGTGGTGCAGTTGTCTGGTGTGGTAGTGATGCAGTTGTATGGTGTGGTAGTGATGCGGTTATCCGGTGTGAGAGTGATGCAGTTGTCTAGTGTGGTAGTGATGCAGTTGTCTGGTGTGGTAGTGATGCAGTTGTCCGGTGTGAAATGCAGTTGTCCTGTGTGGTAGTGGTGCAGTTGTCTGGTGTGGTAGTAATGCAGTTGTCTGACGTGAGAGTGTTTCAGTTGTCTGGTGTGGTAGTGATTAAGTTGTCTGGTGTGGTAGTGATTAAGTTGTCTGGTGTGGTAGTGATTCAGTTGTCTCGTGTGGTAGTGATGCAGTTGTCTGGTGTGGTAGTGATGCAGTTGTATGGTGTGGTAGTGATGCGGTTATCCGGTGTGAGAGTGATGCAGTTGTCTGGTGTGGTAGTGATGCAGTTGTCCCGTGTGGTAGTAATGCAGTTGTCCTTTGTGGTAGTGGCTCAGTTGTCTGGTGTGAGAGTGATGCAGTTGTCCCGTGTGGTAGTAATGCAGTTCACTTTTGTGGTAGTGGCGCAGTTGTCTGGTGTGAGAGTGATGCAGTTGTCCCGTGTGGTAGTAATGCAGTTGTCCTTTGTGGTAGTGGCGCAGTTGTCCGGTGTGAGAGTGATGCAGTTGTCCCGTGTGGTAGTAATGCAGTTGTCTGGTGTGGTAGTGGCGCAGTTGTCTGGTGTGAGAGTGATGCAGTTGTCCCGTGTGGTAGTAATGCAGTTGTCCGGTGTGGTAGTGGTGCAGTTGTCCCGTGTGGTAGTGATGCAGTTGTCTGGTGTGGTAGTGATGCGGTTATCCGGTGTGAGAGTGGTGCAGTTGTCTGGTGTGGTAGTGGTGCAGTTGTCCCGTGTGGTAGTAATGCAGTTGTCTGACGTGAGAGTGTTTCAGTTGTCTGGTGTGGCAGTGAAGCAGTTGGCTTGTGTGGTAGTGATAAGTTGTCTGGTGTGGTAGTGATTCAGTTGTCTCGTGTGGTAGTGGTGCAGTTGTCTGGTGTGGTAGTGGTGCAGTTGTCTGGTGTGAGAGTGATGCAGTTGTATGGTGTGGTAGTGATGCGGTTATCCGGTGTGGTAGTGATGCAGTTGTCTGGTGTGGTAGTGATGCAGTTGTCCGGTGTGAAATGCAGTTGTCCTGTGTGGTAGTGGTACAGTTGTCTGGTGTGGTAGTGATGCAGTTGTCCGGTGTGAAATGCAGTTGTCCTGTGTGGTAGTGGTGCTGTTGTCTGGTGTGGTAGTAATGCAGTTGTCTGACGTGAGAGTGTTTCAGTTGTCTGGTGTGGTAGTGATTAAGTTGTCCCGTGTGGTAGTGATTAAGTTGTCTGGTGTGGTAGTGATTCAGTTGTCTCGTGTGGTAGTGATGCAGTTGTCTGGTGTGGTATTGATGCAGTTGTATGGTGTGGTAGTGATGCGGTTATCCGGTGTGAGAGTGATGCAGTTGTCTGGTGTGGTAGTGATGCAGTTGTCCCGTGTGGTAGTAATGCAGTTGTCCTTTGTGGTAGTGGCTCAGTTGTCTGGTGTGAGAGTGATGCAGTTGTCCCGTGTGGTAGTAATGCAGTTGTCTGACGTGAGAGTGTTTCAGTTGTCTGGCGTGGCAGTGAAGCAGTTGTCTGGTGTGGTAGTGATTAAGTTGTCTGGTGTTGTAGTGAATCAGTTGTCTCGTGTGGTAGTGGTGCAGTTGTCTGGTGTGGTAGTGGTGCAGTTGTCTGGTGTGAGAGTGATGCAGTTGTATGGTGTGGTAGTGATGCGGTTATCCGGTGTGAGAGTGATGCAGTTGTCTAGTGTGGTAGTGATGCAGTTGTCTGGTGTGGTAGTGATGCAGTTGTCCGGTGTGAAATGCAGTTGTCCTGTGTGGTAGTGATGCAGTTGTCTGGTGTGGTAGTAATGCAGTTGTCTGACGTGAGAGTGTTTCAGTTGTCTGGTGTGGTAGTGATTAAGTTGTCTGGTGTGGTAGTGATTAAGTTGTCTGGTGTGGTAGTGATTCAGTTGTCTCGTGTGGTAGTGATGCAGTTGTCTGGTGTGGTAGTGATGCAGTTGTCCGGTGTGAGAGTAATGCAGTTGTCCTGTGTGGTAGTGATGCAGTTGTCTGGTGTGGTAGTGATGCAGTTGTCCGGTGTGAAATGCAGTTGTCCTGTGTGGTAGTGGTACAGTTGTCTGGTGTGGTAGTGATGCAGTTGTCCGGTGTGAAATGCAGTTGTCCTGTGTGGTAGTGGTGCTGTTGTCTGGTGTGGTAGTAATGCAGTTGTCTGACGTGAGAGTGTTTCAGTTGTCTGGTGTGGTAGTGATTAAATTGTCTGGTGTGGTAGTGATTAAGTTGTCTGGTGTGGTAGTGATTCAGTTGTCTCGTGTGGTAGTGATGCAGTTGTCTGGTGTGGTATTGATGCAGTTGTATGGTGTGGTAGTGATGCGGTTATCCGGTGTGAGAGTGATGCAGTTGTCTGGTGTGGTAGTGATGCAGTTGTCCCGTGTGGTAGTAATGCAGTTGTCCTTTGTGGTAGTGGCTCAGTTGTCTGGTGTGAGAGTGATGCAGTTGTCCCGTGTGGTAGTAATGCAGTTGTCTGACGTGAGAGTGTTTCAGTTGTCTGGCGTGGCAGTGAAGCAGTTGTCTGGTGTGGTAGTGATTAAGTTGTCTGGTGTTGTAGTGAATCAGTTGTCTCGTGTGGTAGTGGTGCAGTTGTCTGGTGTGGTAGTGGTGCAGTTGTCTGGTGTGGTAGTGATGCAGTTGTATGGTGTGGTAGTGATGCGGTTATCCGGTGTGAGAGTGATGCAGTTGTCTAGTGTGGTAGTGATGCAGTTGTCTGGTGTGGTAGTGATGCAGTTGTCCGGTGTGAAATGCAGTTGTCCTGTGTGGTAGTGGTGCAGTTGTCTGGTGTGGTAGTAATGCAGTTGTCTGACGTGAGAGTGTTTCAGTTGTCTGGTGTGGTAGTGATTAAGTTGTCTGGTGTGGTAGTGATTAAGTTGTCTGGTGTGGTAGTGATTCAGTTGTCTCGTGTGGTAGTGATGCAGTTGTCTGGTGTGGTAGTGATGCAGTTGTATGGTGTGGTAGTGATGCGGTTATCCGGTGTGAGAGTGATGCAGTTGTCTGGTGTGGTAGTGATGCAGTTGTCCCGTGTGGTAGTAATGCAGTTGTCCTTTGTGGTAGTGGCTCAGTTGTCTGGTGTGAGAGTGATGCAGTTGTCCCGTGTGGTAGTAATGCAGTTCACTTTTGTGGTAGTGGCGCAGTTGTCTGGTGTGAGAGTGATGCAGTTGTCCCGTGTGGTAGTAATGCAGTTGTCCTTTGTGGTAGTGGCGCAGTTGTCCGGTGTGAGAGTGATGCAGTTGTCCCGTGTGGTAGTAATGCAGTTGTCTGGTGTGGTAGTGGCGCAGTTGTCTGGTGTGAGAGTGATGCAGTTGTCCCGTGTGGTAGTAATGCAGTTGTCCGGTGTGGTAGGGGTGCAGTTGTCCCGTGTGGTAGTGATGCAGTTGTCTGGTGTGGTAGTGATGCGGTTATCCGGTGTGAGAGTGGTGCAGTTGTCTGGTGTGGTAGTGGTGCAGTTGTCCCGTGTGGTAGTAATGCAGTTGTCTGACGTGAGAGTGTTTCAGTTGTCTGGTGTGGCAGTGAATCAGTTGGCTTGTGTGGTAGTGATAAGTTGTCTGGTGTGGTAGTGATTCAGTTGTCTCGTGTGGTAGTGGTGCAGTTGTCTGGTGTGGTAGTGGTGCAGTTGTCTGGTGTGAGAGTGATGCAGTTGTATGGTGTGGTAGTGATGCGGTTATCCGGTGTGGTAGTGATGCAGTTGTCTGGTGTGGTAGTGATGCAGTTGTCCGGTGTGAAATGCAGTTGTCCTGTGTGGTAGTGGTACAGTTGTCTGGTGTGGTAGTGATGCAGTTGTCCGGTGTGAAATGCAGTTGTCCTGTGTGGTAGTGGTGCTGTTGTCTGGTGTGGTAGTAATGCAGTTGTCTGACGTGAGAGTGTTTCAGTTGTCTGGTGTGGTAGTGATTAAGTTGTCCCGTGTGGTAGTGATTAAGTTGTCTGGTGTGGTAGTGATTCAGTTGTCTCGTGTGGTAGTGATGCAGTTGTCTGGTGTGGTATTGATGCAGTTGTATGGTGTGGTAGTGATGCGGTTATCCGGTGTGAGAGTGATGCAGTTGTCTGGTGTGGTAGTGATGCAGTTGTCCCGTGTGGTAGTAATGCAGTTGTCCTTTGTGGTAGTGGCTCAGTTGTCTGGTGTGAGAGTGATGCAGTTGTCCCGTGTGGTAGTAATGCAGTTGTCTGACGTGAGAGTGTTTCAGTTGTCTGGCGTGGCAGTGAAGCAGTTGTCTGGTGTGGTAGTGATTAAGTTGTCTGGTGTTGTAGTGAATCAGTTGTCTCGTGTGGTAGTGGTGCAGTTGTCTGGTGTGGTAGTGGTGCAGTTGTCTGGTGTGAGAGTGATGCAGTTGTATGGTGTGGTAGTGATGCGGTTATCCGGTGTGAGAGTGATGCAGTTGTCTAGTGTGGTAGTGATGCAGTTGTCTGGTGTGGTAGTGATGCAGTTGTCCGGTGTGAAATGCAGTTGTCCTGTGTGGTAGTGATGCAGTTGTCTGGTGTGGTAGTAATGCAGTTGTCTGACGTGAGAGTGTTTCAGTTGTCTGGTGTGGTAGTGATTAAGTTGTCTGGTGTGGTAGTGATTAAGTTGTCTGGTGTGGTAGTGATTCAGTTGTCTCGTGTGGTAGTGATGCAGTTGTCTGGTGTGGTAGTGATGCAGTTGTCCGGTGTGAGAGTAATGCAGTTGTCCTGTGTGGTAGTGATGCAGTTTTCCTGTGTGGTAGTGATGCAGTTTTCTGGGTTGAGAGTGATGCAGTTGTCCTTTGTGGTAGTGATGCATTTGTCTGGTGTGAGAGTGATGCAGTTGTATGGTGTGGTAGTGATGCGGTTATCCGGTGTGAGAGTGATGCAGTTGTCTGGTGTAAGAGTGATGCAGTTTTCTGACGTTAGAGTGATTCAGTTGTCTGGTGTGGTAGTGGTGCAGTTGTCTGGTGTGAGAGCGATGCAGTTGTCTGGTGTGGTGGTGATGCAGTTGTCTGGTGTGGTAGTGATGGAGTTGTCTGGTGAGGTAGTGATGCAGTTGTGCGGTGTGAGAGTGCTGCAGTTGTCTGACGTGAGAGTGTTTCAGTTGTCTGGTATGGTAGTGATGCAGTTGTCTGGTGTGGTAGTGATGCAGTTGGTGATGCGTTGATAAGTTCCGAGCGTCACATAAAATGAATAACGTCATAGTGAAGTATGTTGTTGTGACATTGTGTCATTATGGTATTATCACAAAAAACTTGATTCTGTGGAGAAATATTTTCGCCGTGTCAAGTTAGTGAAATATACATGGATCTGTTTCCATTGACAAATTTGAGGAATATAAAGGGGTCAAGCACTTGCAGATGTCTACGTTCTCACACGAGTCCAGTACTCACGATCAACGCTTTTCTTTAATCATCGTAATCAAATGTTCCTTTAACTCATTTATTTCTCAAACTGCTCGATTTCTGCTGATTAATTTATATGTACAACCGGAGAGAGGTATCACACTCCTGGGAGGTCTGTGTTGATAAACCTGTCTGAAAGTATTTCCTTACTAAATAATACATAATGTTTTGTTTGAAACAGTTAGAAATTGAAGACTGAAAAACAGTTACGAAATTAAAAAACGCGAGAAAACTTTTTTTTGTTTATCATACTAGAGCGTTGTTTAAATTTCTCGACAAGGGTCACTCAGCTGTTCCAACTCGCTGTCACGTTACTGCTCAACCTGTCAATAGTTCAATTATCGCTAAACTGCTACCCCCTTTGTTTGCGTTGATAATGAAGGTAAATGCACGATAGTAATTTGTTTTGAACAATGTATCGATCAAACTTTAGTTTCTATAAAACGCAGCAATGCCTTTTTACAAATGTTTACCAGTATATGATATACAATGGTGTTTAAGATGTGATGTTCATCAATATTTACATACTTTTTGTTAGAATGAAGAATGTTTAATGTCACGTCTGACAAAGTAGACAAACCATTCTGGATAACAACTTCTCTATAATACTGTGATAGCGACGTTTCGTATAGATCTATCAAACAATTTAAGTCCCGTCTGTCAATATCCCTTCATTCCCTCCACTAATCAGGAACTGCTGAAACTACCACCAACGCATTACATGAAAAATACGTTGTCATTTATTACACTGACGCTGATTCCGAATATCTTGACGGTCATGTCACTGTATGCTAACAGTAGTGATTGTTTCAGATACTGGAATCTATTGATAGCTCTCAAATTGTCAGCATCTCCAGTAGGCGTGTACACAGTGCCCAAATATGGCGAGAGATCATGTGGACATTTCCGAAAGTCCACCCTCAGAGTGATTATATCTGTCTTTGCTACAAATCAAAGGTTATTCTCTGGTTCACGTACACAGTAGCCCGTGATCAACATGACTGCCCCAGTGCTACCCGATGTGCAGTGGTGTGTATGTTGGTGGCGGAATACGTCCAGTGGACCTGTCAGTGTCATGAGTGATATACACACACAGCAATGGCGGACAATAGAATGTGAAATGTAGTAATTTAATCTATACGATATTTGTGGGCAGTATCATATAAATACAAAGACAATATGATGAGAAATATATTAACTTCATATATACGCTATTTGTGGACAGTATGATATATATACAGGGACAATATGATGAAAAATATATTAATTTGATATCTATACGATATTTGTGGGCAGTATGATATATACTTAAACACAAAACAAATATCACCATGGATAGATATATGAGAAACCTTATTTGTCCAAACACTCTAAACATACTTTGAGACATATAAAAAACATGAAACATGGAAAAAAGTGATAATCAAGGTTGAAATTAAAGTGTCAAATGTTCTTAAAGTGAAACACAACAATAGTCTCTGAGGAAATGGCATCACAAGTCAGTATCTCGTGTGTCCGCTATGTGCATTGATGACTGCCGTGCAACGTTGATACATGGAATTGATGAGGCAGTTGATGAAGGCCATAGGCACTTGAGCCCGCTCTGAGGAACGCTTGACGCAGTTCAGCTGCAGTTGTCGGCCTTGGTCGGACGTCATTCAGCCGTCTTTGAATCTCGTCCCACGGGTGCTCAATGGGATTTAAATCAGGACTGAAGGCAGGCCACTGCGTGGTTCTGAGGCCATTCTGTTGGAGGAAGTCTCTTGTTGCTCTCGCAGTTTGGGCACCGGCGTTACCATATTGAAACTCATGGTTGCGTCGACATGCCAAATGAGGCATGGCGTGTGGTCTCAATACTTGATCAATGTACAGAGCTGCTGTGACGCCATTGCCTCTCCCTGGACCGATGTTCTGAAAGACCATAGGGCCTACCCTCTATGCAAGACCAATGCCACCCAACACCATGATGCTCGGACCACTCCACGAGTCGCTCTCAACAACACAAACATCCGAATAACGTTCCCCACGGTGTTGCCAGACTCTCCCTCTGCCATCTGCTGTTGAGATACAGTAACGGCTTGACTGAGAAGATGACTCTTCTCCACTGCTGGTGGCGCCAATGCTGGTGCTGTGTTGCCCACTTTTGATGGTCCCGGCGATGACATGTTGTCATAATGGGTCCTCGGTGTGGCCTGTGACAGTGAAGGTGTCTGTTCGTCAATCGTCGACGCACGTTGTCCGCACTAATGTGTCGCCTGTGTGTCCCCATGGTCTGTCGAGCAGTTTCCGCAGCAGTAACAAAGCGATCTTGAAGATGCTGTCGCACAATCTGACGATCCTGACGTCCGGCGGTGACAGTGGTCGGTCTTCTTTAGTTTTGGTGGTCTGGTACCGTTGCTGGAGCCTGTATATGGTACTTACATTGACTTGAAATGCATTGGCTACTTGCCGGGCGGTTTGTCCATCTCGCAATCGTCCAAGGGCTTGGTATCGCTAATTTCTTGTCAATCTTTGTATATGGTAGCAATTCAATAACGAATGAATGTTATCCGATCTGGGTGGATTTTTATAGGGCAAGAAATGGGGGAACGCATGTGCATTTCAAATTTGCACGGACCTCACGTGCATCGGGTTACCATGGCCGTTGCCGTGATGCGTTTGGACGATCGGTTTTATTGTCGTCTGCTTTGTTTTTTAGCATCAAATTTTATTTTTCCAGACAAGATAATGTTAAATTTTAGAAACTTTGTCAAAAAGTACCCAGATATTTAAATGACAACTTTCCATGCAATGTTACTTTTGCGGCTCAGTATATATATGTCCGTTATTCAGTTATGGCCTGATGAGACACACACACACACACACACACACACACACACACACACACACACACACACACACACACACACACACACACACACACACACACACACACACACACACACACACACACATATACACACGTACGCACGCACGCACAGACACACGCACGCACATAACGGACAGTATCATAATCAATTCATAACCCAAGAGGACACGATGACGGCGGACAGTATACACTCACGCGCTCACAGACAGACAAACACGCACAAACCGCGGAATATATGACACAATAATAACAGTCAAAATATTGACTGTATATTTACATCAATCACACAATATGATGGTGGGAACTAAAATGAACTTATACACAAACATTGATAATGGACAAATGATGAGATTTATAAATAAACATACAATATGTTCCAGAAACAAAAAGATTAGCTTACTTACTTCAACAAAATACAATATTTACATTGTGTTTGAACGACGCTTGTATACGTGCACTCAGGCCGCTGTCAGCGGCATTAGAGGTACATCATTGTTACATCAATATATACCGCACTATATACAAATATACAACATATGTCAACATGTACCGAGCAGTGGCTTCAGTAAATAAAGATACAGGGCAGAGTTCAGTTTCGAGACATACTGCATGTCATGGAGCAAGTATACCATTCATTTTGGACCAACTCGAGCACATTAATGAACCACCTAAATATTACTTGCCCACGTTCATGGGCAAACATAGCCCTGATCAAGACAATAGTTATTTTGTTTCTATCTGTTCGTTTCGTGGAACAAAAAACAATCAAATAACAAGTACTGTACAAATATTAGAATGCATAAAGTAACATACTGTATACAATTGCATAAAACATATTTCGCAGTTCATAAATGGACAAGCAATTAGTCCTGATGAAAATAAATATTTTGTTGTTGATTTAAAACAATTTCTTTCAAGTCGCCGCGGCAAAAGACGGGTTCGAATTCCGCTGACGACAAACGTTTTTCATGAAATTGTTCTATCATCAAGATAAATGATAAGGAGAAAAAGACGTTCCGTCCAAGCCAAGTAGTGTTTAGTCAGACCACGGTCAAAGACAAAGGAGCAATGGTTTAACTATGACTAATACATTGATATGGAAACAATGGCAAAAGAATACCCAGTGACGATTTGTCTGACAACCACAGACAATAGCTAATGAAAACCTCACGATCATGTACAGTGAAACACTATTACTCCGTACGTAGCTATTCAACTGAAGTCGGTCGGATTAACACATTTGCGGATTAGGTATCGGATTAAAATCACTTTATATACATGTAAGTGTTCCTAGTCGTAATCGTCTGGAAGGTTGAGATTCCAGATTAACAGAGTCCGGACTAAGGAGGTTTAACTGTATATGTTAGATTTAGAGGCTCTGGGTACATACGCAACCGCGGCAGATGGGCACAGATGCCCCTCGAATATCACATACCTATGTCAGGTTCCATGTATGCACACTGCAACTGATTGGCTGCACTGACACGCCCTACTCCTCCAGGACGAAGTAGTCATTTTTTATCTCCGGCTCCCCTGTGTCTGGTTGATGCTGCTGAATAGCAGGCCCTGTTAATCTCTGATAGTCTGGTGAACAAGTACTGTTCCTGTCTTCCTCGCTCTGTTTGTAGGTCGTGGCCAAGTCAAACCCTGCGTCTGGTGACAAGGCAAACTCATAGTCATCCCCACGGTGACTCACAGAGTCCATCTGATCCAGGCTGGGCTTGTTGAGTTTTTGGTAATCATGAACTTCATTGCCTCCCAGAGGGGGTGTTTGGCTACAGCATCCATCCATCCCTACATCTCTTTTCCCAGTCGTTGCACTATTCTGACCGTTCTCGTCATCTAACTTCATATATTCCCCATCTGCACCAACACTTGATGCCTCTGGTAACACGGGGCTTGTCTCTGCGGGTTCAAGGACGAAGTATGGATTGCTAACACTGGGTTGTGTTCCATCGGTCTGTTGGGAATCCTCCTCCAAATCAAGGTAGTCGTTGTTCCCCGACGACAGCCGTCTCGGAGATTGAATAGTTGTTCTAGGTGCGGGCACTGGCTTGGTTGTTCCTGATGGGGCAGGTTCTCCACCATCAGTGCGCCGGGCGAGAGCCTCGTAATAACCTTGACCTCCGGAGTTGTAAGTAACGCTCCGTAGGTTGGAGTGGACAAACACGGACTCGGACAGGTCACCTCCGAACTTAGAGTGGACAACGGATGTGGGTCCCTGTTGCAACAGGTCGGGAACGCCCTGAAACAATACCGGCATACCATTTGAGATACTCACGATCATTTGATCGAGATTGCTTTCTTACCCTGCCTTTGTGGAGGCGGTTGTGACGCCTTGTGGTTAAAATGTTCGTTCGTCAAGCCGAAGGCCTGGGTTCGATTACCTACATGGGTACAACGCGTGGAGCCCATTTCTGGTGTCCCCCGCCGTGATATTGCTGGAGTATTGCTAAAAGCGGGACCGCTTCCGTGGTCGGCGCGTCATACCAAAAGACGTTAAAAGATGGTACATGTTGTTACCCTGTCTGGTGCTCGTCAGTAAGGGGCTAAAACAAGGACTGGTCGGCTCGGAGTCAGTATACTGTGTCTGAGTGTGGTATTCATGTTAAACTGCGGCATGGTATCTCAGGAGGCTAGCACTATAGAATAGGCATTAGTCCGGACTAGTACAAGCAGACACACACACACACACCAACACACAAACACACACACACACACACACACACACACACACGTCGCTATATAGTGCAATAATCTTGAATGCGGCGTTAAACCCAAATGCACCTCACCTCACCTAAAAGCGGCGTAAAACCATACTCACTCTTGTCTTTGTGGAGCGAACTTACATTCAAACCTTTAGCGACGCTAGGTGAGGTGCTATGCGGTTCAAGATTGTTTTACTTATGTAGTGACGTGCATGCACGTCTGCATGTGGCTCTTTGAACTAGTCCAGACAGATGTCTGTTGTTTTGTGCTTGTTCACTGAGATACAATGATACATTTTAAACATGGCTTACTAGCCCAGACACAATATGCTGACTCCGAGCAGACTTGTTTTATAAAGTACCACATTTTAAGGTCTTTTGGTAAGACGCGATAGACACAAATAACATTAACATTCTCATGTGATCTTCTGAGGACTTGTGATTGGTTGTTATGATTTTGACATATTTTCTCTTTCAAAATCAGCGTATATCACTGTGCCATCAACATTAGACATTATGACTTATATTCATATATATCGAAGATATAATATACGTTGCTTGCAGATCTTAGACAGTTATATGAGGTACCATATTATGTATAATGACTGAAATTTCACTTAGGCAAAGCGCCAAAATTTATCAGTATATTTTACAAATATTTTCCCGTCAGATTGACTAAAAGTTATTAAGAAGTGCAAAAGGGCTTTAAAACACCACAATATAATAATTATGCAAGGATTAAAGGCAAAAATGTAAAAAATAAACATTGACTTTTGTTTTCTATTAATCCTATCATTTTTAGTCACTGGGTGATGAAATAAAGTGAAGCAATTTTTTGCAATTCATAATTATGATATAAAGAATGGAAAAATAATTGTAAGATGACTGAAATATTTCGGCGTTTTGTAAATTGCCTTATGGAAAGTTGCAGTCATTTTACAGATTTTACACATTGACTGCAGTATGAAATACTATGATATGTTTGCCTTCAAATAGTCTTCTCTAGGTTTAAGGAGGAACTGGATAACCTAGTAGTTAATCATAAGGTGTTCGGTAATCGCAAGGTGATATTTATGCACGGTGTGAGTTCGTTCTTGGAGTTTCCCGTTGTCTTGTTCGATTATTGCTAGAAGTTGGAACGTTCTGACAAATACTTTATCCGCTATTTGTAAAAGTAGCATTTTAGACTGGCACCTATTATAACAAAAAAACAAAAAAAAACACACAAAAAACGTGCAGTAAATGAATGTATGTGCTCACTGTGTCGGGCAGCTCTTCATATATGACGTTGTCTTGGGGTCTGTGTTCATAAGTGTTCAGAGGAACACGCGGGCCCGTCCTCTTCACTATCGACGTAGTAGGAACACTGTGATAAGACAATAAGACATCAACTCCTTATTGAATTAATTCAATAAATATGCAGGGATACATACAGTAACACATGTATACAAGACGCATAACTCAAAAACTCAATGATGTATCGCGCCCTCATAATCACAGAATCAAAATTTCAAAGTATCAACGTGGTTCGCCCTGCATCCTTTGTGATCGACAATTTGATATTCTGGGTTGGGATTTTATATCCAGAGTAGATATATGAAATATCTAATATCAAAAGAACCGTCCTTACAGCAAATTCCCATACCCCCTCCCCCTTCCGCAGCTGGCTGTTCGATTGCAGGGTTCCGTGGCAGAGACGGTCAAAATGGTTGCTTATTTGGGACATCCACATGGGTGAGACTTAGTTCAGCTTTATGTGAAACATCCAAAGTGACACAGGTCCTGAACATTTACCCTTTGGGGAACTCTGTGAGGACGGTATATTGTTCTGACAGACCAAGTAAGGAACACAATAAGGGTGTGTGATGGAGTTTACGCACGCACGGACGCATGAACGAACGAACGCACGCAGACATTCAATGACGCTGAAGGAGAATCCGCCTAATTGTAGTATATGTATGAAGGATAAAACCTGGAGGAGGATTAGGAAGCTGCTCTAATTATATTAGTAATCAAGGGGTGAATCTGACCAGTACCTTCTCTTCTTTCTCCTTCTCCAGCAGAAGACGCCACAGACAGTCCCGAGTATGCCGAGCAGTAGACCCAGCACCACAATCATGACAAGAAACACTACTCTGAACTTGAGGGACATCGCCACGGGGGAGGTGGTGGTCGTGCTGTCTCTGTAGGTTGTCTGTCCTGGCCTGTCACCTGCAGGAGAGGAGAGCAATGTGGACACACTAACATCCTCCAAATGTGTATTTTTACAACGCGTAATTATAATATATTAACCCCTTGAATAGGAATATAGATAAACGTCGGTCGCTTTTTAGATACATAAAGAAGACCAGGTCCAAGATATGGTATATTAATTTTATGTGGGCATTGGAAGCAGACAATTACTTTTCGACTAATATACTTACATTCAATACTGTCTAGAGCTCTTGATAAACACACTAATATTGACAGGAATCTGAAATAATAGTTTGGTTTCGACGTCAGTGTGTGTTGTTTGTTTGTTTGTTTAACGCCGCACTCAGCAATATTCGAACAGTATGACGGCGGTCTGAGAATAATCCAATCTCATTAAAATCAGATCTTAGTTTCGCTATCGCTAAACAAAGATCTGAGGAGATCCCCTTACGGGTCACGTCAGAACGACCTTTCGCGAACTTTGACCGACCACTGAAACGAATAACAAGAAGTCGATATCAGCCAATGAGAAAGCAGCTTTCTCGATCTTTACGGCACTCGTTTCAACCTGGCGACTTCCATTTCAGGCTACACTTGAAAAATATGTTGACATAGTTCTCGATTAAAATTTTGAAAACTGAACAAACGAACATTCCAGAATGTCTTATATATGGTTACGATTGTATGGCAGTGCTTCCCACGTACCGTGCAACGCCTCCTCCGTTCAAATCTTTTTATCCCACGGAAGCGAGAGAGACTTGACGGAATCAGTCGTACGGGCCGTAACTGTCGTTCGGGATACCCCGTGTTAACGTTTTCGAGGTTTCATGATCAGAAAACACATTCCGACTGTCACTTTCATGATCTGGTAAGCGACGCTTTGATTGGTCGGATGAAAGGTCGTTCTGACGTGACCCGTAATGGGATTTCCTCAGATCTTTGTTGAGCGATTACGAGAAGTGAGATCTGATTTTAATGAGATTGTAAATAATCAAGTCTGGACCAGACAATCCAGTGATTGACATCATGGGCATCGATCCACGCAATTAGGTTTCGATGACATACATCGATCAGGTCAGCGAGCCTGACCAACCAATCCTGTTAGTCGCCTCTTACGACAAGCATAGTTACCATTTACGCAAGTATGGGTTGCTGAAGACCTATTCTACCTCGGATCTTCACGGGTCTCAGTGATTAAAGTGGAGCAAGTAAGATGTAGGACTGGTAATAAAAGCAATAAATATGTAGATAATTATTAAAGTGTTTACACATACGTACTTGGTGTCTCTAGCTTCCAACGAATCCTGTTTAGGATGGCATCTGACAGTGAAATTATTTCTCAAGTGACAGTGAAACTCTGAAACAGATGAACAATAATCCAGTTGAAACATCGATTAAGAAACGATTATTGTACTAAATATAAAAAAGTGTACTAGAATCAGTGCGGATGCACGGGTGGCGATGTCAAAGGCCGTGCAAGTCGCTGCGTAGAATTGCGGCCCTTATGCCTTTCATATGATGATCGGGGGTTCGAATCCCAGATTCCCCTGATTGTAAGCACCATACTCGTGGGTGTTGGTTTCGAAGACATGCATCACTTTGTGCCCCCCGCCATCAGCTTATGATGTCACTGAAATATTGTTCGAAGGAGGGGTAACCTTACTCACTCAGTCATCAGTGTGCCGTGAGTATTATTTTATGCCGCTTTATGACTTTGTCCAGCCATATCCCGACAGTGGACAGTAAGTACCTTCACACGGTGTATTCATATTGGGATTCGAACCCGGCGTGACGACCGATCATCTTTACCCAGTCTACTCCTCCGTCCACTGTTGTATGAATATATTTGGTATGACTACAGTGGTGTACCTTTCGATCTGTAGGTGAGTGTGGCCTTCTCTGAGATGTTGTTGTTGCCAAGACAACTCTCTAGGACAGTCCGATTGTAGTCTGTTTCTAGCATGTTGAAGTCGCAATGATGAGGGTGGTCCCCAGACGAAGTACGACAGATACAGTTATGAAATCTGAAATAGCAGGGGGTTTATAATGTTTCTATGAATAATATTACAAATTGTAATACTATTAAATTTTTATATGATAAAATATTTTTTAATCATTTTTATTCTCAATTCTAATCCAGTGGATGATCTAGAATATGCTAATATGAAAATATTTCTCCTAAATTAAACTGGTTCTTAAAATATATATCACGCTGAAATCTCCTGAATGGATGCCTGAAGTTACTATTCGGACAGGTACAATACCTAATAAATATGTTTTGTAATACGATGCAATTCACGGAAATTGTCAAATCGTTCACTTCGTTTTAATGTAACATGTAAGGTAGAAACCTACTTTTTAATTTCTTTCTTAAGCTGTTGAGATCGTCGTTGTCGCTGTGCCGCTGTTTGAATGATAACGTTTCCACTCCGGTCGCCGTAAACACATCGTGCCGGGGTTCTGTGGATTGAACACACATGTTGGGTGAAGTGAGGAACATATTACGTGTAAGAAGTTCTTAAACTACGTCATCACTACATTCGAAGATGCTACGTGTATTTTATTCTAGTGGAGTTAGTGAGGTTTTACGCCACTTTTAGCAATATTCCAGCAATATCACGGCGGGGGACACCACAAATGGGCTTCACATATTGTACCCATGTCGGGAATGGAACCCGGGTCTTCTGCGTGACGAGCGAACGCTTTAACCTCTAGGCTACCCGACCGTCCATTATTCTAGTGGAAGGAACACGACATTGTTTAATACACGATGCTAATTTCCATTTTCAGTTCGTAAAATGCGTGTTCATTATAAACGTAGTTTACTGTATGTTCAAATGCTGCACAAGAGGCAATGCAATACAATATCCAAACTCTTGTTCATTGATGCAGTCAAATATACATAATGATTAACTGCAAACGTTCCTACCGTTGAACGTTTCTTAAATAAGGTCAGATTTCAGGTTTTAGCTTTGGAAAACTAAACCACGAATAATTGCCAATAACTCCTAGTTTCTCATACATCATCATGTTACCGTGACGCATGAATCTTTCCTAACGAGCATAGCTCTAGCTTATCTTCTGTTTTTTGCTGACGATGAACCTTAAACAGATATCATTCCTCGGAATTGTACTCTTGTTTCTTACCGGTTTGTTTAATGAGTGTAGTTCGAACCGCAGAGGCTTGCTGACACTATGTGAACAAGTGTGTCTGTTTACGTGGCTTATACAAAAATAACTGCGGGATTACACTGCAAGTTTCCAGCAGTATGACGGCGGTCTGTAAATAATCGAGTCTGAACCAGACAATCCAGTGATTGACATCACCTTCATCGATCCACGCAATTGGGATGACATGCATCAATCAAGTCTGCGAGCCAGACCACCCGATCCCGTGAGTAGCCTCTTACGGCAAGCATAGTCACCTTTTGCGGCAAGCATGAGTTGCTGAAGACCTATTCTACCCCGGATCTTCACGTGTGCATGACACTGACAAGGTAACAGAAGTATTGTAAAATCTGCCACACACTTCCTTGCTGGCACAACATGAAAGACAGTTATGATACCAGATGTGTTAATGTATACAGTTTACATTGGTGAATGATGTGGACGTGATGAAGCTGCCTATACGACCTGCTGTGATGGCCAGAACAACCTTTCCCTCAAGGTCGGAAGTACGGAAGGAACACGACACACAACCTAGTCATAGCACATTAATAGAGCTATTGTTGTTGCAATGATACAGCACAATCACATGCTATCAGTCGTGAGAAAACTATAACCACGAGAGTGAGAGAAAGAGAGATACACAGAAAGTTAGAGAGAGAGACACACGGAAAGAGAGAGAGAGCGAAAGAGAGAGAGAGAGAGAGAGAGAGAAACTACTTTTGAAACTACTGAACGTCAAACATATATATAAACTTTGATGGGGTCTATATAACACATGGCAAGTTGATGCATGTATCATGGTGTCAATCCTGCTCGTCCTGTGGGGACGATTACCTAGTTACATGGTGTCAATCCTGCTCGTCTTGTTGGTATGATTACCTAGTTACATGGGGTCATTCCTGCTCGTCCTTTGGGGATGATTACCTAGTTACATGGGGTCATTCCTGCTCGTCCTTTGGGGATGATTACCTAGTTACATGGGGTCATTCCTGCTCGTCCTTTGGGGATGATAACCTAGTTACATGGTGTCATTCCTGCTCATCCTGTGGGGATGATTACCTAGTTACATGGTATCAATCCTGCTCGTCCTGTGGGGATAATTACCTAGATACATGGTGTCATTCCTGCTCGTCCTTTGGGGTTGATAACCTAGTTACATGGTGTCAATCCTGCTCGTCCTGTGGGGATAATTACCTAGATACATGGTGTCAATCCTGCTCGTCCTGTGGGGATAAATACCTAGAAACATGGTGTCATTCCTGCTCGTTCTGTTGGGATGATTACCTAGTTACATGGTGTCAATCCTGCTCGTCCTGTGGGGATAATTACCTAGTTACATGGTGGCATTCCTGCTCGTCCTTTGGGGATGATTACCAAGTTACATGATGTCACTCCTGCTCGTCCCGTGGGGATGATTACCTGGTTACATGGTGTCATTCCTGCTCGTCCTGTGAGTAGGATTACCTAGTTACATGGTGTCAATCCTGCTCGTCCCGTGGGGATGATGACCTAGTTACATGATGTCAATCCTGCTCGTCCCGTGGGGATGATTACCTAGTTACATGGTGTCATTCCTGCTCGTCCTGTGATTAGGATTACCTAGTTACATGGTGTCATTCCTGCTCGTCCCGCGGGGATGATTACCTAGTTACATGATGTCAATCCTGCTCATCCTGTGGGGATGATTACCTAGTTACATGGAGATGATAATTATATAGCCGGTTTGCCCGACCCAGTTCGATTATTAACATGGTGCCATGGTGGCAGACTATTGCGACGTAAAACGTTGCACTCTCTCTTTTTCTTTCACTCTATATCTGTCTCTCTGTGTCTCACTTTTTCTCTCTCTCGATCTCTCTGTTTATGTGGGTATTTGTGAGTAACATCGGGAACACTGTGTGTTCAGAGAAGCATGTATTATACATGTGACTGTTCCTATAGGTTTCTACCTTACATGTGACCACGGGTACCATCATACCTGAAGGTATAAATGGGGTTGGGAAGGGGATCATGCCACGGGCTAGATGTTGTCTTCAGGCTGTATAGGAACAGACCCGTGTGTATTTCGGATTAGAATAGACCCCCAGTAACCTGTGGATGGCGCAAGATGACCCGTGGATGACCCGTGGAGTCGACTAAGTGAACTCGGTGGTCAGCCTCTGTCACTTACTTTTGTGTATTGAGTGTCATCGAACCTCGACGGCGTGGTTGTTCTCTGGTTTTGGCGTTTGTATGCCTGGGTGCGTGCGTGCGTGCGTGCGTGCGTGCGTGCGTGCGTGCGTGCGTGCGTGCGTGCGTGGTGCGTGGTTGTGGCGTAAACAATAAACACTGTTCATACACATACTTTTGAGAAATGTCGAGGATGAGGGAGATTTTGCATGTACTTACGTGGTTGGGACGTCAGTGGTCGGTGGTCGGGCAGTCACCTGCAGCTGGGGCACTGGTGATGTGAATTCGTCCCGCAGACATATTGTCAGGTCCTTGACAGACCTCATGGTTGGGTCACCAGTCGGACCTCTTGACGGCTTCTCGTCATACATCTTCTCAGCCCTTGGGAGGAAACACATACATGTGAAATGGCTCACGTTTTGGAAAAGGATGTAAATTCAGCCACATGAAAATACGAAGCAACATAGAAACGGCAGTCAACAGCGGGTAGTATGAGACAGCACTTTTACATATATATATTGAACGGGTTTAGTAGTTTTTCAGATAGCTACGATGACTTTAAAGAAGTGAAAAAATAATTATTACCTTTCCGCTATGTCTGGGCCGACTTTCATTGCGCCGGATGCTCCAGACAGAAACACGAACAGGCAGAAACCTAGGGAACAAATGGGGTGGACCATATATCTTACACTGTAGAGAGTGGAGCATATATCTTACACTGTAGAGAGTGGAGCATATATCTTACACTGTAGAGAGTGGACCATATATCTTACACTGTAGAGAGTGGAGCATATATCTTACACTGTAGAGAGTGGAGCATATATCTTACACTGTAGAGAGTGGAGCATATATCTTACACTGTAGAGAGTGGAGCATATATCTTACACTGTAGAGAGTGGAGCATATATCTTACACTGTAGAGAGTGGAGCATATATCTTACACTGTAGAGAGTGGAGCATATATCTTACACTGTAGAGAGTGGAGCATATATCTTACACTGTAGAGAGTGGAGCATATATCTTACACTGTAGAGAGTGGACCATATATATTACACTGTAGAGAGTGGAGCATATGTATTACACTGTAGAGAGTGGAGCATATATATTACACTGTAGAGAGTGGACCATATATCTTACACTGTAGAGAGTGGAGCATATATCTTACACTGTAGAGAGTGGACCATATATATTACACTGTAGAGAGTGGACCATATATCTTACACTGTAGAGAGTGGAGCATATATATTACACTGTAGAGAGTGGACCATATATATTACACTGTAGAGAGTGGAGCATATATATTACACTGTAGAGAGTGGACCATATATGTTACACTGTAGAGAGTGGACCATATATATTACACTGTAGAGAGTGGAGCATATGTATTACACTGTAGAGAGTGGAGCATATATCTTACACTGTAGAGAGTGGAGCATATATCTTACACTGTAGAGAGTGGAGCATATGTATTACACTGTAGAGAGTGGAGCATATATCTTACACTGTAGAGAGTGGAGCATATATCTTACACTGTAGAGAGTGGAGCATATATCTTACACTGTAGAGAGTGGACCATATATCTTACACTGTAGAGAGTGGAGCATATGTCTTACACTGTAGAGAGTGGACCATATATATTACACTGTAGAGAGTGGAGCATATATCTTACACTGTAGAAAGTGGACCATCTATCTTACACTGTAGAGAGTGGAGCATATATCTTACACTTTAGAGAGTGGAGCATCTATCTTACACTGTAGCAAGTGGAGTATGTATCTTACACTGCAGAGAGGGGTCATATGTCTTACACTGTAGAGAGTGGATGATATGTCTTACACATATGGGTTGGCAATGGGTCATATATCTAACACTGTTGTCAGTGGAGCATATATCTTACAATGTTGCCATTGGAGCATATATCTTACACTGTTGTCAGGGCACCATGTATTTTACAATGTTGGTAATGGGTCAAATATCTAACACTGTTGGCAATGGGTCATATATCTAACACTGTTGTCAGTGGAGCATATATCTTACAATGTTGTCAGTGGTGTATAGATCTTACAAAGTAGACAGTGAACCATATATCTTACAATGTTGTCAGTGGAGTATAGATTTTACAATGTAGACAGTGAACCATACATCATTTTATACATTTTAGACATAAAACTATATATCTTTTATTATAGTCAATCAATGATATACCTTACAACGTAGACAATGAACCATATAGCATTTATTGTAGTGAATGAATGGTATATCGCACAATTAGGACATTGAACCGTATATCTCACACTCACCTGTCTGAAGCTTACTGAGTGGTCAGTATTTATCTTACAATACATACATTGAACCGTATATCTCACACTCACCTGTCTGAAGCTAACTGAGTGGTCAGTATTTATCTTACAATACATACATTGAACCGTATATCTCAGACTGGCTTCTCTGAAGCTAACTGAGTGGTCAGTGAATGATATATGTCACAATGTAGACACTGAACCAAATATCTCACACTGATCTGTCTGAAGCAGACTGGGTGGTCAGTATTTATCTTACAATACATACATTGAACCGTATATCTCACACTGGCCTCTATGGGTGGTCAGTGAATGACCACACAAGTAGCTAACATGGACAGGACGCACATAGATGTTTTGTTCTTGGTTACGTATCTACCGGTGTCAGATTCCCTTTGGTTACTTCAACACCAGAGTTGAAGGTGTAATCTAGCTAAAAGCTATTCACAGTTCATATAACGGAATGCACTTCCAGTCAAGCAACATATACACGAATTCAGTGATATTTAAATACAGCTGTTTGAAACATGTTGCGGTTTTTCATATTGCTCTGTATTTGGCAATAGTAATACCCTATTTATGTATACATAAGAAGACATTTGGACATGTCAGTGAGTTTATTTCACTGCCTGTTACATTTTGTATGCAGTACAGTTTCCGTGTATTATAGTCTCTGAGTCACACATGCCTTTTTAAAGTGTTTCAGATTCCGGATACAAACTGCATCATGTACCGGGTTTCACTTATTGATAGTGATTCGCAAACACATGCTTATGATTTTGGTGTGTAGGTCTGTTGTGTTGGTCAGGGAAGTTTAATTACCCTTAACCAGTACATACATAGTCATACCTGAATAATATTTGGTAGTCAAGCAGATACGACAATATTCATCATCATGCGTTGAATGAAAGAAATGTCAACATGTCCTTTGGCTCAGTATAAATCTCAATGGATCATGCGTTGGTGTGGTGAGGAAAGCGGTGCGTTGTAGGTATGGTGTGATGGTGTGGTGTGATGATGTGGTGTATGGATGTGTCGTATGGGTGTGGTGTGTTGGTGTGATGTGTTGGTGTGGTGTATGGGTGTGTTGTGTTGGTGTGATGTGTTGGTGTGATGTGTTGGTGTGTTGTATGGGTGTGGTCTGTTGGTGTGATGTGTTGGTGTGTTGGTGTGGTGTATGGGTGTGGTGTATGGGTGTGTTGTGTTGGTGTGTTGGTGTGGTGTGTTGGTGTGTTGTATGGGTGTGGTGTATGGGTGTGGTCTGTTGGTGTGATGTGTTGGTGTGTTGGTGTGGTGTATGGGTGTGTTGTGTTGGTGTGTTGGTGTGGTGTGTTGGTGTGTTGTATGGGTGTGGTGTATGGGTGTGGTCTGTTGGTGTGATGTGTTGGTGTGTTGGTGTGGTGTATGGGTGTGGTGTATGGGTGTGTTGTGTTGGTGTGTTGGTGTGGTGTGTTGGTGTGTTGTATGGGTGTGGTGTATGGGTGTGGTCTGTTGGTGTGATGTGTTGGTGTGTTGGTGTGGTGTATGGGTGTGGTGTATGGGTGTGTTGTGTTGGTGTGTTGGTGTGGTGTGTTGGTGTGTTGTATGGGTGTGGTGTATGGGTGTGGTCTGTTGGTGTGATGTGTTGGTGTGTTGGTGTGGTGTATGGGTGTGGTGTATGGGTGTGTTGTGTTGGTGTGTTGGTGTGGTGTGTTGGTGTGTTGTATGGGTGTGGTGTATGGGTGTGGTCTGTTGGTGTGATGTGTTGGTGTGTTGGTGTGGTGTATGGGTGTGGTGTATGGGTGTGTTGTGTTGGTGTGTTGGTGTGGTGTGTTGGTGTGTTGTATGGGTGTGGTGTATGGGTGTGGTCTGTTGGTGTGATGTGTTGGTGTGTTGGTGTGGTGTATGGGTGTGGTGTATGGGTGTGTTGTGTTGGTGTGATGTGTTGGTGTGGTGTATGGGTGTGGTGTATGGGTGTGTTGTGTTGGTGTGGTGAGGAAAGCGGTGCGTTGTAGGTATGGTGTGATGGTGTGGTGTGATGATGTGGTGTATGGATGTGTCGTATGGGTGTGGTGTGTTGGTGTGATGTGTTGGTGTGGTGTATGGGTGTGTTGTGTTGGTGTGATGTGTTGGTGTGATGTGTTGGTGTGTTGTATGGGTGTGGTCTGTTGGTGTGATGTGTTGGTGTGTTGGTGTGGTGTATGGGTGTGGTGTATGGGTGTGTTGTGTTGGTGTGTTGGTGTGGTGTGTTGGTGTGTTGTATGGGTGTGGTGTATGGGTGTGGTCTGTTGGTGTGATGTGTTGGTGTGTTGGTGTGGTGTATGGGTGTGTTGTGTTGGTGTGTTGGTGTGGTGTGTTGGTGTGTTGTATGGGTGTGGTGTATGGGTGTGGTCTGTTGGTGTGATGTGTTGGTGTGTTGGTGTGGTGTATGGGTGTGGTGTATGGGTGTGTTGTGTTGGTGTGTTGGTGTGGTGTGTTGGTGTGTTGTATGGGTGTGGTGTATGGGTGTGGTCTGTTGGTGTGATGTGTTGGTGTGTTGGTGTGGTGTATGGGTGTGGTGTATGGGTGTGTTGTGTTGGTGTGTTGGTGTGGTGTGTTGGTGTGTTGTATGGGTGTGGTGTATGGGTGTGGTCTGTTGGTGTGATGTGTTGGTGTGTTGGTGTGGTGTATGGGTGTGGTGTATGGGTGTGTTGTGTTGGTGTGTTGGTGTGGTGTGTTGGTGTGTTGTATGGGTGTGGTGTATGGGTGTGGTCTGTTGGTGTGATGTGTTGGTGTGTTGGTGTGGTGTATGGGTGTGGTGTATGGGTGTGTTGTGTTGGTGTGTTGGTGTGGTGTGTTGGTGTGTTGTATGGGTGTGGTGTATGGGTGTGGTCTGTTGGTGTGATGTGTTGGTGTGTTGGTGTGGTGTATGGGTGTGGTGTATGGGTGTGTTGTGTTGGTGTGATGTGTTGGTGTGGTGTATGGGTGTGGTGTATGGGTGTGTTGTGTTGGTGTGATGTATGGGTGTGGTGTATGGGTGTGTTGTGTTGGTGTGTTGGTGTGGTGTGTTGGTGTGGTGTATGGGTGTGGTGTGTTGGTGTGGTGTGTTGGTGTGGTGTATGGGTGTGGTGTATGGGTGTGTTGGTGTGGTGTGTTGGTGTTGTGTGTTGGTGTGGTGTATGGGTGTGGTGTATGGGTGTGTTGTGTTGGTGTGTTGGTGTGGTGTATGGGTGTGGTGTATGGGTGTGTTGTGTTGGTGTGATGTATGGGTGTGGTGTATGGGCGTGGTCTGCTGGTGTGATGTGTTGGTTGATTTAGTGGTGTGGTGTGTTGATTTGGTGTGTTGGTGTGATGTATGGGTGTGTTATGTTGGTGTGTTGTGTTGTGTTGTGTTGTGTTGTGTTGTGTTGTGTTGTGTTGTGTTGTGGTGTGGTGTGGTGTGGTGTGGTGTGGTGTGGTGTGGTGTGGTGTGGTGTGGTGTATTGATCTGGTGTGTTAGTCTGGTGTGTAAGTCTGGTGTGTAGGCCAGGTGTGTAGGTCTGTTGTGTCAGTCAGGTGTGTTGGTCTCTTGTGATGGTCTTGCGTGTTGGTCTGATGTGTTTGTCTGGAGTGTTGGTCTGGTGTTTTGGTTTGTTGTATTGACCTGTTGTGTGGTTCTGATGTGTAGGTCTTGTTGGTCTGATGTGTAGGTCTTGTTGGTCTGGTGTGTAGGTCTTCTTTTGCTGGTCTGGTGTGTAGGTCCGTCGTGTAAGTCTGGAGATTAGGTCTGGTGAACATGTGCTGACTTGGGGTGTTGGTCTGGTGTGTTGGTCTTGTGTGTTTGTCCCGTGTATGGGCCTTGTGTGTGGGTCTGATGCGATGGTCTGGAGTTTGTTTGTATGGTGTGTAGGGCTGGTGTCTAAGTCTGGTGTGTGGACCTGGTGTGCAGGTATGGTGTGTTGGCCTGATGTGTTGGTCTTGTGTGTCTTTGTTTGTCTGGTGTGTAGGTCTGGAGTGTTGACCTGGTTTGTTGGTAAAGTGTGTTGATCTGGTGTATTGGACTGGTGTGTTGGTCTGGCGTGTAGGTTAGGTGTGTTAGTCTTTAGTGTAGGTCTGGTGTGTTGATCAGGTGCGTAGGTCTTGTGTGTGGGTCTGGAGTTATGGTCTGGTGTGTTAATCTGGTGTATTGGTCTGTTGTGTTGGTCTGGTGTATTGGTCTGTTGTGTTGGGTCTGGTATGTAGGTCTGGTGTGTGGGTCTGGAGTTACGGTCTGGTGTGTGGGTCTGGAGTTATGGTCTTGTGTGTTGGTCTTGTGTGTGGGTCTGGAGTTATGGTCTGGTCTGTGGGTCTGGAGTTATGGTCTGATGTGTTGGTCTGGTGTATTGGTCTGTTGTGTTGGGTCTGGTGTGTAGGTCTGGTGTGTTGGTCTAGTTTGTGAGTCTTAAGTGTAGGTCGTGAGTGTAGGTCAGATGAGTAGGCCTTTTGATAAGGTGTGATGTGTTGATCTTGTTTGTTGCTCCGGTGAGTAGGTCTTGTGTGTTGCTCCGGTGAGTAGGCCTTGTGTGTTGCCCCGGTGAGTAGGTCTGGTATGTAGGTCTGATGTGATGGTCTAGTAAACATGTGCTGGCCTGGGGTGTTGGTCTAGTGTGTTAGTCTGGTGTGTAGGTCTATTGTGTAGGCCAGGTGTGTAGGTCTGTTGTGTCAGTCTGTTGTGTATGTCTCTTGTGATGGTCCTGTGTGTTGGTTTTGATTGTTGGTCATGTGTGTAGGTATGGTATGTTCATCTGGTGTGTTGGTCTGGTGTGTGGACCAGGTGTGTTAGTCTGGTGTGTAGGTCTGGTGTGTAGGCCAGGTGTGTAGGTCTGTTGTGTCAGTCTGTTGTGTATGTCTCTTGTGTAGTCCTGTGTGTTGGTTTTGATTGTTGGTCTGGTGTGTAGGTATGGTATGTTCATCTGTTGTGTCAGTCTGTTGTGTATGTATCTTGTGAAAGTCCTGTGTGTTGGACTGGATTGTTGGTCTTGTGTGTAGGCCTGGAATGTTCATCTGGTGTGTTGGTCTGGAGTGTTACTGTGGTGTTTAGGTCAGCTGTGTTGGTATAGTGTGTTGGTCTTGTGTGTTTGCCTGGTATGTTGATCTGGTGTGTTGGTCTGGTAAGTAGGTCTGGTGTGTTGGTCTGGTGTTTAGGTATGTGTGTGGGTCTGGTGTGTAGGTCTGGTTCTGTAGGTCTGGTGTGTTGGTCTGGTGTTTAGCTCTGTGTGTGGGTCTGGTGTGTGGGTCTGGTGTGTTGGTCTGGTAAGTAGGTCTGGTGTGTTGGTCTGGTGTTTAGGTCTGGTTCTGTAGGTCTGGAGTGTTGGTCTTGTGTTGGTCTGGTGTGTGGGTCTGGTTCTGTAGGTCTGGTGTGTTGGTCTGGTAAGTAGGTCTGGTGTGTTGGTCTGGTGTTTAGGTCTGTGTGTGGGTCTGGTGTGTAGGTCTGCTTCTGTAGGTCTAGTGTGTTGGTCTGGTGTTTAGCTCTGTGTGTGGGTCTGGTGTGTTGGTCTGGTGTGTTGGTCTAGTGTTCAGGTCTGGTGTGTAGGTCTGGTTCTGTAGGTCTGGTGTGTTGGTCTTGTGTAGGTCTGGTTCTGTAGGTCTGGTGTGTTGGTCTGGTGTGTAAGTCTGATGTGATGGTCTGGTTAACATGTGCTGGCCTGGGGTGTTGGTCTAGTGTGTTAGTCTGGTGTGTAGGTCTGGTGTGTAGGCCAGGTGTGTAGGTCTGTTGTGTCAGTCTGTTGTGTATGTCTCTTGTGATGGTCCTGTGTGTTGGTTTTGATTGTTGGTCATGTGTGTAGGTATGGTATGTTCATCTGGTGTGTTGGTCTGGTGTGTAGACCAGGGGTGTAGGTATGTTGTGTCAGTCTGGTGTGTATGTATCTTGTGATGGTCGTGTGTGTTGGACTGGATTTTTGGTCTTGTGTGTAGGCCTGGAACGTTCATCTGGTGTGTTGGTCTGGGGTGTTAATGTGGTGTGTAAGTCAGGAGTGTAGGTATAGTGTGTTGGTCTTGTGTGTTTGCCTGGTATGATGATCTGGTGTGTTGGTCTGGTAAGTAGGTCTGGTGTGTTGGTCTGGTGTTTAGGTCTGTGTGTGGGTCCGGTGCGTTGGTCTGGTGTGTTGGTCTGGTGTTTAGGTCTGGTGTGTAGGTCTGGTTCTGTAGGTCTCGTTCTGTAGGTCTGGTGTGTTGGTCTAGTTTGTGAGTCTTAAGTGTAGGTCGGGAATGTAGGTCAGATGAGTAGGCCTTTTGCTTAGGTCTGATGTGTTGATCTTGTTTGTTGCTCCGGTGAGTAGGTCTTGTGTGTTGCTCCGGTGAGTAGGCCTTGTGTGTTGCCCCGGTGAGTAGGTCTGGTATGTAGGTCTGATGTGATGGTCTGGTAAACATGTGCTGGCCTGGGGTGTTGGTCTAGTGTGTTAGTCTGGTGTGTAGGTCTGGTGTGTAGGCCAGGTGTGTAGGTAGGTCTGTTGTGTCAGTCTGTTGTGTATGTCTCTTGTGATGGTCCTGTGTGTTGGTTTTGATTGTTGGTCATGTGTGTAGGTATGGTATGTTCATCTGGTGTGTTGGTCTGGTGTGTGGACCAGGTGTGTTAGTCTGGTGTGTAGGTCTGGTGTGTAGGCCAGGTGTGTAGGTCTGTTGTGTCAGTCTGTTGTGTATGTCTCTTGTGATGGTCCTGTGTGTTGGTTTTGATTGTTGGTCATGTGTGTAGGTATGGTATGTTCATCTGGTGTGTTGGTCTGGTGTGTCAGTCTGTTGTGTATGTCTCTTGTGATGGTCTTGTGTGTTGGTTTTGATTGTTGGTCATGTGTTTAGGTATGGTATGTTCATCTGGTGTGTTGGTCTGGTGTGTCAGTCTGTTGTGTATGTCTCTTGTGATGGTCCTGTGTGTTGGTTTTGATTGTTGGTCATGTGTGTAGGTATGGTATGTTCATCTGTTGTGTCAGTCTGGTGTGTATGTATCTTGTGAAAGTCCTGTGTGTTGGACTGGATTGTTGGTCTTGTGTGTAGGCCTGGCATGTTCATCTGGTGTGTTGGTCTGGAGTGTTAGTGTGGTGTGTAGGTCAGCTGTGTTGGTACAGTGTGTTGGTCTGGAGTGTTAGTGTGGTATGTAAGTCAGCTGTGTTGGTATAGTGTGTTGGTCTTGTGTGTTTGCCTGGTATGTTGATCTGGTGTGTTGGTCTGGTAAGTAGGTCTGGTGTGTTGGTCTGGTGTTTAGGTATGTGTGTGGGTCTGGTGTGTTGGTCTGGTGTTAAGGTCTGGTGTTAAGGTCTGGTTCTGTAGGTCTGGTGTGTTGGTCTAGTGTTTAGCTCTGTGTGTTGACCTGGTGTGTTGGTTTGGTGTGTAGGTCTGGTTCTGTAGGTCCGGTTCTTTAGGTCTGGTGTGTTGGTCTTGTGTGGGTCTGGTATGTAGGTCTGGTGCCTAGGTCTGGTTCTGTAGGTCTGGTGTGTTGGTCTGGTGTTTAGGTATGTGTGTGGGTCTGGTGTGTTGGTCTGGTGTGTTGGTCTGGTGTTAAGGTCTGGTGTGTAGGTCTGGTTCTATAGGTCTGGTGTGTTGGTCTGGTGTTAGCTCTGTGTGTGGGCCTGGTGTGTTGGTCTGGTGTGTAGGTCTGGTTCTGTAGGTCTGGGGTGTTGGTCTGGTGTTTAGGTCTGGTTCTGTAGGTCTGGGGTGTTGGTCTAGTGTGTTAGTCTGGTGTGTAGGTCTGATGTGTAGGCCAGGTGTGTAGGTCTGTTGTTTCAGTCTGGTGTGTATGTCTCTTGTAATGGTCTTGCGTGTTGGTCTGGATTGTTAGTCATGTGTGTAGGTATGGTATGTTCATCTGGTGTGTTGGTCTGGAGTATTATTGTGGTGTGTAAGTCAGGTGTGTTGGTATGGTGTGTTGGCCTTGTGTGTTGGCCTGATATGTTCATCTGGTGTGTTGGTCTGGTAAGTAGGTCTGGTGTGTTGGTCTGGTGTTTAGGTCTGTGTGTGGGTCTGGTGTGTAGGCCTGGTGTGTGGCCTTGTGCGTGTCTGGTGTTTAGGTCTGGTGTGTTGATCTGGTGTGTAGGTCTTGTGTGTTGGTCTGGTGTGTGGGTCTGGTTAGTAGGTCTTGTGTGTTGGTCTGGTTCTGTAGGTCTGGTGAGTTGGTCTGGAGTGTAGGTCAGATTAGTAGGTCTTGTGAGAATGTCTGATGAGTAGGTCTGGTGAGTAGTTCTGGTGAGTAGGTCTGGTGAGTTGGTCTGGAGTGTAGGTCAGATGAGTAGGTCTGGTGAGAATGTCTGGTGTGTTGATCCGGTGTGTTGGTCTGGTGTGTTGGTCTGGTGTGTGGGTCTGGTAAGTAGGTCTGGTGTGTTGATCTGGTGTATTGGTCTAGTGTATTGGACTTGTGTGTTGGTCTGGCGTGTAGGTTAGGTGTGTTAGTCCTTAGTGTAGGTCTGGTGTGTTGTGTCGGTGTGTTGGTCCGGTGTGTGGATCTAGCTTGTGAATCATGTGTGGTAAGGTGCGTATGTCTGGTGCGCGTGTTGGTCTTGTGTGGTTCTGGTTTTTAGGTCTGGTGTGTAGGTCTGGTTCTGTAGGTCTGGTATGTTGGTCTTGTGTGGGTCAGGTATGTAGGTCTGGTACGTAGGTCTGGTTCTGTAGGTCTGGTGTGTTGATCTGGTGCATTGGTCTCGTGTATTTGACTGGTGTGTTAGTCTGGCGTGTAGGTTAGGTGTGTTAGCCCTTAGTGTTGGTCTAGTGTGTTGTGTCGGTGTGTTGGTCCGGTGTGTGGATCTAGCTTGTGAATCAAGTGTGTTAAGGTGCGTATGTCTGGTGCGCGTGTTGGTCTTGTGTGGGTCTGGTATGTAGGTCTGGTAGGTAGTTCTGGTTCTGTAGGTCTGGTGTGTTGGTCTGGTGTGTTGGTCTGGTGTGTTGGTCTTGTGTGTGGGTCTTCAGTGTAGGTCTGGTGTGTAGGGTCGGTGTGTTGGTCCGGTGTGTGGATCTCGCTTGTGAATCTAGTGTGTGGTGAGGTGCGTATGTCTGGTGAGTAGGTCTGGTGTGTTTTGCTGGTGTGTGGGTTTTCAGTGTAGGCCTGGTGTGAAGGGTCGGTGTGTTGGTCCCGTGTGTGCATCCAGCTAGTTAATCTGGTGTGTTGTGAGGTGCGTATGTCTGGTGTGTTTGGCTGGTGTGTGGGTTTTCAGTGTAGGCCTGGTGTGAAGGGTCGGTGTGTTGGTCCCGTGTGTAGGTTTGGAGTTTAGGTCTGATGAATAGGTCCGGAGTGTAGGTCTGTTGAGTAGGTCTTGTGTGTAGGTCTGATGTGTCCCGGGAGTAGGTTTAGTGTGTTGATCCGGTGTATTTGTTTGATGTGTAGATCTGGTATGTTGGTGTGTTGTGTGGGTCTAGCTTGTGAGTCTTGTGTGTAGGTCTGGTGCGTAGGTCAGATGTGTAGATTTAGTTTGTAGTGCTGGTTGGTAGGCCTTGTGTGTGGTTTGTTCATCCGGTGTGTTGCTCTAATGAGTAGATCTGGTGTGTAAGTCTGATGTGTAGGTCTGGAGTGTTGGTCTGGTGTGTTGGTCTGATGAGTATATCTGGTGTGTTGGTCTGTTGAGTAGGTTTTGTGTGTTTGTCTAGAGTGTCGGTCTGATGTGTTGGTCTGATGAATAGGTCTGGTGTGTTGGTCTAATTTGCATGTCTGATGTGTAAGTCTGGAATGTCTTTCGCATGTGTTGTTCTGGTTGATAAGTCTGGTGCTTAGGTCGTTTCCGTATAGGCCCTTGTTAAATTGATGTAGCATTGAGAGAGAACAATACAAACACAAACAATTCATAAGCTATTCATCTGACGAAAGGATACGATACGAATATAATTCACACAGTTCATTACAAGTGAAAGAGTGACTGCATTCAGTATCTCGGCGTATATAACGGCACACCAGCTGAAAGTGAGGGGGATTCCGAAGTGATTCAGGTCTGGGGCGTTTATTACATTTACATTGGTATGGTACTGACTAAATTACGGCTACGTGTTGGTGTTTGTATATAAAGACCTATAATGAAGATAACACTAAAATTACGACCTTCAAGAAACCCCATAGTCCAAAGTTTTAAAATAGTTATTGCCTATAACATGTTTTAAAGTAACACACATATAAGTGCGGAAACATGCAAGACTTATATACAAGGTAATGAACTCACCCTTGATGATCCCAAGCGACCCCATATCAGGCCTGGTCGTGATAAGTTGTGTTGTTGAATGTATGATGTAGATGGGACAGGGGAAGGAAGTAAGTACAAGCTCGACTGATGACACATCGGAACACAGGGGCTTGTGCGGGCAAGTGGAGCCTGACCGTGGAGATGTCAGCACCACCTGCCATCAGCTGTAGGATTCACAACGTCCATTGCCCACTGCATAATTATAATGATACCCATAGCTGTCGGCAGCTTAAGATCCGTATGTGGGTCGGTCACGTATGGATTTTATTAGCTTTACTCATAAAAGTATCGGTTTCGTTGACGAACTTAAACTGCCTTATATTTAACACTTCGCCAATGTTTCCGCGTGTGTATTAATTTTATATTAACTGGTAGTTTGTTAAAGGGAAGGGGTTCGGTACGATATGATCCATCGTTCAGTGCAGTAACACACATGCCCTTCTTAAACCGTGTGGCCCAATTGTTTAAAGCGTCGCAATTAGCCTTGCAGAGTTGCGGCCCTTTGGCGTGACAGAAACATAGGATCCCAGATGCACCCTGAATATGTTTCTAAGTTCCAGCACTATATTCACATACTCGTGGGTTTTTCAAACCTTTAGACCTGCGTCGGCTGACACATCGTGGTACAACTGAAATACAGCTAATTAAATCATACTCACTCACTCATTCAAAATTTAATATTATATTGTATTTAAGTTTGTGCGTCTCTACATTTGTATTTTGCTGAGAATTGCCCCCTCCCTCCCTTAGTAGTGCCAGGATCAGCTAAAACAGGATTCAATACAAAATTAGTCCTAATTATGAACCATGGTTTCCAAGAGCAAAACCCACGGTACATGTTTAAGCGATACGACGTAACTGTTAGCGGCGTTAAACCCAACTCAGTTTATTTGTCACTCTTATTCTAATAAGATTCTTTTTAGCGTCAAATAGTGTTTATCCATGTTAGGTAACAAAAATAATCGGGAATTAATTGTACCCTCCGAACAAACATATTATAATACTTATGTGAGATTTATTTCGGTTACACTCACTAAACAATATAGGATTTGCTTCGAGCTGATTGATTAGTTGACGCCAGTTTGTACTGATTGTGACTTCATGTCTGCGCATTGTCAAAACAAATTGAAGATGACGTCCTCCATCGAAAAAGACTGTGACGTCGTTCCAAACAAAGATTGACTCAGCTGTAACAGAGATGGGGTTCTCATGACCTCTGTTGACATGAACAAAGGTTGCACCCGTCGATACTCAAACCACCCCTTAACTGTTCAGCATGTGTGTCTTGCCCCACAAAGTACCCTTATTAATACGACTACCTTTTCTTTACATAACATTTTGAAACGGAGACTCGTTTAATCTGGAATATATGACACTTGTTTTATTGATAACTTCTTTCATTCTTCGTCACGACGATTCAGAGCTACGTCTTGCTCCTTCGGCAGCGAATTCCTGTGAAGTGTATGACGTGCAGTTCTTCCATCAGGATAAACAGCGTCTGACATCCCTGGCTCTCTCATTGTAACATTTCTGTAGCTGCGATTATCTTCAATATGATGAGACAAGCACCGCGCCTACTTCCTATGAAACTGGTAGAGACATGTCCTCATTACTAGCAATAAATATTTCAAATAACTACATGCCAAAAACTTACATATGTTGATGTTGATGTTGTTATATGAAAATATATATTTGAGGGCGGATTCCATTACATTTCAAATAGATATTTTGAAACCGTATTTGTTTCAGTGAGATAAGCTATGTATTCGTGAAACATATCAAACATAAAAGCCTTTTGCGATAACGAGTATCACAGTTTGTGTGTAAGATGAAAGTTTTACTCTATTATGAAAAAACCCCGCTCACTTGCCCTACATATGCGTCCGGGTGCGAGATAACAAAAGCCATAGATGGTGTATTTCCGGTGTAAGATTTCACGTGTCTGCTTGTACTGATGCTGTCATATCTGGTCTTGGTATTCACACAATGAAGTGGTCCCATATCGTTCTCATCCTCACAGTCTTGGTCGTGGGTAAGTTAATACAGTATGTTCAGATAGACGGACACTTACAAACAGTTACCATGTTCATTAGTTGCGCGTCGACTTGGTTTCATGATTAGTGACGGTTTCAGACATATCTCCTTGACATACTGTTCCGCGTTGCTTATTGCTCATATTGTTTCAGTTTTAATGAACGGCGTACTCACTCACTGGCATACTGGGAAAGGTGGTTTAGCCGAGTGGTTACATCGCCCGTTCTTCACACCAAAGGCTTTGGTTCCATTGTCATATTGGTACAACGCGTCAAGCCCATTTTATGTGTTCTCCGGTCTTGACATTATTTTCTCATTATTCCAGCTTTTTTATTATTCCAGCTTTTTCCATTATTCCAGCTATATTGTAGCTGGAATAATAAAAAAGGGCGTTAAACCATACACATTGACTCAGTGACTGACTCACGAACTCACCAAGCACCAGCAGTGTATTTCTACTCAGTTAATGTACTCGTCTCGTCCTAGATGTTGTTGTTTATAATAATGTTGTAGTTACTTATCATGAGTAGGGGCACGCCGCAATTCGATGTGCAAAGTTGCGTCCCTTGGGCACGCCGAAAACCTATGATTGTTGGTTTGAATCCCGCTCCGCCCCAATTATGTTTCTAGCTTTGTCAGCACCATATCCGTGCTCGTGGGTTTCACCGAAGTGGTAAACGTCTGAGACCTGCATCGCTTCGGGCTTTCCTCCCAGACCAAGCTGAAACGCTGTGATATAACTGGAATACTGACAAAGCTTCGGGTGAATAAAGGGACACGAAGCATCCCCAAAACGTCGTTACAAACAGTAAAGATGATGTTATCCAAGTACACCATGTCTTCATTAACCATTGAATTATTTTCAGATTTTTTATTTCGTTCGCAAATGTAACGTATGCAGTTTGTTCGGAATGCAGAGACATATTGTCATGGATAAGGCAACTGTGCATTCACCAGATGGGTGTTGTTGTAGGGCTGATGAGCAGTTCTTTACCAGCAGACGATGAGGATAGCCCGGATGACCTTCAGGGTTCCGGATCAGGAGAAGGTGAAACTCCAGGTAATACAGGAATTAAAACGCCAAAGCCTTAAGAATATTACTATTCGTATCTCTGTCAAAATAATCGTACTTAAACACCAGGTACCAGTTCCTTGGTGACGATCACTTCGTGCACCTGGGCCAAGTTATACCAAACACGTTATATGGATACAGGGCTCGGACAGTCCAGGCAAAGCTGATTCAAGTTGATCAAAACCCCTGTGTATATTTTAATTGCTGACGTACATCTGGTTTTTTACCTATCTAACCTCCAAATACACAGTCTCAAGGTCACGTATGACAATAATTACGCCTTCTTGATTTCGAGTGGATCCAGGCCGTGGACATTACCCCGTTTCAAAGCCTAGTAGTAAATCCCGATATATCTAAGATGAGAAGGGGAAGGAGTTCAAGTGAATCCAACAAGTCTCACCACGGTCATGTTTAGGTACAGATACTCGGCATCTCTACATATACCATCTTCCCTAGGCCAGAGTGTCCAGTAGCCTATACCAAAGCCTAGTTTTCAAACTTTGGTATAGGCTTGGAGACATTCTTGCCTCGGGAGGATGACATTAAACTATCGTCGTTGATTCCTACCCTGACATGGTTAGTTATACCAGCGGGACTGCTGTACATGCTGCTTTACCGAAGACGAATACCATTTCTTGTTTTCTAAGCGACAGATATAACAATAAATCTTACCAGACCATGCTCTACCTTTGTCTTAGGGGGTGGGGTGGGGTAGGGTCATACCCATGCCAGTCTTTTACAATCGTATCTGATATTGGAAATCCCGTATTACTTACAAATTACGCTGCAAACTACCACGCTCTGGTATCAAGGCGACACCACTTACTCTCACACTACGTCACTCTGTACTATGACCCTCAGGCCTCTCAGAGCACAAACTGACGAATTCGTTTGTTCCTCCGCAAATAACTTTCTACTGTAAGGGTTGCGCAACAATTAACGCGTAATTAACGTAAATGCGCCAAGTTACCCCAGGAGTAATTATGTACACCATGAAAAATTAGTTATGTACACCGTGAGGAGTTCCTTATGTACACCATGAGGAGTCCCTTATGTACACCATGAGGAGTTCCTTATGTACACCGTGAGGAGATCCTTATGTACACCATGAGGAGTTCCTTGTGTACACTATGAGGAGTTCCTTATGCACACCATGAGGAGTCCCTTATGTACAACATGAGGAGTTCCTTATGTACACCATGAGGAGTTCATGGTGTACACTATGAGGAGTTCCTTGTTTACACTATGAGGAGTTCCTTGTTTACACTATGAGGAGTTCCTTATGTACACCATGAGGAGTTCCTTATGTACACCATGAGGAGATCCTTGTGTACACTATGAGGTGTTCCTTATGTACACTATGAGGAGTTAGTTATGTACACTATTAGGAGTTATTTATGTACACTATGAGGAGTTCCTTATGTACACCGTGAGGAGTTCCTTATGTACACTATGAGGAGTTAGTTATGTACACCATGAGGAGTTAGTTATGTACACTATGAGGAGTTCCTTATGTACACTATGGGGAGTTCCTTATGTACACCGTGAGGAGTTCCTTATGTACACTATGAGGAGTTAGTTATGTACACTATGAGGAGTTAGTTATGTACACTATGAGGAGTTAGGTATGTACACTATGAGGAGTTCCTTATGTACACTATGAGGAGTTCCTTATGTACGCCGTGAGGAGTTCCTTATGTACACTATGAGGAGTTAGCTATGTACACTATGAGGAGTTAGTTATGCACACTATGAGGAGTTAGTTATGTACACTACGAGGCGTTAGTTATGTAGACAATGATGAGTTAGTTATGTATACTATGAGCAGTTCGTTATGTACACTATGAGGAGTTAGTTATGTACACTACGAGGAGTTAGTTATGTACACAATGATGAGTTAGTTATGTACGCCATGAAGAGTTAGTTATGTATACTATGAGCAGTTAGTTATGTACACTATGAGGAGTTAATTATATATACTATGATGAGTTACTTATGTACTCTATGAGGAGTTAGTTATGTAAACTATGATGAGTTAGTTATGTACACTATGAACAGTTAGTTATGTACGCCATAAGGAGTTAGTTATGTACACTATGAGGAGTTAATTATTTATACCATGAGGAGTTGTTGGTACCCAGATAAGCCCTGTTTTTAGGTTGTCAGCACCATATCCTCGCACGTGTGTTTCACCTAAGTGGTAAACGGCTGAGGCCTGCATCACTTCGGGCTTTTCTCCCACATCAATCTGACACGCTGTCATATAAATGGAATACTGTTTAAAGCGGGCTTGGGCTGTGAGCTTAAACATTCCTCAATTAAACAATCACAACTCGCCTTGATAACCGAGTTTTGCAACATTCAAATATGAAGTATCCAAGAGTACTTAGCCTGGCCCAGATGTACAAGGCAGGCATGAGAGTTAGGTTTCCGGAGAAACTTGCCCAGACAAGCGGGGACTTTCAGTTGAATAAGAGGTACGGGAACCGTCACCAGTCACCACACTCACTCCATCCATATAACACAGTGCTCACAAGTGGCCGGCTGTCTTGTTCAGATCTGTCTCTCCAGTTTACATCAGTGCACATCGTCAACTAGGGTAATACTAGTATTTAGTCCCAGAAGTAAAGTTGTCTCATCTAAATATATATATTCACAAAATACAAAATAAAATTCAAATGGTGTCCACAACAATGCCTGGAGCCGAGGCAATCTAGACTTGCCAAATCAAACTAAACTTAAAGTTGCATATATTCTGTTGTGTCGAGGAGTCTTATCGTTGTCATAGGGGTTGTGCTAATTATCTTAACTTAGAAAGTGCTGTTAGATTATATATGCTGTTATATATCAATGATTATCAGATTTAGCCCTGCTTAGTTTGTTTATAAGAACAATTATACATTCACAAGTTTAAAACGTACAGGGTTACAGATCTGTAAATGTTTTTGTTTGGGGAAAACCACTTTAATTTGATGACCCTATGTATTTGTTTCAACGTTGTTCACGTAGGTGAAAGTGAAGGTGTTGGTTGGCTGTTCTACTTAATGATAGGCTCTGGGAGTGCAGCCGGTTTCATCATTGTGGTTGCTATTGTTGTCTTCATCCACAGATTAAGAAAACCGTGAGTCTCATTATTTTTACGTGTCTTTATCATCTAAATAACATACAATCCCAGACATAATGTCGAAAAAACAATTTCTTCAAAATGTCAACAAAGTGTAGCGTGAATCAAGTATTCACGACGGTAGAAGTAAATATTAAAGTGGAGAGTTATACATTTTCTAGCGGCTAAACAAGTTACAGTTTACATGTAACGTTTAATTTCAATATACCCCATCCATGTTCAAGTTGCAGTGTAACCTTAATTTTACTCCAGACTTTGCTACTTTCTAGAGTGGCGTTCAGAGTTTAGTCAAATGTGGCGCTATGGTTATATATCGTGGATACAAAGTTTAGTAAAGTATGGCGCTATGGTTATTTATCGTGGATACAAGTTTAGTCAAGTGCGGCGCCATGGTTATATATCGTGGATACAAGTTTAGTCGAGTGTGGCGCTATGGTTATATATCGTGGATACAAGTTTAGTAAAGTATGGCATACTGATAATATATATAATCAAGTTAAATCACGTGTGGTGAACTGATTATATATCGTGGATTTGTTTTCGCTTTTCAGACAGGAAGCACAGCCAGAGAAACCTCTGGTTAAAAGTCAAAAGAGTAACAAAGTGCACGTGTAATTACAAACGGCCAGATTTCATGGGACATGCATCCACGGTACGTGAGTTTCAGTCGACTTCAGCTTTCATTAAATCACATCACATATACGGACACATTATGTATTCTATTGCACAGAGACTGGGATTATCTATTGAACAGGGTAAGTGTTTAGATGAATGGTTATTAACACTGTTCTAAATTGTCAAATATACCCAAAACGAGCGAGGGCTTTGTTGCTATAATGTCTACACGTGTGATGACATGTGTTGAACACTTTCTGTATTTACAATGAAGCAGGACCAACTAATCATAGTTTTGACATTGATTGCTAAGTATATCCGTTAACCCTTCTTGTTAACTATGTATCAATCTTTGAGATAATACTGTATATATGTGTTCGTTGTCAACATCTGTGATAACCCAGAAGTACCCCGAATGCAAACATTTTCCATATCTACAAACGGGACATATGAGTGTGAGGGCTGCCTGTCGTCTACCACATACATACCCTTAAGCACCTCTTCATGAGTGGGTGAGTGAGTTCTGGGTTAACTCAGATTTGAACAGTATTTCAGTTATATCAATGCACAATGTGATTACAGATATAGATTATTATGTAACAGGAAAATATGGCAGTTCCATACGCGTGTATTAATGTCATGTCGTGACGCTGTGATGCTGCGACACCCGTATCATTAGCATAGGTTTTGGAGGTTTCACCAATGCACCCCCAACAAACAGTGTTTCGAGGGCTGGTCACGACTTGCAAAGGCAAGCTCCGACGTTCATACAGTTTGGCCCTCACTCTAGGAAGGTTCATACTCCAATAAACTCACACAAAGTGAAAGTCAATTCTTAAATCGTGGTCGAATCATGCCAGCTAATTGCACTTTTTCCGTGTAACATTTAGGTTTCGGTACATACCTAATATCCCTACTACTGTAATGATGATGCAAATCCTTGGTTTGTCAACAACATGCACGCTCTCGCCGGTTTCACCAATGTCATAACTGCTCACGAATGAGTCACATTGGGTTTTTCTTTCACATTGAAAACATTTTAAAACACTGTTGAAAGTGACGTTAAATTAAAATCAAATCATAAATATGGCTACTCGTTTGTTTACAATTCTTTAAAACAATCATAGGTGTGCCACTCTTTACTGCAGAGAACAACCCTGTCATGCATATATTAATACACAAATCGATTGATCAGTAACAAGGGAAAAATGAAAACTAAATCACTACGCTGATCATATCATGAAATATATTACTCAGAAGACATCTGATAAGATGGTAATGTGGCTGTTGAGCTTCTAGCGCCTCACTTACTTACTTACTTACTTAAGTTGGAGATTTTACATGCGCTTTCCGACTGATGCGTATTTCGCACACGGTGCGCCTCACAGGCAGCTTGGGTTTTTATACTCCCCGGGGAGCTGAAAAAGTTGTTAAGTGCACACTGATCCATTGACCGGGGGTAATAATGCGCGTTGAGCATGATATTGAGCAGGGAGAAACGCCATATAAATTCACTACTATTACTATTACTATAAATACAAAATGTGAACATAAGCGCATCATCAGGAATTCAGAGTTCTTTCCTTTCAATCACACAACTAAGGCTGATCTCCCGGACTGATCTACATTAGACTATAAGTCGATATTAGACGGACAGAGTTACCATGATGTTACCGGGACGACGGAGATCTGCCATTCAACATTCAACATTCAACGCTATTAAATATACTTTATTTCTCTTCTGGTTATGAAACTAAAACAACGTGTAAAGGCACATTTTTCAGACACAATACAATAAAAACACAGCCATGTACCTGTAGACATGTCGGGGTGCATGGGTGGTGGTGGTGCATGGGCAATGTGGACATTTTTCGGTCGATAGGGACTTGTTTGGTGATGGAGTTGAATGTGATAGGATTGAATGGTATGGGTGCCACGTCAGAACGAAGAGAACAGTGGCATAGCGGAGGGTGTGCCAGGAGCAGAGAGGGTAGAGATGAGTTGCTGGAAGCAGAACGCTACGGATGGGGTGCTTTCGCATAAATTTAGTGGTGTGGTTTAATTATACGTTTTATACGATTTACCTTAGTCCGAAATTGGCAGTTTTGTCGTTTTGTTTGTTTCAGATCGTGATCATGAATTCGACGCAAGGATTATTCCATAATTGTTTAACAGACACAGAATGAAGACATTGTTGAGAAATTATCACTTGGTGACATAAAAGAAAGAACACTCTTTGAATTTTATGCAAAAACTAGTCTTGTGATACAACACAACCCTTACGTCAAATAGTGTTCTTTGGGTGCAACACCGTGACATGACGACGGGTACAGTGTTTCTAAGGAACATCATAGACCTTAGTATTGTTCTTTAGGCACATCGCTGCCCCTGTTATAAAATAGTGAGTGAGTTGGGTTTAACGCCGCTTTGAACAGTATTCCAGTTATATCGCGGCGTGTCAGCTTAATGTGGTAAGGAAAGCCCGAAGTGATGCAGGTCTCAGACGTTTACCACTTCGGTGAAACCCACGAGCACGGGTATGGTGCTGACAAACCTAGAAACATAATCGTGGCGAACCGGAATTCGAACCCACAATCATAGGTTTCTGGCGCACCCAAAGGACGCAACTCTGCACAGCGAATCGCGGCGCCTTAGACGACTGGGTCACCCGTGCCCCATTTTATAAAATAATATTCTTGACATCCACTCTTCTCGAAGTACAAATCTCTTCTTACGGTCCAACAATGCATTGGTATTGGCGGACATCCCTTCCCTTGAAGTACAACACTCTTACTGAGCCACAACAATGGTGTTGGCGGACATCCCTTCCTTTGAAGTACAACACTCTTACTGAGCCACAACAATGGTATTGGCGGACATCCCTTCCCTTGAAGTACAACACTCTTACTGAGCCACAACAATGGTATTGGCGGACATCACTTCCCTTGAAGTACATGGCCATTCTTGGTTTACCCGTGTTCTTGAGATATAACCCAGATTAGAGTTAAACGCTTTCAGCAAGGCTCAATACTATGTCTTAGACACAGGGGTACATCTCTTTTCTTGAAAAAAACCCAATACAGTCTTTAGTGTACACTACTGTCGTTGATCATGATGAAGTACGAACTCGTTATATAAGTACATGCATAATACTGTCCTTAACGCACACAGCTTTCAGGGGTAAGTGAGGCACACTTGTTCATAAAAGAATACAAATATTGGACGCTCTCACTTTCATGTGAATCTCTGCCAATAAACAAAATAAGAGAACCACTATATCTATGTTGTTGCTTATTTAAAGGAATAATATAAATATTTGTTATATAAAATGCAACTGGTGAGTATCAAGTTTACTATCTGTATATTGTATCAAAAGGATATAGAGTTGTGGTATTCCGTACAAAAGGCAATGCGGCTGACTGTAGCTGAAAAAAACACCCCATCATTCCTCGACGCTGCTGGATTCCAAACGTCAGAATCATCAGTCTCGAATATCTGCCTCAATAAATTCCAAAGGACGTAAAAGGCAGAATGATGAAAATGTTATGAATGGTTCACTGAAAATATGTGTGTGCCAATTAGTCCCTGAAAAGGTCATATAATGGGGTAGTAGCGTGCTTCATGTTGACAAGTGACGTGTCATAATTATTGAATTCCCATGAAGTGAAGTCCAAACAGGAAGACCAGCAACTCATGTTTTGGGGTATCTGCATAATTCAGAGAAAATCTATTTTCATCACATCCATCAAAAGTTATAGCATTATATTTCTTAAACCCTTTCTTGGAAGCAAAGAACCTTATTGATAAGAGAGTGTAATTTATCTTTAAAATTGTCATGAGGTAGAGTTGTACAAAGGGTGGAAAAATCAAAATGGTAAAATTCAAAATGTTTTTCCTTGTCTGATATTGTGTGAGTTCAAGTAAATCTTATTCAGTTTTCAAGATCCACATGTCGTTAACTCCACTTGTCTCATATATTCTCTAACACTATTTAATAAAGCTTTCCTTGGTTGCCTTCAGAATTATTATAGAAGTTTGACAGTTTGAAACAGTGCTATCTCAAAATTACCTTCATAATCTACAGTATTATGAACATGCTTATAACTTTTGGTCCCGACCATTTGCTGTGTATCTTATCATATACAATTGATGGATATAACGAACACGCTTATAACGAAATTATGGCTATAGAGAACTCACTTTGTGGTCCCGTTCTTTCTCATGGTTCACCAAAAAACTTCTACAATCTGCCTCACAGTTCACCATCATAACCTACAACCTGTCTCACAGTTCACCATCATAACCAACAACCTGTCTCACTGTTCACCATCATAACCTACAACCTGTCTCACAGTTCACCATCATAACCTACAACCTGTCTCACAGTTCACCATCATAACCAACAACCTGTCTCACGGTTCCATCATAACCTACAACCTGTCTCACAGTTCACCATCATAACCTACAACTTGTCTCACAGTTCACCATCATAACCTACAACCTGTCTCACAGTTCACCATCATAACCTTCAACCTGTCTCACAGTTCACCATCATAACCTACAACCTGTCTCACGGTTCAACATCATAACCTACAACTTGTCTCACAGTTCACCATCATAACCTACAACCTGTCTCACAGTTCACCATCATAACCTACAACCTGTCTCACAGTTCACCATCATAACCTACAACTTGTCTCACAGTTCACCATCATAACCTACAACTTGTCTCACAGTTCACCATCATAACCTACAACCTGTCTCACAGTTCACCATCATAACCTACAACTTGTCTCACAGTTCACCATCATAACCTACAACCTGTCTTACGGTTCACTAACATAACCTACAACTTGTCTCACAGTTCACCATCATAACCTACAACCTGTCTCACAGTTCACCATCATAACCTACAACTTGTCTCACAGTTCACCATCATAACCTACAACCTGTCTTACGGTTCACTAACATAACCTACAACCTGTCTCACAGTTCACCATCATAACCTACAACTTGTCTCACAGTTCACCATCATAACCTACAACCTGTCTTACGGTTCACTAACATAAACTACTATCTGGCTTTCGGTTCACGATCATAACCTACAATCTGATAAACGGTTCACCAACATAATCTACAATTTGTTTGACGGTTCACTATCATAACCTTCAATCTGATAAACGGTTCACAAACATAATCTACAAAGTGTCTCACTGTTTACCATCATAAACTACATTCTGTCTGACGATTCACAATCATACTCTACAATCGGTCTAACAGTGCACCATCATAACTTACAATCTGTCTCATGGTTCACGAACGTAATCTTCACATTTGTCTGACGGTTCTACATCATAACCTACAATCGGTCTAACGGTTCACCATCATAACCTACAATCTGGCGGATAGTTCACCATCATAAACAACAATGTCTAACGGTTCACTAACATTATTTACAATTTATCTCCCATTTTACCATAATAAATTACAATCTGTCTTACAGTTCCATAATCTAAATTTTCTCACGGTTCATCATCTACATGTTATCACATAAATCTACAAGTATGTGCTGGCAAGGAAATGAGCAAACACTTTCATGACAATCAACAGGATAGTGGTTTTATCATAAGTGGTAATCCGTGCATCTGGTGAAATGTATTGACACACATCCGCATAATGAGGGCAGCGAGCTGCTTATACCACTAACAACTCATGCTAACAAGTGGAACTGGTTAAAAACTCGCAACCTTTTTTTTGAGTAAAGTAGTTAACACAGATAGGGTAGCTACAATCTTTAAATATCATTTACATAGTTTCTTTTTACGTACTAATAATATTACTGGAGAGCACATCGTGTTGCTGCGATGTGATAGCGATTGTTTATAAAGGAAAGTAAAATATGACAACAGTGCATATTGAAGAAATCATTTTTTAAATCATATTGAACATTGCAATAAAGTTTGAATGGTTAACTCGACCAATCAACCCTCTCCATATATTGGGGCAAAATTACTTTTAGAATAAAAAAAATAATTGTTGATCTGTCAGTACTGTACTGTGCGCAGTGGTTTGACCACAGTGGTAAAGGACGTTAACACCCCCAGCAGTCTGCATGTAGGACGTACATCACTAGGAGATGTAGAATAACCGAAATACGGACTAACTGTCCCATGGGAATGAATGGTGTTCATCCGAAGCCTTTGGCGAGGACTTACAGCACTCATTCACGAAGACAAATAATTCGTAATTCCGAGTTTCGAGTGGGTTATTCTATACATCACTCATGGACATTTTTTAGAGAAACTTCGCTGAAGTAATGTAATCAAACGTATTTTGTCTCAACAATGGAGCATTGTCGCGTCATATGGTTTCAGTTGTCAAATCAGCACCGAGAATCGCTGTAATGCACATGTGCCAATATTGGAAAGTTATTTCACACGACCATTCTACCCTGATGGGTAATATTGTCACTTACAGGCTGCTTTAGAGACAACCACACACAACCAGGCAGCATATTTCTGCAGGCAGTGGAGTGAGTAGGTATTATCTGTTGATTAAAATGGACAAAATTGGCTACCCCATCGTCATCAAGTATCTCCAACTGAAAGCTCTAACTTCAACAACCATCCATGTTGACAACATCACTGTGTAGTGTCACTGTAGCGGGTGGTGCTCCTTTCTCTGTCGCTGTCAAGAGGGGTGGACAGTGGAGTTCAAGAGGGAGAGGCGGAGGCTCGAAGATGACTCAAGATCAAGACCTTCCACTGCCACTGCTTCAGTTGAAATGTTGATAAAATACATGGTACTTGTGCACTCCAGTATCGCTAGCTAAAGTGTGTGAATCTCGTAAGGGATGATGTTGATAAATAATTAACAGCCAACTCTATCAACGCAGTCCATGTGTTCGGCTTAGAGTTTTTCAGATATCCCTAGTACTATAACTTTAATAATAAAAACAACGGAATTTACAGGTAACATTGGCTACATGTTTTGGTTAAGAGAAATCGAGAGACCGACACTGTTTAAAAAACCCCGTAAAGTATACCCACGAAGAAGGTATAAGCTTACACATTGATAGTATTTTCTTTTTTAGATATACAATAATAATTCCGATGAAGGCATGTCAATTATTATGGACAGACAAAGTAACGGTCAATTATTATGGACAAACAAAGTAGCGATTAATTATTATGGATAGAAAAAGCACCGGTCAGGTACAGTGTAGTATATGTATAAAAGCCAACACTTATTGATGTGACCCGTCACGGTTTGTAAAGGGATGATTCAGGCTGCTGATTGGTGTATTTGTGTGAGAGAGTTAAACTCTTAGTCATCTTTATAGCAGTCAAAATTTGAATAATCTGTTTCTTTCGCATTTGCGAAGATATAAATGTAGGTTTAAAATTAAGTGGGGACACGGTATATTCCTCTTATAGGTAGAAATTCCCTCTACGGTTGTTAATATGCAGCAGAAGTTCTCAGGTTAAATGGAAGTTGCATTTTTGTATTTTGTAATTGGTAGTACTCGGTGAATTTACACATTTCTGTCCTTTAGTCCTGTAAGAAACACATTTCAACGAACAATCAAAGCCTTTTTGGAATGAATGTCTGAAAGAACCTTCTGCGATGTAGAACGTAAACAAGTTCACCTTTCATCTCAATGCGCGCGTTTATTTGGTGTTTTACGTATACAGAATGAGTTAAGTGTAAGTTCTGGCCAAAACATTGTCATTTCCCACATTCTGTTATAGATGACAACGTATCTGATTGTTCTGCCCTGACGTCCTCTGAATGTGGAAAGTAAGTTATTGACGTCCTCAAGCGAGGGAAGACTGGACAACCCATGCCAAGGGAGGAATACCACTTCTTGACTAAGTATCCCCTTGTTTCCATGGATGGAGTTGACAAAGTGACGAGGAAGGACGGCAAGTACTTGGTCACCAAGGAAACAGTAGTAGAGTTAATCAGACATGCACACACAGAAACTCTCCATGGGGGTGAGAAGAAGACGCACAAGAAACTGTTAGACAAGTATGCCAATATCTCCAGAAGTTTGATTTCATCATACATCGGTCGCTGTGGGCGGTGTGTTGATAAACGTAGTAGGAAGGAGACAGCTTCAGGTGTGGTTGTAAACCTCTATCTGCCAGGGATTTGAACGAGAGAGGTCAAGTCGACTTAATTGACATGCTAACCATCAATGATGGCGGCTACCGATTCTTCTACATTACCAAGAATACCTCACCAATGTTATTCGACCTTTGAAAACCAAGGCTGTAGCTGAAGTCGCTCGTGAACTTTTATTCATATTTCTGGACATTGGAGCACCCCACATTCTGCAATGAGACAACGGAAAAGAGTTTACTGCTCAGATTATTCTCGAACTTGGATCAATGTGTTGGTGAATGGACGTCCTCGACATCCTCGGGGCCAGGGATCCATGGAGAGGAGCAGCGGCGACTTGAAACTCAGGCTGAGGGCATAGATATGGCATACGCTTCGTCCAATGGTCAATGGATACATCATATCATGAAACCATTAAGATGTAGGCTGAAGTCGTCTTTACCAGACGAGTTCCCCAACCGCATATCTCAAGCCACGAACGAAGAAGACCTATAAAGACTTCTTGCATGCCAGATGCTGTTGACGGCACTCTTGATGTGCCTGATGATGTTCACACTACCAATGTCGTGCCTGATGGTGAAGCTCCTGTTCATGCCAGATGTTGTTGACGCCACTGTTGACACTCCTGCTGATGTTAATGTTGCAGATATCGTGCCTGATATTGACACTCCTGTTGAGGTTAAGCCAGATACTGTTGACGCCACTGTTGTTGATGTTAATACTATAAACGTTGATACTTCAGATGTACCAGAATACACAGAATAGGAACTCATAAGGGAACAATAAGTGGGCGACTAGCAAGTAATCAATTTAAGTTTGTGGGATATTCCCGACTGAAACCTGCAGATGTCCCTGAAACAACATTATCTGTTCGTGAAATCGTGAGAACACATAGTGGTTGTGGCGGACAGGTGCCAATACAGGAGCAACTGTTTGACAAACAGGTGCTCCTGTTGGTAATCGGGTTTGTGATGCAATAGTGCATGAATTCACACAATTCGTATAAAAACTATGTGTTGGTGTGTAACATAACGCCGCGCCCAGTCATACTTCAATACTCTGTAGGCCTGTGCACAATGGAGTCTGGTCCAGACAATCTGGTGACACGAGAGCGCGTTTACTGATTTTGGCAGTGATTCACTATTTGATAGTGATTCATAAACACATGCTCATGGTATTGTCGGAATACTACAATAGGCTCCGCTTTTAGCAGAAAATTCTAATGTATGGAAAGGGATTGTCGCTTTTGTTTTGTTTAAGCTAAAAACAATATGTTAACTTTGAATTACGTCTGCAGAGATTCAGCTGCTTACATGCAAAGAGAACACTTTAGAAACATGTTTTCGAAGAAGCTTGCAAAAATTCTAAGTTTGGGGATACAAAATAATGCATATGGTTTTAAACGAAACATCAACAAGGAGTCCTAGCGATGTTTTGTATGTCATGAAACACATATTGTAATCGAGAAACAGGATTCCAACTGACAATATGTGAATTCGATAGGAATAGTTGTGAAAACATACCCTATATTCATAATTATATGTCTATCAATGTCCGTAGGTTTCCTTCATCTTTCCATGACTATTGCGAATAAACTTATAATCACTTATAGCATACTCACATACCTACACATGCATGACATAGTTGACCAAGTTGACATGCGTTGTGCATGCATGGGCAAGTACGTCAATACGCCATATAACTGCGGGTTGGACGCATCAATTCCCACAATATAGGAAACCGTGGCCCGGCTAAGTTTTTGCGAGGTAAATCCACATTCTCTCACTAACAATGTTCCCTTCTTTATTTCAAGGATGAACAAGGCCCTTAGCACTATATGCCTATCATACGAGGCGATGAGAATGGATCGGATGGTTCGGTTGATAGCTTGTCAGTGTACCCCGACGGCGTGGGACGTTGCTCATTATATTAACCACTGTTTTGATATTTTCAGGCCACCGTTATATACTAGGATTATTGTTGATTGTGGCTTTTATCTACATGCACTCACACACTTGTGCCGAATGGTATCACAGTTGCGTCTCGTGTGTCAATAGTTTGTGTTAAAATATCACGAGGGAATATGTCACAATCTATGCATATTTTAGACGTTTACCACTGAAGATCCGGGTTAGAAGTCTTCAGTAACCAATGCTTGCCGTAAGAGGCGACTATACTTGTCGTAAGGGGCGACAGACTGGATCGGGTCGTCAGGCTCGCTGACTTGATTGATGCATGTCATGATGTATCCCAATTGTGTGGATCGATACTCATGATGTCAATCACTGGATTGTCTGGTCCAGACTCAATTATTTACAGACTGCCGCCATATAGCTGAAATATTGCTGGGTGCGGCGCAAAACGGGTATTGGAATTCCTAACCATGAAACATAATTATATAATGTTGGTTTTGGTATTAAACTTCGGTTATCAAGGTGACGAGTTTGAATGTTTATTTATGTCCTGTTCAAGGCCACAAAACGATACTGGTGGAAATGCTTCATACCACCAACATTAACTAGAGAATGAGAGTGAGTATGGTCTAACGTAGCTTTAAACAGTATTCCAGTTATATCACGGCGTGTCACCTTGATCTTGATGTGTGTGTTGGGGGGGGGGGGGGGGGGGGGGGTCTCTTAGACGTTTACTTAGACGTTTACTACTTTGTTGAGAGCCGCAGGTTTAGTATTGACAAACCATAAAACATTATGTTGAATTTGCTCCTCCAATCATAGGTTTCTGGCTCATCTAAGGGACGCCACTCTGCACAGCGAATTGTGGCGCACCAAATATCCTACGACAAATGATTCACTGATCCGTTTCAACGACATATGAATTGACTGAATATTCAGTGGGCGTCTATAATATTTGAAGTGATGGAATAACTGGCGAAGAGATATGTAGTTGATTGAAGTAGATTACTCGTCAGCTTTGCGTCAGAGCAATATCCGCATCGGGCGGCGCTTGACATATGATGACACGGAAACCAACTACGTCATCTCATGTTATACATGTATATAAGAAATACGAATACCGCATTTGAGTGTGTTCTGTTTCTCTAGCCAACATGCAGTCCGCTGTGCTACTGTTGTTTTGCTCTGTTATGTCAGTGGGTAAGTTCTAGGCAGAATATTATATACATTCTTTACAATCGCCTTGTCTGATATTAGACAAGATATTTTCAAAGCTTGCTTTGAAATTGAGCAACTTATCATTTATCTATATTGTTTTCTTTGATGTTTAAAAATCTACGGGTTCATATTTAAAACCAAACAGACCTTTCTTGAGATACAGTTACTTTAAATTTAATAACTTGCGAGTAAACAGTTGTAGATATGTCCACACAGTTGTCTCCTGTACACCAGGCCGTGAGATGCCATACATCCCGAGAAGCCTACTGCTTAGGTTTTGGTTTGGTTTCTTTTGTTGTTTAACGCCGCACTCTGCATGACGGCGGTCGGTAAATAATCGAGTCTAGACCAGACAATTCAGAGATTGACATCATGAGCATCGATCCACGCAATTGGGATCGATGACATGCATCAACCAAGTCAGCGAGTCTGACCGTTCCCGTTAGTCGCCTTTTACGACAAACATGGGTTGCTGAAGACCTATGCTACCCCGGGTTTTCACGGGTCCATACCGCTTAGGCTTTGAAAAGTCATGTAAATTTTATCATGTTTCTTAACAAAATTTCAGCTGATCATAGGTATGACAGTCAAAACCCTTAAGATGAACAAGGATATATCTAGATAAGTTTTAATTTAATCTGTTGTGCGTTGCTGTGGCCAAGTGTACAACTGAAGGATCTGCCATTTTAGAAAATATGTCACATTCATTTCATAATTTCTCCCCCCTCATACTTCTGCTTAAATATCAAAACAATTCGAAGTCAAATTTGTGATGGTAAATCGCGACTTGCTACATGATAGTAACTTTCTTTTAAATCCTGGTATCACTCACCACGCACACTTTATGTTTGTGAGATCTAACCTATATCCTGGACAATTGCTGTAACATTCCTAGAGACTGACCAGCCAATAATACCTTCATAACATAACGTGTTTGCACAGAAGACATTTGATTGGCTGTGTCCAATCAACTCATGCATAAGGATTTCCTTTTCCTGAAGAAAGTAATAGCTGACAGGCATTATTTCGTCCTGCGGGAACTGCTAGCTACTGAGTGAATACACTGTGTCTGCAGTTCTACTTTACAGATAGTCTGGTTGAGAGAAAAATTAGAAACATTGAACGGTTTAAATATTATTCACGACCTCACTCTCGACCTTATACATTTTAATGAGATTGGACCTCATAACATTTAGACAGAGTTAAAGTGGCTTGGACTCCTAAATGATGAAGGATCCGCACGTCTTTGCTTATATGTAGCCAACTTCAATCTGTACCAAACTGCCGGTCAAAAGCAAGTATACATTTGAAAATTGGATTTGACAAAAAACACGTTTTCAAAACGTTACTGGGCTGAAAACACTCGCCGGAACATTGCAAAGGTCGAAAACACAGTTATGATATCCGTATCAAATACATCACCAATCGAAGAACCATTTCTTGTTTAATTCATTTTATTGCCCCCGCCAAACATACGAAGGCCTAATTATGCCACTTTGGTACCATAATTTTATTTTTTTCAAATCGAAATTTCTCGTTATTTCAATTATTTTCGCGTTACTTCGAGTTTTTTCTCGTTACTTCGAGTTTATTTGTAAAACTTGGAATTTCGATTTTGTCTCGTTCTTTCGATTTTTTTCTCATGATGGATATTATTTAATTTTATTTGATATATAATTTCCAATCATTGGTTTGGAGGCTTACATTTTGATACTGAAGGTTGTAGGATACATAATTTCGTTAATGTTCTGGAGAATTTCGCATTTATCAATTGCCGTTCTATTTTCAGGTCTTGGGTCCAACGGTTTCTATTTCTGGGACCGTACAGAAGTTGGCATCAATCTAGGTGAGTCATACTACGTTAGATGGGTGGGGGGCCGCCTCTGTGGTCTAATGGTACAGCGTCAGTTCTGAAATTACGTAAATTTAGGGTCCCTTGATACTCGAGGGTTTCGCCATAGAACTGTAGTTGTTTATCCGTACACACAATTACATTTCGATTATTATATGTCTTGGTGTTGGCGATCATAGACTGACTATCATTGCTAGATATGGTTGGGATGTCTCAAGACGTAAAGGCACAAGATTGTTTTCCTGGGTGTCAAATTGCTATTCATAACCTGATTTTCGTGTACCATGTGAAAAGGAGTATGTGAACTTCCGTGGTATGCTATACAACTACCATTACTATTACTGGAGGTAACATTAAATGTATAACCAAAATAAAACTAATTATTTTTAAATAATCCAAATATAGGCATGGCATTACATTTTCCTATATCGACTGTTGGAGATGAAGACACACAGTTTGATGATGAGGACCTTCTCTCTGGGTCGGGCTCTTCTGATTATTCAGGTGAGTGGCCAAGAGCAATATAGTCTCACAGAAACTCGGTGTAATTCCCATGCTCATCACTGAGCCCTCTCCTATGACGGGAACGTGTTGTCATGGTGTGAAAGTTAGTCTCGGCGGACTAGCTCTAACCTGGGCTGTGTTTTATTTGACACCGCCATGCAAATCAGCGCCTTTATAACGAGAAGATATGGACACTTGTCCATTTATCTGGGGCTACTCATGTGCGTGTTCACTCCTAGAAATGCTGCTTTATTCTTGTAACATCAGCAGAAAGCAGCACAAATAAAACACCCTGCGATATATAGAAGTTCAACACCCCTGATGATCTGTAATCTCACAAATTTACAAACCTCTTTTTGTGAAAGCTATCGTTACCTATTGGTCCAAAAGAATGCTTCGAAGCAACATATTAATTTAGAATGCTTTATAATAATTAACCAATAGGGATTATTGGGTAGTTTCACAACATGCGTTGGATCTATTTGTCTTCCGACATTTAAATATGTTTGAGGGAGAATTGGAAGACGAGATAAAGAGGATGTATTGTATTAATTGAGCTGCATCCGAAAACATATCCGACTCTGACTAAAGGTTCACGTGTGCGTTCCATGTATACATGTTCAGTGTTGTTCACAGGTTCCGGATCTGGGACACATGAAGTGTCTGTAACTACCACCTCCTCATCACCACAAACACGAGGTGAGTAAAGCTTTTGAAGAACGTTATATTTCAAGAACAAACTGTAGCAATTTATCGAAAACAGTAGCTATAACATATATACATTATTGTTACTTGTTCTGAGGCTAATTGTAACTCTATCTCCGCAGGTTCCAGTACAGCTGAGCCTTCACAGATGCGTATTTCACAGTCAACAGGTAGGTCGCATAAACAGGCATAAGATTTGATCAGATTACACGAGATTACTTTCTGTATCCTTTCTTATACACAGACAAAACTGACTTAACGTATAGAATAATAAAGATAAAAAACAACAATATCATTATCCGTTCTGTGACTAAATCTAACTTCGTAACCACAGGTTCAACTACAACTGAATCTCGAGAGACAACCACTGCACCAGCAAAGACAAAGTCGACAGGTAAGTCACACGAGTTTGATCAGCTTGTTTTCAACAACTACTGTAAAAGGTTTTCTTTCTGAAGAAAATTTAAATAATTTTCAATGAAATATGACACATGCATGAAATTGTACGCTAACCAAATGTCACTTTTAAACCACAGGTTCAACTACAACTGAATCTCGACAGACAACCACTGCACGTCCAAAAGCAGAGCAACATCACCAGTCTAGAGCAACATCACCAGGTAGGTCACAAATAGATTTACTAGGTTTGAGAAGCTTTTCATTTTTTGACGGATTAATACTAAGAAAATAACGAATAAGACAATAAATTTTAACAGAGAACTAATGCTGATCCTGACTATAAAACTTTCACAACAGAGATTCGATGATTCCGGTTAACATCATCGATACATGCAACTCTAATTTGTAACCACAGATTCAACCAAAGCAGACCAAAGGGTATCCACGTCCAGGTCAACAGGTAGGTTACGTCGATGGTACTGTCCAAACTACGACTGACATGAAAGATGTACCTTTCAGTGATGAACCCAGTTGCTGTGAGATACAAAACATCATATGGCGTAGTCATACTGATGTGATTAATTAATGCGTCTCCAAATTAATACGACTGCTGACCCCTAGCCAAAACTGCGACTCCCCCCTCCCCAGTGGAATGATACATATCCTTACCTCAATCCAATCAAACAGCAAACAACACCCCTTTTTAGCTCTGAGTAGAGCACTTCCGTTAAAAACAATAAACACTGTTTTATTAAAAAGAACACACATTTTATATGTATACTCTGTTCACTGGCATTAGTGAAGTTCAAAGGCAATAAAAATCAATAAACTAACAACAATTCACAGTGGGTAGAACTCTTGACCCCAGCAGTGATAACTCACCGGATGCCCATTGTGTAATTCCTATTCTTTACATGATATTGTTATAATCTTGTTACAACTGCTGCTCAGTAAATCGTGTTTGTGTTTATATTCAAGTTGGCATTTCCGCTATCCTAAGTTTGCAGTGAGGCCGTCTTATTGTTGATAGTATTTTGGAGACATAAATGCGAAGTTAATTAATGCGAGCAAAAACCACGCGTATTTTTCGCATTTAATTCACGCTCGCGTTAATTCCAAGATCAACAGTGTATGGAAATAAAACTATGCACACTTGCACAATATTAAGAATCACGATCGTTCATCCACCTTTGGTATCAATAAGTACATTGTTTTTTTGCTCATTTCAGGCACAGTCGGAGACAAGACGGATATTACCGATGAGACAAGACCTTATCTAATAGGTGGCCTCATAGGCTCAGGCTTGGTACTCCTACTGGTTGCCATCGCCCTTGGTGTCGTCATCAAACGCAGAGCATCACGCAGGTGAGTGAGGATAACGGGTCAAAAATTACGTTTATTTTATCTCGTTCTGGACTTTGTTCCTGTGACTAGCGGATCCTGGCACAACCCAACTGCGGACATCTCGTGCCCTTTAGTGTCATTCTTCCATCCTCCGATGGGTGTCGCTTCGCGTAGCGCAGCGAGAATAGCGCCGACCATAAGTCAAACCAGTCGATATTATAGTCCATAATAACCAAATTTTGAATGTGCGAAGAAAATGCCGATCCATATTTCAATACTTTCAAACTTGAAGAGTTGTTTCCCTTTAAGCATCTTCAACATTCTCCTTTCTGAAACTCATGTTCTCCCTTTCACAGGAACGAACATTTACTCGATGACGACGTGAGCGATGCAAACCACCAGATACAACATATACAGCGTCTGATCAGCTAACCCAGCAAGGCAGTTATACTCGATGCAAGTCTCAATGAAACGTCCTGATGTAGAGATTGCGTTTGCAATAACGTACATACAACATATCGGGGTTACACACGGTTGCACATGAGAAATTGTCTACGCTATGTTTGCATACACTGGGAAAACGTAACTGTGATCATGTTAATGTATTTATCAATTATTTTGTGTTCTTTTAGAAACACGAAACTCAAACCGTCTTTATCTTATATTTAATGTGTTCTGGTGTTTAATTGGGTTAACCTGTACTTTACACAATTCTTTATAGCCTGACTACCAATCGTTGTGCCTTACAAAAAATACATCGAAATAATGTTGGTTTCTTTGAATCACCAGTAGAAATGAACATCAATTTAAAGAGGAAAGTAATTAGAAATCCTTTTGCAAACAACAAAAGATCTGAGATTCGAACCCACGATCATTGGGTTCCGGCACCATTAAGGGACGCAACTCTGTAGAAACTCACAGTGTTAAACAGTTTTATTTATCAGAAGAATACATCCGTGTTGAAACCACTTCCGTCAAAAAACATCCGCAGCAGAAATATACTACCATGTTTTCAGACAGCTAACGGAAGCGTTGGTACTTGATACCGTAGTTTCCATCCATGTCCATTTGTTTGAAATAAAGAGAAATTGTAAACAGAGATTGTGTCCAGTTTGTTTTTAATGTTGTTCAGTGTTCACGATGTCCGGTGTATTTATGTGATGAGGACATTGCATTATCAGAATTTCACAATGCATTGTCGTTGGTTTTAATGACTTAAAAGTAAGTACTTAGAGTTGTTTAACAGAGTGAATTTAAAGATATTGGGATTGACATGGTAATATTCAGGTATATACTTAGCCCTTAATGTTGCATAAAATGGGCATAGACGAAGGAAGTGGTATTCATCTTCAATGTCAATTATGGCGCACAATTGACAAATCTTCTCTTTTAATACCCGTGTAACGTCCAGTTTCAATAAATACATCGTGTGAACAACATCGAAATCTTGCTGGGGAAACTCGGATTTTTTTTACATTTAAACAAGATAAATACTGTTCGGGATATAAATCATTTTTTACCACTTTGTAATAAATACATTTGTTTGATTCAGATACAGGTTGAGACCAATTTTGTAAATATATATCTCTTAGTCTTTGTGTTAATGATCTAATGAAATAAGAATGACATTGTAGATTTTGTTCACACCATACATAGCCATAACCAACAGAAAACAGCAAGTCTCTTCCGTCTGTTACCCAATTTCGTTTTCCATTTTTATCAAAGAGTATAACATTTTTGGGGGAACCTATAAGATGGCAAATTCAATAATCTTAACCAATATTTGATAACATTTAGATATGAATATATATAGATTGGAAATCTGCCACAATCACCATATACCATAACACTTGGTGTATTAACCTTAACACCAAGGAATTTCTTACAGGCATATAAATGTATTTTTTCTATTTGTTCAAGCTTACTGAGTCCCCATGTCTCTGTTCAATATAGTAATATCGGACTTATCTTTAAATCAAATATCTTGGAGGACGACTTGTAAGTAATATTTACAAGAGTAAAGATTTGTTTTAACACACCAATTAATACCTTTTGAGCTAGCATCGGTGCTTGCTTTGCATGCATAGACCGACTAAGATGATTTGTAAAGCATACACCTAAATACTTGTAGAAAGAGGTAGTATCGTCCGCAAATAATTGTAAAAATAATTGTGTCATGTCAGGATGTAGTTGAATTCCATTTGTACACTTATCTTGAATTTGTGTTGCTAATTCATTTATAAAAAATGAGAACAATAAAGGACTTAGTATGCAACCTTGTCTCACTCCAAGTTCACTATCAAACATTTCCGTCAGTTCTCGGTTATTTCTGACACATACTTTTACATTTTCATAAATATTACATAGAAGTTTGCTAATTTTACCACTAAGACCATGGGAATACAGAAGTGACCATAACTTATGTCGTGGTACAGAGTCAAATGCCTTTGCAAAGTCAACGAATAGAGCATAGAACTTTCCACCTTTTGTACTTAGATACTTTTGTACGATTGTTTGTTGTATAAACATATTATCAATAGTTGTATAATCTTTTTCTAAATCCAGCTTGGGCTTCACTTATTTTATCCATAACATTAAACAAGAACACTAATCTCTTGTTAATGATAGATGTAAATATCTTACTGAACATGCTTTAAAGGGTAATACCTCTGTAATTATTTACGTTATTTATATCACCTTGTTTATGGATTGGGACGATAATACCAATCGACCACGAATTTGGAAAATGTCAATTTTTCCAATATCAAATTAAATATTAATTCTAAGTATGGAAGTAGTAAATCTGAAGGATGTTTAAAGAATTATTCACGAATAGTATCATCTATACCAGCTGCCTTGTTACTTTTAAGATTATATATGCTTTCTAAAATCTCATACCTCGTTATTGGAGAATCAGGAATATCCTCGGTAACATTTGTGTTTGTATCATATCGAGCGGATCTATCTGGTACTGTAGGCGCTGCGTCAGACTGGTCTTCAATGGTGGGGGATGACAAAAGATTTGTAAAGTGTTGGTACCAATCATTGGTGGTAATATTATTGCTAGATGCATGTTTTTTATTTACACTTTTGAGATTAGACAAGAATATTTTAGAATTATATATGCTTTTTTCCAAACACTGTTGTTTTTGTTTATAAAATGTATCTCTCTTTTGTCTACACACAGCATTATACTTTTTTCTAATGCAATTGTACTCATCTTTCTTTCAAAACCTATTTAGAAGTTTGCATCTTACCCTTTTCAGTCTCTCCCACTCAGCGTCAAACCATTTATTAACAATAACATCTGATTTTATATTACGGATTTGTCGTTTCATATCGGCACCAGCCAAACATATCGCTTCTACGATATATTCTACGCTGCTATCAATATTGTTAAACGCTATTTCGACAGATTTATTCAGTAAGTTTTGGACACTATCTGTTAAAAAGTTTTGTCGAAAGAGCTCTTGTTTGTCGTAATCCCATACAAACTTAAACGACCTATCACATTTACTTCCATCGGATAATTTCAATGTGAGCGGAAGAAGTGCCGATTCAGTACGTGACCGTATCGTAAAATCACTCGTGTACTCAAAAAGCGATGATGAGGCAATAACATAATCAATAACAAATATAAACACATTTGCACATATAAACATATAATCTCCCACTTGGGAATCTGTGCCACATCGTCCGTTCATAATATGAACATTTAACACTGTACATAGATCTAACAGACATTTACCGAAATTATTTACAGTTTTGTCAGCTGAGAATCGCTGGACGTTAAAATAATCAAGAAGGAAACCCCAAAGGAGTGATTTTGACTTTCAGTGCGTTCAATTATGTCGTCCTCAACAAAATCGTGTTTGGTGCCTGTACAAGCATTAAAATCTCCGCCACACGAGATATAAACATTCGGGAGATTAGATAGTATGTCTATAAGTCTATCTTGGAATATTGTTATTCCATTTTTGCAATACAAGCCAAGTTTGTTTAATTGAGGCCGGGCTCTCACTGGTTGGTTTACTCTTCGGTCCATTTTCGAAATGAAAATAACATCACTCTCAATTTTATGTCAGTACTTTTCAAATTCTTTACTTTTCTTTCACACGACTTTGTTTTTTATTCACTCACCAGATGATCAGACTCGGAGTTAATAAAATCAATCTTTAAACTAGATTATTTTTCCACATTCCTGATATCTGAGTCGGCGGATCCGTAAACCAACCCAGATAGCATTCAGGCGTTGGCCCAAAGTCGGCAACGGTTGTCAGTGTCGCTTTCGGATTTCATACGTTGACCCAACGTTGTTACAACGTTTGGTCGCAACTCGGAAATTATTTTCAAGGGGCGCTACTCTTAATTGACAGCTTCTCATAGAGGGCGCTGCGTTTTTTTTGCGCCTCTCTACGAGCAGACGACGCGACACAAGCACAAGCTCGATCATCGGAATACTGTTTTCCTCGAATATATAAAGGTAAGTGTTATTAATGTCTTGTTATAATGTTCAAACAGTACCTGATAAAAAAACCACATTGTTCATTCAGAAATATCAACACGAGTAATTATTTCCCAGAAATTAAAAACACCACGTTCACCAACTGCATGACCGAAGCCGAATAGGAATATGTCACTCTGATTGCTTACAAATATAGCATACTATTACTAGCATACCCAAAATAATCGAGCTTGTTCGTATCATAAAGTTTGTCGTGAACGTTGGCCCTGACTACTATCTGGGAACGTGGCACCAGTACCTAGAAGTTTGAATTTAAATATCTTTATTTACAGTCCGATACATAAAGTATGTCGAATAAAGGGCGATAACTCCAATAAATGTGATAATTACATTCAACATTTTGGTTCATTACGAAAGAAAGACATGATCAGGCATATTGAAACAACGGAGGGTAGCCGAAGATGTTTTCAGTCAGTTAATGGCGGCCTGAGACAGCTTTGACATATTTCATGAAGAGCATGCAGTGTCTTACAACAGATAAAAACGAACTCAACGCATCAACCAGGGTCATAGACTTAACACGCCATCACGTGTGATTTTGATATTCACGACATATCAACATATCACATGTCTTCTTTATATGTTGTAATAGTTGGGGTCTGATTGGTCAATACGCACATACTGATCGACATCGAGGCTGGAAGGGTCAGTACTGCTGACTGACGTAGTGTTGTCCATTTTAATGTAGGACTCATCCGGGTGGCCGCGATCCTTTCTGACATGACAGGGCTCAATACACCGGTCAGCGCTTGGAAGTTCAGGCAGAGGTTGTAGATAGTGGGGAGGGTAGCGGACATATCGGTCATCTTCGGACACTGGTTCCAGGTACTGACCGCAGCTGGCCGAATCGTGGCAGCCAGGGACTTCGGAGTTGTCAGATGGTTTGGCGTATATGCCGTCAAGATAAAAACTGTCTCTATATGGAGTTGCCTCTCCTAACACGAGTTCTTCCCCTTTGTTCGTCGTCAGTTCCATTTCATATGCAGGGTTATCATGCGGCCCTCGCATATCACATTCGTTTAATGTCGCGTACGTGTCGTCGGTTGACAACTTCACTTCCGTTGTGTCGTGAATGACATCTGGTACGTCAGCGTTCCGTGTTGTTACACCGTTGCAAGCCAAGGGGTTAGTTGCTGTGATGTTGGTCTGCAAGGCAGAAAACACATGCGTGAACAGGAGGTGAGGGGAAATGGGGTGTAACGTCGCGTTTACAATTATTGCACATAAATAGCGACGTACATGCCCACGTGGCGTTAAACAACAACCACACAAAAACGAAAAATGATGATACACGACTTTATATGATCACATAGACAGACTATCACGCGTCATTTAAAATACAGTGTTGAGATCCGCTGAACGTGGGTTCGAATTCAAGACTGGCCCTGATCTTGGATATTGGGATGACAGACTAAGGATTGTCCTAGGAGGGAATCGGATTTGAAACCACGATCGTGGGATTCCGGCATGCCTAAGGGGTCACCTTAACGCAGCGAACAATGAATGACTTACATTTAATGCCGCTGTGAGCGCTTATACCACGGCGTGTTCGCCTCATGAGAAGGAAGGAAAGCCCAAAGTCACACAGATCGAAGACGTACAGCATTGATGTGAAACCCATGAGCACTGATATGGGGCTGAAACGGAGACTCCTTATTGGGGATTCGAACCCACGATCCTCGGATCCACCACGTTTAAAAACAACGTGGCACGCCGAGCTCGACGCCTTAGGCCAGTAGAGACTAGTGAAGTGAGAGAGTTGGGTTGAACGCCACTTTCAGAAGTACTTCAGTTATCTCACGGCGTGAAATTGGTATCTATACTCACGTGTTCATCTAGATTGGTATAGTCACGTGACTGCCCGGTGTCAGTCTGACCAGCAAGCACACAACTGACCGGCGGAACGTCTTGCCTGTACGAACAATACACAGCAATACAACCAGTTACATTTCTTAACATAAAGCTATGATTTGATTGATTCAAACGTCATAATATATATATTTCGATGACGTAATATAAATGTATTGATAACAAAAATATAGATCATATCCCTTTTTGGCTTTGCAGCTGCAGATTGATTATTCCCCTAACTGTATTCGCCACACACTGCACGTCAAGACAGGTGGAGACTGCACACTGAGGTTTGAATGCCTGGTGGCGGTCAAAGATAAAGTCGCCCCTCAAATGTTCATTTTCCCTGAAACAATTATATTTTTCTGATGTTGTATGAAAATAATCGATGTTTCAGCATCACTTAGATAAAAACTCGTGATATTCAGAATAAACGGTCGCACTTGCGTTCGCTTCAGCGTATATTTCATAAGAAGTAATTCCAGGAAATGTATATGCGTTATGTTCATATTATGTGTGGCAGGGGCTTCAACGAAGGTGTATTTCATGTATGTTTTGTCTGTGGAAAGGGTAACTCCCTTATGCAAATATGTTTTGGACAAGCGAAATGTGAAATTACCTTCACACATGAACACACTAGTCAGCCAAAACAACGTTTAACATGTAAACCAGCAAATGTCAATGTAATCTGACCACGAGGCAGTTAAATGTGTATTTTAATTTAGAATAGATAACGCCTAAAGAAAACCTTTCGGGTCCATTTTCAGCTAAATCAAATACCGGTACACTTTTAATCTTCAAAGATTTTCGATTAATACGCTTCTTAAAATTCATGATACCATATAAATTGAGACAATTGGTGTTATCAGTGTAAAAATGCAACTATCCAGCCTACTTTCGCCTCTGTTTCTTCCTCCACATCAACACAGTGAGTCCCATGACAGCCAGGAGTACCATTGCAAGGAGTCCGCCGATTAATCCACCAACGAGAGATGAAGGCGAGTCCCTTGATTCCAGATCCGCGCCATCTTGCTGGGCTGCATCTGGTAGTAGTTGATGGTGCACATTCAGTCTTTCAATAGCATAATGGATTCAGATTGACTGTCATATTCCTACCTGTTTGAGTAACATAGTTTCATACGCGTGAGAAGTAGTGGGTTTGGCAGGAGTAGGGAGAACTTTGTGAGGGTTGTTTAGAGTTGGCGGCTTGTTTTAGGAGTAACCCCTCCCCACAGTAGAACATAGCACAATCACATTTTTCTTCACCCAACATTTGACCACAACCATCTTGTCCGTTGGATACATAAACATAAAGAAAATCTAAGTTTGCTTTGTTCTTCTATGGGGAGGGTAGATTGGCAGTTTGAGGTTCTGACAACTACTCTATAAACTTGGGGTCATTAATATATAATACCGTCAGCTCCCAGATACAGGCTCATTCACACACACAATAGCATTGCTTAGATACACATGCAGAGATACAGAGCAGCTGAATGGTTATGTGAAATGGAGGGTAACGTGGCGTTCAATCTCCTAACTCACATGTGCATAGTTTATACTGATTCCTTCTAACTCACTGACCCAGGTTCGATTCCCGACATGGGTACAATGTGTGAAGCCCATTTCTGGTGTCCCCCGCCGTGATATTGCTGGAATATTGCTTAAAGCGACGTAAAACCATACTCACTAACTCTAGTTCACGATGATATGGCTTGCCTATTTTGATTTGCACCATACACTCCCGTGCTCTTTCAGGTGAACAATTGACCTGCTTTTGCATGTGTTCGTGACGGGTGTCACCGGTGTGGCAGGATACGCTCACCTTTTCGCGAACACTTGGTATCATCACTATTTGTTAACATTCATAAACACGTGCTCATGATATTGTCGGAATCGTACACTCGACTCTGCTTTTGCCAGAATTTCTTATGAATATGGAAAGAGTTTTGTTGCTTTTATTCAAGAAAAACGACAAAACGGTAATACAATGGTTTCTTAACGAATATCAGCTGTACATTAGGTGGAGAGATGAGGTGTGGTGAATTTGGGTTTAACGTCTCGTTTAAAATTGTCGCACTTATATAACGACATGCAAGCACGTGTGCGTATATTAACGTGGACGCGTGTGCGTGTGCGCACCTGTGTATGTCGCGCGCGCGCGTGTGTGTGATATGCTTTATAATCAAAGAAAAATCATCACTTGATTAAACTGTATGTTCAGGTCTTCATTGCCTTTTCTTAACACTGACAGACGGTCTCCGTGGTCTAGTGGTAGATTGTCCGCCCGGAGAGCGGAAAGTCGGGGGTTCGTTCCCCGACCGCGTCATACCAAAAGACGTTAAAAGATGGTACTTGTTGTTATCCTGCCTGACGCTCGGCATTAAGGGGCTAAATCAAGGACTGGTCGGCTCGGTGTCAGTGTAATGTGTCGGGTATTCATGTTGAACTGCGGTATGGTATCTCAGTGTGCGCGCACAAACAGCCACACACACGTACATGCACGTCGCTATGTAAGTGCAATAATCTTGTACGCAACGTTAAACCCCATTTCGCCACACCTTGAACACTGACAACAGGCAACACATCGCCGCAAACACTACCTGGTACGGCTGTATCTCTCGGCGCTTGTTTGACGGTTTCACTCTGGATGAAGATGGTGTGGTTCATGGAGGGCGGCAGTGGCGGGGACACGACTGGCGAGCGAGATATCTGTGAGTGGACAGTCCGGTCGTTGTTGACCCCGGGCGTTAGTGCCGGGGCTACGGTTGTAGTTGCTGGCATCGAGCACATATGCTGAATACCTGCTCGATACAAACATGCTTTTAATTCATTTGCTGAGTGTTATCGTCATGATCTTCGTTTCAGTTTATCGCCATCATGTAACATTTAAGATGGATCACTATCTAAACATACATGTTAGGCTTACATTTTTCGTATATGTTCTCAAAAGTTGCCCTTCCATCGTCGCTCCATGCTTCGTAGATACATCGGAACCGACCACAGAATTCACTAAAGAAATAAACAAATTAGTGAACTTTACAAACCAGCAAGATGACTGCACAAGCTCTGTGCCTTACGCACCAACATGCCTCTACATGGGGAGAGGATCCAATACAATTCAACTTTGACAACAAAACATGCCTAAACTAATTAAACGACAAACCAAATACAAAGCCGCATATTTCTGCACGGTTAAAAAGGAATTCTTTTTGTTCACGAACCCTTATACCAACAAAATATAATCCGTTTCTCGATATTTCACATTTATTTCAGTTGCAATTTGCATGACACATGTCAACTGAACGAGTGAGTTTTACGCCGCTTTCAGTAATATTACAGCAATATCACGGTGGGGGACACCAAAATTAGGCTTCACACATTGCACTCATGTTAGGAATCGAGCCCGGGTCTACGGCGTGACAAGGGAACGCTGTAACCACAATGCTACCCCAGCGACCCTCAAATGAACGAGATAATTGTATATGTTCTCACCCACACTCCGATTTGTGAATTAACTCCCCTTGTATCTGCTGAGCGAAGTTTTGTATCTCAATCCGCGACGGCAGAGGGACGTTGATGCGCTGGCTGTAGTCACAGGTGATGGTGGACGCGGAGTTGATGTTACAGTAGAAATCTTACATGAAAATAAAAAAATAATGTGTATTATTATCGTCATGCAAGGTGTTACTTTGATCGGACTGTGGATTCGCGTGTATACATGGTGTAGTATCACAGGGTGAAACTTCTCAAATGTGATCTTATACTATGTATAGTATTCGGAGTTATTGGGAGTAATGAGGCCACACTGAAGGTCTGGATCCAGTGTTACGGGTGGGACCAGTTCTCCAAGGTGCCGCAATTCGCTGTGTAGAGTTGTGTCCCTTGGGCGCGCAAGAAACCAGTACTGAGTTATTGTGGGTAAGAATCCCTGTTCGCCGCGATTATGTCTCTATGTTTGTCAGCACCATACCCGTGCTCGGTCGGAGACCTGTGTCATTGCCTCCAACAAGAAGCTGACATGCCGTGATATAACTGGGATACTGTCCAAAAGCGGCGTTGAACCCAACTCACTCACTCACTGTTCCATGGTAATGACATCGTGTCGGAGTGTTCTCTAATGTATATGGTTAATCATTTTACCCAATAGACATGCATGGTGTGTTTCCCGCTGTCAGATCATGGGTGTTACCTTTAACGACGCCGAGCCAGTGGAAAACCACAGAGAAGCTGCTGTGTATTGCAAAGTTGTCAACGCTGTCGGGGTAGATGGAGTGTCGGAGTGTTCTCTAATGTATATGGTTAATCATTTTACCCAATAGACATGCATGGTGTGTTTCCCGCTGTCAGATCATGGGTGTTACCTTTAACGACGCCGAGCCAGTGGAAAACCACAGAGAAGCTGCTGTGTATTGCAAAGTTGTCAACGCTGTCGGGGTAGATGGAGATGTTGAGGTTACACACGTCGCCAAGTCTGGACGCTGCACATATACACCTGCTGAAACTGATAGAGAGAGTATTGAGATCTGAAGCAGCCATAAAATTGAAGATTATATACGACATGAAATTGAATAAGAACAGACTGACGTGTATATAGCGCCAGGTTGATGCTTGTGGAAACCCTGAAGTGATACTTGTCTTGGATGCTTACCATTTTAGTTAATCTCAAGCAACGGTATTGAGCTGACGTGCTTGAAAACAATCATAGGTTTCTGTGTCTGCACAGAGAATTGTGTTGCCTTTGGCGACTAGATCACCCGTGCCTCCAAAATGAAACCTTTCAGTATTAAACATATTACTTATAGTTGGAGCGTTCAGCAAAATACCATTATGCATCTCTCGTATACTTCTTGCTGTCTTCTTCGTTGCAACACTGAAGAGTTTTAAAAATATTGTTACGAAACCATCTGTAACGTCTTACACATTTTACTGAAACTATGTAACGTACGTTAACATCCTGACGTACGCATCTGTGCACTGGCATGTGTTGCTAACTGCATGTCATATACAACGAATTAAAGACGAAAAATCCCCTGTTTGCTGTTATAGAAACTACTTAAATGTTCTTGAAGCTTCAGAACACATGTTGAAACTACGTCATGTCACCTGTTAATGGCCGTCTCCATGTTGGTGCCATGGCCGGTACTCCCAGGGGCGGAGGAGGACCTCGCGTCTCTCGGTACTCCACCCGTACAGCTTGGGTCGGACACCACACACCAGGATGTATGCAAGAGCCGCTCAATCTCCCTCGTCTTCACTGCAAACAACACGACAGTGTAACATGAAGCTTATAGTACGACTTGAAATCTGCTGTTAAAATTGTACCCCCAACAACCATCTCGAGCACATACTTGATAAAGAAGTAGTATCGAGGGTACAGAATTCAAGCAATTACTACAGCTAACTTAACCTGCAGCGAACACCTACATACCTCTAACACAAGCTGTAGTGAACACCTACATACCTCTAACACAAGCTGTAGCGAACACCTACATACCTCTAACACAAGCTGTAGTGAACACCTACATACCTCTTACACAAGCTGTAGTGAACACCTACATACCTCTTACACAAGCTGTAGTGAACACCTACATACCTCTAACACAAGCTATAGCGAACACCTACATACCTCTAACACAAGCTGTAGCGAACACCAAGCTACATACCTCTAACAAGCTGTAGCGAACACCTACATAACTCTGACATAAGATGTAGCTAACACCTACATACCTCTAACACAAGCTGTAGCGAACACCTACATACCTTTAACGCAAGCTATAGTAAACACCTACACAGCTCTAATACAAACTAGCGAACACCAAGCTACACATCTCTACCATGAGAGGATATTTATTGTCACATCGGCCATATTTCAGCTATATCGTGACTAAATCGTTATACCGTAATAATACATACATTTATATGATAAAACCTGTCAACAAAGGGCGGTAAAACAACTAGATTATCACAGATTTATATTTTAAAACTAGTTTGGAACTATAAAAAGTTATCACGATAAATAACAAAATAAACATTATAAAAACGGACTAGAGATCGCCAGCAACAAAGATTAGGCCACCATACTAGGGACCGTGGGGACTTACGATACTTCTGCTACCGGCACGCTTCCCCACCAGGATTTCCACCACCTCTACTGCTGCTGGCGATTATCAGCAACTTTAGCCTTCTGGCATAGGACTCTTGGCAATATATTACTTCAATAGTTAGTGTTTCCAAAAAGACCAAAACCAAGCAATACATTTGTGAAAAATAAAAACACATTTTTAGGCACAGAACTTGGCGTGACCAGCCGATTGATAGAACCGGACCCATTCTACCACCCGTCTAGGTGAATCGATGGTCAAAGTAGTGTGTTGTGCAAAGAAACACAGTTCCTGGAACCAGTGCCCTAAAATACAAGACTCCCTTCCTCCATCAACAAAAGGGGTGCACAATTTTGTCCCTTTTCCGACAAGCAATGGGTGCTGAGGACACATTGTACCCCGGTTCCCCACGGGTTGGTGCTTTCACATAGGAATCCAATCCTGACGTGACAAGTAGATAAGACGGAATTCAATTAAAAGGCCTCGAACAGCCCTCCTGTCTCTCTTACATATGAATACAGTCAGCCTTCTAGAAACTGTCCCTTCCCGAAACTTCTCGAACTATGAAGTCTGTCATGTTTGTCAACAACGAACCGAGGCGGTAACTCTAACTTACAGGCTGCCGATGCCTGCCACTAAAATCTTGCCACTACAAATAAACTTACAACACTCTTTACTGCCATATAAAAATACCTACAAAAACAAGTTGTGCCGCAAACCCATTTGTGTTACAAAAGATGTGCCGAAGAAAACGTTCCCCAAACAAAAGCTTTTTGACAAACCCTTACCTCTTATGAAAGCAGCAGCTAGTGCCGACGTTACGCCCGAGTCGTCATCGTCGTCGTCAGCAACAACCCCAGCACGCAGGGCACCTGCCATCAAATATATGCAGTGAAGGAGTTAGTAACGAGTGAACGTTTGTATCAATAGGTAAACCAACCGCCCCTACATACATGTATATACGACCCGTGAAGATCCGGGATAGAGTTCAACAACCGATAGGTCTTCAGCAACCCATGCTTGTCGTAAGAGGCGACTGATGGGATCGGGTGGTTAGGCTGACTTGGTTGATGCATGTCATCGTGTCTCATTTTCATGCATCGACGCTCATGATATCACTGGATTGTCTGGTCCAGACTCAACTATTTAAAGACCGCCGCCATATAGCTGGAATATTGCTGAGTGTGGCGTTAAACAACAGACAAACAACCAACCAAAACATGTACATACATAGAGATGTATCATGTCAATATAAATTAAAAATATGTAGAAGGATACCAGATTTTGTATTTAACGTTGTGGATTACAACTATTATACATGATGATTATAAGCCAATAACATGTTTGAGATTTTGCCAGTTGAAATAATTTGACAGCAATTCTAAAAATGTTCTGTTTGACATTCAGTCAAAATGCCAGTCATTTCTCATGTGTTAACTCAAATTCCATAAATTGTGAAATATGATAGATTTGTGTTTTGAAACAAAAAGCTGTAAATCTTCTACATTTTACATTTTTATATTAAAGGCAATAATCTAGAAGACAGACATAACGATGACATCAATACAATCTCCAAACTTACCCAGGTTCAGTTGTATACTGCTACCTTCTACATGGGGTGAGATGGCTTCAAGATATATATATATATATATATATATATATATATATATATATACGTGTGTGTGTGTGTGTGTGTGTGTGTGTGTGTGTGTGTGTGTGTGTGTGTGCTTGTACTAGTCCAGACTAATGCCGGGTTTATAGTGCTAGCCCATTGAGACAGTATGCCGTAGTTTAACATGGCTACCCAACATTCAGTATATTCAATAGACTCACTCCGAACCGTCTTGTATCGCGATTAGATATCTTTTTCAGCTACAGCTATAGGATTTATAAAATTTAAGACTGAGCTTGTGGCAGACAAGTTCTTATGTTTGACAATACCCGATATCACTGCTCTTCATAAACTCGAGTAACTACTTATTGACGATTCGAACACTAGCCGCCAGACAGGTTTCCGGAAGAAATGGCGTCACTGTACCGGGTATAGGTGGTATTGATACTTAACATACTTAGTATGCCACAGTAATACTACATACCCAGTATTAGTACTGCCAGAATACCCGTGGGAGGGTGCATGCCGAGTATTGACCTCCACTGAAACTAAAAGAAGAACAACATAATTATGCATAATTCCGTGTGCGATGTTAAACTATGTAATCCCTTACTCTAAGCCGGTGAAGCTTAGGGGCGCTTGTGACATTGTGCCTTGTCTGTGAGGACGGTAGTGTTGGAAATAGTGCACTACACGGTAGAAGGCAACATGTACAAGTTGCTGGCGACCCTAATTAATCATCTTACTCACGACAGCCTTGAGGTAAGGACATTGTTCAGTATTCAACAAAAACGGAAAACGAAACAAAACTTGAATGACGTACGAAGTAGCTATTGTTAGGGCTATGCCCCGGGCGAAATACTTCTATAAACGATGAAGGACAGACGGGTTATATTTCCTACGTATTGTTCCTCAACAACACAGAGAGTAATATCTCAGGTGTTCACACTCAACTATCAACATTGCTTAGAGAACTTAGATTTAAGAAGAAGACGAAGAAGAAGAAGTGCATTTGAATGAAGTGCAATTTATAGAAGCTGTTTTCTATCCAGTTAACACCTGGCTTCTGTCGGAATATATATAATATCTCCGTTCATGGGTTGTTGATGAACACATGCATTTGGGAACATTTGTGTGTTGCAATTGTAAGCCTATATCTATAAAGACTTTCCATTTATAATAATTCAGTTTGGAGTTATTCAAGAAAACATTTTGGCACCTGTAGGCCCATAACTACACGAACATAATGGCCTGGCTAACTATTGTAATTGTGTGTGGTAGAAACTTGGTTTTTCTTACTACTTACAGCTCGTATAAGCTGGGTGTTTCAGATGTACATTTCAACCACGTGACACAACGAGCTGCATGGGAAACGAGCATGGAGACAGAGCCCATGACTGTCATGTCATATATAAAACAATGTCAGCGCCCCTACCGGAAAATGACGCACGGCTTTGTCATGTGTGATCTCATTTCGTTGACATTTCATAAATATTGCAAGACGAACGGAATAGATGTTTTTTGTTAGGAGGTACATAACATGTGTTTTTACCAACTGCTAATAGCTGTTGACAGCTAATGTATGTTTTTTTGCATTCCTCGTGTGAATTAAGAACGATCGTATCCGTGCCAGTTTCCAACATTGATCAATGTATGCAATAATATTTCAAGTATCATGCACACGTCACATTTTAAACTTTAAACAGAAGAGTATTCATTTATGTTTACATGGTACATTGGTATGTCAGGTTCGTTCTATTGCGGAATAGTTTTATAATTATAATACCGATAACACTCCTCAACTGACATTACCTAAATGGTGAGTTGGATAATTCTCATCTAGCATAATATTTTGTTTCTTCTTCATAAAAATAAGTCATGGAACAAAATACCTTACGTTTGACAAATGTAATGGAGTGGTGATATACTTGAACATGAATGCATTAACCTGAAAAGATGTAATAATAATTCATTTATATGAAGGAAGTATAAAAGAATGATACAATGTCGAACATATAAATAACTCATCAGTCACAATAATTGCATTTTAATGTTACGACCCGTCAAATCAAACCAATCACTTGACATGAATGTCACTTTGAGTTTGGGATGTGAATAATCTCTCTACCATACGTCAAAGTGGTAACTTTACAGCTGCAGTTGTTGCCCGTCAGGTGACGTGTAGAGGAATCAGATGTACGTACTGGCCGCCACATGACGCTTTCCTTTATTGGCTAATAAACTGTCAGCTAGCATGTTGTTGGGAATATTGTATTGGGCGCTTGCAACAATGGCGGCATCTCCTTACACAATAATGGCGGCAGGTCTAAAGATATAAGGTCATGTCAGAGCCGTTCTAATTATCATTTTTCTCAAAATTGAGAAATAATTAAACAGAAACATACATCCCAGTCGAAATGACTTTAAGTCTATGAAAATGACAAAGTCAATAATGCAAGCGTCGGGAAGCAAAGTCATGAAAAAGTATGTCGCTTTTCTCTGATTGACAATGTATTAATTATGACAGGATAAATACTCTCTTTATCAAATGCAACACAGGGAGATGGTAAGGAAGAGAATGTATAGATTTCAACTTCTTTATTATGAGGAACACAACGTTGTGATCATCATAATAAAGAAGTTGGCATCCATAAATTCTCTTCCTTATGTGTATCACTTCTAAATGCCCTTCAAAGACTTGAGGGAGATGGTGTTATATATTAGCTTTGTTTCGAGCCTCAAAAGTACATTTCTTACTGGACATAACTTATCAGGTATCGGTGTATCCCGCCCCTCCTCTCTCGGCCGGGGTTTGGATTACAAAGTCATATACCTACAAAGGTAGCCGTGAAATGACCGCGACGTGTCAGGAGGTCTGGCGTGTTTGGGGTACATAACCACTGTAGCTCCTAAATAGTCCATTTCACCAAAACGGTGTGCCCACACGCCACCAATGCACCTGTGCCCCCTGGCTGTCATCGACTCCCCACGTGAGCTGGCAGTGTGCAATGTACATGTTCATGCCTGGGTCATGTATGGAAGCAACGTGTCTCATTATGCAATCGACATAATTTATAGCATAGCACATATTTCATGTCATTTACAAGAGGCACATACCTCTTACGTCATTTGTAATTATTCGATCCACAGGAGTAAATGCTTATGGGGTCATTTTCATTTTGACATGCGGATTTTCATGTTTCTTGGATTTGGAAAAAACCCTGATAATTCTTTACTATCTTTCAAGGATAAGTGTTGTGTTCTGCTGTAACCTCTATAAGTAGTATAAATTATTATTGGTTAACGACATAATCTATACGCTATTCAGATCTATAATTATTATATACAGAACACACGAGCTGTTTATATAGGAAATTCGGATACATATGTATGATAGGAAAGTGCACAAATTTATAACTACACAACTATATATTGCGTACGAAAGGTACTTTAATAGGAGAACCTACCTTACTGTTTCAACTGACCTTTCTGTACCAACTAAAATCCGAGAAAATTACATTTGAAGTTACTTGACCTCGCTCCACGTGTAGAGGAACCCGACCATTGTTTGTGACGTCACAGTAGTTCTCAAGTTATTACAATCTAGTTTATCGCCTGGACAATAGCTTGACCGGTGACACCGAGTCCGCTGAGGCAAATGTCACAGGTGAGCGGGCTGCGAGACAGTTTTCGTGTTATATGTACTGTGACGTTGGTGGTATTCTGCTTGTGATTGGTTGAACGCCCCTAGCAGAGGTGTCGCTCGGGACTTTTCCATATGTATGTATGTATGTATATATATATACCCTCTTACATTGGGTGACTAACGATTGGTTGGAAAAAAATGTTAAGGATTAAACAAATTTTAATCAAGAAATTAATGAATGTACTTTTAAAACCTATTTGTGAATAGCATCCGAGCGTAGACAATGCAGAGGGATTAATGGGTTTCTGAACAATGGCGTATTGTAGATGTGACATGCACCTTGGCTAAAATAGAAGAACAACAAACCATAACAATATGCAAAAATCGAAGAGGATAGTACCATGTGTGTGTGTGTGTGTGTGTGTGTGTGTGAGAGAGAGAGAGAGAGATAGGGTATGTGTGTGTTTTATATGTAATTGGATGAAGAGAGGATAGTAGCGAGGGTGCGCGTCGGGGGGGGGGGGGGCTAGGTTAGGCATACAGGTTACATAAAATGGGGAGAGGGGCAGCAAATTTCTTTGCCATACTGTCGGAGGTGATGTACACAAACCAGATCGTTTACTCCTAAAGTATCTAATTAGTTATACATTATCTAAGACATTTACTGTAGATCTACACTAAAAAGCTGAACAGCATACCCAATTTGTATCAGTCACTGATATTTCTATACACAATCATCTGGATGTCTTGAATTGATCGTGACATGATATCTGTTGCTGTAGGATATATCGCAAAAGGTTTTTACTTTTTTTCACGTGAAATAATGAAACAAAAATAAGGTATAGAAAATATAGAAAAGACATGATGGTTTTTTTTGTGGGAGCATGCTTGTGAACGACGAGTCTTTCAACCGTATATTCTACCAGGAACAGGACAGCCTTGGTAGAGGTCATAAAGGTCTTACAGGTCAGGGGTCAACTGACTTGGCTGAGGTAATCCACTCACAATACACTTTGACGTTGACATTGTGAAAACCGTCACTTTCTGACATGAACTCACTTTCAGGTAGCGTGTGGCCCGTGTAGGGTGTGGGACTCCGGCACCATGTGCTGATGCAGTGGGGCGTTGATGTGTTCGTTTTTGGGTTTACCCGTTATCACGCGAAATATTTGAAACGTGACAAGTATAGCTGGTATAATAAAAGAATTGGCGATAAAGACCGCCTGGCATGCCCTTCATTAAATCCGGACAATTCAGATGGTCAGGTAATCGTCCAATGACTGCCTCGAACCAGGGAACTGAGCATATTGACGGTCAAGCTCGCCAGCACTCATGCAACAGCTTTGCACAGATAGCGATACACCAGTATATATATAATAGTAGTAGTAGTAGTAGTAGTAGTAGTAGTAGTAGTAGTTGATATGGTTGTCTCTGTGATCTAACCTTGTCCTGCTGGGCCCACATACACGTGATTAATGCTATGCTAATCTTATTCAGTAAACTGTCCACTTAAAGTGTCATATTCTGTCATACAGACCCTGAACCAAATATACCCAAGACACCCCACGCAAGTCTATAATATTTGGCAAGTCTAGATTACTGCAGTATCAAGAAAATCTCTTGGCTTTTTATGATATTTTATAACTATATTTCTGAAAATATGTTCATTTCAGAGACTAGATGTTAGTCTAAACGTGTACAATCTGTTATGTTGTTACCAGAACTGCACTTACTCAAAATTCACGTGTTATGAAAATAACCTCGTTCGTAAAGTATCACGCAGTCATGAGTCAAACTGGATGTATATCTGACTCCAAACAGCAGTATGATTAATGGATTCTTTGAATGTCGTTTGTTAGAGTGTCGCGTGAGGTAAGAACGTATGTGAAAATGAGGAACAGTTATGCTAGCACAAATAATGGAACTCGTGACAATATTTTGTAATTGAATGCCTCGAGAGCAAACTAAGGGCTGATGTAAAAAGCAAATAATTTGTCAGAATTAGTTCTTTAGTCTTGAGAACAAAGACCATCGCGATCGCGATCGTGCTCGGTCATTAATGGGTCTCTTGTATCACGGTCGTGTGTGTTCCCTGTATCGGTTGTGTCAAACTCACATGACCACGGCCGTTGCCAAGACAATGACGTATTAGTTAATAATACAGTCAGTGTATATTGTAACGTTTTCAGCAATGCTGTTTGTGTCATGTATACGTTTTAGCTTTTAATAACCATGCATTCGCGAATATATATTCATACATGACCCGAACTTATCTACTTTCTGACTCAGTGAGCTTTATTTATGAACACGAAATCTAATTCTTATTTAAGATTAATCCATTTCATTTGTATGGGGGTATTGATTTCGAGCAAAATCTTTTTTTTCCCAGAAGTATCCAACCAACTGTTTATTTCCTGAGCACCATCAAACAATCTATTCATTCTCACTATAAAGCTCCCAAAGACGTTTGAGTATTTTGCATAATATAATATAATATCTTCATTGTTTTCACCAGTGCCAACAAACATTTCATTTTGGGCATATTTCTGAACAAACTATTCATTTAAAAATTATTTCCACATCCCCAACGAAATCAATGCTCATCACGTGTCCTTTATTCGTTGTGACGGTGGAGAATATCATAAATGGTAATCCATTATGTCAATAAATAAATAAATATATCAAGTTATGCAAACAAACATGTCCGTATTATTGTATTTGTCCATTCTAGTTGGCTTCATATCTATTTATGTATCGGTTACAAGTAGGCCATGGTGTACTACGGGATCGAAAATGTTTATTATTTGGTCATCAGTTTTTAATCGAAGTTTGGGTCTGAAGTGTCCAACGTTTCTGTGTTTCAATCGGGGTTGGTGTTTATATCCATTCTACCATGACTAAATATAACGCGAACTCTTTGGTGTCAGCAAATATATTCTGTGAAACAGCTTGGACAGAGTCCAGGGTTTTGTGAGGGTTGTCGATCTGAATCACGGAATCACCGACAACAGCCTTTAAACGAAACATTGCGCTGTATATGCTCAAACAGTTTGTTTACACTGTAATACTTCACTCGAACAAATGACAGGCATTGAAAGCATGTAGCACGGCAACATGGTAAGCTAACATTAGGTGGGCACCCTTGAGGAAAACTGTGCAAGCCTTTCAAGGTTTCGTTCCACGCCACGCGTCACTATTATGACGTCATGTCGCCCATGGTGACGCAAAAGATGATGTCACACTCGTATATAGAGAATCTCCAAATTTGAATCTTTCCTGCGCTCTTTAAAACTTGAAACACATTCTCTTTGTAGATTTCTATCGTGCATTCGGCACAAAATGTATTGTCACACATCCTTAGAATATTGTAGTAACCGCAACTTCAAAAATGTCTGCTGTCAATGACTAAAAAAGAACTACTACTCTATAAAGACCAGTGGGGATTTATTGTGATTTGATAACCAATCAGAATCGAGCATATTCGAAATTCTAGATTTAACTATCTGCAGGTAAACGTGACATATCTGTGATATTGATGACTGCGGCGTAAAACAACAAGCTCTCATTTACAATTGCATAAACTACAAGTTAATCATTCATATTAGGTTTATAAGACAACATGTAAAGGTCATGTTCAATAAGTAAATTCCCAAAGGTAAAGTAAAGGTACACACATATCTGCAATTATAACATATAGTATGTAAATAGCACTCTTGAGTGAGTGAGTTGGGTTTAACGCTGCTTTTAACAGTATTCCAGTTATGTCACGGCGTGTCAGATTAATGTGGGAGGAAAGCCCCAAGTAATGCAGGTCTTAGACGTTTACCACTTTGGTGAAACCCACGAGCACGGGTATGGTGCTGACAAACCTAGAAACAAAATCGGGGTGAACCCTGATTCGAACCCACGACCATAGGTTTCTGGCGTGCGACTGGGCCACCCGTTTGAATATTCATGTGATTTGTTCAGTAAAGCCTGGCCTGGTTACAAGAACCATGTACATCACGTCCTTAATATATACTCAGCAAAAAAAAGAAAGAAACGCAGAATTATATAAATCGTTAATATCTGTCAGAGTGTTGCCGCCATTCATACAAAATTAATATCAAAAATGAATTGGGTATGTCTGCATGGATTGGGATTGATTTGTGTGGAAAGAATGGGGTACTGCAGAAATTTGGTAAAAAGATGGGAAAAATCGCAAAAACACAGCCTCTTGAGAGCCTGGCGCCGAAACGCACTAACATGACATGCGCGTGCAACATCACTTGTTGGGCTATGTTGGGCTCGTGGTGTGTCATCGCGAAATATTTGCGAAACTGATACAATTGCCCCTTTTATGAGGACTACGTTGTTGCACGGCCCCTGTGTGTCGGTACACACTTTGGGTAGGGTGACAAGTCATATCCCTTAACGTATAAACGTGGTCAGGGATTCACTGATGTGTGGTTTTCGCTATTCATTTTTTAAATTTATTTATAATTCTATAACTGAAAATATAAAATGACTCCAAATTAGAATTATACTAGACCGAACGAGAACGATAAACACGTAAGTTTCTACATTATTTCACAACTGATTGTCAGCGTCATTAGCCACTGTGTGTGTTGTTTGCATTGTCCAAGGAACGTTTTGAAGACCATCTTGCAGATTTAGACTCAGGAATAAGAATACTATTGGTTAGCATGAACGTAACCAATCAAACACATCAAGCCCCGCGGTAGACGGGACACAGTTATTGGTCAACCGTTGACATCACTCTTACAGACTGGGTTGAGAATGAGGTGTGTGATGGTTCACGCGACAACGGACACTGCTTTGCTGACTAATGTTGGGCATTTTCCCGAGATAATGGAGTAAACTGACTAAATAGTCCAGTTTTCACCCTTGCCGAACTAGGCCGCAGTTTACGAAATCCACATCCGGTTCGTGAATAACAAGCATTTCAACGTGCAGATTACGGTCGACTGCAGGATTTGCAAAAGATGTTTACCGTCAACTGGGTGTCGACAGATATTTCCAAATCTGTTGTGATTTGATGCACTTCACGAGGTATTACCCGTTTTAATACAATATGTATTTTGATTATCGATCAGATCACCTTGACTGGGCGCCGCCATTATTTTAAGTAAATGCAAGCGAATCAGATTGGTCAATAGGAGGGGCAGATAAGGGACACATGACTCGTAAAAGCCACTGGTGGCGCTACGATCGAGCCCTGGAATTCCAGGCTAGTTCGGCAAGGGTGGAAACTGGACTATTAGAGTCAGGTTACGCCCTTGCCTCGGGAAGACGAATGTTGGGCGGCATTGATCATGATCTCGCTTCCAACCATACCACTGAACGATGGCACATGCGAGGAATGCCGGGGAAAAAACACGATCTGTTCTTGTTGCATATCAAGGCACCAGTTCCTCAGTCATAAACGTTGTGTCTGTGCCTTGTATATCAACAATTAACGTCTATGTGTTATTTCTACAACATAATACATACATGCTATACCTATTGGCCTATAACATGTGTGTAATTACCTAACTGCGTGAGTCGGTTTATTAACATCTGTAAAACACTTTACTCCAGGTTAGTGTGGCAGATTGAAATTAACCATGGAGTGAGCAGGGATTGTAGATTCCCCTGTAAATTTGTCCGACACTGTAACTAGACATAACTTGCCCTTAGGCGAAATACAGTGACTGTCTATATTGAAGAGTAACCGGGCGCCCCAAGAGATATCACTAAAAGTATTAGTCTCTGCGTTTATAATGAGATACAGTTACAAGCAATTACGATTATTAACATCAGGTACGTGTATTCAGGAACTATTAAAAAATGTAGACACTTGTTTATCTCTCTTCCTGAGCATATTTCTGCATGTTGAAAAATTGGATTTGAACAAAACATTACAAACGTTATAAAAAAGTTCATAGGCTGAAAATAGTCGCAAACTTGAGGTCCAAATCACAACTCTAGTATCTGAATCAAATACATCACCGTGGAATTACCAATTATTGTTTGTTTTATTTTCAGCCACCATAAACATGGGTGTACACTATAGGGGTCCATCACACAATATGCCCCGAGCGATCGGTTGACAAGGAATTTATCTCACCCACATTCATTCATACAGACCCGGAACATATCACCGTAGTTTTACCGATAAAAACGCTTTGATTCGGCCATTTTGACCGAATTACTCCCCTTTACCTACTGCATTCGGAAAAAGACCATCGGCTTCGTTTCAGTTCATCGATACGTATGCGAGATAAGCTAGTTACATACGGTGTGTTCCGATTGGTTTTCCAGCAGGGTATACGAGCGATCTACATGGAAAATAATTGCCCGCTCCTTAACCAATCTGAAGACAGCCGAACACCCTTTTGTCGAAGGGACACACTAAGGGAGGTGAGGATAACTGAAGAAAACACAACCCCGACTTCAGTATCCTTACGGAAAAACATAAACGGGTGGTTTGCTAAAGTCTCCAATTGTCACTTGAGTGTAATAATAATATGTGATCATCTTGTATATACTGCACGTAAAAACCAAGCGTCAGAACAATCAGACATAATCAATTACTACAAACTAACACTCCATATATTTAGACACACATTCAATAATTATATAGTTTATTTTCGTTTGGATCTTGTAAGGTTCAATATTGGTTTGTTTTTGCTAACTGAACTGAAAATGTCTGAGTCAGTGAATGGATATGGTACTAGTATATACCGCGTTAGGAAATATTCTAGCAATGTATCGACCTGGTACATGCATCAGATTACAGGTGCACATTGTTCTCATATTGGTCATCAAACTGAATTATAGCGTGCCAATAGCAATATTATGTTGTAACGTGAGACGGGTAGAATTCCTTTGACAATTAGTATCAAGAAGCGAATGATTGTTTCTATAATAATAAACTTACTGTAATTATTTATGACATACATTATCAAATATACACCACAAACAATACCACTCGAAATGGATTAAGTGTATTGAGGATATATTGGGCCGTTGTGGTTGAAGCGTTGTATGGTTAAATCAAAGTGTTGTAACGGACAGTAGGCTTGTAGACCAGTTTATACAAGAATGGCTCAATGGTCAACTATGTCATCACGAGAAACATATTATATTTAAGTATCAAACCAGAATTTAGGCCTGAACCCTATATTTATAAAAAATAACATACATGTGTTGCCTTTGAACAAGTTCCAAACTAGCAACCACACTCTACCTGTTGACAGGGGACGATGGATAGATTTCCTCCTTGTTGATAGGATTTTTTTCCACTTTGTAATATAACTGTAGGTGTAGTTTCATATTTGTTTGACTGTATACAGTTGGAAATAGATCGTCCTTTAAAAGAATTATTCTGTGAAGTCTAGTTACCACAAATTACATCATTTATTTTGCCCTTCTAAAGTCTCAGTGCTAAGAAATATCAGCAGATTTGTCTCTTGTATAATAAAAATATTCTAATTCTAATCTATAACATCTTACTTTTGCAAAATCCTGCGGTATCAAAATGACTCTCTTGTATCTATGTACCACTGTGAGTGGTATCTTATGGAAATAAACAATGCCAATGCCAGTGTCAAAGATTAGGAATCAACTCTTTAAGGATACTACCCCCCACATTCTCAGAAGCATTATTTAGATGGGCTGCTTTATACTGAGAGAAAACACAACGAAACCTGTGTATACAACTTAGTAGACAATATGTGAAACAAGTCTAGTGATGTGAACTACTGATATGAACTAAACGACTTAACCTACCAATGTGCAGGGCATGGGTTCACATCTGAAGTAGCGTTCATATGCCACCACATGACAATGGTATTTGCTTCATTCTGTTTGTCCCTGTTTTTTGCGAACACCTAGTGTCATCACTATTTGATAATGATCCGTAAACACGTGCTCATGATACAGTCGGAATAGTACACTAAGATTGCGTGGTGGCACATGCTACTATGTAGTGAAAAAGGTATGTCAATGTGTAACGACATTACCTGTATGCACAACGATGTACACCACAGATAACAAAATAATAAATGACATTCAAATTTTACACAAGAGGATATTTCACGGTCGATTATTCATTCAACGGTCAGTTATTCAGAAATATTTATCCAAGGAATAATGAATGCAGTGTTTATTGATTTTGACAAAACGTTTGACTCCGTAAGGCATGTTCTTATATTATATGTGCTTACGAAGAATATAATAAGAGGAAGAACTTTGAAGATCGTGTGTGAACACATACGGTAAACGAAGTGAGTACCTTAATTGTACAGTTGGAACCAGACAAGACTGAAGGACAAGCCCAACATTATTTGTGTTATTTTTGAATGAATATATAGTCTAAGTTAGGATGAAGAAATCTGAGTGCAGAGGAGTGCACTTTACTTGTGTTATTTGCCGATGATATGGTTCATGCAGCTGACGTAGTATTCAGATTACAACAACAGACTGGCCTGGGTAAATAGTGAAATATATTTGAAATGAAAGTGACGATAAAATTAAGGTCGTTGTACTTAGACGAGGAGGCGTGTTAAAGAGCACAGAGAAGGAGTGTTACCGTAGGTGCGAGTTAATGGCTGTACCTCAACATAGGTGTCTTGGTGTGTTCGTCACAGTTAAATATAATGGAGCAAAACCCATTTACATCTGTCAACAAACAAACAAGAAGAGTGTCACTTTACTGAATGAGATTCATCCGTAAATACAACCTTGATATTGAGCGGTCATTGTTTGATAGAATGGAAGTATGGCTCACGCGGATACCAGAATACTGAGATTATCGCGCAGATTCAGCAATGAAGCTGTACTAGGTAAGGTTGGATGGTTACCTCTAGCAGTTCACAAAATAAAGGGACATATCTCGTATTGGTTATTTAAACACATGACAGAAGGTAGAAACTCGAGACCATGTTACAGTATGCTTAACAACCTTGATCATGTGGACAGAAGGACATGGGCAAGCAACATAAGACAGTCATAATTCTCGCTGGGATTTGGATATGCGTGGATGTGCAGATATATTTTTCTACAAACATTCACTCAACGTCTTAAAGATCATCATCATCAGATGTGGAACTCAAATTTACAAGGAGACATTAAACATAAACTCGAACTATGCCAGCAACTTCAATCGTCGTTAGAACCGGAAAAGTATCTTCTACAAATAAAAAACTTCATATTCAAGAGACTCTTACTTAGATTAGATGCGGACACCACAACTTAAATTTTGAAAAGGGCAGTAAGTAAGGATAAGATTTACGGATGAACAACTTCTTTATAACAATTAGGAGCGATGTTTCGGTGTAGGTTCTAACAGCGTTAACAAGCAACTGTTTGAACCGTGTTAAAACCTACACCGAAACATGGCTCATTATTGCTATAAAGGAGTTGTTCATTCATAAATCTTACTGTTACCTGTACTTAAACTTTGAAATGTCCCCCAAAGAAGATGAAAAAGGAAGGTGGGAAATTATTCCAAGAGAAGAAAGACTGTGCAAATATTGCCCTTATACATGAAACATAAGCACTGTTGAAAATGGAAAACATTTTTGTTTACTTGTACAACGACAGGAATTCATCGCTCCGTTGTGTGTTAAAGATCATCTATGTTTAAAAAATCATTCGTTGTATTAACCGTTGTTATCAGTGAAGTTGAAGCTTGGAAATTGTGGGCATATCTATATTTTAGCTAAATGTTGAGGAAAGATTGGATAGAAAGACATTAAAAGTAATTGAGCACTAATCTTTGCATCTTTATCGTATACACATACAAAATGTGGATGCTGGTGCTGTTTTGATTTAATATATTATCATTGTGGCGTATTCGTACTTGTATATGCTAGAGGTGTAATGGACTGTGTGCCTTGATATGTATGTTTCATATCATGTATAGGGACATAGTTGTGACCAATACTGTCAATAATAATAACCCAATGTATTATGTGATCTATCTATCTATCTATCTATCTATCTATCTATCTATCTATACCAGGTACCATTCTTTATTATACTACACTTATCATTTTCAGATCAACGGAACCAACCCGCTATTTTTGCGGAAGAGTATATATCAGACCTGGTTACATGTTGAGTATGTAGTGTAAGTTTGTTTTCTGTAAACCTGAATGATGGATGGACGTCAAATTCACACACCTATTTTGTCAGTAGACAGGGGTGAAAAATAAATAAATTAAACATTAAACAATCTTTATTATTTATTATCCATTGTCCATCACATATGCATATTCATAACAACAATGCTATGTACAAGCATTTAAAAATTCCGGGTATTAATTATCAACATGTAACATTTTAGAAAAAGCATACCTACCAAGTTGAGCTTGACAACGACATATCGGTGAACCCAAGTAACGTCAGCATTGTTACAGCTATGTCACAGCCATTTCACATTAATGCTATTCGCGGAGACCGAGAAAAAGCAACGTAGAGTGACAGCAGAATAAGCAGGTATTTTTATGCATTATAGAGTTGAACGTTTCTAGAAAACCTGTTATTTTATGTACATTGATGACGCACTTACAAGACAACGTTCATGTCGATGTGACGAAACCCTCAATGTTTCTTTACAAGACTTCATTCCAGTCGCGTACTTTATTCAGTAAATGAATAATAAACAGATTTACTTTACAGATTGCACGAGATATCTTACGTTAACCACACAAAGCATGTGTTTGCACAGGTATTAAAATAAGTATGGTTTTCAAAAACTTTTGAGGATACGCTGACCTTTTCGCGAACACCTGCCAGCATCACTATTTGCCAGTGATTCATAACACATCGGAATCGTCAGCATTGTACCATCGATTCTGCTTTTGGCAGAGATATCTCATGAATATTGAAAGAGTTTTGTGTTTTTTATTTATAAAGGTATTAGGAACTATGGATATGTCCATTTCTGTGACGTCATACTGAACACCATAAGACGTCACACGGAACATCATATGCTGCCATCAGTCACAGAAATCAAGATGGAAATGTCTTAATTAAATGATTTAGTTTATCATATATATATAATTAAAACAAAACAAAAATACATGAGTAATTTTCTGATAAATAACTTCATAAACCGAGTAAATCATATAACATATTAATAAATAATTAACGTTAAGAATTTTAACAACAAGGATATATACAGTTAGAAATAGTGATTGTGATATAAGGCACCGTGGTCGTTGCCTCTATCAGTGCGAGGAAAATGAAACCATCCACAAAAACTGCTGTCTTGAAGACATTTAAGTAGATAGATACCCTAAAGATCAGTAGTATATTGCACCACAATCCCGACCGACTGGTTTTCTCATTTGATAAAAAATATATTGCAATAAAATATTTAAGCCCTTTATATCAAATTCAAAATGACAGTAACTACTGCAACGACGACAGTAACCAGCCTCCAGTTTGGTAGGTTGGTAGACAACCCGCTTCCTTTGGTGTCCGGGGGATCTGCAAACACAAACACACAATTACTTTACACAGAAAGACATGCGCGCTTTTCTTTGTACATGTTGTTATCTTCTGTTAAAGTATTTAGAGATGCCCATATTGAAAACTCTAATTTTGTGCAAGAGTAAAGAGGAGTGTACACCAAAGCAATGTTTACCTGTAACTGTAGCAGACACCCCCTTCGTCGAATCGCTGGTATTTGCTGAAATTAAAAACAATAGATTGTGATAATCTGGTTTAATTCAACAGTTTCATAAAATTACAAACGTTTCAACACACAATAACAGCTTCATAAGATTTCAACTTTCTCAGAATTTTATAGGAATTTTTCTCAGAATTTTTTTTATAAGACTGGGATTTTTCATTGGCCCTCCTGTATACATGAGAATACGAGCTGAGTATACAAATAAAACAATGAAAACAATAATATGAAAACAATTGAAAAGCAGTGTTGCTTTTATTCCGCCGACCAGACAACAGATTTTCTGTCAAAAAATAATTTAATATCGTTATCAATATAAATAAATTATTTAAAATACTTTTATTAAAACCTGTTGAAAAGTTATCTTAAAAACGATTTACACAACGAATTATGACGAACAGCGACAGAGCCGCATCATTAAGGGATGGGGCGGTTTCATTCCCTTTTCCTCACGTCACTGTTTCTGTTTCCTCCCTCCTACTTAACATTTAATGGAAATATAAACAATATAAAAATGAGATTGGACTTTTTATTATTCCCCCCCCCCCCCCCCAAACCGTAAAAAATATCAAATCTGATCTAACTAGATACAACATATGATCATTATTTTCACATAGTAATATACAACTGAGTATAGCAAAGTATATCTCTTCACCTTTTCCCGCCAATTTGGACTTTGCTGTTGTTTTTGAAAGATCTGAAAGTAATACATACATATTAAAAATATAAAAGACTTACATTAAGCACAAGTCTTTATGTTTATGCATATACTCTTTGATATACTGGTATATTTTCTTAGATAGAAAAAAATTGAACAAGTGAGAATTGTATCTGTGTACATAGTACAATATATCATAAATTGGTAATTTATTTCTTAATCAAATTCAAGCGAAACAGATCATACCTGGTTTTTTCTTATTTGATGCTTTGGCTGGTTCATCTGAAAGTATAACAGGAAGTAAATTAATTACGACAGCTATGATACTGTACGCTTACATGAATTTACTGTGCAAAATATTAAGATCACGAATTATTTATTCCTTGTGATATTGATATGAAATGCAATACCCCTGGTATCAGTTGATAAGTCAAGGATGAATTTTCTTGAACATTTTACCATGAATATTTTATGTGTTCTATCGATTCCGCCCGAAACATCCACTGAAGTAATAAAATATGCATATACAGCCAGAAACCTAATACCTCTCCTCGATACAGAGACGGCACTACTTTCTCTAAATACTCAAGGATCACTTTGCTTGCATACCCAAGATGAACTTAATATGAATACAGGCGAAGTCTCTGCGCTATGCCATTCAAATATCTAATACTGAAAGCCATTCATCGACACTCAGCCCCAAAATATCCATCTGATCTTTTGGAAACCTTAATCTACAAAATACGTATATTATGATGAAAATCGCAGTAAAATCTGCATAACAATGCAATGTTAAGGTATGAAATCTAATTTCTCCTTTTAAAAGTATTTTACAAGTTTTAGAAACAACCTTCACGAGAATCTGTCTTTTTATTTTAATGTATCCCTGAAGATGAAATAAAAATAGTTAAAGAATTGTATCTTTGACGGACAGATAATTACAAAGACATACGTACTGTAGCCTGGAAAGTAAATAAAAAGTACCCGGAAACAGTGTGAAATAATAGTAATGCGCAAGATTTCAAAAGTTCTCAGGGAATCAGGACCAACTTACCATGCATGGGGCGATGTTTATGCATGCTGCCTTTTTTTACGCTCATCGTGGGTACTGCCTTAGCCGCTGCGGGCTGAGGTTTGTCTGCCTTGATCTCCTTGACTTTGTCTGTTTGCATTACCTTGGATTTGGCATCAGTAGTTTGTGTGCTGGAAGCCATGTATTATATTTACTTTATTTGAATACTGTATTTTATTGTGAATATGAATCGATAATTTGGAACATATATGACTGCTAGGACTCTTAAAACCTTATACAATTACAGGCAAAATACACGTCATGGTTCAACAAGGTGAATATAGTTTAAAAAAGAGAATTATTTCTCTATTATTCAAAGCAATTATGTATCTTTGAAAGTATTTTTTTATGCTCCGTTCCTCAAAGGGATGTTTCTGCTACGATGATAGTAAGCCAAGGTTAGTGTTCGGGACTTACGATCACCTGAGCGCTAAGATCACGTTGAGGAACAGGGCCCTGACTTAAATGAATAATATAACTTGAAATAGACAAAAATAGCATATGCACCCTTTAGCCACACCAGAACTTTTGGCTTTCTCAGCGGATGCAGTAGTTTTTTTAGTTTCTGTATCATTCTTCAGCTTTGCTAATGTTTTAGTGGAGGTTGGTTCCGCCGTCGGCGTAGGTGACTGCGATGTTGCTTCTTCACCGTAGATCAGTGCCGTCACGGACAGCAACACTGAAGTGTAACGATACGCCATGAAATGTAAGATACTTTAACGGTAGTGACATTTGTTAATTAGTATTTAGGTAACATGGATGCGGGAAGTTTTTTCACAAATACCAATATTCTTAAAAGTGTCAACGCAGTGATTCATGGGTAGGTCCGAGAATGCAATAGTATTAGTTATATGCCTTGATACATATAACAAGGGCTATTGTAAGGCATTGTGAAAGCGGAAACACTTACGTACTGCCGTGATGAAAGCCCTCATTGTCACTCGGGCCTCAAATGACTGCCCACTCAACTGCAACAACAAATCATTGATATTTCAAAGGAGATTACAGTGTTTTGTGGGAATTTAGATACATATGACATTACTCTGCGATAAGCATTCGAACGCCATCTGCTAAGGCTTAACAAAAACAACATTTACACTGTAATATTATTTTCAACCCTGAAAATATAGCCAAATATTTATTTAAAATACAACATTAAGAATTTCTGAAAACTCCTTTCTAAAGGAGTACATTTGCTGAATAGTGAAATAATTTCAAATATTTAGCATTAAAACAATAAATTTAAAAACAATAATAAGAACAACTCCGTGCAAATCTTTCTCTTTGCTCGTGACCATTGTATGCAAAGCAACCCATTCAACAACATGACATGCCCTTTACGTGGGTATGATTAACACACAAAATACATGAAGCTATATCTCTGGTTCGCAGACAGTCTGCCGAAGATGCAACTACGGCCAGCGAAGGAAGATTTGTTACACCTCCTGCGCAGTCCGAAGTCACACCCGGGACAGTAAAGGTTCTTCAGAATGTCCAGTAGTGGTGCAGATGGCTTCTTGTGATACGGTTGAAACATCAAAAACATCAACACACTTTAAAAGAACATGCACGCTTATGGTGAAGACTAAGTTAACATTTAACGTCACATCGTCGCAGCCTTAGACTATGGATAACCATCATCGCTGAGGGATCTCAGAGTACAGGAACATTTTAGATTCTTTGTGTAGGGTAAAAGAATAATACAAATACAGCACACAACTATCATCATAATTTATTTGTTCTTTGACACATTTAAATTCAATGTTCTTAAAAGTTTATTCAGTCGAGAAATAGCAGAAACTGGTCACAGATTATCCTGAAATTTCCGTACACACCAAAACATACACAATTTGTACAAGTAAAGTTTACACTTTTATGAAATTTGTGAACGTATTTCGGTTCTAAACATAAAAATACAACTGTTAACATACAAAAATAAACAACGAAAACACTAAACTATGGCAACACAAATTTAAGGTAAAATACTATTTTGTTAAAAAGGGCAATTAAAGGTGTGAAACTTGTAGTATTCCTACCTCGTCAGCCGAGACGCCGCAGTTCCCTCTGTGCGGTCTTCAAGCCTTAGCTCCTGCGAAGCACCTCTTTCGAAGTGTCCCTTATTAGCAAATCTGACAACTACATCGTCTACCCCTAGATTTTACTCGGGTGGAAAGCCACGTGACTCCCTCTGAACCAATCAGCTGATGCAACGTTAACCGTAAACCCAGTCGATTAGCAACGGCTGTAACCGGAAACCTTGTAGAAGACCACAGGCAAGCTGGCATGCGTTTTCCTGGGTAGATTTATGGCCAAATGCTCGGGGTCCATGAAAAGAACAGTAGGCTTTAGGGGTCATTTGAGTCATTTGAGACAAAGGATGCACCCCGAAGTGTACATGAGCGATGAAGACTCTCTGCTTGCATATTTTATGAGGACAAATCGTGTCGAGGAGAAATGAATCTCTGTGCACGAAAAGAGAAAGAAACCAGATATTCCTTAACACAGGTGGTGATCCTGTCGATTGAAAATAACTGTTTTGCGGCATACTGAAAGTCATAAGTTTCAAATCCCCTTGCACTTTCTAATGTATTATTTACAAAGGTTATCGGGTTCAACACTGCTATTTTCTTGACGTTAATCATCTGGCTTAACAAAAACAGGTATGGAACATGCACAACCGACATACTTATAACATCTGTGCATTTAAACCATTTTTTACAAAAGCGGCATAATTCGAAAATTTACTTTTAACTTTAAACTGGTCGCTTTACTCTTTATGCAAACACAAAATATGGAATATATCGCCGGAATGTGTGTATGTTATTCTGCATTCACGTTAGAATCATTAATCTTTCAAACTATTAAACAAAACACAAATTCACGTGACGTTACTGAATGCCACTTCGATTTCAATGTCTTGCGTCAAATATATGAATTTATTTCAGAAGACGCTCTGTCTGGTTTGCCTAGTTTCGTAATGCATAACTTTGTATCCAGCAGGCGAAAGCTGGCTACACTTACAGGCTGAACATGAGTTGAATTGTATAAAGGTAGAGCATGCATGGTCACTGACTGGACAAAACAAACTGATAACAGGAGCTAATCAGGTCTCGCTACAGCCAAGCCCACTTGTGCAATGCTGCGTTATGTAGTATTCGCCCTCAGTAGATATGGGCCCGTGAAGAACAGGTCTTCAAGCGACTATGCTTGTTGTAAGAGGCGACTGACGGGATCGGGTGGTCAGGTTCGCTGATTTTGTTGATGCATGTCATCGATCCCAATTGCGTAGATCGATGCTCATGATGTCAATCACTTGTCTTGTCCAGACTCGATTATTTACAGACCACCATCATATAGCTGCAATATTGTTGAGTGCGGCGTTAAACAACAAAGAAAAGAAAAGAAATCAGTAGATATGACACGGGGGCAACTCTATAAATACGTAACGTAACCGTGCTTTGTTCGTCATCTGCACATCAAGTAATGACATTATCGATTTATGAAACATCCTCATTTTAACCATGTCCCGTTTCCGATTTCCCCGCCATTTTGCCTAGATGGTATTCCGTGACAATCTAAATGACACAGTTATGATTTCGTGTCTAAGACAGTGCATACACATGTGTTCGTAACCTGTCGATCTATTTGTGTACAGAGAGGATTGCTGTTTCCAGGTTTCCACAACTCAGAGCCTCACACACATTCCACATGTTGTCTCTTCATATTTTATTTATGGTATACTTGCTACCTGGCATCTGGAAATGAACCGATGGCAAACAACGTCAGAGTAACAAAACAAAAACATATCATGGTATCCGTTTTATCACTGGCATGATCTGACTTGTACTAGAAGCGTATATGTCTTTTGTTTATGTTATATATTTACACATTCATTTTCGAATGCTACCTCTTATTGTTCATTCGCAGAGGTACATTTAATCCATAATGACCAAAATTACCATCTTCAGATAAATAGATTCAGAATCTAGTCATAAACGTCATCAAATTTCTTAAAAAAACGATTTTTCTTTTCACTTTATGTGTTGTGGAATGTTGAACTCGACACCGCTAGTGACCTTCATTCGCGATTGACGCTAGCATAAAACACGAAATTTACAAAATCGCCAATGTTGACGCAGTTGTTATTATAATCTGTGAGTCAAGAAAATTTAATGTTTTGGTTTTATTTTTGTTGGACTCCTCTGAATATGTTTGTGCAGAGAGAGTGTGATAATGGCTCTTTGTAATTTGGTTTATTTCGCATAATAAATGTTCTCATTAGTGATGGTGTACCCGGGAGATGTTGATCTCAGTAAGCAGTCATAACCTAGATACTCCAACACTATTTCACAAAAATAGAGGATCACCCGCTTGTTTGCTTCCTTAGTGGGCGGATATATCGGAGGGCTTTCACGAGAGGTTATCAGAACAACAAAATATGTAAAGGAATGCTGCATAAATCTATGGGAACCATATAGCCCAATACCAAGTATTTATTGTTTGACGCCACACATCAGTACTCCTGACATGCGACGGCGGCCTGTAAACAAACCAAACAATCGGGTGATCGATGAACCAGAAAACTCAGTGACACGACAGTGATTTACTGATTTTGTTAAAACTACTATAAACGCCATGTTAATTTTGGATTACGTCTGCTGTGTACAGGTGCAGAGATTCTGCTGCTTACAAGTAAAGAAAAACATTGAAGAAATATATTCGCCTTGCAACACACTGGACGAATGCTCTCCCGAACAACCTGGTAGTGGCTTGTAGTGCAGTTGGTGCTTCTTATCGTAAGATTCATGTACATACCGCGAAGCCGTGTCTAGCAGACTCCATATATGGCGTTTCAGTAAAGCAGTTGCTTCATTATGACCACTACGAATGTAATATGAGTAAGAACTCAAACTATTAAAGTAAACTATTGTCAACCAATATGTTATGCATAATCTTTGGGCTTTTTTTAAATAAAAGGGATGATTCTATCGGCAGGTGTTACAAAATTTGATTCGAATAATCCAAATCTAAATCCAAATTTGAAACATCTCGGGGTAGAGCTACTCGACGTTTTATAGGTCTAAATGTTTCAAATGTTTATTTCATTTTCTTCGTACATTGAAGCAAAACAAAGAGGAAAATTGGAAAAGATATGTAGCAGAAACTACGTACGTATCAGTTACCTGGAGATAAGGCCAGTATATATTATTCACGACCTGTAAGCGCGTTATTAGGCTTGGGTGTATCACATTTCCTCCCAACTCCAGCTTCTGTGCAAATACAGTAGCAATGATGGCGAACGAGAATTTGAAACTGGCAAAGAGAATATCGAAAATAACAATTACGAAAGGTTATTCTTTTCAAACTTATAGTTATTTATGTATGAATCTCGATTTAGATATAACTTCCCCTGTTTTGAAGTATTTTTTAATGAATGATGGTATTCTAATTAAATGATAAGGTGTAGCGAATGGAGTTATGAACTTCATTAAATTTGAGTTGACCTGCTTGTATGTTTTCTGAGGTGAACAGGCTCTGTGGTTTTACTGTTATTTTGGAAATATTCTCAGCTTCACTGCGATCAGTAAAGAAACCTGCGTACAAAGGGTATGTCCTTGACACGACCCAGGAACACTAATTAATATTGTATGGTGCAGCACGTGATTCCATTGTTTTTAGAACAAAGGGCAATATGATGGTTAAAATTCTATTTCCCCAAATGTATTTGCCACATTTTGGTGTTTATCTCTTAACAGTTCAACAGATAATACATGATTGTGTTTCACCTTTCTGCATTTGAACACACCTATCTGCATATGCATACTGTTTCATTAAATCGATATATTACCTCAAACTACATGAACATAGAACAAGGATCGCAACACGCAGGATAAATGACATAATATATTGTTCTGAAACGAATTTAACTGCAGAACATATGAGTCTGGATTCTCAAACATGTATCACCCTGATATTGAACGTCTTTCTATGCAATTCAGATATAACTAATCACCTCTAAACGTGATTAATGTTATAACTTATTACCTGTTTAACTTACAACAAAGAAAGGCACGTGTATTATGGCCACGGCAAACTACATTATGTCACATATGACACCACAGAGTGAACATGAGCGACTTGTAGACAGTCAGTGGAACAATGCCCAGTGTTGCATTCAAGCATGTGTTCATAAAAACCTCAAAACACAATTTACATGTGGTCATGGATGCACGTGCACGTCATGATACAATGCCTTGTGCCATAACCCATGTGTTCATATATACCTCAAAACAGTTTACATGTGGTCATGGATGCACGTGAATGTCATGATACACGTGCATTTGGAATACTATTCCGTGGCCCAGTGAAATGTTCGTTTGTCCGAAAAAGAGAAGGTCGGTGGTTCGATCCCCCGGCCGCGTCATAACAAAAGTCATTAAGAGATGATTTCCCCAGTCTGCGGCACGGCATCAAGTGGCTAAAACAAGGATGGGTCGGCTCGGAGTCAGCATACTGTGCCTGATTGACGTGCTCTGTGGGCGGAACACTATAAAAGAGGCATATGTCAGGACTTGGAGAAGCAGCCACATGCACACACAAGCGCGAGTGCGAATTCACACATACACATTCATGTCGGTATATAAGTGAAATAATCTGGAAGATAACCCAACACCCCATTTCACCTCGAACTACAACAATGTATGAAATGTATGAAATGAAATGTGTGGATGCGACACATTTCCATATTTTATGCTGTTTTATCATTTTGCTATATTTTGTTAAATAGAGGGCCCATGCTGTTTGATATGTTAAAACCTAGTGTTCGAGGTTCTGCTACACCAAATTAGAATCAGTCGTTCAGTGCAGATTGATTAATCTGGCCGCTATGATTGGATGGTATTTTGAAAGATTTATATAATTAAAACTGACCACTTTTTCAATTCTTAGTGTTGTCTTTTTTACATGATGACTTATGCTGAATGTGACCACATCAATTTTCAAGCAGGTGACATTTGTTGCGGAACTAGAGTGTTTAGCTTTCTGGACTGGGAAAAGGAAGTGGCCAAACTTTGTGATTTTATTACAGCTTTAAGGCCAGACTGTGCATACATGTACATGTCATGGGTGTTGAACACCTAGTTATTGTTTTGTTTTTTAAAAAGAATATGACGTTAGTATAGAAGTCTCGGGGGAAACATTTGGTTTTGTGCAACCTCGAAGGCATGACATGACGCAGGCAGAGTTAACTCCCTTAGTGGAATGAATCTACTGATTGGCTTGGTCAACACATATCCATCAAATCATGAACCAGATAGAATCATACCCATCCTCGCCAAGCGGTCAATGTCTAAGACGGGCTTGACTTGGGATTTCCTTATAAACCTAGATGATGCAACTGCAAAACTGTCTAAAGAGGCGACAAACCCTGAAACTCACTCTGTCATATGATGAATTCATCGGGCATCATTTTAAACATTCAAACTGTTTTAAATTTGCACAAAAGGTAACGTTCAGCGTGTTCCTGCTGTAACGTGGCCTTGGTAGCCCCCCTGTGCACAAACACAGCAACGTAACTACTCAGCCACGTCATTGTTGGTACGTATTCGCTTCACAGTTACTTGACATGCGATTGCAAGAATTTGAGTAACTATTCTCCTACCTAGCACTGAGGACTCCACGATAACTGGATCAGCAAAATTGTCAAGCGTAGGCAATTTCACATAAGAGGAATCGAATCTTTGAGACAGACTTTTTGATCAGTCATTACTTTATCAAAACATCATTTCTCAGCACATCGATCATGTCTATCGTTCACAATGTATTACTTTTCCTCCAAGCATTTTCTGAACAGGTTATTTTCAGCCTCACCTTCCACCATGAACATGAAATGGTCTGCCCCATCAGTAAAATTCATACAACAATGAGAAATACAGCATTGAGAAAGATGTTGAAACAAGACTGTATAAATGCAACTTCATGCGGAATCAGCATTGACTGGCACAACTCAATTTCAGAAAGTAAGTGACGACATATTTTATTCATTGTAAGAGTACATGTGAACTCGAGCGTGCATAGATAAGCGAAATACCTTCCTGTTTATGGTTTAGAGTTCTACTATTACTATTGGTATCCGATTAAAACCTATTCAGGTGAAACCATAACATTTCAACTGGTCGTCAGAAGGATGCTGTACTGGAGCGGACAGTGTACAGTCGGTTTCGCCTTTTATAAAAGAGACCCATTATTACATCCGGCTATTCTGATAATAATTAGAGCATTTTAAAGCTACACTTTTGTACTTGTGAATGCGGTGAATGGCTCCATTCAATGTGACTATATTTGTATGATAGTTAGGCCTCACAACACTCCAGTGTCAAATATTCCTAAATAATTGATTCCTATTATCCCAGGAGTACCAGTGTGAGAGGAGTGAAAGTTGGTGGCCTAAACCGTGCGTCTCACCCAAAATCTGTTGTCTATTCTTGTTTGAGGATTTCATTCGAAGCCTATTCTTGTATCGTGATCTGAGTCGTATAGTGCTGCAGTATTTAGAAGATTGTTGTAATTACACATTCATTCAATGCCATGAACACCGGAACAGTTCCTGTTTGAGATATTCCATACGGAAAAAAGACTCATAACTTAATAAGCGAATGTGTACAACACCACAGAAACGCATGTAAATTAACTCTATAATAACAGTAATATCCCACCAAAGTCTTAAGCTTGAACATACAGTAATTGTTAAAGTGTTAAAGTGTTTTGAATAGCTTGTCATCATCGGCATTTGAACTATTTTAAAGAACCTTTGAGTCGCCATTGTAATCTTATCAATATGTTAGCCATTCCCAAAATATAAGATAGCAATTTCGTGTTTTTAAAGATCTAATATATTTGATCTATTGTAAAAGTGTACTGGGACGCGCCTTTGTCTTGTTTGACGATTGCTTTCCTGTCACCAATGGCTGAAACTGGAGACTGGATATGCTCTGTTATCAGATATATGCTCTGTTATCAGATATATGCACTGGTATCAGAGCAACAGCTAGATTACACTGTAAATTGAACATGCATGGTGAACGGCACTTCAATACACAAGCGTGACAGAAGCAACACGAATCACAAACTTGTAACCCCGAAACTTACTTTTCTTATCTGAGAAAACGACACAGGGATATTATTTTGACAATGCATAATGAAGCCATTCTATCTATAAACAAATAATAAATAAGATAACAAACATGCTTAAAAAAGCATAACAAGTGTGGACTTTTTACTTTTTGTATTACCTTACAATTTGGTTTTGAAAGAGTACCGTTACTGTCCAACACTTGGCTCAGTTCATCAAACAGCTTCGTCACTGAAATGATATGAAATATCAAGAATAATAAGTGTGTATTTTAAAGTCATATTTCCATCCATGCAATTTATTGTCGTTGTAAATATACTAGGATTTTAGGCTGATGGTTATTATTTCCATTAATTCACTCGATATTCATTACCTTCAACAACGTAATTGCCAGCGATCATGGCGATCCCAGCCTTGGCTGTACATGAATGGAATATGTCAGCATAAACCCGGGTTGGTTTATCGTTTTAAGACTTATCTATCTACATAAACTGTTTCTGGTAATGTTGGGCCAGAATGAGGTATCCTGTACTCTCGTACGTGTAAGAGTATCTTGTTACTGGGCTGATTGTGTGTCACCGTACGCGGGTGGCTTGGATATACTCGCTAAGCCAAGCCTGTTCTTCCTGGTGCATGTACTCCAAAAGCATAGGTAAGGTTACAATATGTCAAGAAGAGACATTTTAGAGATTTTTAAAAAGCGGTTTTTTTTCAAATATTTTGAACATTCCAACAAGTCTTCGAGATCAGATGACGACAGAACAATCATTGTGAAAGGTTCAGTTTGGGACACACACTTTATCACACAGTTTTATTTCATCATGTTAAAAGTCCCAAACGTGCAAATGTAAGAAACATAAAAAGCTAGCTGTCAAACATTTGAACATGTCTAATAATTTCATACCATTATCTCAAAGTTTTCCATTTGTCCAACTTTCTAGCTGTCCGGACATGTCTTAGATCAGCCATGTGTGGACGAATCTCTATTTTATACACACTGCCTCTTTACACCTGTGGTATTGGGTATCGCAACAGTGCATATACACTCACTGTAATATAGCTATACAACATTTTGTGTTTAGTCCTGCATATTCCCCTGAACACCTTATATAACCACTGGCATATAAATATTGTTTTACGTGAAAATGTTTATGCAATACCTTCGTTCAGATCGTTCCGAATTTCTGCACGACTGGAGCATGAACGTGCCACACATGAGCATTAAAAAGGAATGATGTTTAATGTAGGAAATAAAGATAAAACATTCACGAGATCTGGTATACAATATTAATATATACAGGCGGCAACACTCTTTCCGTAATCATGCAGACCTGGGAAGATCCGGTGTAGAATAGGTCTTCAGCAGTTCATGCTTGCCGTAAAAGGCGACTATGCTTGTTGTAAGAGGCCACTAACGGGATCGGGTGGTCAAGCTCGCTGACTTGGTTGATATATAGCATCGATCCCAATTGCGTGGATCGATGCTCATGATATCGATTATTTACAGACCGCCGTCATATAGATGTACTTATGCTAAGTACGGCGTTATACAAGAAAAAACCCAACTACATCAATTATCACTCAGAGGAGATAAATCTTTAACTTCCATTATGGGTATCTAAGGTGTTATTAGAAACACAAATGTTCTATACCTGTTTTTGCATTGGCCTGTTATCACATGACAGTGTTGTCGGCTATATTCAGGATCGGTATACGAGCAAGAATGTGTTATGCCTCAGATCTGTACTGCTGGGTGATACTTTCGAATGTAACTATAGTATAAATTGTCAATGCAAGAGATAACCAGTCAAGAGTATCCGCCGAACAGATTCCATTTAGCGTAAAGGGCTAAATAGCTGTGAAAATTATATGAATGACGCCAGGTGTTCACGGAAAGGGTGAAAAGTGCGGCGTTAAACAACACACCAACCAAACCAACCAACCAACCGTAATCATGCGACTTATGTTAAAAGCAGAGTCTATTGTACGATTCCGACTATACTACAAGCATGTGTGTATGAATCACTACCAAATGGTGATGACACCAGGTGCCCGGGAAAAGGTGAGTGTATCCTCCCCACTGGTGGCCCCGTCACAAACACACCGTAACACACTTCAAACTATGGGAACATATGGCACAAGTCGAAATAGCGACCTTGATTTCTTGTAACAAGTCATATAAAAGATAGATTGCCCTATTAAGGTACCAGCTATCGTAGCGATATTATGTGTACATCAGTCAAAATAATGATGGACATTGAATACAACAAATACAGATAATCTTCTATGATTACCTACGTTTAGCGAATATGTTTCGACACTTTGAATTCCAACTTTCTGTCACTGCAAAACAGAGTTGCGATAACGTCATTGACATATTATCCACTACCCTTACAACTGTGAATATACGAAATTTCGCCGTTTCAAAAGTTACCGTTCGGTTGTTGCAACTAATTAGTTATAACCACTTTGTAATGGTTAAAGAAGAGTATGATAAATTTGTTTTTAACTTTCTTGATGCGTTTGAATAACCCCATTGTTTTCGACGATTTCTCTAAAATGAAAATGTCCTTTGGAATAAGATCCCTTTGTCGTTGACTCAGTTTGTTAATCAGCGTTAAACAATAAACTACACTGCCATATAACAAAAGTAAGACTTACTGTTAGGTTCCTGGGCATGTGTATTCCTTACTGTAAACATGCAACGGGTTTATAGTAATACATGTCATACGGTGAACAACACTGGCATATTGCCGAGGACGAATTGTCTACTTTGCATGCATAACATTAAAATCTTACCGGGGCCACTCTTTTCAACATGGAGCACGTGGCCACGTGCAGGCTAATAGTGTTACTTTTGTATTTTCAAGTAACACGCCAAGTTGCTGTGGATATGCGAATAGGGCAAGACGTACGTTTGTCCATTAGGATATGTAGCCGTTTTCCAAAATATAACATATAACATCCAAGTCTGTTTTCTGGTGAGTGAGTGAGTGAGTGAGTGAGTGAGTGAGTGAGTGAGTGAGTGAGTGAGTGAGTGAGTGAGTTGTCTAACATATTTTAGTTATATCACCATGAGTCAACTAAATTGTAAAGGAAAAGTCAAAGTGATGCAGGTCTTTTACGTTAATACTTTGATATTACTATACAAGGGCATCGTGCTGAAAAACAAGGATCATTGTTATCAATACTTCAGCTACAGAGTAACGGCAGTGTTCTAATTATCGAGAAGAACCAGGTTACCATTGACTGACAAGCATGAGCACGCATCATCACGTGTCGAAGCCTGAGTCTAGTCGGCTCTCTTTTGACTTCAAATATAAGGTACTGGGAATAATTGGTTGATTTGAAATCTTTTGTCTTTGTAACGCAGAACTCAGCAATTTTCCAGCTATATGGTGGGGGTCTGTAAATAATCGAGTCTGGACCAGACAATCCAGTGATTGACATGTGCATCGATCTACGCAATTGGGATACGATGACGTGCTTCGAACAAGTCAGCGAGTCTGACCACCTAATCCTGTTACTCGCCTCTTACGGCAATCGTGGGTTGCTAAAGACCAGTTCTAACCCAGAATCTTCACGGGTAGAGATTTAAATCTGAACAATGTACGTTCACATGCTACGTACATGGTGCACAGTATACAGTCCATATATAAGCCTACACTGTTTGAAACGGAGTTCATTACGTTGTGTCGTAGCTAATAGATTCAGTGTCACGTGATTTGCAAATGATCAGACACTTTTTTAATGCTTAAAACAGAAAACTACTTAGATATGATATGTGACAATAATAATCGAAACGAGCAATAATTGATCAGATATAACGAAAGCGGGTGGCTTACTCCGTACACAGCTGGTCTGGTCGTCTCAGCATTGAAAGCAATCATGTTCCTAGTTACCAAGTGTTACCGTATGTACACATGGCTGTGTTAAGTGTACACAAATTAACATTGTAAAATTGTAAGACAAACTGTCTCCTTGGACTCCTACATATCCTTCACTACCACGGGGAACGCCCCTCTTCTACTTCTACTACCGGTGCCACATCTAACACCATGTCTGCCACTACCCATACCACCCATGCCAGGTCTGCCATTATAACAAAACAGAGGTAAGCATACAATACAAGGGTGGATTGTGCACATAGGAAGATGTTTGAGTCTACCTTGTCAGAGACCCGCATGTATAGTTTCATCAGTGTGCTGTTCCCTGCAAATATTGACGTCACAGTAAATAGTACAAGTATGACTTGAGTTAGTAACAAGCCAGAGCATATCGACATACATGCATTTCGGGGTTATGGTCAATTGTTAAACCAATATCAAGAACATGTTTTGATGGAAATATATTACATGAAAGAATTTTACCAACATACACTCAACAAACTGAACCAAGACACGCACAAAAATAATCATTTTGTAAAATAAGGTGTAAAACCTACACTTACCCCAGGATCTATTCCCGTAAATCTCGCGATCTCAGATTACCCGCCCTTGATTTTCATTAACATCTGACCGACTAATCAAATATCGAGATAAGGCAATGCATAAGGGAGGAAATGCCACCCCCAGTTTTTGTGGACAGGAAGACATCCTTTCCATCAAATGGAATAGTCACGACTTTCCGTTGCGTATAAGCCAGTTTTTCAGTGATGAATTTCTCGCAAACTCCATCATAATCAATGGGACTGGCCGCCTTGTTGTTGATATCGCCAACCCGACATTGAGGCTGGTTTGTTACTCACATTCTGATTGGTCCGTTATAGTGAATAGCGTAGCAAGTCACATTAGTTAATAAAGATCAAGGGCGGGTAATTTGAGATCGCGAGAACCACGGGAATGGATCCAGGGATCAATGTACCTTAACGGAAATGCGAACCCTGAATATATACCATGGGTGTTATGGGTAGTGACAGGCCTGGCATGGGTGTTATGGGTAGTGACAGGCCTGACATGGGTGTTATAGGTAGTGACAGGCCTGGCATGGGTGTTATGGGTAGTGACAAGCCTTGCGTGGCTGTTATGGGTAGTGACAGGCCTGGTATGGGTGTTATGGGTAGTGACAGGCCTGGCATAGGTGTGATGGGTAGTGACAGGCGTGACATGGGTGTTATGGGTAGTGACAGGTCTGGCATAGGTGTTATTGGTAGTGACAGGCCTGATATGGGTGTTATGGGTAGTGACAGGCTTTGCATGGGTGTTATGGGTAGTGACAGGCCTTGCATGGGTTTTATGGGTAGTGACAGGCCTTGCATAGGTGTTATTGGTAGTGACAGGCCTGACATGGGTGTTATGGGTAGTGACAGGCCTGGCATAGGTGTTATGGGTAGTGACAGGCCTTGCATGGGTGTTATGGGTAGTGACAGGCCTGACATGGGTGTGATGGGTAGTGACAGGCCTTGCATGGCTGTTATGGGTAGTGACAGGCCTGACATGGGTGTTATGGGTAGTGACAGGCCTGACATGGGTGTTATGGGTAGTTACAGACCTGGCATACCACCATCCATACCACCACCCATACCAATGCCACAATACCGATCCCCAGTAATATCAGACCTGGCATCGGTGTTATGAGTAGTGACAGGCCTGGCATACCACCACCCATACCAATGCCACAATACCGATCCCCAGCCCACCGCCCATATCACCCATCCCAACGCCCATATCACCCATACTGTCGCCCATACCACCCATACCGTCGCCCATACCGTCGCCCATACCACCCATACCGTCGCCCATACCATCCATCCCACCGCCCATATCACCCATCCCACCGCCCATACCACCCATCCCACCGCCCATATCACCCATCCCACCGCCCATATCACCCATCCCACCGACCATACCACCCATCCCACCGCCCATACCACCCATCCCACCGCCCATATCACCCATCCCACCGCCCATCCCACCGCCCATATCACCCATCCCACCGCCCATATCACCCATCCCACCGCCCATATCACCCATTTCACCGCCCATACCACCCATACCGTCGCCCATACCACCCATACCGTCGCCCATATCACCCATCCCACCGCCCATATCACCCATCCCACCGCCCATATCACCCATCCCACCGCCCATATCACCCATCCCACCGCCCATACCACCCATCCCACCGCCCATACCACCCATCCCACCGCCCATATCACCCATCCCACCGCCCATATCACCCATCCCACCGCCCATACCACCCATCCCACCGCCCATACCACCCATCCCACCGCCCATATCACCCATACCGTCGCCCATACCACCCATCCCACCGCCATACCACCCATACCGTCGCCCATACCACCCATCCCACCGCCCATACCACCCATCCCACCGCCTATACCACCCATACCGTCGCCCATATCACCCATCCCACCGCCCATATCGCCCATTTCACCCATCCCACCGCCCATATCACCCATCCCACCGCCCATCCCACCGCCCATATCACCCATCCCACCGCCCATACCACCCATCCCGCCGCCCATACCACCCATCCCACCGCCCATACCACCCATCCCACCGCCCATATCACCCATCCCACCGCCCATACCACCCATCCCACCGCCCATATCACCCATCCCACCGCCCATACCACCCATCCCACCGCCCATTCCACCCATCCCACCGCCCATATCACCCATCCCACCGCCCATATCACCCATCCCACCGCCCATATCACCCATTCCACCGCCCATATCACCCATCCCACCGCCCATACCACCCATACCGTCGCCCATATCACCCATCCCACCGCCCATATCGCCCATATCACCCATCCCACCGCCCATATCACCCTTCTACCGCCCATCCCACCGCCCATATCACCCATCCCACCGCCCATACCACCCATCCCGCCGCCCATACCACCCATCCCACCGCCCATTCCACCCATCCCACCGCCCATACCACCCATCCCACCGCCCATATCACCCATCCCACCGCCCATATCACCCATTCCACCGCCCATATCACCCATCCCACCGCCCATACCACCCATACCGTCGCCCATATCACCCATCCCACCGCCCATATCACCCATCCCACCGCCCATATCACCCATCCCACCGCCCATACCGCCCATCCCGCCGCCCATACCACCCATCCCACCGCCCATACCACCCATCCCACCGCCCATATCACCCATCCCACCGCCCATACCACCCATCCCACCGCCCATATCACCCATCCCACCGCCCATACCACCCATCCCACCGCCCATACCACCCATACCGTCGCCCATACCACCCATACCACCGTTCATACCAGCACCCATGCCACTGTCCATACCACCAAACATACCACTCACGCCACCGCCCACACCATCCATATCACCCATACCGCCGAATTCAAACAAAAGCGTGTTACTCTTCTGTTAGCATCTGTACCCTATGAGAAGCACTATAAGTATTTCTCATACAGACACATATTTGAAATGTACATGGTAATAACTATTTTAATCCTGTGAAAACGTAGGAAAACAGGAAGAGTGTACTGTTCAACGTGTGTCTGCGGGTTTGGCTTGACGCCTCTTTGAACGGTATTTTAGACGCCTCGGCGTGTCAGCTCAGTGTTGAAAAGATTGAGGAAAGCTCAAGGTGATACAGGGATGCGACCCAGGAGTACAAGTACAGTGCTGACAAACCATCGATCATAATCAAGGAGAATTACCTCTGCATATCGAGTTCTGGTATCTTTGACGACTTGATCAACCGTGCTCCCAACTCGGTACTTGTACATGTGCAATAGTGTAACAATTACACGGTACCGTTTCCTTGGGGTATCAGTATTAATCGTTGTTAGGCTTGACACAAATGTTCCCCAGTTCATCATATCTGATGTTTCGTTTAACTTTTGAGTGAACTGGAGATCATCATGGTCTCCTTGTGGTTACCTGTACTGCAGCGTGGCTTCATGGCTGGGGAGTCAGCAGGCTGCCCTCCTATTGAGGATTGTGATGGTTGTTATCTGAAAGACTAGAGAAAACATTACTGTCGGAATAGGTACATTACTGTCTTTACCTACACCAGATATGAAGAGGAGACCTGAACACATGACTGGTCCGTAGAGTATGATTCATCTCATTCAAATCTTTATAAGACGATTACTTCAGAGTGTCCGTATTGACCAGGCTACAGATTCATGAAGTGCCTGTACTGCAATAGTATCGCCTATGTTGACGGATACACGTAATATATCCTCGATAAAGTTACATACACTGACAGAACACTGCAGTCATGTGATAGTGAAAGTAAAACTATATGTTGAAAATTACTGAATGAGAAAATGTAAAGTCTAGAATTATGTATGTAAGTGTGAAATTATTTAACATCGCATGTGACGCGACTTTCGTCTTTTGTATCTAGAAACTATTAATCGTTAAGATTGGAATACCCACATAATCAAATAATCAATTCTGGATCAGCTTTACCAGTGATTGATATTGAGAGCAACGTCCCCCGCCACAGGGGTACGAAGACATGCTCTCAACCAAAGCAACCAACCGATCCACGAAAAGTCGCCTCTTACGACAAATATAGGTTTATTGGGACCACCTTAATAGAGTGAGTTTCCTGAGGTTATGCCATTACGACAGTATTCAGGTCATACGATGGGATGTCAGTTTAATGTGGGAGCAAAGTTCACATGGAGCAAGTCACTTGCCACTTTGCTTGCCACACAAGCACTAATATGGTTCAAATAGATCAGGGGCTCTAGTCGTGGCAATGTGAAACTCGAACCAATCACCAGTGGAACACGACAACAAATATAAGATATTCACCTCTGCCATACGACTACTATCGAGTTTGACCACCCGGTCAATTTAGTCGGCCCTAACGACAAGCGTTGGTTTCTGGGCCTATTCTATCCCGGAATACCAATGTATACGTATTTGTAGCTAAAGAGAATGTAAAAAGATATGCAGTTGCTTGGCTAAACGTGTGAATACACCCTTAATAACAATACCATTATTGCACATTAAAAAAATTTCACAGATATTTCCCAATTTCAAATTACTTTCTTCTGGTTGTATCTGCAACGTATTGCCTTAGAGTTTGTTTGTTGTTTGACGCCGCATTCAGCAATATTCCAGCTTTATGACGACGGTCTGTAAATAATCGAGTCTGGACAAGACAATCCAGTTATTGATATCATGAGCATCGTTCCACGCAATTGGGATACGATGACATCAAACCAAGTCAGCTAGCATGACCACCCGATCCCGTTAGTCGCCTCTTACGACAAGCATAGTGGCTTTTTACGGTTGCTGAAGACTTATTTGATACATTCATGTCATAAGGAAGGTGATCACCAGAAGCAGGACTCACAAATTGCATCTATGTGGGGTATAGAAGCCACGTCATCGTCATAACAAGCCAAGCCTTTATCCACTAGGCTACCCGCCTTCCTTCAATGCAAACGGACAGGTTTTGACTCATCAACATTTTAGAACCAAGAAATGTAGTACTGTCATTTCCATGTATAATGACGGAAACAAATAAGGGAACACCACTTCCTTTCACTGGTACTTTATTTATGTCTAGATTTCACCAACAGTGCAACACAAAGCTTGTGACGAGGCCTAGATAAAAATAAAGGAACATGTACTTTCGTGTGTTCCCTAATTTGTTTCCCTCAGTATATTTGCATGAACCTTTTCAAGGTATTTAGAAACAGTCAACAGAAATATGTGGTGCTGGTTTCTCACATAGGAAACAAATAATTTCGGCACCTCTGTTAGTGACCTTTACTCCCTTTATGCGTCAGAAGGATACAAGGAGCAACGCCTGACATGACGACTGCTGATTGTTACTAGGCACGTTTTATAGCAACAATCTTACACTAAATACGTAACTGTGTTTTCTCTCTATATTTCACAACAAATATTTCCCAGAAGACAACTATGTCAACAAATACTAGTATTAAACTACATGCCACTCGCTCATTATTTGGAACGTATCGGATGCTGTAATAGAACTGACACAATGTAACCTATGCTTCTCGTAAGAGCAGTTAGGACCGGGTGATCTGAAACGATTTCATTTCATTGATGGCGTTGGACGATTGTCATAATATCAACCACTGATTTGTCTATTCCGGTTTTGATCATTTTCAAGGCCTTCGTGATTTAGCTGGAATATTGACTGCTGTATTAATTTACTTTCATCTTTCATTCACTATTTGGTATTTCTCCGAAAGTCTACGGGAACCAGATTAGGATTACAATTGTTGTGAATCTTTGTTGTTTTACACGGCACTTAGCAATATTCCAGCTATATTACGTCGGTTAGTAAATAATCGACTCCAAACCCAGTGATTAATATCGTAAGCATCAATCTACGCAATTGGGACACGATGACATGCATCTACCAAGTCAGCGAGCCTGACAAAACCTTTTACGACAATCTTGGGTTGTTAAACATCAGTTCTAACTGGATCTCCACGGATTGACTAGGAGATTAGGAGTAGTCTGCGTTTCATGTATAACGCACTTTAACGTGCTTTGTGCAGGCCTTGCTGTTCAGTGATACGTTGATACTACTCCGCATCGCACTGCATGCATGTGCAACCACTGAGAGGAGAAAGAACGTCACAGAGCTTAGCGTGCATCTCAACTATATTCCAACCACAACATATTTTAAATCTCATATTTTAAGACTCGTTGATTCTACTTACGAAATCAACATATTTCTCCACTACAGATTTGAAAACGTTTTCAGGAAGTTCTGTACATACTGCAATTCATATTCATATAATTCCACAAAGCAAGGGGCCAACCGTGACTGGTTTCTTGTCAGAGCCTGATTTGTTTTGTCACAAAAACACTTTGCCACAATGTAAATTTTTTGTGGCAGGCAATTTCTATTTTTTGGGCGACAGCCTGAAGCATAATTATTTTTTTCAAGATGTTTCGGTCACAATTGATTGTTTCGATAAAATCTCAGCCATTGTTTTTAGCGAGCGAGCTAAATACCTTGTGCGTATTCCTAATACAGGATATTTACCATCCCCAAACACCCAAGCGTATTAACCTTTTTTTCATAAAATGTCATTTTCGGTTCTGTGCTTTAAAAATCTGTTCCCGTCTCTCACAAACTTAACCTGAAAATTGCAAATCCTCCTGGAATTTGCGTATTAATATGGATTACGTCAGAAGTTAAGTGATGTGTCAGTCGGACATTTCCAAAAGAAACCCGATTCTTATACCGTGGCATAACCACATACAGGCAAAACAACAATTGCCTACACAAATTGTTTCTACTTGCCTTACGCGACAAGCCATCGTTCTGTCCGCTGGAGTATCTGTCCTTTATCAAAGGGAAGCTACTCTAATCATAGTCTATGAGATGTCACGTTTGTTCTGCCATAGCATTAAGAAGAGCAGTTAAGATGTACACACGTCGACAAAACGAAACAAGGTAGCAATTGAGACATATTTCGGCCAAATACAACTGTTTTAATTTGGGGAAAAGTTTCCATACCGCAGAGGTTTACAAGCACAGATATGGAAACTGATCCTGCTACGCTGGTGTCTTCGCTAAATTGTTTCGCAGTTTATATCTCCAAAGTTGTAACAACTAGTAAAATGCCCCAGCTACGTCACAGTAAGACACTGATGTTAGTATATTAAACTATTAGGATTGCCGAATGACAAGGTCGAGCCATGTTTGTTTGTAAACACTTAAAGTAGTCCCTACTTGACTTTTGATATTTGCATCTCTATCCGTATATGACCCCGACATATATCGTTTATATCCGTTGGATTTATCCTGCCAAGGAACCTACCCATTATATTATAAAACTAAATATCTCTTAATTTCCCATAAAAGATTTGTAATACAAATTTCAGAACTCCTAACATGGAAACAGAACCCCTGTTGATAAAAATTGTGTAAAGGTTAGAAAATTCAAAAGTTTTTCAAGCTTGAAAATTTTGTCCTGGTCCCAAAATGTGTGACTTCAACTGTCTTGAAGTTTTCAAGATCAACATGTGATTAACTACTTGTCTCCTGTACAGTTGTTGCAATTGTGACTTGGTGGTACATTTGCCGGATCGTGCAGAGAAGGTAGAGTAAACGACCATTGGTAACAGCGAAAACATGACGATTGTTCACTCATACTTCATTTCCAATACAGTCAATGACATCACAGAGTTGCAATAAATTTTATTCATCGTAAGCTCATGTACAAAAACTTCAGCCTGTATAGATTAGGGATTGCCATTTATATATATTTTAACATGGTGTTGACCTAACCTGCGACTAAATATATACAGCTTGTCTTCAGTTTATGTGGTACGCAGGCTGATAAGATCGTATTTGAGTCTTTAGTAGAATTCACAGGCGTTGTGTAGAACGTGATTGTTGTATGGTACAGAGCCTTCTTATTTGGTGCAATCGCTTATCCTGTGAAGGAAAAAAAGTTGTTTTTTTAGCAATTTACAATATATACCCAAACTTAGGAACCACAGTTACATCACTGTTGTAATGTTGACTTCGGCGTGAAAAATATTGTCCACACTTCTAAAATAATTGAAAATAATGGCATTGTAAAATAGAATGTTCCAAAGTTAATTGCCACGCAATGCGCTCATCAAATCCCAGTTCTGAACAATAGATTAGCCTAGTTAATTCAGCATTCATCACGTCTAAGTACGGGTTCGATTCCCAATGTGGTAGTAGTTTGTGAAACCCATTCTGGAGGCTTTCTGGTGTGATAACGCTGATATTCTGCTTAAGGCGGTTCAAATGCTCAGCCAAGCATATCAAGTGACTCTTTAACATTTACATTTTTTTAAAAGTACAAAACAATAATGAACAAACTTTATATATATCACAGAATTGGTCCAATGTAAGGGACCGCCTCCATGGTCTAGTGGTAGAGCCTCCGCCCTGAGAGCGGAGATCCGGGGCTCGATCCCCGGCCGCGTCATTCCAAAATACAATAAAAGATTCGTGTTACCCTGCTTGGCAGGAAGGGATTAAACAAGGACTGGTCGGGTCGGAGTCAGTATACTATGTCCGAGTGGGGTATTCATGTTAAACTGCCGCATGATGTGTCAGTGGACTAGCACTATAAAGTCGACAGTAGTCCCGACTAGTCACAGTCACACACACACACACACACACACACACACGTTCATGCGCGTCGTCATATAAGTGCAATAATCTTGAACTGAACGTTAAGCCCCACTTCAGCTCACCTCACCTCCAATGTGAGCTTTGCTTGTCACAAGTCCAATAAATGGATCGGGTGGTCAAGTCATAGGGCGTTGTCTAGCCAAGACTCAATTTGTTACAGGTCGTTGTTGTATAGATGGAATATTGTTGTCTGTGGCATAAAACAATAAACAATCAAAAACAAGAGATTCTTACCTCCCAGCTCGTGAAGTTCTGCGTTACATTCTTGGCCTTTTGTGCAGTTGGTTCAGTTTACCGAATATGCCATTTCCTAAAACAAGGACATTCATTCCAGGAATGACAATAAAAGGTTTGTTAATATTCCCAAAAATATATCTTTAAATTTTGAGGAAATAAATTAGAACGGTTATTTTAAACCATGTGAATCTACGGTTAGTGTACTATTAAGAAACATATATGTCACTAGTTCGTTTCTCTCAAGATGCCTGAAGGATGTACATAATGTACACTGCTACTTGTATCTACCCTTGAAAGCTGATTCAGGGGAGGTGGGGTAGCCTAATGGCTACAGTGTTCGCTCGTCACGCCGAGAACCCGTGTTCGATTCCCACATGGGCACAATGTCTAAAGTCTATTTCTAGTGACCCGTGATATTGCTAGAATATTGCTAAAAGCGGCATAAAACCATACCCACTCACTGAAAGCAGATTCAGCAATAGCACAGTTCAATGTAAATGTTAGGTCTTTTGTTAACATTGACACGGAATATAAAAACCAAAACATGTTATCATCTGGAAAAGGGATTGAGAACTTGTCTTTATTTTCACACAAAGTAATATTAGGAAATTGGAATTAGGCAATCTAGAACACTGGCACATTGGAGTGAGTCACATTTCTGTTGTTAATCAGCTAGGTAAAGTTCATTCAAAGGAACAGTTTCTTTGGGCATAAACACATATCATCCAGATTAAATTCGATGAGAAGGCAGGATTCTAAATTATCCCGTTGGTTCGTATCACGTTTATGTCTGTCGGTGATACAACACATCCTTAGAATTATATTTGCACAAGGAAAGGAGAACGAAAACCAAAACTGAAAAAAGGCTGAGGGAAAACAATCAGCTATGAATATCTTGTTACCTGCTTCCAAGTCCTTTATCTTTTCATCAGCAAAATGTTGGAGGTTTATCAAGGCTGTAAACAGAGACATGACACAAATGAGGCTGAATCTGTAAACGGCTACTTATTAAATACTTTTGTTTAATATGACGTACTTCTTTCCAAAGGATATATTGAATATCAGATGGCTTTTCAACATAGACCGAGTGAAAAGTACTGCATAAAGTAAAAATGTTTATACCTACCTTTGTCCATTACCTTCAGAATCATAGACTTCAGTGATGGGGAAGCTGTTGAAAATATTTTAATGTCACATTAATAAGAATGTATTTAAGTGTAAAAACTGCGTTGGTACTTTTCCTCGTACGTGCGCGCAATAAGTTCATTGCTTAAAATGAGGACTTGGCCTGTTTAGTTGTAGATCTGGGAGGACGTATGGTCTGTACTAATAACAACAGAACATCAGCGTACACACAGTCAATGATATGTCGTCATACTAGTCACAGATATCGATTTTAGTATGGTTTAATACACAACCATGACACCAATTCAACCATGACACTTGTAAGCAGCAATTATACCTTTCTCCACTTGTTGCTCCAGGGAATCTCCTGTCTTTCCAAAACGACCAAGAACTGGAGAGGAATGCATAAGAAAAATATGAATATATTAGTATTATGCTTTTCTTTTCTGTCATTTCAGTTCATCCACCTTGACATTGTCGGGAGTTCATCGTCATTGTTTCATTTTGTCTGGCCATACACCGTTATCAAACACTAGACATCACAATACCTATATTGGCAGATTTATGCATGTCTGCATCTGAAATATTTGTAACAATTTTGACTATAGATATGGAGAGTTTCATATACCGATGGTAGTTTGATATGTCTTTCTGATGCTGAATTATACCTTTTAAACACTCGTCGCACACGTGTTGCTCATCAGTGGCACATGTAGGAGCTCAACCCGTGGACAACATGTGAAGTACATTTCACATGAGTTGACAATTCTACGTTCTCAGCGCGTGTAAGCGTGAATTAACTTCTAGACAGAGGTGTGCAATATAAACGAGAAATGTATGTAAGTCGTTATCTGAAACATAGACTCGGACGTGTTGTGAACATAAAGGAGATTATGTAACATCATTCTTACCTTTGGTAATGCACCTTCCGATTTTATTCTGGATACCAGCATACTCTAAATGAAAATTATTTGTGGTTATGATGACTGTGGCTTGAATTGTTGTACACAGGTAACCTGTATTGATTACCACCTACGCGGATTCATACAGTTTGCATACCGGATTTTCGATTCATACCTCAATGAACTGAAAAAAATACACAGTCAATCCTTAATTAAATCAGAATGGATATGTAATTGATATTTTTTTTGGTTTTTATCAAGTATCATTAAACATAAGTTTTGAAGGTATCTTCTCACCATTGATCGATCGTTTACGGAGCAGACCTTCGATTGTACCTGCGCCCGGCTTATTACCTGAAATATCAATTACCTTTTAGAATATCTCAGAAAGATTTATTTCATTTCGCTTTTAGGTTTATGAAAAATATTGTTCTGCACACTGTCAATAAATAACTAGTTTTAGCTTGAGTGAGTGAGTGAATATATAGGTCTTAACGATGCTGGGTTTTTTTCAGAGTAATGCAATTATACCACAGTGTGTAAGTTTAATGCTTGCAAAAATGTGGGTCTTTAGAAGATACCGTGGAGGTGTATGCCTCACGTGCACAGTAATGAAAGCAACTGACCACGATGATGCTTGTATTTGGGTCCTGAAAAACGCCAAAACTCTTTGGAGATATCTTATCACTATCAACACCACCGTGTGTACAGGGTGCAGCTACCCACCTACTCGTCCGATCGCGTCATCCATGATGGCTTTCATCTTGGGCATTCTTGAAGTCTTCTCTGTTTAACCGGTGAAATATAACACGAGGTAGTCACTACACCCATTGTAATATACACAGTCTACACAACATTTACACACTAGTTTACGCACAATTCAACTGTGTATAGATTGTACATTAACCTGATATGATTGCGTAACAAAACAAGTTTTCAACGCATTGTCTTTCATTAAAGTATACACATAAAGAAACAATTTTAAATAAACGTGACTCATACCATATGAAACATAAACAATTCACCTCGATTTGTGATTGCCGGTTTAACTTTATTAGTAGTAGTAATATTTGATGAATGTCGCACTGTTTAGTTTATATCAAGGATGCATCAGAAGTCAACTCACCTTCTTCAAGAATATTCTGGGCTATTTCCGAGAGTTTTTCTTTCACTGCAATGAGCATTAATTTTCTGCATTTATTACATTAAGACACTTATTCTGTAGTTTACAATCATGTCAAACACATACTTTAACTCATTGCAATTGTTTGAATGTGACATTAATGAATACTTACGTGGACGAAGTTCAGGGTCAACTGCAAGAACACAATATAAAAAGGTTTATTATATCCATGATGCGATGTACATCATAGAATACGAACTTTACTGTGCATATATAAGAACACATATCAATATATATCGGTTTAAAGGGAAACGAGCTTATATATAATTATTGTGTCGATCTTGGTCCTGGAACATCAACACAAATCTATCTTAAACAGAATTTAGCAACGTCTCCACCCGTTAATGCAGAGCACAGTTCCGGGTACCTAACACATTAACAGCAACACCACGTGCACAGTCATTGAGGGTATGGGGATTTGCCCCTTTGATAACATTTGTTAGAGATGGAGTCATACATTACATTTTGTATCAGTAATTCATAAAACGTTCACCAACGCATATATGATAATTGGATAGTTTTTACTTTTTTAGTCAACCTATACTGATATGTACCTTTTTCTTCCTCAACGATTGTTTCGAGTTCATCAATGGCTGAAAGGTAGGATAGACATTTTTCGTTATGTGTTTGTTTATAAATTGTTCATATGATGAAAGCTACATGCTAACAATGTGTATCCAGTGTGTATAACTCTTTTATTGTAGATTGTCATGGTAAAGAAAAATGGATAAGTAAGTAAAAAATGAAAATAATCAAAATAGACTTGACTTATTGAATGGTAATTTGTATGGTATATAGATATAGATATAGATAAAGATATAGATATAGATAAATATTATATGTACAATGTATTTACACGTGATGCAGCGCTGATCCAGGAAGTAAACACGTGATGCAGCGCTGATCAAGCAACAAACCTTTCTTGATGAGTTCGTCTTTCTTGACCTCAAGGATCTTCAGACCTGGTAACGGAGATCAGGACAGTGTGTTTAGGAATAAATAATGTCATTATGCATACCTTATGCTTTCTGTCGTTAACATTCTAACTCGTAAAGTATAGAGTCGGTATGCGTGTGTACCTGCGAGCGTACATGTTTGCTTGTGTGCATATGTCTTCATTTCCGTTGAATTATTAACCGAACAATCGTGTTGATGCAAATGTTTTGAAACTTTACTCTTATTTACCATATATATATAATTTACATACTCACCGCTCCTCAGTTGCTCAATTTCTACAGCGTGTGAGCGGTCTTTTGGGCTGTCTGTCAGAAATATATTGATTCATATAATGCAGGACATATGGAAATACAAATGAAAATGGGTGTAAAATGAACATTAATAGTAATGACAGAGAAGAGAAAGTGATCCAATTTTGGAGGTCTTGCCAAACTTGTGTAACAAACTGAAATCCCCCAAACAAATGGAAAGTCCTTCCTACCTTTGTAATACAATACTAGTATGTACACCTTTGTGATGAGATATATTCCATGCATTCTTTTGACTTTTTGAAAGTGAAATCATCTAAATTGTGTTATGTTTGTTGTATTGAAAGAAATATTATAATGCGTGTTCACATTTTGTAAGAAAACTAACTATTATCTTTGAGTTTTTCCCACTTCTGCTGACTTTTAGGTTTATTACATTGGATGATATATCCATAACTAGAACATGCAATATTTTAAAGATTTATATCAATTAGGAGATCTTGGGGGAATTAGTAAAACTGGATAAGTGTTTCGGATGAGATATTGCTCTTTTTGATTTATATTTGTAATTAAAGGTGCATATTGGAAAACATTTGTTGAGCGGTTATATCTTTCACTGAATTCATTCTACTGCGTTAAAAGTAATCTGCATCTACATGAGGTCATTTACAAATGTAGACACTTAATCCATTTGCATCAAGATATCTTTGTTTTTCATTATGGGCTTGTGTGTTCTTCTATGTTATAGTTGTATTTACTTCATGTAAATCAAGATATTTTTATTTGCTATTATGGACTTGTGTGACATGTGTACATCTCCAAACATGTCTCTCTCAAAATACTTTAATTTTAATTTTATTGACAATTATGTCTTACTGTAACTAGATTCACCCTATTTCAATTATATTGTAATTTGCTTATGCTATATTAAAATTAAGTAAATTTTAAAGTTAGATTTATAATTATTCTCACTCTTTCTCTCTCAGGACATGTCTCTAAATGACCAACCATGAATCACTTTTCTTTAGTTTTTACTTAGATTGTTGTTTTGTCTTAGAATTTCCATATGCTTCAAGAGACACGGAAACGTCACGGTCTTCACCAAAAATATACCTTACACTAAAGTGTTATATTTGTGTCATCAGTGTAAGGGGTAGTCAAAGGGTAAATTTTTAATATACTATATGCATCACTTTGTTTCAAATAGATCTAATAATATAGTTTTGTGTTGAAATGAAATGCATACAGGATATATGACTGTACAGCGACATGTTTAGCTCCTCGGGTGACTTTGACAAAGTTAATCTCTACATGAGCAGTGAATCAAGGAGGGACATTGTCAACTTATTCAGATGCGGACATATTACTGGACAAGTAAGATAAAAGTTATTATTCATATAATATTTTTTCTTATGCATATAATTATCTTACTCTTAAAACGATAATGTCATTTAGGTAAATATAAGCGGTTCGGGCATAAAGTTTCATATGACTTTCCCTGAGTGATATATACAGTCTATATTATCAGAAAAGAATATCATTTGTTCACTGAATTCAAAACAAACAAGAACATATTACTGTCATATCCCAATAAATCATGTTCAATGACGCTTTCCAAATAATATTATTTATCCGCGTCGTGGAGAGATGACAGAATATGTCCTGCTATATAAGAACATGAATGGTATATGTAAGAATTGCATCAGGTTGCACTCGAGTTAGGAATATGGGCAATTGTGTAATAACATGTGAAATTTATCAGTCATTTAATGCTCAAACATATAAATATATAAATACCAAAGGGTTCCAAATCAGTTCTCTGCCAATTGAACGAATGTCGAAAGTCAGAGTAAATTTGAAACAGAAAATTCTCAGAAGGCTTCTCTAAGTAATCACCGCACACCGCCAAGCCCGGTAGCACCAGTCTTAAAAATCACCACTGCATCATACACCAGGTATTTCAAAGTTGAATTTTTTAAATTTTAGCGGGCCAGGATAAAGCGGGCCCTACTTATTGTAGGTGACTAGGCACAGTTAATAAAGCTATAAAATATAGTGTATGATTATGTACGTTGATAAAGAATGTAAAGTAAACACCTACTGTCTGCCATGATCTCTTTTTGGAAGTCCATGAATGCGCTTATAGCTGTAAAAAACAATACACGTAATCTTAACTTGATTAACGTGTATGCGCAACTCTAGTACATTACATTGAAATTACATGGTCCGTGATATTATTTAACCTAGCACTTACTAGTGGGGCAAACTATACATCACCCATGACATTTACCCTGACACTCACTAGTGACGCACTGTATACACTGTCTATGACATTGATCTTTACACCCACAGGTGGCACACAGTGTACATCATCATCGACATTTCCCATAACACTCACTATCCGCAGATGGTTTTTCATTTACAATTATTACATTAACAGTGTCAATGAGATTCCATCCTTTGTTTTACAGTCTCCATCTTTATCTCTGGACAAATGTTATAACTGACATTGAGGACGAAACAATAACATACCATTCATGCGGACAGACCCTAGCCTCTTTATCAGGTGTGCTTCTGCTGCAGTGGGCTCATGTTTTCTATCGTGATCTAAAATAATCAAATGAACATCAATAAGCATCAGTGATCAGGGCACTGAGGCCATTCATACTAATGACTGATGCCCATCAATATACATATACATATGTGGTATGTTGTGTAGCATCATAAATACCCATACTGTAGTGACCCATTTTAATATGTTTAAAGACCTAGGAAGACCTGGACCAGAGTTAGACCGAAGTGACCTAGGTTAGATCTAAGAGAGTGGAAGAACTGGCCCAGGGTAAAACTGAAAAGACCTAGGTTAGAGCCAAGAGAGGGGAAGAAGTGAGTGGTCAAGGCCGAACCTTCCCCGGGGAAGAACTGGCCAGGGGGTTGTGTCGGCCTGTTACATCGGGTCAGAATTGGTCCCAAGTAGCTTTAACCTTTCGTTAGAGGCCACTGATCAGGATGGAGTTGTCGGACTAGGTGACTTGATATCGTACAACAGACGTAATATTAATCAATCTCTGTTTTGTCTAGCCATGGCCGACATGAACTATTTTTCTGTGGCGTAATATAACAGACAAACTTGCAACCCTTTGACGGACGCAGATATGTGTATATACAAGTGACATAGCCATTTGCATCATTTTAGAAAAAGGTAGAGGCCTTGAATGATATAACTCCGATCAAACAACGTTTTAGCAAGGGGCAGTATGACGCGCTTTGAAATCTTAGCAGAAAGAGCATGTTCGACTGAACCTAAAAAGTTCTGAAATGTTGACACCACGAGCTGGAGCTGCTGAAACATTGCTCAATATATAGGGAATGTTGACTATTGGAAAGTTGAAGTTTTTCCTTTTGTCTTGTCTTGTCACAGTCTTGTGGGTACCTCGCTGTCACATTTACATAGATGAAAATATGAACCAGTTCATGTGTGTTAACCTTATCTATGTTTTTGTTTGAAATAAAGGGTGCCTTCTGCTTTCAGTCAAAATATGTTTCACTTACACGGCTCCAGATCTGCTTTCTTCTCTTGGATTGCACAGCCAACTGAAACAACATTCAGCAGGTTTAAGTTTCCTGTGTGTGAGATCCAAACTCATAAAGGGGGCGTGAAAAGATAATTGATGGTGTTTTACAAATGCCTGTTGACAATAAGTTCAATTTCAGTAATCGATTTGCATTATGTAAAGGAAGATTAAATGTTGAAGAACACATACTAGTTGATGAAATCTTTCTCACGTCCATAATCATGGCCTGCATCTCTGTAGAAGAAAACATTGACAAATGTGATTATACCAACGAAGATGAATCTTATCAAAATACATCCACCCATTATTGGTAGTTTAGAGCGTACAATCTAAGTAACTATAATATATTCATATTATTTGTACATATGCCATACTCATTAAAACATCTCGAATGATCACTTCGTACAACTTCCTATATCTAGATAAATAAATGACACACGTGCATATATATTATCCGTCGAACTCACGAAAAACTAGCTACTAGAAAAATTCAAATTTATAGTGTATATTTTACTATAATTTTGTATTTTGTGAACATTATTGATGAACTTTACAGCTTCATGAAACTTTTGACAAGATTACTGATACTTACTCTCAGCATTGCCGGCATCTTGCTTCACGGCATCAATGTAATAGCCTTCGTCTGAACGGACAATAAAAGAACATTATTGTTTATTTTTAATGACACGATGCTAATCTACAAGACTTCTGGGTTATAATCCAATAATACGCTGAAGGAACATAAAACGATAGAACACGTTATATTTTAAAACCTACTTTATATCAAAACGTACCGTTATCGTCCAACTTTTTGCTGAGTTCATCAAACAGCTTCTTCACTGAAATAACACGAAATATTAGATACATTATATAGAGGTAAGGGTACATTATTAAGGCCGTACCTTAACGTAAGGATGTTGTTTACGCTTGATATGATGTATATACTGAGTCTGCGAGGTTTTGTTTTATCTTTTATTCACAAACGGTACAAGATTGGGTACAAGTTGTCCACCCTCTGAATAATATTTACACTATTCAGTTATCAAGAATTGGCAGAATGAAGGGATAGAAACAGAATAGGAAAGTGAAGATTAGACGCATATAAGTTATTACGATGTATTGAACCATTTGTTTGATAAATGAACAATTGAACAATATTAAATATACATTGATTTCCTTCCACTGAGAGATCTGCATTGCCATACAAACTAATTTGATGTCTAACGGAAATATGTTCACAACTATAATATTCAACCTTGTTAACAACTCATTGCGTTAACGAAAGTATAATTTTCAAATGAAACAATAAGCCTTTGAATCACAAATATTTTTGAGTTTAATTAATTTACTTTATTTATTTTACCTTCGGTGATGTAATGTCCGGTGATTCTATCTATCATAGACCTGGCTGAAAATTGAATAAAAGTTCCTGTCAGAAAAAACGGGTTCTCTATTCAGAAAGGGTCAAGGCTGGATCAGTCGTCTAAGGCGTCACAACTTGCTGTGCAGAGTTGAGTTCCTAAAGCGTGCAAAACATCAATGATCATGGGTTCGAATCCCAACCTGCATCCCTTGCATCACGCCGAGTTCCATACCAAGCTGACAAGTAGTGATACAACTGGAATGCTGTTTAAAGCGCAACAAAACCAAAGTAACTCACTGACTCCAATTTTGAAGATGAATTTCCATGAATATTCTCGGTAATAACACATTTCTAGGACCTCAATGCTTGTCACAATTCAACTCGTTGCCTGACAGCTGCATAACCAAAATCATCCCTAACCACTGTTTTGTCCACGCTCATATATGTACAGGGCGTCATCTGCTAACTGTAATATAACTGGCTCGTGTGTTTAACAACATATAGTCATTGGAACATTCACACAGCTATAACATATTTTGTTTTCATTTAGCCTAGTGTATTAACTCAATTATAATGACTGGTGTAAATGTTCATTAAAATACCTTTCTCCGCGTCTCTTCCTGTTGGATTCTCACCGAATTTTTCAACCACTGCAACATCATCATCATCATCATCATCATCATCATCATCATCATCATCATCATCGTCATTAGTATTATTATCATTATTGAGAGAAGCCAGCTGCATCTATGACAGTCAGGTCATGTTGCAGCATCAAGTGTTAGTCAGCCATATCAAAGCCACTGAACGAGGAAATTTAATTACGCAAATCAGCTTTTCCTTTCACTTACAGTCAGCGAACGTGTTTCTGCATTTTATGTTCCATTTGTCCGACACTGCAAATCAGAGTTGACATAATATTATTAATACACATGTAACTACTCAATTCTGTTCTTTTGAAACCATGACTAGACATTCACATTCAACATCATTTCAACTCATTGAGTTGAATTCCAATTGCTACAAGCAGTTAATTAAAGACGTTGTAACATTATGACTGCTGTCCTTATTTGAACAGTGGTTTAATACCAGCACGTTGCTTGTCTCGACATAGGGAGCATGAGTGAAAGGTTTTACCCTCTCTCTAAGGATAATAGTAACCAGCAAGAGCAGTAATAAAATGCGTTTAGTTTTACCTGACTTGCTACGCTTGAATGATCCGAGAGTTATTGACGACCTTACTGCAATGAAAAATGTTATTGATAATGTTTGTCGATGTAACAGGAAATAATTCCTTTATTAAGGAACTTTCAAAAATCTGATAGTGCCTTGAAGGTTGAGGAAATATTTCTAATACCTTTACATGTTTAACTTTGCATATTTAAATAAATTACGTTGTTACACGGATCGAAGACTTACCTTGTCCTTTGACATTTGACACTCTCACTGAAAATATAGAAAGGCTACGATGTAGTGCTCATTATGAATCATTTACGATGGGTAACACTGCACTGTTATTGAGAATGGTTTCTCTACGATGAATCACATTGACAGGGCTCAGGTGGTCTCTATGAACCACTGCGGTCTTTGGGGGAATAACAGAAGCGTAACGATTCACACAAATCAATGTCATACTTTGGTTGTTTACGAAGACATACATGTGTTGTGTATATTCAAATGGTTATACATACTTTTGTTCATTAGGATGTTTCGTCGCTTGCCCAGAATACTAACCACTGTCAAATAAACAAATATGTATCCTATGTCAACATGATATGAAAAATATGTATAGCATCCTACGCTATGTCTTGTTATGTGATAAATGGAAGTAAGATGACAAGACAAGGAATCAGGTAACATGCCACCTTTGGGCCGTGTCACGATATTGTGTATCATACAAATCATTTTCAAACAAAGTGTTCAAGGAATCTGTTGACATAAACATGAAGGTGTGGTTGATTACATATACGTTCGTGGGTGTATTTCATTAATTAGTAAAGAAGGTAACACATTGCGATCTTTTGTTTTGAGACGGACGGGGATGACAATTTGATAATTACTTTATCTTGGTCTCAACAAATATTTAACTGTATACGTGTATATTGGAGGGAGGCGTGCACGTTTCTTCAGCTCACCTTTATTGTAGGCGTTCAAGTAAAGATTCATCAAGGTGCTGTCCTCTGTAAACATCAAAGTAAAAGAAATTCAGTACAAGAAGAAAATAACGATGTTTCTGTCGCTTCATACATATCAACATACTTGTCTTTTGAATTTGAATGCAATCAAACATGATATTACAACTACCAGGCACATTTGTAGAGGGATCAAGGGGGGTTTTACCAAAAAGGTACTCAATGTTTACTAACATATCCGTAGGGATCAGAACAGAAGGAACTCAGGATGAGCGCGATAATGTTTCGACTCGTATAACATAGGTTCAGCCAAAGTACCAAAAAAATACACAAAATGCAGATTATCCTAGTAACGTATACGTATTTATACAGTTGATCATAAACTGGTACAGCGATATTTTGTTTTGTCACAGTCTTCATATTAAATAATACGTTTGACACATTTATACAGTTTTCAGGCCACAGGGTACAGTTTGTTCGCGTTAATACCAGGGCAGAGGATAGCCTAAATGGACTCCAAGTAAAACTTTCTTTCCTAACAATTTACAACAATAAGTGTCATTTATTTTACTCACTTTCATACTTTCCGGCAGTGAAGTCGGTCATGCCCTTCACCACGAAGGTGATCTTGTTTTGCTCTCGTTTCCGTTTACGTTCTTCGTTTCTCTGTTTTCTCTTTTGTAGTCGTTGCCTTATACGCTCTCTTTTCGCTGCTCGACTGTCATTACCTCCACTCCTTCTCCCACCCGTACCTCCCATACCACCGGGTCTTCCGCCACCCATACCTCCCATACCACCGGGTCTTCCGCCACCCATACCACCGGGTCTTCCGCCACCCATACCACCAATACCACCGGGTCTTCCGCCACCCGTACCTCCCATACCACCGGGTCTTCCGCCACCCGTACCTCCCATACCACCGGGTCTTCCGCCACCCATACCTCCCATACCACCGGGTCTTCCGCCACCCATACCTCGCATACCACCGCGTGTTCCGCCACCCATACCTCCTATACCAAACATACCACCGCTTGTTTCGCCACCCATAGCACGCATACCACCGGGTCTTCCGCCACCCATACCTCCCATACTACCGCGTGTTCCTCCACCCATTCCTCTCATACCACCACGGCTTCTACTACCCATACCTCCAATACCACCACGTCTTCCGCCACCCAAACCATCGCGTCTTCCGCCGCCCATACCTCCCATACTGGCGCTTGTTCCTCCACCCATACCTCCCATACCACCGCGTCTTCCGCCACCCATACCACCGCGTCTTCCGCCACCCATACCTCCCATACCATCGGGTCTTTCGCCACCCATACCTCCCATACCACCGCGTCTTCCGCCACCCCTACCTCCCATACCACCGCGTCTTCCGCCACCCATACCTCCCATACCATCGGGTCTTTCGCCACCCATACCTCCCATACCACCGCGTCTTCCGCCACCCCTACCTCGCATACCATCGGGTCTTTCGTCACCCATACCATCGGGTCTTTCGACACCCATACCTCCCATACCACCGCGTCTTCCGCCACCCCTACCTCCCATACCATCGGGTCTTTCGTTACCAATACCTTCCATACCACCGCGTCTTCCGCTACCCATACCTCCCATACCATCGGGTCTTTCGTCACCCATACCTCCCATACCACCGTGTCTTCCGCCACCCATACCTCCGATACCATCGGGTCTTTCGTCACCCATACCTCCCATACCACCGTGTCTTCCGCCACCCATACCTCCGATACCATCGGGTCTTTCGTCACCCATACCTCCCATACCACCGCGTCTTCCGCCACCCATACCTCCCATACCATCGGGTCTTTCGTCCCCCATACTTCCCATACCATCGGGTCTTACGCCACCCATACCACCCATACCACCGGGTCGTCCACCTCCCATACCACCCATACCACCCATACCACCGGGTCGTCCACCTCCCATACCACCCATACCACCGGGTCGTCCACCTTCCATACCACCCATTCCTCCAATGCCAGCGTATCTTCCGCCACCCATTCCACCCATACCTTCGGCCTTTATCATATCACCATTGTCATCGTCTTCATCTCCGTGGTTGTCTGGCCAGCTGTAGACGCTGCTGATGAACAGCAGAGACACCAGGCCAAGCCCTGGGGCGATAGAGGTAGAAGTTATTCTGTTGAACGTTCAAACATTATCAAACCCCCAACATTAATCCCCAACGTGTTTTAACCTTTCGTTGCATCTACGCTGGGAAAAGTAATAGATTTACTCTTACACACGCAACCGATTTTGAATTGTACTTGCCGGCAAGTGCTGTACAATCGCAGTAGATCCTCACTTGATTAATGTTAAACAGATAACAGTGGGTTTGTGGTGTTTATCGTCTCAAAATCAGGGATATTTGTTAAAGAAACTTCGAACCCCATGAGCGCTTTAACGCAGGGAACGTTTAAATAAGTGTCAAATGTCATATGTGTTAGAAATATCAACATATCACATTGATGTCATTTGATTCATGGTTAACACGCTATCGATTCCTGCCATACAATCTGGTAGAAGTACTCTGTATGCGTCTCCAGATGTATGTGAAGCAATGGAAGAGGTAGCTGTTGCCACGGAACAGCTGTCAATTTGTCACGAGATAATCTTGGATAGTCGACAGTGATTGAACCGATCAATATTGCCACATTGTCCATTAAGTTAATTCACCTGTAAGGTAAGGCTTCATCACTGCGTTTGTTCGGCAGGTACTACTTCTTTGGGGGATTAAGACGGTTAAAATCTGAAAAACTGAAAAAAACAACACTGGATCTGAAATCAAAATGGAAAATATGTGACTGGATGCTGAAGCATATTGTTTACAAATTTGAAACCTTTGTTTAGGGGTATTATTTTGTTTTTTAAGTATTTCTCTTGCTAAAACTTAAAAAAGTGACCCATTGCCTCCCCGGTAACCATGCAGTTCATGAAAAGGCTTTATGGATCCTCATTGATACCCGCTAAGATATGGCGGAATTATTGCAAACTCAGTATTTATGAGTGAAAGAACAGCTACGTTTTATTCCCTTGTGACAGATTTATAAAGACTGAGATGATAGTGTTTGTTAAAAATGATCACCTGACCCTCTGGGTGATTTTGGTTTCACGCCGAATTGAGTTTAATGACGGCGTGTCGGGAAACACTCACGTACATAAGGCACAAGCCATTCACGGAACATCCACCGCAGGTTTATGAGCGAGTAGGTTTTTACGCTCGTACAACATCATTTCAGTATTATTATGCGTATGTATAAGACGTTTACCACTTTAGTGAAACCGTCAATCATAGGATCCTTGTCCGCTAAGGTATGCAACTCTCAACAGCGAAACGCGGTGCGTTTGACCCCTGGTCTACCCATTATTCCCCCTTCCCCTTGTCATGTATGTACACCCGGGATTAGCTCGCCACGTGGGTAAACCACCCTGTTGTGTGCTCATCAGTATCACAAAACTACGCAGCTGTGGCTGTAACCAGCCCTTATAAGTAAAGAGAGTCCAATAACAACAATGTTAGCCACAGCTGCCATCAGATATATCATATAACTATTGCAAATCAATCTATTCCCTCATTACATTATCTAGTCCAGACCCGATTATTTAAAGACCGCCGTCCTTCATCTGGAATATTGCTGAGTGCGACGTTAAACAAATCTAGCAAAACTATCTAATAAGGTTATCTGCCAACTGACGTTTAAAGAACATAATTCCATCACGATGTTCGAGACGAAATTGACCAATCATCAAAGTCTTTATGGAAGTAAATTAAATGCGTTGAGACCACCTGGATCTTTGTGTAAATATGAATATTAAATACCACTTGCCTTGTAGACGTTGACGTGCGCCGTTATGATGCAGTGCGGGGTGTTTAGGATACGGCCGTATTTATACAGCTCTGAGTACGTACTTAATCACGTGACTGCCTACGTACTTACATGTTTGTAGTCATGGCGTACGAAAGACGATACACTGTTGGCCCGATACAACTTGTTTGTAGATATAAATACGTCTCAAATCAAATATTTGTGTAAAGCGATATTCTCTTTTCGTGTGTATCAATCAAGGGTTGTGAATGATTAATTACCCTGAAACATTCGTACAATATATGTTAATGAGTCTTAAATTATTTTCCCATTTTCTAACTTGCACGTATAAAACGTACAGTGTCTTATGTACATGCTTTAGCCAAGATTGTATTGTCCTCGTGTTATGTGTTTCCGAGCCCCCTCTTTCTGTATTTCTGACTACGTGACTTATAAGAATCTAAAATTATAAAATCAGGTCTTACCTTTGGTTAAATATACATGTCTTGTTGATTTAACACTGATAATGACTCGCTGAGCGAGACGAGTCAATCGGGCGCCATCTTGTTACCGTCACGTGATTTCGAGCCCCTCCATTACAGTCAAGTTAAAAATACGTGCACAACATGATCAGTCACATGACATTACAGACAGGAAGTTTACATCATCGGTGCATACGATGTTTCTGCAAACTTATCATCAGATCAAGCTTGATTAAAATGTGTATTAGTGAAAACGTAAGTTTTGAGATATGTGTTTTCATTACTTAGTGAATATCTTTCCTGGTGTAGCTTAATTCGCAGCATAACTTCAGCGGCAAGTGGTGAACATTTTGATGTCTTCAGTGGGCTTAGAAGCGTCTACCTTGATTACTACGGGGGCTCAAAAATTGGTGAGCCTCGCTAACATGTGACGTGGGGATATATGTTTTCTTCACGTCCTCCTCTATACCTTTTGAAATATTAATAATGTATTGTGTCGTCTTTACAAACTGAACCGCAAAAGAAAAATAACCCATTGAAAGTTTCCCATTGAAATATAAATGCATTCTTGTGAGGTATCTCCTTTTTAACATTAGTCTGTATCCAAATTTAATGGTAACGGCCAAAATGTGACACAAATATGGATATTATGGGTCGCCAAAACGTAGCTTAACAAACGACCATGGTACAAAGTTCCCAATGCTTTCCATGAAAATCAAAATTCACATGCGCTTCCTTTTGCCCTTTCTAATAAACGGCACCCCAAGACGTCGCTCCAACATTCTTGTATCGATACTAGCGCCAAGCCAAGATTTACGAAGAATCAGAGAGACCAGGCTGTAATCTGAAGATGGCTCTCAAATTGGATAGAATGATAATAATTCGCTGCACAAAGTTAGACTGATCATTTCTGTTACCCATGCGTCAAATTTGGAAATGTTCTCCACAAGTCTACCGTAAAACGTTTGAAAGCCTTTATGAGACCTTGAATTAACTAATGAAAGTATGATTAAACAACCTTTGAGTAAGATTCGTATGACGCTCTTTGAAATCTTGCTAGAATGAGCATGCTCGGTTGTATCTTAAAAGTTGTGAAATTTAGACACCAAAGGCGGGAGGTGCTGGAATATTGCTCGACCAAAAGCGAACGTTGACTATTTGAAAGTTGAAGTCTTTCCTCCTGTCGTACGGCCTTGTGGGTGGTTATTGTCACCCTGACCTTTTGTGCATAGATCTAAATATGAAACAGATCAGGTGTTTTTTCTGTTCTCTTTTAGTTGCAGGTCAGGTGGGTATCTTGCTGGAAAGGAATTGGTTATTTGACAATTATTAAACGATATCAGATCATCGATGTACCTGAGGTCCAAGTTATATTTCGGGGCCAAGTTCAAGTGTTTTGATTTTGCCAATCCGAGCCGAAATTTCGGCTAATGTGCATAAAGAAACAGATCAGCAGAAAGGTTAGCACAACTGGTGCCCATTGGGTTGCATTATCCCCAGCATGTCACATATTTGTTAAATGTGATGTAATCAAGAATCTCACATATTTCTTTCTCAGTAAACTTCAGAGACATACATATTATCCGGAACCTTTGATCATAAACTATATCTCTGATTACGACGATCAGTAAGAAATGGATCAAGGCATGAAGTGTTTCTTATGTTTGTCGTCTGTTATAGCGGTGTACAAAGTTGAAAATTAACATGTTTTGACATGTACTTGATCTTGTTTTTGTTTTAAATTTTAAAAACTCAAGCAAATACTTTTAGTTCATCCTTTTTAATCCACATGGTATTAATTCCACTATTCTCAAATACTTTCCCTGAATATAAAGAAAGTCATTTCTTTATGGCATTAAGGATTACGGTTATTCCATGATGTACGGATTCGGTGGTACATGTGATGGACCCATAAATATCTCTCTCTTTGTACGGATCTTTATGTGTTTATTGAAATCCTGGACAAAAGTGGAATGGACATGTCTTCGGGTTTTAGAGTCAAGCCAAACATTGATAGTACTGATGCGTGATTTTGGTAGATGTCTTCCTCAGTTAATATACAGGCCTTATATGTAGTATTTATTCAATTTGAAACCTTTGTTAAGTTCTTTGATGAAACAAGCACTGTTGTGATGCATGTAAAGGTAGTGTTTTTTAGGCCTTATCAATTACACTTTTTCAGCTTGACGATATCACTCCCTGACTTAACCCACTCTGAAAGATATTCAACAGCTTTATCTTCTCTATTGGCCTATGTTCTTAGACAGCATCCAGATAATGATTATATCCCAATAATGATCCCAATTCACGATATTTGGGTCCATATTTGAATAACCGACTTGATATTTTTGTCAACAATAGTGAAGTCTCCTTTGGTAAAATGATCAAAATAGCAATGTGATGAGTCTTGGTAATCTCAGGTAGTGGAATTGACACCATGAACGGTCATGTCCACGTTCTGCAACACATTCCTATGATTGAACAACTTGGGGGAGATGATGTTCGTTCTGGAAGATGAAATTGTTGGTGTTTCCTGAAATTTGAAGTATTATGATTTTTGTCTGAGAATGCTACTCTAGATGAAAGCACAACAATCAATATTCACACAGCTTTAGGATGGAAGTCGACCGTACACTTTTCTTTACTAACTTTTCTAAACGTTTTGTGGGGTATCTGCATAATTTATCATTTCTGACACGAAGTAAAGTATGTGCTTAATATTCCATTTCATATTTCGTTTATTGGACATAGGATAAACTGCTAATTGCAAGTGTTCATCAGATTCATTTTCTTGTTTTCCACAATGATTTACCATTGATACTTTGATAGATATAAAGTGAAGATGGTTGCTCACCCAGAATTAACATATTAACCTTTTTATATGCTAAAATATGTCTCAGTTACTATATGTAACATACGTGTACTTTCCTGTCACTATATGTAACATACTTCCCTGTCACTATATGTAACATACCTCTGAGTCACTATATGTAACATACCTCTGAGTCACTATATGTAACATATCTCTGAGTCACTATATGTAACATACCTCCCAGTCACTATATGTGACATACTTCCCTGTCACTATATGTAACATACCTCCCAGTCACTATATGTAACATACTTCCCTGTCACTATATGTAACATACCTCTGAGTCACTATATGTAACATACCTCCCAGTCACTATATGTGACATACTTCCCTGTCACTATATGTAACATACCTCTGAGTCACTATATGTAACATACCTCTCAGTTACTATATATAACATACCTCCCAGTCACTATATGTAACATACTTCCCTGTCACTATATGTAACATACCTCCCAGTCACTATATGTAACATACCTCCCAGTTACTATATGTGACATACTTCCCTGTCACTATATGTAACATACCTCTGAGTCACTATATGTAACATACCTCTCAGTTACTATATGTAACATACCTCTCAGTCAATCAGTTTTATTCAGTACTTAAAAGGCCACAGGCCTATAGTACAATGCATATTTACATGTAGGTGACGTGGTTGTTAACTAACAATTCCGTTTCTATGTGACATCGCGTGATAAACATATGTTGACAGGTTACATAACATAGTACCAATAGATGAAGTTGAAAGATCTACAAACTTATTGACATTCGGGTGTACAGAGTAGAAAGATGGCAAATATTTATCACGTAAATGTTTTTAAGCTTGACATACCAGGAGAAAGTGAAACTCATCTTCAATTGAATTTGTGTTACACAATGTGCATATTCTGTCTCTTCTATCAGTGTGATTATATCTACCAGTGTCTATATAAAGGTTGTGAGAGGAACATCTAAATCGTGCTAGTGCAATTCTAATTTTTTTAAGATGTGGAAGATGTGGTTTCCAAGATTTCTCCATTGTGAAACCATTTTTCAGTTGATGCTAGTTTCCCCCCATTTTTAAAGACTATAACTTTTGTTTTTTCTCTATTTACAACTAAGTTTGATTCTTTACAGAATTTTTCAAGTTAATTAATTTGCCTTTGCAAACCAATCACTGTCGTGGAAAAATTTGTGACATCATCTGCGAACAGCAACAGAAATAATTCCGTAATATCTGGATGTAACTGTATACCATGGGAGCAATTTTCTTGTATTTGAGTAGCTAATTCATTAATGAAAAAGGAAAACTGACTCATTATACAGCCTTGTCTAACACCTAAATCAATAGTAAAACATTCTATCAGTTCGTTATTATTTCTCACGTAGGCTTTAACATTGGTGTATATACTTCTCAAAAGATTACTCATTTTCAAGCTAATTCCGTGCGATTCTAACAGTGCCCATAGTTTTGTTCTATCTACTCTGTCAAACGCCTTTGAAAAATTAAAGTAAAGTGCATACAAATTTACATCTCTTTTACTAAGACATTTCTCTAGTAGGGACCTCTCAGTCACTATATGGAACATACCTGTCAGTCACCATATGCAACATACCTCTCAGTCACTATATGTAACATACCTCTCAGTTACTATATGTAACATACATGTACTTTCCTCTCACTATATGTAACATACCTCTCAGTCACTATATGTAACATACCTCTCAGTCACTATATACATCATACCTCTCAGTCACTATATGTAACATACCTCTCAGTTACTATATGTAACATACCTATCAGTCACTATATGTAACATACCTCTCAGTCACAATATGTAACATACATGTACTTCCATGTCACCATATGTAACATACCTGTCAGTCACTATATGGCACACATATCCATGTCACCATATGTAACATATCTGTCAGTCACTATATGGCACACATATCCATGTCACCATATGTAACTACCAGTCAGACACTATATGGCACACATATCCTGTCACCATATGTAACATACCTGTCAGTCACTATATGGCACACATATCCCTGTCACCATATGTAATATACCTGTCAGTCACCATATGTAACATACCTGTCAGTCACTATATGGCACACATATCCCTGTCTACATATGTTACATACATGCCAGTCACTATATGGCACACATATCCCTGTCACAATATGCAACATACCTGTCAGTCACTATATGGCACACATATCCCTGTCACCATATGTAATATACCTGTCAGTCACTATATGTAACATACCTGTCAGTCACTATATGGCACACATATCCCTGTCACCATATGTAATATACCTGTCAGTCACCATATGTAACATACCTGTCAGTCACTATATGGCACACATATCCCTGTCACCATATGTAATATACCTGTCAGTCACCATATGTAACATACCTGTCAGTCACTATATGGAACACATATCCCTGTCAGTCACTATATGGCACACACATCCATGTCACCATATGTAACATACCTGTCAGTCACTATATGGCACACATATCCCTGTCACAATATGTAACATACCTGTCAGTCACTATATGGCACACATATCCATGTCACCATATGTAATATACCTGTCAGTCACTATATGGCACACATATCCCTGTCACCATATGTAATATACCTGTCAGTCACCATATGTAACATACCTGTCAGTCACTATATGGCACACATATCCCTGTCACTATATGTAACATACCTGTCAGTCACTATATGGCACACATATCCCTGTCTACATATGTAACATACCTGTCAGTCACTATATGGCACACATATCCCTGTCACGATATGTAACGTACCTGTCAGTTACTATATGTAACATACCTGTCAGTCACTATATGGCACACATATCCTTGTCACCATATGTAACATACCTGTCAGTCACCATATGTAACATACCTGTCAGGCACTATATGGCACACATATCCCTGTCAACATATGTAACATACCTGTCAGTCACTGTATGGCACAAATATCCCTGTCACCATATGTAACATACCTGTCAGTCACTATATGGCACACATATCCCTGTCACCATATGTAACATATCTGTCAGGCACCATATGAAACATACCTGTCAGTCACTATATGGCACACATATCCATGTCATCATATGTAACATACCTGTCAGTCATTATATGGCACACATATCCCTGTCAGTCACTATATGGCAAACACATCCCTGTCACCATATGTAACATACCTGTCAGTCACTATATGGTACACATATCCCTGTCAGTCACTATATGGCACACATATCCCTGTCACCATATATAACATACCTGTCAATCACTATATGGTACACATAGCCCTGTCACCATATGTAACATACCTGTCAGTCACTTTATGGTACACATATTCCTGTCACCATATGTAACATACCTGCCAGTCACTATATGGCACACATATCCCTGTCACCATATGTAACATACCTGTCAGTCACTATATGGTAAAAATATCCCTGTCAACATATGTACCATACCTGTCAAACACTATATGGCACACATATCCCTGTCACCATATGTAACATACATGTCAGTCACCATATGTAACATACCTGTCAGTCACTACATGGCACACATATCCCTGTCACCATATGTAACATACCTTTTAGTCACTCTATGGCACACATAACCATGTCACCTTATGTAACATACCTGTCGGTCACTATATGGTACACATATCCCTGTCACCATATGTAACATACCTGTCAGTCACTCTATGGCACACATATCAATGTCACCATATGTAACATACCTGTAAGTCACTATATGACACACATCTGTCTTTCACAATATTTAATACACCTCTTTATGAGGATAATCGCTACATATGTTGCTACGTTTCTTAGTGAAATAATGCCATAGAAGTAATCCTGCCAAACATCCTTGCTTCATGTTTTGTTCTTACATTCTTTTTGCATGTCCGTCATCAGAAGTCAATATGGCCAAAAAGCTCCATTATTAGTAAGAGCGAATGGTGATGGGCGAATGCGGTACATAACAAGCCACAGGCCGGGGTCGTTTACAATGTCAATTAATCTTGGTCAGTGCGATGTTTTTTCAATAAGAAATAACAAATCCATTGGTATTGTCTATTATATACATAAGAAATTCCAAGAATGGCAATATTAATTTTTTTTAAATGAAATTAAAGTTATTAGTGGACACAACTTCTCAGACACTTTATAAATTACCAACACGTTATCGTCAGCTGGAATTAACTCTATGCAAACCATGACCCTGGCAAACATTTCATTCGTTTGAAAGTAGACAGGGGTTGTTTGCGAAGGAAGACCTTTGCAGAACTTCAGAAAAAAGGTAGATCAAGAGACGTGCCACTGCACGTATGGAAGTTTCAAGTTTACATTGCGAGCACATGTCGCAACGGGTGAATGTTTTAGGACGTCTGTCTCACACATATATCAACGTGATAATACATTTCTTAGTGTTAAGTAAATCTTTCCACTTGTACCATGTCTTTGTTATCGCGAATACAGTAAAATACGTACGCTCTGTGGATAAGTGAAGATCCGGTTCAGAATAGGTCTACAGCAACCAAAGCCTGACGTAAGAGGCGACTAACGGGATCGGACAGTCAGGCTTGCTGATTTGGTTGATGCATGTCATCGTATCCCACTTGCGCGGATCGGTGATCATGATGTCAATCACTGGATTGTCTGGTCCGGACGTGATTATTTACAGACCTCCGTCATATAGCTGGACTATTGCGGAGTGCGGTGTTAACAAACTAACAAAACATATGACACGACGTGTCGATGAGCTACATGTCATCATGATAATATCATAATGTTATTCATCAAAGAGTGTTATCTTCCAAAATGTGTTTTTGTCTTTTAGTTTTTTTAACGCCTAATTATAAATCCAGACATATGACATCAGTTTGTAGATAACCAGGGAATCCAGTGATAGACATTACGACAAGACTCTTCAATTTTGTTCATTATGTAACTTAGATGCAATTGAAAATGAAAATTCCTTTTATATTGATATGCCCCGCATATGTTAATATTCGTTCAGAATAGTTCCCATTTTTTAAATTTCCATACTTATGCTAATCAGAGGGATAGTTTTATAACAATTTTGCCGTCCTCTGGTTCAAGTGTTTCGAGCGCGCAAGTGGAATACGATGACACGCAATCAGCGAAGTCCTGACCATCCGATCCATTTAGTCTGAGGACTAATACCCCGGCATCCCCCAAAAGTCCTCTGTGTATGTCAGTCCTAATGCAGTAGGAACACTGGCATCGATTCAATGAATATCCTAAAATAACATATCTGTGTGTTATTGCATATTTGTGAAGTACAAGGCCTTAGTTTAAAATGTTGTTGTGTTAACTTGTTATGGTTTTCTTTGTTATATGCCTCAGGTTTTTTTATTTAGGGATACAAGTGCCATCATCGTGGAAGGTAATAAGAACTATTGGGTAGTACGAATACAAGATTTGTCAAGTTATGATGCTTGTTTTGGCAGAACCATACTTGTGAGCACACGCGATGTCCTCCACATGTCTACCACAAACCGTTTTAAAAGCTTCCCCAAGGCCTTGAATGTTTGGAACCTGATGAAACAACTTTTGAGCAAGAGTCATATATTGAAATAGCTTGTTCAATTGTACCCCAAACGTTATGAAATATACACACCAAAGGCTGGAATATTGCTTGAAAGTTGACTATATGTTATGTATATACCTAAATATGAAACAGATAAGACGGTTTAACTGGTCTCCTTTATTTCTTGTTCAGTTGGGTAAATAAGTGGAAGGAAATTGATTATTTGACCATTATTGAACGATATCAGATCATCGATACGCCGGATATAAATGTCCTACAGTGTATCTACATAGTATCTGAAGGCCAGCATATCACATATCGATTTCTCAGTAAACTTCAAAGACATTTGTTTTCATGTGTTATTGAGAATCCACATGGCACAAAGTCCACTTACTTTCTGTCATAGTCTTCCATGAATTTATAAATCTTTTGGACAGGGATTTGGTTGTAAAACTTTCACTCATTATTTGACATTTCATTCAATTTACTCAAATTATAGTGCTCTTGTAAATGAATGTTTTGTAGTGATGCAGTTTTAGTTGCTCCCATGAATGCAACTGGAAAAAAGATAAGGACAGCCTACGATATCTTTCCATATAAATCCTGTATTAATTTTCTGACGGACTACATTTGTTTTATAAATTAGGTGGCATTCTGATATTGAAATACAGTAACATAGACGCATTATCTATTTACATGTTTTATAAGTGTTCCATGACAATAGTTATATGACTACCCTGCTTATTACAGTTCATCCAGTACTTGCAACACATACAGTGTTCTTTTGACAAGGGGGTTGTGGAGTAGTACTAGTCTAGTGGTTAAAGCGTTAGCTTGTCACACCGAAGATCCGTGTTCCATTTCACATGTGGGCATCATGTGTGAAGCCCATTTCTGGTGTCCAACGCCGTAATATTGCTAGAATATTACTAGCAGCGGCATAAAACCATACTCACCCATTCACTCAAGACCTGTTGTGGATATCAACTTCTATATTATACACACACAAGGTTTCAGGGCCACTCCTTGCCCCATCATTACAGACCTATTTAACAGGTAACGGTGGTATCTTAAATATTTATCAAACAGTAAATATTTGCAAAAGATACTTAGAAGTTGATGGTTGTTGCTAAACGGGTATTTTTCAGGTGTAAGAAAGTTTACTTCCTGTCAGTCATTTCATTAGTCGGTCATAGTTCACGAAAGGTTGTTCTTAACTGTCCTGTAATGGGATGTCCTCGGCAATAGCGAGAACTTGCATATGATTTTAATGAGATTGAGGTAATCTAAGTATGTGATTAATCCTGTTTTCATTATTTACAGCAATAATTGTTTATTGTTTAGCAAGTTTATCTCTGCGGCCGTTGTTATATGCAGCTTCCAGCCGACTCGTCTCGCATCAAAACACGGGGCTGTGTACTCGCGGGCAGATGACCACGGAGTACGCTGATCATTGTGTCGGATTAAGGAGACTCATTAATGAGTGATTAGGTGTGTCGGAGTCGGAGTGCGAGACTGTCGGATTAACGGGTCTACATAGCATTGATTTAATCGGTTCCAATCATTTGTGTCGGGTTAAACCGATTGTCGGATTAACGAGACTTAACTGTATATACATATTGATATATGAACACAAGTGGACTCGTATGGTGATGATGGACCATTTATGTCCTGCTAGTATTTGAACATCATTATTGCTGTGATTGATGCCACACAGATAATATACATTGTAGGGTGGGCAAAACGTTGTAGTAGTATTAAGATGACTTTAATTAGCTAATGATGACTAACTTGACACAACCATACTTTTAGCAAAATGTCCATCAGTCTTGATTAATTGACCCACAACCCATGCCCAATAAGAAAATAACAACCTCATAGAGTTGCATCACATTTTATGGACAAACATAAAACTACAGCGTGTAAAGTTAGGAAAGACGTCACTTCCTCTAAAACCTTCCTCTGAGACTATGGGATAAGCTGTTAGGAGATCCTGCTTATGTCGCTGAAGAAACGTGTTTGCCATTTCGAATAAAGGTGTGTCCATTCGCTCATTCTGAGAATCAAGAAATCATGTTATATGTGCACGTATAAGATATAGCATCATCCAGAAACTGCCGTCATATTGCCGTAATATATTGCTGACCAAAGTAAAGGAATATTCACAGTTAAAACCCAGTACCATTCAAATATAATCCCTTTTAATTTTTACATTAGATGATAGTTTGGCATTCCATACATTTAACAGTCATCTGCAATTATCACACAATGATCAAATTCCATTCAGAGATGAGGAGCATCAAGCCTGGGATTCCATTTCCCATAGCGGTACAGTTCGTGAACAAGCCAATTTCGCTAATGTTTTCCATCAATTAAGTTATCGCTTATATTCAACTAGTATCTGCTATTACTTTAAGCAGTATTGATACTCAACTGCTCGAAACTATTGACTACAAAACATGAGAAAATGAGGAAACTGATTATAGAAAAAAATAATTCTTCCGGAGTACACACCACACTACGTACCTGCTGGATGTGAGCGCCTCGTGTTAATTCTTCCGGAGTACACACCACACTACGTACCTGCTGGGTGTGAGCGCCTCGTGTTAATTCTTCCGGAGTACACACCACGATACGTACCTGCTGGATGTGAGCGCCTCGTGTTAATTCTTCCGGAGTACACACCACGATACGTACCTGCTGGATGTGAGCGCCTCGTGTTAATTCTTCCGGAGTACACACCACACTACGTACCTGCTGGGTGTGAGCGCCTCGTGTTAATTCTTCCGGAGTACACACCACGATACGTACCTGCTGGATGTGAGCGCCTCGTGTTAATTCTTCCGGAGTACACACCACGATACGTACCTGCTGGATGTGAGCGCCTCGTGTTAATTCTTCCGGAGTACACACCACACTACGTACCTGCTGGATGTGAGCGCCTCGTGTTAATTCTTCCGGAGTACACACCACGATACGTACCTGCTGGATGTGAGCGCCTCGTGTTAATTCTTCCGGAGTACACACCACACTACGTACCTGCTGGATGTGAGCGCCTCGTGTTAATTCTTCCGGAGTACACACCACACTACGTACCTGCTGGATGTGAGCGCCTCGTGTTAATTCTTCGTCCGTGTGTCCAGTTTCTTTATATGACCGAATATTCCTTGTCCTAGAACAAGGTTAAGAGTTCATGGAATATACCAACAATAAGCAAATGGTCATAGCAAAGTATGAACTTCAGGAGACACTGACATGGAATATACCAACAGCAGAGTGGCATGTGCAAAATGTGTACGCATTGCCTTTAATAAAATACTCGATGAACGAGGACAAGCTACTATAGGACACTGGCAGAAGTATATTAAATTCATGTGACGTTTGATTTTTCTCGATCAGTATCGTTTGATTATACGTTGACTTTACAGTTGTGTTTTAACAATATAATAAGGTTTATCGGTCATATTTTTGCACAAAGATAATGCAAAGCAAAGACAACACTTGTCGGAGGGAAAGTCGTCAGCCTTGTTACCTGTTTCCAGATCGTTTACATTGCGGTCAACGAACTCTTTGAGGCTATCCCGAGCTGTTGACAGATTATGTGAAAATGTGAGCATGGTACATATTACCCTGTGCCCAGGTACAATGTGAGCGTGGTACATATTACCTTGTGCCCAGGTACAATGTGAGCGTGGTACATATTACCTTGTGCCCAGGTACAATGTGAGCGTGGTACATATTACCCTGTGCCCAGGTACAATGTGAGCGTGGCACATATTACCCTGTGCCCAGGTACAATGTGAGCGTGGTACATATTACCCTGTGCCCAGGTACAATGTGAGCGTGGTACATATTACCCTGTGCCCAGGTACAATGTGAGCGTGGTACATATTACCCTGTGCCCAGCTACAATGTGAGCGTGGTACATATTACCCTGTGCCCAGGTACAGTGTGAGCGTGGTACATATTACCCTGTGCCCAGGTACAATGTGAGCGTGGTACATATTACCCTGTACCCAGTTACAATAATGCCATCACCTCTGAACATGAGACAGCTTAAAATAATTCTTATTATACCAACCAATATTATACCATTATATGGGGCGAAATCTTTACATGTCAACATTTGGTGGTTGCACGGGAAAAACGATACAAATGCTGCATACAGAGTAAGTTGTACCTACTTTTGTCCATTACCTCCGTAATCGTAGACTTCAGTGAAGAGGAACCTTTCAAAATAGGAAAATGTTCCATTTGTTATATTGTATGATAACAGATACTATGTATTCATGGGATGACGATGAGGCCCTTATCGGTATAGAAGTTAGCTGATATGATAAACGTTACAACATTTCAGGTGAAATCAATACCTACACGATGGATGATACACAGGCATACTATTCAAATTGGTATGGTATCAGTCCCTACGCATAGTGGCGGTGGGGTAGCCTAGTGGTTAAAGCGTTCGCTCGTTACGCTGCAGGCCTAGGTTCGATTCCCCACATTAATGTTAATTTGTTTCTACGGATCGAAGATTAGGGTCAAAATGTAGACAGATGAATGACACAACATTTAAAAATTGATAATGTTTTTTTTTCATTTGGTAAATATATTGTAAATACTTCAATAAATGTATGTACAAGATCACATTGTGGCATCATCCTCAGCTGAAACATGCTGGTTATGTAATATACTGATTGTTCCTAACTGACACGATGAGACACATTGAGGTCGCAATTGTTCTTCTACAGGGGTACCGGCAATCGTTAGCAAGAAGGACTTATTTATTATCATTGTTTTCATGATCGTAATCCTGAGAAAAAAACATCTTTTCATTCAAAGCTTACGTTTTAAGCCGATATTGTACCTGCAATTGTATCAAGAGGCTGTTCCTGTCTTCCACCGCAGACAAACATATATGCATGTAAGGCCCCACAAAGTATTATGTTGATGGTCCCCGCCCGCGTCAGTTTCAATCCCACAAATGGCTTTTTCATTTTCATTGTTTGTAAACAAGGGCAGGTAACCCCAAGCCGTTATCTCCAAAACGTCTGTTCAGGTTGTGTGTTCGGATATTAGAAGGCGTTTTGAGCTTGTCGAGTTCGGTTTAGACATCCCCAAACTGAACTTTGATTAACTTTTATTATCACTGTGAAAACATCATTTTATTTACCGGAGACAGCTACGATTTTCCTCCATGCAAATACGATATAGGACAAAGAAATACGATAGAAGAATAACGTCGAGTCGTAGCGTCAACAAAATACGTTTTTGGCCTCATAAACAATTCTACCTTTCTCCACTTGTTCCTCCAGGGAACCACCTGAATGGCCAAGACGGTCAACAGCTGGAACACAAGCAAAGGGACCGAATATTTATTAAACTATATTTGATCTTGAGTATTGACATGAATTCAAACATATGTGAGGTGAAATGGGGTTTAACGTCACGTCCAAGATTATTGCACTTATATAGCGACGTGCATGCATGTGTATGTGTGTGTGTGGCTGCTTGTACTAGTCCGGGCTGATGCCGATTTATAGTGCTAGCTCACTGAGATACCATGCCGCAGTTTAACATGAATACCCCACTCAGACACAGTATACTGACTCCGAGCCGACCAGTCCTTGTTTTAGCCCCTTAATGTCGAGCGCCAGACAGGGTAACAACAAGTACCATGTTTTAACGTCTTTTGGTATGACGCGGCCGGGGATCGAACCCCGGACCTTCCGCTCTCCGGGCGGACGCTCTACCACAAGACCACGGAGGCGGCAATTCAAACATATCTATAATACTGATGAGTAAGTTAGGTCTTAAGCATTCCACATATATTGATAATAATAATGATACTACTACTACTACTACTACTACTACTACTACTAATACTAATAATAATAGGCTATTTATATTGCGCATATATCCACACCACTCAGAGGCATGCTCAAAGCGCTATTATTACACGAGTCACTGGATCACTTTGCGCTCAAGAATCATTCTCAGCTCCCTGGGGAGTATACAACCCAAGCTGCCTTTTAGGCGCTAGAAGGTTAACAACCATATTGCCTTCTCATCCTACCGGGTACCCTTGCAATGCTGGGTGAACAGAGGCACATTTCGCACAAAGCCCAAGGAAACGCCACACGTGTTACATGTGTTTCAGTTCGGGGCAGGACCGAAGCCCTAGAAACTCTCAGGAGCCAAGCTGCCGAAACGCGGTCACCCATCCAAGGACTCTCCGCGGCCGACGTTGTTGAACTTCACCTTGATTTGTGACCCGTGCGCCAGATAAGTAGACTATGTATGCTTGTAAAATTAAGCCAAGAAACATAATGATAAGAGGTAATATGAACAAAACTGCAACACCGTGAAATAAAATTTACCTTTCAAAACAGCATCTCCTATCGCAATCTGCATAAGAGCCATTTCTAAAGGAAAATGTTCACTTGTGTCACTAACGTAGATTGCGACAATTGTGCGGAGGCATAGATAGATGAACATGTTATTGATAAAAACATCGAAATCATCAGTTCAAAGAAAATCATGACTTGAATGGAGTATTGTAATTGTATTCTTTTCATTTCGCTAATTAAAAGTAAGTCAATTTAAGGGAGGCGTATGCTTAATGAACACTTTAAAATGTGTCGTTTACCTTTCATTGATTCTTTCCGAAGCATACGTTCGATGATTTTTGCACCAGGCTTTTTACCTGAAACAGTAGTTTCTTTGCAATTTAAAGTATCAGAGAGTTGCTTGATTAAATACCCCCCTGGCCCTCCCTCTCTCTGCTTGCAGGACCACCGGACAGGTCGGACAGGTACATCGCAGGAGGGATGGGAACAAAGTAAGTAAGTGAATTCGATGATGCTCCCCAAACAGTTTGCAACTTGGAACAGTTATTTTAGTGCCAAACAAAATGTCCACTTTATACCTACATTTTCTAAGCATGTCTGTGCGGTTATGTAACACTATGAGCATCCATGTGTGTAGGCTACCTACCAACACGATGTGTCAAGTCAACCATGATGGCAGTCAGCTCGGGCATTCTGGATGTCTTCTCTGTGTAATCAAAGACGTACAACGTACAACGTTTTAGCCATCTCACCATAAACACAGTTTAAACACAAAAGTATAAAGGCAAAAACTTTACATTATTCAACTATTCCAAGTATTTTCAATTCATTGGACTAAACAGTATTTATCATGATATTTTAACGATCATAAATTCTGCTATTTCAAAATATATTCTAAAATCTAATGGAAATACGACCATTGTTTTTGTTTCATCATGCCTGGACATTATTGGTGATTGCTCATGTTGTCAATCACTGGTTCGCAGGCTTAATTGTTGTCGCATACGTCACCCTCAAGTGTTTTTTTCACCTCGATGACGTGTGTTGTCAGCTTGAAGTATATCTCACAACTGCTTTTGCCATAATGGCAGGTTATATTCAAGTCAACACACCTTGGTTAAAGATGTCCTGGGCTATTGTCGAGAGCTTTTCTTTGACTGGAATGAATAATAATTTTAAGCATGTAACAGACCCTTTACGAGATTTATTCTATGTTTCAAAATTATGTTGCATCACATATAATGCACTGTTATTGTTATATATCAATAATACTTACGGGGCACCAGTTCGGGGGCAACTGCAAGAAAACGATCAAAGTTGTTACTGTCGTAACTATTGTAATTTACATATTCCCACTTGTGTATTTTCGCACAAACTGTACTAATTAACACCATATTCAATAATATAGCATATTATGTTCTGAAATAGATTGTTGTCCTGGGTCTTAGCACGACATTAATAATCTGTCTGACAGAATATACCTATTGATCAGCCGTTTCGATTCAAAAATAATTTAGAACGTGTCAGTCTATTTCCGTCAGTACAGTAGTCGTTCTAAATTAGGAACATGTACAAACAAGCTGTGTCTCCAGACATTTAAGGTAACATTCAGTGCAAGAATTCTTCTTGTTGTCAGTTATTAGGGAATTTATTGATCGTATATGGTCTATTTATTGCCTCAATCAATACCGGATACATACCTTTGTCTTGTTCAATAATATCTTCCATCTCAAGAACGGCTGAAATGGGAAATCGGCATTCCTTACTTTGTGCACGGACAAAGCATATGATATTATCATACTTCGTTATCCATCATGTCATGTTATATTGTATTTCTATTATAGAACGCAAAGGTTTTCCATGTGGGTTTCATTTTCAGTAAAGACTAAATCGATTATTCATTGTATTTCAAATAATTCCTTAAATAACTAAAACAATTATTTATTCAACTTCATTGAATATATTTATTACATCGTGTATACATGTAGGTGATTGTAAAACACGATGACACTGATCAACCTACACACCTTTCTTCAGGAGTTCGTCTTTCTTAACTTCTAGGAGTTTCAAACCTGAAGAGAAACATCAGTTTATCATTACTGTTGTAGCTATCTGTTCTGAACATACTATGGGGACCCGCATCAGAAAAAATAGCACTCTAATGCCTATCGAATTAAAAAATAAACGCCGAGAGGGAGTTGATTATCGTACAATAAAACACTGAGGGAGAATAAATCATGAGGGGCGCATTGTCTTATTATACGATAAACAACCCCCACTCGTTTATTTTTTATATGAGGTATCTTATTGAGATGTCAACATTTTGCACCACCTTTTTAAGGATTTCAAAAAATTGTACAAGCGTTTAAAACATTTACCCGAATTTAAATAATATTGACTCCCTGAATACAATCCGACCTCGGCAATGGGCAATGTCGGACAACTCCATTAAGGTAGGGGAGTGGGGGTTGGGGTGGGTGGGTGGGTGGGTGGGTGGGGGTGTTAAGTGTGGTATTCTCACAATTTTCACGTCGATTATCTGAATAATTCCTCCCAATAACGATTGTCATATCTCTCCCATTCTTGGGTACGATCGTTCATCTGTGTTGTCCAGCTACATCCAAGGGGAGCAATTCACTCTAGACACCTCCCTCACAAAAAAAATGTCGTCCAATTTACGACGTCATCAAGTTGCGAGTGCATGCTTGTATTTCCAGACATGACGTTATGAAGGAATAATGTTTTGTTGTGAAATAAACCACGCCTTTGTTCTTCACTGTTCTTTGCGATTTATCGCGTAGCTATCTTATATGAGGCTATAAAGGCTCGGTGACCTGCCCATAGCGTGTCACCGTACACAGCCGGCGATTTACCATCAACCATTGCATTGTTTGCTTGGTGTTGACTCGAGTACTTACAGACAACCGCGATATAACTGGACTATTGCTGACTGCGGTGTAAAACAACAACCAAGTATTATGAGCCTGAAAATGTACATTTTTAGTAAAAAAAATGTGGTGTGCACTCGTAAGAGAGTAAACCTGTTTTGCTTCTTTTTTTCTTTTTTTTAAATAGGTAAATAAGCGACAAAACCCTTTCCATATCCAATAGAAATCTCTGGATAAAGCATTGTACGATTCCGACTATTTCATGAGCAAGTGTTTATGAATCACTATCATGTAAAGCACGGGAACATATGGTACGAGTCAGACATCATTTTTGTCACTGATGCGTCAAATTTGGAAATGTCCTCCACATGTCTCCCATAAAACTTTTTGAAAGCTTTTCTGAGGCCTTAAATGTTGCAACCTTGATAAAAGAAACTTCTGAGCAAGAGTCGTAAGGTGCTTTTGAAATCTTGGTAGAAAGAACATGCTAGATTTATCTCAAAAATTGTGAAATTTGAAGTTGACTACTGGAAAGCTGAAGTCTTTCCTCTCGTCATACAGTCTTGTGGAGAGTGTTTTGTCACTCTGAATCTTTATGCATAGACCTTAATATGAAACAGATGGGGCGGTCTCATTGGCCTCCTTTATTTCTAGTTTAGGTGGGTAATTTACCTTGTTTTGACTTTGCCAATCCGAACAGAAATTCCGATTCATATGCATAAAGAAACAGATCCGCAAGAAGGGGAGCACAGTTGGTGCCCATGGGGATGCCTGCTTCTTGCCTAAATGTCTTACCATCACATTTTACGTAGATCAATGAGGATATTGTTGCATTTCACATATTGTTTTCCCAGTAAACTTCAGACAGCATTTGCTTTCATTTTTCACAACTTGTCCTGAACCTGAATATAGATTACTGATTCTGTGTTCACCAACAAAAGCCCCATGGATCAAGGAATTAAGTTTTTGCTTAAGTTTGTCGTGTGGGATAGTGGTGTACAAAGTTTCTGAGATCGCAAAAAGTCAAGCAAATCCTAGGAGTTTTTGAGAATCCACATGGTATTAATTTCACTTGTCTCATAGTCTTTGAGACAGGGATTTGGAGGTACATTAGCTGGACCCAGCAATATCTCTCTCTTCGTACTGATTTTTACAGAGCTTTGGAATCCAGTAAAAAAGAGGAATGGGCCTGTTTTCAGGTTTTAGTCCCAAGTTAAAAGTTGACAGTATTGATTTATGGTTTTATGTGGCATTATTTGATATGTTTTTGTTACACCAAGTCCTTTGATTAAACAATTAAAGTAGTGATGCCTACATATAATGGTTACGTTGTCAGTGGGAACAACTACAAACTTTTCATGTAGGGCAGTCAGACTGACAGCTGGCTGGGACAGAATGGGTTTATTCCAATTCCGCTTCCTCTTTTTTTGTAAGTTTGTGCATTCTACCAGTAGCTTAACCCACTCTGAAATACAATCAACAGGTTCCTCTTCTCTTTTGGCCCATTTTAGGCCTATTCTTCAACAGCATCCATAATGATTTTAAAGCTGTAAATCCAATTGGTTGCTCACGGTATTTTGGTTCATATTTGAATAACTGCTATTGTCAACAATAGAGAAGTCACCTGTGATTATATGACCTGATGGTTGATAGAAGTAACAATGCTATCGTGTCTTGTACATGGTGTCACATGTATACCTAGTTTTAAGTGTTTACCACGTTGTTTTTAGATGGTATCAATCTTAACATTTATTCACAAATTACAAGTGCTTAATATACTTACCATGCTTCAGGATCGCAATATCTACAGGTTTAGAGCGGTCTTTTGGACTGCCTGGTGACGAAAAATAACGTTTCTTTACAACAACAAGTAATTCATGCTATTCAAAGAAATGTAAAATATATCAAGAAATAGTTTAAAAAGAAATGTGTGGAATAGGTCCGTGTTGTTACTGATGAAAAAAAGTATGAATGTTGTTATGTTTTTTAGCAATGATCATATTACGAGCAAAGCCAAAGTCTGGCTGACGTCATTTACGAAACTAACAACATATATCCATGAGAGGCAATACGACACACTGCCGTTAAAGATAGAAGTCATGCAGGTTAAAGAAGGTTCCCACTTTGATGAAACCTACGAGCACGGGTATAATGTTAAAACATAATCTGGGCGAATCTGGGATGCCAACACGCGATGAAACGTAGGGTTTCTGCACGCCTTAGAGATGCAACCTTCACCCAGAATTTCGGCGCCACGCACAGTTAGGGCCACTAATGGCCCCGGTGGCTGTGTCGTTAACACTTACACTTTGCTAGGATTCCTTTCTGGAACTCCGAAAACGCATCCAATGCTGTAAACAAACAATACATGAAATCTATTTTCTAAATGCATAATACCTTTAACATTTAACACCGTTAACTAGTAGGATACAAGCTTTTTAAGTTAACACTAGCACGACGTTTTCCATACCTTAAACTAAAGGTTAACTATGTGATGCACAGTATGAATCTACCGTGACATTTACCTTAACATTTACTTGTGAGGTTTAGTATAAATCTATCATGACATTTACCTTAACATTTACATGTGACACTCAATATAAATCTACGATGACATGTACCTTAACATTTACTTGTGACACTCAATATAAATCTACAATGACATTTACCTTAACATTTACTTGTGACACTCAATATAAATCTACCGTGACATGTACCTGAACATTTACTTGTGACACTCAATATAAATCTACCATGACATTTACCTTAACATTAACTTGTGACATTCAGTATATATCTACCATGACATTTACCTTAACATTTACTTGTGAGGTTTAGTATAAATCTATCATGACATTTACCTTAACATTTACATGTGACACTCAATACAAATCTACCATGACATTTACCTTAACATTTACTTGTGACATTCAGTATAAATCTACGATGACATGTACCTTAACATTTACTTGTGACACTCAATATAAATCTACAATGACATTTACCTTAACATTTACTTGTGACACTCAATATAAATCTACCATGACATTTACCTTAACATTTACTTGTGACATTCAGTATAAATCTACCATGACATTTACCTTAACATTTACTTGTGACATTCAGTATAAATCTACCATGACATTTACCTTAACATTTACTTGTGACATTCAGTAGAAATCTACCATGACATTTACCTTAACATTTATTTGTGACATTCAGTAGAAATCTACCGTGACAATTACCTTAACATTTATTTGAGACATTCAGTATAAATCTACTATGACTAGTTGTCTGTGAGTGAGCGAGTATGGTTTTACGCCGCAATATCACGGCGGGGAACACCAGAAAGGCACTTACTTGTGAGGTTCAGTACAAATCTAACATGACATTTATCTTTACATTTTCTTGTGCCACCATTGCTATTGGTATATAACGTTTATAGTAACGTACCATGTACACGGACAGACCCAAGTCTCTTCATAAGGTGTACTTCCGCTGCTGAGGGCATATGTTTTTTATCGTGATCTGAAATGATGAGTGAGTGAGTGAGTATGGTTTTACGCCGCTTTTAGCAATATTCAAGCAATATCACGGCGGGGGACACCAGAAATGGGTTTCACACATTGTACCCATGTCGGGAATCGAACCCGGGTCTTCGGCGTGACGAGCGAACGCTTTAACCACTAGGCTACCCGACCGCCCCGAAAAGGCAACAGGGTAACAAATCATGTGATGTTACGTCATTGAAATTTGTATTATTATCAAACACATAGGTGTTTTAATAACATCAACAATAGTAATGGTATGATGAACACAGTATAATTATGTGTTAGAGTGTGTTTTACGAGGGGATATTGATTTCAGTCAGACTATGTTTCACTTACGCGGTTCCATATCTGCTTTCTTCTCTTGAATTGCACTGCCAACTGAAACAGAATTCAACGGTTTTTAAGTTTCCTGTGTCTGATATCTTCATACAGTAGATTGGTGTGAAAGATAAATTTGGATGTTACTGAAATGCACATAGCCCCAAAAATTACATGTTCAATCGATTGGAAATGTATAGTGCATGAACACGTACGATTTGCTGAAATCTTTTTGATATCCCTCATCAGCGCCATCATCTCTGCGGAATAAATACATTATGCTACAGAAAGCAAAAACAGTAATAGTGGTAACAACAGTGCGGTGTTGTACATTGACCATATTTGTTCACATGATCAGTTATTATTATCTTGCCTTATCTGTCATATAAATACATTATATCATCCGCAGAAAAATAAATAATAATAGCTACTTGCATATGGTGCACGCCACTTTCACACACTACAATCAGAGTATCAAAGCTTACAAGAATCTTTATTATGAAACCCTGTTACTTACTTTTAGGATTGCCATTTTCTTGTTTCACTGCATCCAAGTAATATCCTTGATCTGAGGGAAGGATGCCGCATTATTATGATAATGCATGATTACTCTTCCTCAAACGTATGTTTGATCAGGGTTTTAATAAGGTTTGAAGAAGGATACGCTCACTTTTTCGCTAACACCTGGTATCATCATTATTTAATAGTGATTTATAAACGCATGCTTATGACATAGTCGGAATCGTACATTGGACTGCTTTTAGCAGAGATTTCTAATGCGTATGGACTGCAGTTGCGACACGTCAACTTAATGTGGGCGAAACCCTCATGTAATTTAATTCGAAGACGTTTACCACTATGATGATGCGTGTGAGCATGAGTATGGTGCTGCAAGATTATGGAAAGGGGTCTGTATATTATTTTACCATAACATGTTATTCTTGACTAAAGACCTACCGTTTTTATCCAACGTTGCACTCAGATGATCAAACAGTTTCTTTACTGAAACGATACGAAAGATTACATCCCCAAATAGGTGTGATAATATTATTTAGATCGAACTTTAGATCGAAAAGCAGTTTAAGTTTCAATTTGCATGATACAATAGATATATTGATTACACGGATGATTCTGAAATTAAATGACTGTTCATTTTGATCTGCATTACCTGCATCAACGTAGTTCGCAGCGATCATGTCTATTTTAGCCTTGGCTGAAAATTAAATTATAGAACATATCAGTTGAAACATGCAGTCCATAAACTAGTATGTGGTAAAACAGTGTATAAGTCAGGACTGTATACTGTTACCCACCGTGGCATAAACAACATCAATTACTGAAAGGGAGAATACATATTTTTTTCAGCTTCAGCTGCAAAACGAGATAATTAGCCTGTCCTTGCAACAATTTCTTTTTGTGGCTGGCAATTTCTTTCTTTTTCGATCGTCTGAAGCAATACATGAGTTATTTTCTTCAAGGATCTTTAGGGCGAAAGCAGGTGTTGTTGGCTGAATTAACGAGCACAAGCATGGTTATGATAAACCAAGGACAATAATCACGGCGAATATTGGATTCGAACCGATGATCATACGTTTCTGGCTTGCCGCAGATGACTTATCCACGCGTGTCCCCAAATAATTGGTTATGTGAATAGAATATGTTAAAGTTATCACCTTTCTCCAGATCTTTTTCGGTTGGATTCTCGCCGACTTTATTCACCCCTGGAACACAAATATGGTTGTTGTAAGGTTGTGTCATCGCGAATATTCTATTGCAATTTCCGCTTGCTTCAGTTTTCCACACTGTACGCAAAGTATGTGTGGAAGGGATGCACACATCCCAATGTTACAATTCAACGTGCATGGGGTACATGATCCCGTATATGATATTGTGTTACGTAACAATGGTTCGAATTATATTGAATATTAAACTAATTGTTCGATAGAGAAGAATTAGGTTTCATTTGGGAAAAAGAAATTGGAATAATTTGACAAGCATGCAACTATACCCGAAATATATCCCTGAATCTTTCAAGTAATTGTAGGTCTTATAATACATAGGTCGCTTTTGAATGTGTAACCTAAAGTAGAGAGGAAAACTCACATTGGTGCCATAAGAAGTTGCCATGGTAATAACAAAGAACAAAGAATAATCATCTTCAAATACACCTACATTCAATGAATTTGTCTTGACACTTCGAGTTCCATCTGTCCGTTACTGCAAAACAGAGGTAAGATAATATATATATTACAGTGAATTCATTTGCTTTTCAGCCGATAACTTGTTTATAGACATTTCCAAAAGACACAATACAGAGAAACCATGTGTCCCAAAATTTATCAGTCTTCTATCTACCAGAAATGATTGTGTTATTCGAAACCTGTCCTTATATTTAAAAAGACATTTACCTATGTAAATACAAATGTAAAAACTATGAACGACTGTAGTAAGAAAATATGTGCGTGTGCATAGCATATATTATTCCTGTAAATGATTTCTGGGCCATGCGGCCATCATTCATATTAACTTCTTCTTCTTCTATACAGAGGAACCTCTTCCACTCGAACAGTCTTCAGAGCAGAAACCTTCGTCTGTAATGTGTACGATGGTTTAATCGTTCCTCAACTTCTTTCCAACAACTGATCACTCAAATGTAATTGCTGTATGGTCCCGGGATTACCTACTTTCAATTTATACTGTTGCAATTAATTACAACTATTTACAATTTCAAATAAGTGGTACATAAAAGAACTCATTTGTTTTTACCTCTCTTGGTGCGTTTGTATACTCCCGTTGTAACTTGCATCCTTACTGAAATGAACGAAACTCAAACATGGAATAAAAACCTTATACCGTCTATTTAATACATCTATATATTACCCATAGGTGGACGGAGATCGGTATAATTAAGTTCAGTAAATCTTACAAGTGAGCATTACAATATTTGCTTCATGCTGATGGGCCAGTTCACGCTTATTGTTCCATTGTTTACGGGGCGAGCCATTATGTGGCCCTAGCAATGTGGCGTCATACCGAGGCATTACCACCAATGACACGGGACTGTGGGTTATATATACCAACTTTGATGTACGGATTATTTATCCCACGTATAGTAATGTTGAAAATTCCTCGTCAAGGCTCAAGATCAATATAGCAGTTATTGCTAAATTACTTCACTAGGGACTAAGTAATCAATATTTCATCTTGACTGGTAGCTTATTCTCTGAACAAGAGACCTATCTAAGTAATACGCATTAGAATTAATATAGTGCATTCTGTTATGAGAACTTCAAAATAATTACAATATGTTGTTGCATATTAACATAAAACTGTTGTTGTTGGGAATAGGATATGGTGTAACGCGGAAGACTTACTTTTTCCATTGACATTGGCAATTTTCACTGTAAATAGAAAGGGGTGCAACATATAGCCCTACATCGATTGCGAGTACGATAATTGACGTGGACATGTTACAGAGAACGAATTATCTAAATTGAAAAAATAACATCATTACTGAGGATCGCTTCTTTTCACAAAACACCATGAAAATGATCACCGAAAGTTACTCGGAAATGAAAATACTAGACTAACTAACACTTCGTCTCTGAAAATACTAAATTTTGATAGAAACAAATAACTCCACTTATATTGTAAAGGAGTCAGACCTGAACCTGCGGAAAATCTAGACTTGCTGCGGTTAGGAATTTGTATTACAGAAAAGGGTGGACGGACGTCAGAATAATATGGTTAAGGGACTGTGAGACAGACTATGGAGATACATTTAAAGGCGCATGTATTAATTTACGTAAAAAAAGTATAGATTACAAACGATCACCTTTTCCCACTAAACACCACGAACGCTATGACTGAAAATATCTCTGTATTGGAAAAGCATTATTTTTAAAAGTTCAACAGTGGTCACAGATTGACATGACAATGTATTTGTCATGAATGGGGCTGAATACCCGTACGTACATTTGTTCATGAGGATTTCTTGTCGCTTCTCCAGGAGGCTAATCACTGTGAAAGATGAAATATGTATATCTTTACCGATCTTCAGTGTAACATGTGTAAGTTATTACTGACAGTTAATGTCTGGTAAGGTGACAAGACAAGGTGAGGTGAAACGACTACAAATGACCAGATCCTGTGGGAACACTGCAACGCTTTAGGGCAAATCACGATCACACAAATACAAACTACAACTGCAAAACAAACATTGGTGTCAACAACGCATGCAATCGACGAAACCAATTCCACGCAACAGGGTAGATTCTCTTTCGAGAGTTTTCAATGGAGTCTTATCTAGCGGCTATGCCGAGAAACAACGATAAAATGTGTTAGAATAATTGTAACATCATGAAGTGTATCGAGCTACAGTCAATGTTTTGTCCCCTTCTACTAATGGACTCGACCATTTTATTTCGTCCGTGACAGCGAGCGCACCCATTCCTTTGAGATATATATAAGGCGAAAAGGATTTTAATGAAATCATGCAGGTGACTTTGTAGTTTATGATGAATTAACACGTTTTTATAAATTATATATTTGGTTGACGGATTTCTTTCTTTGGATGTGGTCGACAAAAAAGTATCCTATTTTGGTTTGGTTGGATGAAAAATGAACTTTTCCTGTTGAACGGTTTTATGAAATATGAGGGAAATGTCAAATTAGATATTATGTTCTTATATTGCGTTTACAAATGAAACAAGCCCCACTGTAATTAGAAGTGAAGCTTCGAATTGAGCATGTACGACTTGTTTATATCTGGCAGGAAACAATTGGTCTCTTTATTCATAACAGTGATTATCATACACACTAATATCTAACTTTATTGTCAAAAACTTTCCTTCTTTACATGGGGTCTCAGTGGCTGCATTTGTAGCAAGTTTGGAATGAATAACGAAATAGCGACGCATGGTTGAGGATCTAAGGACTGGGAAGTATCTTAAGAAATGTTAAGTCAGTCATGGCAGGTGGCATAATTTGAAACTATACTGAGATGAAACTATACTGTTTGTAAAGACGCACTTCAATAGAAACACGTGCTATTACAATGTTTGTAAAGGTCACATAAATGGAGGCACATGTAATTGATAAGTTTGTGAAAACGCCATGGGAATCGCTAGTACAGTTGAACCCCGCAATACTCATCCGAATATCAAAGACCTCCGAAAAAATATGGTTTCTAATGTAGGAAGAAGCTAACCTTTGTCAGAGGCCCGCAGGTATACTGCCATCATTTTGCTGTCGTCTGCAAATATTGAAATAAGGAAATATGTACAAGAATACAAAAACTGTTTTGGCACAAACAAGATACATATTGACATACATATACAAGCACTTCGGGTAAAGGGCATACGTGTAACCAGGTTCCACAGGTAGAAACACTTTTTGTCAAACCATACTAGGCTCGCGACACCTACAATTATGAGGTAATTCTGATAGATTTATGGTGTGTCAATACAGTAAGTTTAAAATATATCGATTCATCAACAGGCCACAACAAAATATTGTATTTGGAATCGTATCAAGGCGGATGGTAGTAGGGCTGGCTGCATATATACTACACTTGAACATCGTAAAAACCTAGCTTTAGTTCTTGGAACGAATGTGCAGAGACTATCTGGATACATACTTTCGCTGATAAGAACACCTCCTTTCCTAAGAGTTTACAAACAATAGTGTCGTTAGCTTTACTTACGTTGATAGTTTCCGGTAGTGAAGTTGGTCATCCCCTTCACCATGTTAGCGATTTTGTTTTGCTCTTGTTTCTGTTTAATGGCATCCTGTCGCTGTTGTTTTCTGTCTCCTCTACTTCCACCCTTACCTCTTCTCCCCCCACCCTTACCCCCTCTACCCCTACGCGAGCCTCTACCTCCTTTACCCCCACTGCTGCCTTCTCTACCCCCACCCCTGCTTCCTTTAACCCCACCCCTGCCTCGTCTACGCCCACCACTACCTCCTCTACCCCCACCCCTACCTCCCATACTACCGCCCATACCTCCCATACCCTCATGTCTATGGCCAACCATGTTGCTAAAGCGGCCGTGACTCCCACCAAAACCTTCAGTATCTCCCATTCTTCCGCCAACACCTCCCATACCCTCATGTCTATGGCCAACCATGTTGCTAAAGCGTCCGTGACCCCCACCAAAACCTTCAGTATCTCCCATTCTACCGCCCATACCCTCATGTCTATGGCCAACCATGTTGTTCAAGCGTCCGTGACTCCCACCAAAACCTTCAGTATCTCCCATTCTTCCGCCCATACCTCCCTGAAACTCGCTCCTACCATCTTCACCATCGGTTTCATCTTCATCTCCCCTGCTGTCGTATAGGCTGTTGACGCTGCCGATGAACAACAGAGTCGCCAGGCCAAGCACTGGGTCAACAGAGATAACGTTAAGAAACGCTGTAATTAGTTGTGTCATAGATTAAAGTATTAACATAAGAAAATATAAAGTCAGAATATAAAAAAGTTATCAAAACCATGGTCTAAATAAAAGGTGTTTTAACGATCCTGATATAACCCTTTCTTTTGAACTCCACATGTCAACACACATTTAATAATATGATAACGTTAGACACTCCTTTCTCAATAAATGTGAATGAAAAGGTGAATGATGTCAATGTATCGCCATAATGGATTTTATTAGGCAACATTACCAAACTGCAATATTTAAAAACAAATCAAAGATGAACGTTTCAGTGTTTGAAAAACGTCCTATGGAGAATACTATCTTCAACTGTGGTTGGACTGCCTCCATGGTCTAGTGGTAGGGCTTCCGCCCGGAGAGAGGAAGGTCCGGGGTTCGATCCCTGATCGCGTCATACCAAAAGATGTTAAAAGATGGTACCCTGCCCGACGCTCGGCATTATGGGCTAAAACAAGGAGTCGGCTCGGAGTCAGTATGCTGTGTCTGATTGGGGTATTCATGTTAAACTGCGGAGTGGTATCTCAATGCACTATAAACTCGGCATTAGTCTTGACTGGTACAAGCAGACACACACACACGCACAAAACACACACACACACACACACACACGTAAGTCTAATAATCTTGGAGGCGACGTCAAACCCCATTTCATGATGTGTAAATCATCGTTATCTGTTGGTATATTCACCTAGAATGACACTCTTCATTACTGCTTTTGACGTCAGCAGCGGGGACTTTGATGCTTATTATCTGAAATAAATGAACAAAACATTTCTGTCAGAAAACGATCTACATCTGACTTTACCCACACTAGTTCTTCAAGATCCCCCTTAGATAAATGGACGCATACTTGATCTCATTTTCATCTTAGGTTTACCATTATTTTGGAACACGTGACTACACAAGCACGATACATGATGTGGTTGTGTGATACTTTGTAACATTTACTTAAAACAGACACTTATTTGGTTGTTTATGTCTATATGCTTTCAATATTGTAAATATCAAAGGGTATAAACTTAAGGTTTTAAAAGTTGAAGTGACATGACAGATCAACCTGACGCCTCCATCCCAAGTCCTATTAACAAAAGTGTTTACTCCATGTTTACCTCATTAGATGTCATCTTCAAACAACGGTGTTTGCGTCAATCATAGTCACAGACTGATGAACTGAAATTTCCCCATGGGAATTACGTGTTAGAATACGTCCCCAGTACCCCATGCTGGTCTGTCCCGTGTGGAGTCCGTGTTAGAATGCGTCTCCAGTAACCAAAGCTGGTCCACTCCTTGGGAGCTACGAGTTAGAATATGTCTCCGGTACCCCATGCTGGTCTGTCCCGTGTGGATCGGTGTTTGAATGCGTCTCCAGTAACCTATGCTAGTCCACCCCATGGGAGGTACGAGTTAGAATACGTCCCCGGTACTCCATGCTGGTCTGTCCCGTGTGGAGTCCGCGTTAGAATGCGTCTCCAGTAACCTATGCTGGTATATCCCGACAACCTTTGCAGGTCCCCACAACCTTTGCAGGTTGAAAGAGGCTTCCTATTTAATCGGGTGGTCATGTTTGATCTTTGCGTGTCATGATGGGACGGTGCTCAATCACTAGTTTGTCAGGTCCAGGCTCGATTACTTAAAGGCCGCGATCATCCAGCTCGAACATTGCTGTGTGTGGCGATAAGTCAATAAAACCCCACGTACAGTCTCATTATAATATAATGCAATAGAATAGAGATTTTGGTGTAGAGTATAATGCGACTTCCCCGAGAGAGGAAGGTCGGTGGTTCCTGTGTCGCGTCATACCAAAAGGCGTTGGTATAACCCTGCCTTGCACTCCACTTAAATGGGCTAAACATGCACTGGTCGGCTCAAAGTCAGTACATTACGTCTGAGTGGGGTATCCAAGTTAACTGCGGCATTGTATGTATTACAGTTGGCTAGAACTATAAAAGCGGCGTACGTCCAGATTGATACAAGCAGCCACACACACACACGCACAAAACACACACACACACACGCACGCACGCACGCACGCACGCACGCACGCACACACACACACACACACGCGCGCGCACACACACACACATGTGCATGCACGTCGCTTTATAAGTGAATTAATCTTGAACGTTAAACCGCACCTCTTTCAACACCAGTAATCATGTCATTATGGTCAGATGGTGAATCTATCAATCATTTTTAAAGCAACAACATCTCTTACCTTGTTCAAGTTACCCGGCTTCGTTGCAAGTGAAGGTTCATATAGCTTACACCGTATTTAAGCAGCTCACAAACATGCGATATCACGTGACTAATTACGCACTAACGTGATTGTAGTTATGGTTTACGTAAGACGATATTTGTGGATGTTGGATACAACGTGTTTGGGACAGGAAATATGGGTACAATATTTCAATGTTTCAGAGGTTGTGAATGATTAATAATCATGAATACTGCGTACAATATACTCTAGCCATATTTGCTTTGAGTTCCGAACGACCTTAATTTGACATCTGACGTTTAATGTGTGATATCTGTGTGTACACTGTCTTCGTAGCAACATGCAAAACATAGTGCGTTTCAATTTGAATTCAAACGATGTGTGTACCCCACACGAAGCGTATTTAATTTTATGATACTACGAATATGTGTACTATGTTGATTTTGTCGATAACGTCGTTGAATACTATAAATGTTGGTGTACTAGATACTGTATGGCAATGTAAGGAGCATTCATATGTCGTCAACATGGGGGTAAGAACAGCCGTCCACTATACCTGACGGCCATATGTATTGATGTCGTCCCTAGCAGGTGTCTCAACGTCAAGGAGGCTATATTTGTCGTCTGTTATTTACAGTGGCTAAGCAGCAGTTGTTTTGTAGATATACAAATACGTATTTAATTTATGGATAATCTATTATTAATATGGAATTTAATGCATAGGTACCAACTATGTTTAATGTTTAAGAAAATGTTTGCAAGATCACGGCATGTATATGAAATTGTGATATATACTGCATATAAATAAAAACGACAAAACACTTTCAATATTCATAGGAAATCTCTGCCAAAAGCAGATCCAATTGTACGACTCCGACTACTTGAGCGTGTGTTTATGAATCACTATCAAATAGTGATGCTACCAGGTATTCGCAAAAAGGTGAGCGTATCCTGCCCCACCGGTTGCAACCATCACAAACACATGCACAAACAAGTCAATTGTTCGCCTGAAACAAATACGGGAACATAGGGTACAAGTCAAATTAGGAAATATCATCGTACATCATTATTGTCACTGATGCGTCAAATTTGAAAACATGCTCCACATGTCCACCACAAAATATTTTGAAAGCTTTGCTTGGGCCTTGAATGCTGTAACCTTGATCTAGTACTGAGCTAGAGTCGTATGACGCTCTTTGAAATCCTCGACGATTGTACCTCAAAAGGTGTGAAATGTAGACACCAAGGGCTGGAGCTGCAAGAATATTGCCTGACATAAAGGGAAAGTTGACTACTGGAGAGTTGAAGTCTTTCCTTTTGTCATACAGTCTTGTGGAGGGTGTCTTGTCACTCTGAATCTTCATGCACAGATCTATATGAAACAGATTTATAGTTCAGGCAGTTGCTTCCTTTTGACAAAATGGCCTGAACCTCTGAAGATAGATATATAACTGTATCTGTGTTCACCACGTTTCGTAATAAAAGTCCCATGGATCAAGGAATGAATTTTTCCTTTAGTTTGTCATGTGGGATAGTGGTGTACAAAGTTGAAAAATCAAATGTTTTGACAGAACTGAACTTGTTCCTTTAACAAGATTGTAAAAATTCAAGCAAATCCTTAAAGTTTTTGTGACTCCCCATAGTATTAATTCCACTCGCCTCTAATACTTTCTTTGAATATAAAGAATTCCATTTCTTCATTGCATAAATGGTTATGGTTAATCCTTGTTACAGGGATTTAGTGGTACGTGTGGTGGACCTAGAAATATATGGTGCTTTGGAATCAATGGACACGTCAAGTCAAAAGTTGATAGTAGTGATGCATGGTGAGGGGCGATTTCATCCTCAGTTGACATATTGTCCTTATATTTGCCATTATTTGATATGTCACTAATACCATGTTCTTTGATCAGAGAATGAATGTAGTGATGCTTACGTATGAGGGTTATATTAGCTGAGGCCTTGTCAGGGGGAACAACTACAAACATTTCATGTTGGGTCAGCCAGACTTTGGATGGCAGCTGGCGGAGACAGAATTGGTTCATTCCATTCTATTTCCTCTTTTTCAGTTTGATATATAATATTTATAATTATTTTTATTGACACGTATCAACCTAGTCGCTCCTTGCCGCAAGCATAGGTTGTTGAAGACCTATTCAAACCCGGAATCTTCACGGTTAAAAGAACACATAGACTTTTGCATAATTAGTCAAGTACAAAGAGTTTATTGTACACGGGATTTTCTGGCCATAAATAAACAAATACATCAAGTATAAGTTATAACACTTTATATCGATATGATACATACTATATACATATATGTTATACATTCACACATACATATAACATGTCAACTGGCATAAGCAATACCTACACTTTCCTTCGTTGCAAAACAAAACAAAGTAACCATTATGTAAAAAATCGTCTTCATCATATGCAAAGTACTATACCTCCTTCACGGAGGTCATCAGCTGTTTCACTTATACAGACGAGTATTTAGGACATGAAAATACTTTACTTTGTTTCTTATTTATTACATACACAACAAGCAAGTAAGCAAATATGGACTTTATATATGTAGATACACATGCATAGAAAGTTGTTCTTGAATGTTTTATCGAGATATTTATTCACACCAGTAACATCTCAGGTAATATTTAAATGGAAAAAAGGTCCATGTCCTTTGAAAATGTACAATGGCTTCGGCTTTTAGTGACCTTGCATGATTATCTTAATTGTTTTTTTGTCTTTTTTGTCTATATTTGAAATTGATATAATCTTAGGACAGACTTGTTTCATTCTAAATTGTCTATACTGGCCATCTACGCCGATTGGCCAATTCCTCCCATCGGTGACTGTGTAAGTTAGTTGTTTGTTTGACAAATACGACAGTTTCCGATATGAATAATATTTGAATTATGATTATTTTTTGTTAGAATGTCTGAACTATCACAAAGTTTGTAAATGATATACCGGCAAAATATAATTGCCTTTATCCAGAATTATTTAAGAAATTATTAATTCGTAATAGACTTTGCGATTCTTAACCGCAGGAGCAGGAAAAGCCTTGAACGTTTACTAAATAAACATAACCTTTACGTAAAAGATTCCATGTTAAACAATTAACTGTCTGTCTTTTCGATATTTTCCGATTGCTCGTGTCAGCGTCGTTATTTGTGTGATAGTGGTGTCAGGTCAGTGTCAATTGTCTACGTTTTTGTCGTGTTTCAAAGAATAATTCACACCTGACCTGCACATGTCCGAAAAAGTTGGTGGTGCTTAATTGGTTAATGTCCATTTGTATGTGTTAACTCGGGAGTTTCATTTATTTTCTTCAAGAATAAAATAATCAGGAACATTTTCAGGGTCTATTTCTTGTGAATGTTCCTCCTTTTTTGACATTTTGGTTTTAGCTTTCTTGTTTTTGGTCAGCGTTTCATAGCCACAATCTTCACCAGTATCTGGCTTGCTGCCGAGTGGGATGAAGTAGGAACCTCGGTCTGCTGCGTCAGCGTGGACATCAACGTCCCCTCCTACTTGGTGACGGTCATCGTAGTCTACCTCGGCGAGGGAGAAGCGAGGGGAATCCCATGGTTCCAGGTACTCGATGCTGCCGGTGAGGTCCTTGGCGGTGCCAGGTGGAGGTACTTTGATATATCGGCCAGGGAGGCTTGGTCCGGGGGATCCTTCTCGCTGTTTTTGCTTCAAGGCTTCTGCGCGGTATTTACTTAGAGGCTGCAAACAAAAACAAGGCATGCATAACATGGGTCGTCACTGGCATGAATTTTGAATCTAACTTCATCTATAACCTGCGTTCAGCGAGGTAACCTTCTACTACCTGCAACACTGTCCAACCTAAGTTAAGCTGACGTGGCGGTAAACCAGGGCTCGCATGTGGGTAAACCCGCACCAACCCCTGGATCCATTCGCGTGGTTCTCGCGATCTCAAATTACCCGCCCTTGCTCTTTGCGCCAAATGGAATCTGTTTCGGCAGATGGTCGAGATGGTTATATCCTCGTGCATTCATATTTTATATTCAGCGCAGAGTTAAACAAAACTTACTCGATGTCGATATAGAACATAAGAATAAAGTTTAAACTGTCCTTGTATATTTAGTCTGACACAGACTGACAGATTATACTGTGACTGTAATTCTTTTTTAGATATTCTAGAAGCTGATATTCACTGATGTTGGATATATTGCTTTGTGTCAGGGGCTGCATTAACATTTATTTCAAAGAACAATCATAAACTCGAAAAGGTAGTTGACGTAATGTGATTGTAAAATAATTGATACGTTCCTTTTTAACATGAATGAATATAGAGGAAACGGTTGACTTATTTCAACTAGATGTACGGCGACGGTCAATGATATAAACACTTACAAGTGTAACGTCAGAAATCTCTGAATATGCGCTTGCGTCCTCCGCATCTCCAGCAGCGTAGCTCACCTGCCACTTGGCGTCCCTGGGAGGAAGAATAAAGAGTGAGTGAGTGACTTTGGCTTTACGCCGCTTTGAACAGTTTGTCAGTTGTGTGACGCTGTGTCAGCTTTATATGGAACGTACGAGGACTGGTCAAAAAAATAAATTTTAATTTATTTTTCAACATAATCTCCCTGCTTTTAAATACACTTTTCATATCGATATTGAAGCTTTTCAATTCCAGCCAGGAAGAAGTTTTCTGAAGCCACCCTGAAAGACCCATTAACGACAGCTTTGAGGCCATTGTTTGAACAGTATCGCGCTTTCCAAGAAGGTGTTCTTTCAGTTTAGGAAACAAATGGAAATCACTTGGTGCCAGGTCTGGAGAGTATGGAGGGTGAGGAAGCTATCTGAACTCACATTGCCGCACAGCAGCCTTTGCAAATCGAGAGGTGTGATAAGAGGCATTGTCATGAAGTAGTAGCACTCCAGTAGTCAGCATTCCTCGCCACTTTTCTTTGTTAGAATCGCTAAACATAGTAGGTGCCGGTAATCGTCTTTTGACTTTTAAGTATTCAAACAAGGATCACAACCTTTGCATCTCAAATAAAATGGCCATAACTTTCTTCGCTGATCTTGAAGTCTTGAATTTCTTTGGTGCCGGAGAATTGGAATAGTACCATTCCATGGATTGAAGTTTTGACTCGGGATCATAGTTGTCGTCTCATGTTCCATCACCCGTTACTAATCTATTTTTGAATTTGACGAAATCCTCCACAATATAGCTCTACATTTTCTCTGGCAATGTCGGCTCTTTTCCCTTAAGATCAGAATTTAGAATTTAGATATCTTATTCATCTGTAAATGTTTATGATGAATAGTTTCAATGGATCCATGGCTAATACCAGTGCCTTTCTCAAGTTCAGAAATGGTAATTCGTCTATCTGACAGTATAAGGTTTTTTTCTGTCTCCTTGATTGAATCTTTATTGATGGAAGCTGAGAGACGTCCAGCCCTAGGATCATCATCAAGGCTTGTTCCCTCAGCTATAAACATAGCTGCCCAATGTTTAACAGTGGAACAGCTAGGGCACATATCCCCATATAGTTGTGACATATGGTCATGAATTTCTGCGGGACCAGACAATCCAGTGATTGACATCATGAACATCGATCAACGCAACTGGGATCGATGACCACCCAATCGCGTTAGTTGTCTCTTACGAAAGCAGACTGCCCGTTACTCGTTCTTTTCCATTTCTGTGTCCGTTCGGGCCCCTATCACGGTCAGCTGGCTGTCACTAATATATATATATGGGCTCAACGGAATGAACTACTCAAACAATGTACTTCATTGACTAGTTCACTTTGTTATGGCAAACGGTTGAAAGTTAGTCAGGCTTAGAACTTGTTGACGAACCCTCGTATAGTGTCAGCTCACTGAGATACCATGCCGCAGTTTAACATGAATACCCCACTCAGACACAGTCATCTGATTCCAAACCGACCAGTCCTTGTTTTAGCCTTTAATGCCGTGCACCAGGCGGGGTAACAACAAGCAACAGTTTTTGATGTCTTTTTGTATGATCGGGGATCGAACCCCGGACCTTCTCTCCGTGCTCTATCTCTAGACCACGGAGGCGGTCCCAATCTCAGGAAGACGGCTGTCGAAATTCCCATTGTTAAACATGGCCAATGGCAACCATTGTGTTACAGTCGTCTTGCGAATGGAATACGTGGGTATTGCAATGCGCGTGTCGCCGTACCCCGATTGGGCTGATGCTCAAGCGATCAACAACTTGGGGAGCGTTTCCCAAGTTCTATAAAGGCTAACCAAATTAATACGTTAAGTCTGGATACATGTCCCTAAACGCCCAAGATATTTAAGTTGGAAAATGAGCCGGTCAAGTTGACTAATTTTTCACACAGCTGGTATTTGAATCAAAGATGTAGAAAATTAAAGTTAGTAATTATTAATCTACTTGAATTTTAAATCACTGAAAAGTTTCTTTTTTTGAGGAAAGACTTGTAGATTATCCTCACCCCTCTCTGAACTTAGAATATCATCCGACATCGAATTTATATCATGACAAAGCGTTCAGTACAGGCAGCCTGTATAGAGTTGTACAAGTGCCTGCATTTCTAGTTCATCAAAGTTCAGTGGTATCTAACTTTATCGCACAATGTCTTTTGGAACTGTATTAAAAATGATAAAGTGTAGTTACCCATGTTTTTTCTTTCTTTTGTTTTTCTTCTTCTGGCGGACTACGAGACACAGAAGGAGGATGATGAGGCTGATGAGAACAAACCCGCCCACAGCGCCCCCTATGATGAGGTAGAGGGGAGATCGCGCTGGAAAAAGATTGCAAATGTAATCTTAATTAAAGAGAAAATCATATGTCATCACAACTTAGAATCCTCCGACAAACGTTAACTAACCTGATAACCGCTGAACTAGATACATGGATTAACAAACATTACATGGATAACCTGTTTCTTGTCTGTAGGTGAAGACAAACCATGTAACATGGTAACCTGTTATAGTTGAATTACGTTTTCTTCAAATAGTCCCCGAGTCTTGGATTGGAACTCATACATCACATGGCATTTCGTTATTGATTTCAAGTTCCCTTCCAAGTCGGCCACTGAGGCCTTGAAAGTGATTCTTTGGAATCGTTAGAAATTAATAAGTACTAAAATATTGGTGTTAAACTGAAATGTGAAATCATTAAACAATAATATTGAAAGAAATAGATACGCGCAAGTTGTCAAGAGAAAGCACGTGCGAAATTGGGGCTGGTCGGGTCCACTTCTGTGCCGGACGTGTGTGGGGTGGTGGAGAACGAATCACGCAAGTATATGTTGTTACTCGATATATGAGACATATTCTCTCATTTTATTCTGACATAATAGTATTTGATCGTTCTGTGTCGGTATCGAAAGCTAGCTAAAACACTACTACTGGGTTTTGGTTGAGACTGTAAAACACTCGGGTAACAAGGAGCAGGTAAGGACAATAAAAACAATCAGAAGAATCCTGCTACTTGAGGGTTTTATCATCCTAAACAAAACTGAGAAGGAGCGTTCTATCATTTGCATGAAAACTAATCTATCGGAGTTCTGTTATAAAGTGGGTGGTAACGATATACATTGGACGCGCATGCTAATGTTCTGATAATCGAATTAAATATATTTGTTGTGTCATCGGTATCAATTAATATTAGATTATAACGCAATAAACACGATATTGTATTATCTTCCGAAAACAACCAGCAAGGCTAGTGGTTAAAGCGTTCGCTCGTCACGCCGAAGACCCGGGTTCGATTCCCACATGTGTATTATGTGTGAAGCTCATTTCTGGTGTCCCCCGCCGTGATATTGCTGGAATATTGCTAAATGCGACGTAAAACCATATTCAATCACTCACTCACTCATAACAACACAATATCAGAAACGTGCCCAGTAACCACGTCATTATTCAGACGTGTCCGGGCACGCGGCCGACCTAAGTAAGGAAATCCTTCATTCCACACTCAACTAGTCACACTACAACAGACGGTCCCTTGAACGGAAGACACTACCACGTCTTTCATATCTTCAGCGTATCTCTCAGCTCCCTTATGTCATTGAGGGCAGGGTGACGGTTGAAGCTCATCCAGCTACCGACCCGTGTTCTATTTCCAATATAGGTACAATGCGCGAAGCACATTCGTTGGGTCTCTCACCGCGAACAGTCTGAACATTGCCCAACGTTGAGGAGGATAAATGATAGGGCGTAATCACTGTATTTAAATTGACAATGTTTGTTTGTTTGCTGTTAAATACTGACGTCAGCAATATTCAAACTATATCACAGGTACACACGCGGTCGATGTACGCTGGTGACAATCTACTAAGTCACCGAGCCAGACCACTCAGTCAATTTAGCCTCCTGTTACTAGAAGCTGAAGTTTGGTTTAGATTGGTTTGTTTGGTATTTACCGCCGCACGCAGCAATATTCCATATATACGACGGCGGTCTGTAAATAATCGAATCTGGACCAGACAATCCAGTGATTGATATCATGAGCATCGATTTACGCGAGCCTGACCACGCAATCCCGTTAGTCGCCTCTTACGATAAGGATGGGTTGCTGAAGCGTTGGATTTCTGAGGACCAATTACACCCCGGTTGCCAAACGACGCTAAAAAGCACAATTACGGAAAAAAACCAATATGTTCTTCAATAATTGTGTAAGAGTGCATTCTTTTACTGTTTAATTCTTGTCTTACCAGCTGGAAGTGAATCACATGTGCATTGCAGATGCTGAAGCTGCTTGTTGAAGAAACTCTCCACGGTGTGATGCATCGCCTTGCTGCCACACACGTGTATCGTTCTGTTGTAGTTTTGTAGCCTGAAACACCAGTTTGACTTCAGTGACATTTTTTGCAGGGTCGACGTTTATTATTTTCTTTCTTACACTATAACGAGTAACATTAAAAAACTTTCTTGAAACTAGGAATAACGGATTATCTGTCATTCGCGAATGAATGTAAGTCCCTCACCAAAGGCTTGCAGTACACTTGGGGCAGATAAGTTGTGACTCGATGACTATTGTTAACTGTTATATGATTTTGACCACTCACTATATGCAAGAGTAGCTGCAAAATAGACTGTGGCTTTGATGAACTCTACAGGCATGCGCAGAAGGAGGAGCCTACCACCTGGAGCAGTACCAGGAGAGAGAGAGAGAGAGAGAGAGAGAGAGAGAGAGAGAGAGAGAGAGAGAGAGAGAGAGAGAGAGAGAGGTACGGTTTTATCAGCGTGATACAAGTAATATCGCACACTCACATACACACAGCATCCACAGATTTCTCGTCGGGATATTTATCATCAATACACTTCCTCAACTGAGCCCATTCTTTTTTGTGATGGTCAGCTGGGTCCAGCTTGGCCCGTGACTGACTCTGTTTGTTCTCCACGTGTCCGTGACCTTCGTCTCTCCTTCGCCTGGATTGACCACCCTCGCTGACAGCTTCCTGACCAATTTGCTGGGCGTGATTGTGGTCATCTCCCACGTGGTTGTCCTCCTCGTCGCTGAGCAGTTCACTCAAGTGTGTCGCCAGATCTTGTCTTATCATGGACCTCTCAGCGCCACTGCAGGAGAAACTCACCTCATCGTCGGCATGGGGCTGAACCAGACTGAGGAGATATAATGAATGTGTATAGTATTACGCCGGAGGACATCAAATATGGATTCAAATTTTGTACCCATGTGGGGAATCGATCCCTCGCCTTCGTCGTGACGAGCAGACACTTTAACCACTAGGCTACCCCACAGACCCAGGGTGCGAGCAAAAACAAGGGATCGGTTATTTATATTAAAAAATGTTTAAATACTTGCACAATTAAAGAGATGACATTTGTTTATGAAGAGTTGTTAAAGGTGTATCGTGTAGGTCCAGTTGATATCCTTCCCTTAATCGTCGTAATCACATACTATGTGTTTGTTCGTTGTTTAACGCCGCACTGAGCAATATTTAAGCTATTTGTCGGTTTTCTGTAAATAGTCAAGTCTGGACCAGACAGTCCAGGGATTGATGTCATCGACGCGGTTTGGATAGAATGACAAGTCAGCGAGCCTGACCACCCGATCCCGTTAGTCGCCTCTTACACAGTCGCCTTTTACGGCAAGCATGGGTTCCTGAAGACCTTTTCTTCACGGGTAGTAATCACATAATAAATGAATACCTTGTGATGTATTGTGTGTTTGACAAGGACCTTGTATCCACCTACCTGCAGATGTGTGTCAGTTCTATATCTTTGCCTTGTAGGATGAGTAGGGTATTCTCCTGGGAGTAGAGCTCGTTCAGACAATGGTTGAAGCCATTACACTGAGCCCTCAACTCCTTCAAGTGGGCCCGGATGTATTTAGCGTGTTTAGCTGAAACAGACTCAAATTCCAGTTATCAGTGATTAGGCCCTGGCGGGTCGTCGAGTACAATAAACTACTTTTATAACGAACACGCTAATACTGAACTGACGGATATAACGAACTGTTTTTTGGGGTCCAGCAATTTGCTGCATATACGCTATATACATGCTAAAAGGCGAGGTGAAATGGGGTTTAACGTCGCGATCAAGATTATTGCACTTATAAAGCGACGTGCATGCACGTGTGTTTGTGCGTGAGTGGCTGCTTGTACTGATGCCGATTCATAGTGCTAGCCTACTGGGGATACCATGCCGCAGTTAAACATGAATACCCCACTCAGACACAGCATACTGACACCGACCCGACCAGTCCTTGTTTTAGCCCCTGAATGCCGAGCGCCAGACACGGTAAGAACAGGTTCCGTCTTTCAACGTCTTTTGAAATCGAACCCCGGACCTTCCGCTCTCCGGGCGGACGCTTTACCACTAGACCACGGAGGCGGTGGTGATAACTACTAAACTGACGTCATTCATTGTTAATTACATCATCTGTTTACGACTACTCTTCGCCTTTGAATAGACTGCAGGAAGTGTCGCTGTGAAAACAAAACTACGATATGTGTGTTTGTTTGTTGTTTACCGCCACACTCAGCAATAGGTCACCTATGTGGCCGCGGCATGTAAATAATCGTGTCTGAACCAGCCAATCTAGTGATCGATATTGTGAGCAACGATACGTGTCGTCGGGATACGATGAGAGGACACTATAAACCAAGTCACCGAGCCTGACCACCCGAACCATTTGGTCGCCTCTGACGACCAGTATAGGTTGGTGGTGACCTATTCTAACCCGGAGTTCCCACGGGGTAAAGAATGAAGAAGAGTAATCATCATATATTAATAGTTATGAAACACTTTCGGGATTCAGCATAGGAATAAAAGTGTTTCAAGTTAATGGATTGGAGCACGTCAGGCCTCCCGTCCTTACCAAGGCCCTCGTAACCTTCCGAAGCAAGAATCCAGTAAACGAGATATATTTTTAAACTGGCCTGATGCATCACTGGCAAATTCTTGTCCCCTCACGAGTGTTGGCGACTTACTGCCCTCGCTGCTGCAACCAGACTCGTGTTATTGTTGCCGTGTCATAGTACATGTCATTATAGGTGATGGGTGAATGCCGCAGTCAACAAAAAACTTACAGTGGAGGTATCCTTGATATGTGCAACACATGTATATCTCGCGGGATCTCGCGTTTGATTCTTTTTAAACAATCAGTTGAACATTTTCTCCAACAAAGACACAGTTCTATCATATATCAGTATGTAGTACTAGATATCATATAACAGTAGTACAGATACTACCAACATGTTATCAAATCACGGACACTGATGTGTTTATCCATGTATTGTAGTTAGCCGTGAGAACCCACGATCTGGAATAACCCACGGTCGTTTAATCTCATTGATATAACCGAGTCATGCAAATAATAACCACCAGTTGTGATGGGCGTAGCTCTGTGTAATCTACCTGTTTAAACTCAAGCAGCATATAGCAGTTACTTTAATGATAGCTTGAACTTTAGAAGCTATTAAAAAAGCAATTGTGTTCTGATTATGGAACGCCATCATCACTGGCATTCTAGAAGTTGGTGAGTAAGTAAGAAAACGTACAACTTTATGGATAACAACTGGTTCATTGCATATAGCGACGTTTCGATGTCGATTCTCAAGTTTGGTAACGGTGTTAGAATCTACATCGAAACGTCGCTATGTGCAATAAACCAGGAGTTGTTACCCTGAAAGTTGTACGTGTTCTTAAGCCTTAATCATGATCACACCAAGTCACTCTCTTAAATCGGCTCTTGTATCAAGTTGAAATGTGAACAAATATAAACACTACTGAATAAGAATACTTACATTCGTGCACTTGTACTTCACATTCGTCAGCAAAATCGTCGTGAGACATTGCCCGAATGCTTTCTCGCAACTACTGCATAAAATAACAAGTTCAGGGGAACTGTTGCAAGCGAGTTTGATAGTGACACACTTCTAATGACGTCATTTCCGCCCACTTCCTGTCATTCGTGCTTGTATGGCATGGACAGGAGTTCACTTAGTTGCTATTGTGACGCATGAGGTCGCTCACTTCAGATTGTACCAAGACACAATATTAATGAGTGAGTTGGGTTTTATGCCGCTTTGAATAACATTCCAGTTAAATCACAGAGTGTCAGCTTCATGTGGGAGGAAAGTCCGAAGACTTTCACTTTGGTGAAACCCACGAGCACGGGTATGGTGCTGACGAACCTGAAAACATTACCAGGGCGATTTGGGATTCGATCCCGCAATTATAGGTTTCTGGTGTGCCCAAGGGACGCAACTAACAACATCAAATTGCGTCGCCTTAGACGACTGTGCCACCCGTGACCCCTAATATTTCGGCACAAAAACACTAATACACATTCAATTTCTACTGTGTATCAATCTGTGTGACACAGGGAACATACACACATTCAATTCCTACTGTGTATCAATCTGTGTGACACAGAGGACATACACACATTCAATTCCTACTGTGTGTCAATCTGTGTGACACAGGGAACATACACACATTCAATTCCTACTGTGTATCGATCTGTGTGACACAGGGAACATACACACATTCAATGTCTCCTGTGTATCGATCTGTGTGACACAGAGAACATATACACATTCAATTTCTCCTGTGCATCGATCTGTGTGACACAGAAAACATATGTACATCCAATTTCTCCTGTGCATCGATCTGTGTGACACAGAGAACATACACACATTCAATGTCTACAGTGTATCGATCTGTGTGACACTGAGAACATATACACATTCAATTTCTCCTGTGCATCGATCTGTGTGACACAGAGAACATACACACATTCAATGTCTACTGTGTATCGATCTGTGTCACACAGAGACCATATACACATTTAATTTCTCCTCTGTATCGATCTGTGTTACACAGAGAACATACACACATTTAATGTCTACTGTGTATCGATCTGTGTGACACAGAGAACATATACACATTTCATTTCTCCTGTGTATCGATCTTCATGACACTGAGAACATATACACATTCATTTTCTCCTGTGCATCGATCTGTGTGACACAGAAAACATATGTACATCCAATTTCTCCTGTGCATCGATCTGTGTGACACAGAGAACATACACACATTCAATGTCTACAGTGTATCGATCTGTGTGACACTGAGAACATATACACATTCAATTTCTCCTGTGCAACGATCTGTGTGACACAGAGAACATACACACATTCAATGTCTACTGTGTATCGATCTGTGTCACACAGAGACCATATACACATTTAATTTCTCCTCTGTATCGATCTGTGTTACACAGAGAACATATACACATTTAATTTGTCCTGTGTATCGATCTTCGTGACACAGAGAACATATACACATTCAATTTCTCCTGTGTATCGATCTGTGTTACACAGAGAACATATACACATTTAATTTGTCCTGTGTATCGATCTTCGTGACACAGAGAACATATCCACATTCAATTTCTCCTGTGTATCGATCTGTGTCACACAGAGAACATCCACAAATTCAATTTCTCCTGTGCATCGATCTGTGTGACACAGAGAACATATACACATTCAATTTCTCCTGTGCATCGATCTGTGTGACACAGAGAACATATACACATTCAATTTCTCCTGTGAATCGATCTGTGTGACACAGAGAACATACACACATTCAATTCCTACTGTGTATCGATCTGTGTGACACAGAGAACATACACACATTCAATTTCTACTGTGTATCGATCTGTGTGACACATAGAATATATGTACATCCAATTTCTCCTGTGCATCCATCGGTGTGACACAGAGAACATACACACATTTAATGTCTACTGTGTATCGATCTGTGTGACACAGAGAACATATACACAATTTATTTCTCCTGTGTATCAATCTTCATGACACTGAGAACATATACACATTCAATTTCTCCTGTGTATCGATATGTGTGACACTGAGAACATATACACATTCAATTTCTCCTGTGTATCGATCTGTGTGACACACAGAACATACACACATTCAATGTCTACTGTGTATCGATCTGTGCCACATAGAACATACACACATTTAATTTCTCCTGTGTATCGATCTGTGTGACACTGAGAACATATACACATTTAATTTGTCCTGTGTATCGATATGTGTGACACAGAGAACATATACACATTCAATTTCTCCTGTGTATGGATCTGTGTTACACAGAGAACATATACACATTTAATTTCCCCTGTGTATCGATCTGTAGGACACTGAGAACATATACACGCTTAATTTTTCCTGTGTATCGATCTGTGTGACACAGAGAACATATCCACATATAATTTCTCCTGCGTATCGATCTGTGTCACACAGAGAACATATACAAATTTAATTTCTTCTGTGTATCGATCTATGTGACACAGAGAACATACACACATCCAATGTCTACTGTGTATCGATCTGTGTTACACACAGAACATATACACATTTAATGTATCCTGTGTATCGATCTGTGTGACACTGAGAACATATACACATTTAATTTGTCCTGTGTGTCGATCTTCGTGACACAGAGAACATATACACATTCAATTTCTCCTGTGTATCGATCTGTGTTACACAGAGAACATGTACACATTCAATTTCTGAAGAATTCAAACATCCCAGTAATATATAAATGTGCCAATGGCTTTAGATATCGACATTTGAGGTTATCAATAAACTAACTGACCCCAATATATATGGTCCGGTTAACATTGTGTTAGTTATATATCAGCGGAAAGATGCAGTATTTCCATCAAGGCTTATAGCTTCAACCCATTGTTTTTTTTTTTCCGATTCCTGATCTTCCTACAAGGGCAGCCTTGTGGTTAATGCGTTTGCTCGTCACGCAGTGATATTGCTGAAAGAATGCTAAAAGCGGCGTAAAACCATACTCATTCACTCTCTCATCACCGACTTCAGTTTCAGGGGCGGCAGGCGGGCAGAAGAAAATGTACGGGTTGTCGGGTAAGATATTTAGATAATAAACGACGAGTGGGAGCTGTTTATCGTACACATAAAACACTGCAGGGAGAATAAACATTGAGGGACTGCGACTCTCATGGTTTATTCTCCTTCCAGTGCTTTATTGTACGATATTGCTAAAAGCGGCGTAAAACCATACTCAGTCAGTCAGTCAGTTATTGTACGATAAACAACTCCCACTCGTCGTTTATTACTTTAAAAAAATATGTGAATATATTTAATAGTAATATTGAGGTTAAACTAAAACAAGTGCAATGGTTGCCATATCCGAAGTTTGAAATGGGGAAACGTGGAGAACAAAGATCAGGTTGAGTGGCCTTGCTTGTCAAACTTCTTTATGATGTTCCACATTATTTCTAGGGCGGGGTGATTTATCATTAAAAAGTCGAATTCGGAAGATATGAAAACGCTCGTTTTGATTCATTTCGAATGAGTCGAAAATGAGAAACAAATAAACATACATAGCGAGTGCGTGTGCGTGTGTGTGCGTGTGCGTGCGTGTGTGTGTGTGTACTAGTAAGGACTAATGCCTATTTGATAGTGCTAGCCTAATGAGATACAATGCCGCAATCTAACATGGATACCCCACAGTATACTCCAGGCCGACCACTCCATGTTTTAGCACCTTAATGGCGAGCGTCAGTCAGGGTAACAACAAGTACCATCGTTTAACGTCATTTGGTATGACCCGTATCCCAATTGCGTAGATCGATGCTCATGATAGTAATCAGTGGATTGTCTGGTCCTGGCTCGATTATTTTTCAGTCCGCCGTCATACAGCTGGAATATTGCTGAGTGAGGCGTTAAACAACAAACAACAAAGACACAAACAAACAAAGCCTCCGTGAAAACAGCCTTCATGAGAAGGGTGTTCAAAATTGAACACACGACCAGCGGATGATGAATCATACTGCAAAAATACTTTGTCGTTTATTGGTTACGATATTTTAAAATTTTATATTATATTTTTTTCTTACGAATCATCAAGCCTAACATGTTAATGGTAGTTTTTGCAACCTCGGTTTGAAGAATAAATAACAAATACATTTCACAGTCACATATTTGTCACATGGATTATCATTTGTTAAAATACATATCAGAAGACATGAATTGATAATTCATCAATTTAATATACGTTTTGTCATATGTTATAGTGTGTCACATTCTACCGCTGCATGTGTTCGGCTGGGAGTCAACTTGGTGGTCTGCACTGCTTGATGTGGTCAGGTGAGTGGTCTGACGGACAAAACCACAACATTTACATAGGCCAATATGAGGACTGCAGTCTGCAACGCATAAACAGTATTGTTTACATTGTAACAGTGGTGTGATGGATCCTAGTGACAAATTGATGCAGTTGTTAGTGTATTCCTCGCCTCCCGCTTCTTTGTTCGTAAATGAGAATGTTTGTTTGGCAGAGATTCGAGCATGACTGTTTGTTTGTTGTTTAGCACCACGCTCAACAATATTCCAGATGTATTACTGTAAATAATGGTGTCTGGGCCAGACAATCCATTGACTGATATTAATCAACGACGACGGAGAACAATGAACCAAGTTACCGAACCTGATCAACCCGTGAAGACCCGGGTTAGAAAAAGTCTTCAGCAACTCATGCTTGTCGTAAGAGGCGAGGAACGGGATCGGATGGTTAGGCTCGCAGACATGGTTGATGCATGTCATCGTATCCCAGATGCGAAGATCGATGCTCATAATATCAGTCACTGAATTGTCTGGTCCAGACTCGATTATTAACAGACCGCCGTCATAAAGTTGTCTTATTATTATTATTATTATTATTATTATTACTTCATAAAATTGTGATAATGTTTCATTTAGCTAAAGTCAAAAGTATGAAAACTTTCATTAGGATGCACGATACGCTTGCGTCACAATACTCAGGTGTTCATGGTATCCATGGTGTCTGAGGTGTCCAAGGCGTCGCGGAAGCAACTGAACATCTGTTATCAAAAATATTTAAACAAATATATTTATAGATTTGAAAACGGATTTACGGTAACAGACCTGATATTGGCGGGCACATGGATGCCGTGCCATCAATGCTGGCCGCTGCCATGCTGTATATCTGTGGACGTTTAGCCTAACGTGGAGCTAAAGTCGAAATAGAGAGGCGTACAGTGTTGACTGGGTGTAAAGATGGCGACAGTCCCTCACTATTCACGCCATCAGTTCCGGGAGCTTGGAAAGGAAATTCATAGAAGGGAATGTTTGTGTGATGTGATTGACGTGACCTCGTTAGCTTCCATGTCAGTGTGGACACATGTATTACTGTAAGTGCGTTACATGATATTTATTTGGGATTAGGGGTTACACACAGTATACGTCTTTAAATCCAAATAGTAAGTGGTAGAAAGAATGTTGATACGTCCGAACTTCATTATCTTAAAACCGTGTTTCGCCAATAACAGAATCCGCTTTGAACAGCAAATTCACTCATCACGGCGATTCAGCTTAATGTGTGGGAGTGTATGTGTGCTCGCGCGTGTGTGTGTTTGTGTGTGTGCGTGTGTGGCGGTGTACATGTGTGTGTGTTTGGAGGATTGTGGCGGTGTATGTGTGTGCGTGAAGGAGAGTGGAGGCGAATGTGTCTGCGTGTGTGTGGGTGTGGGGGAGATTGGGGGTGTGTATGTGTGTATGGAGGAGGGTGGATTTGTGTGTGTGTGTGTGTGTTTGTGTGTGTGTGGCGTAGAGTGAGGGTGTATATGTGTGTGTGTGGAGGAGGGTAGCGGTGTGTCTTACTAACCTTTAATAATGTTAATGCATCGTAAATAATTAAATGACCAGGTGATTACACGAGGGAACATTTGTTTCAGCTTGTATTGAATAAATATAGGCTGATAAAGGTTGCACGAAGGGATGGTGGGTACCTGAAATCATTAATCGTTCTCTCGTCTTGACGCATATTCAGGTTTATACATTGGTACAATGTGTCAAACGTGTTTCCGGTCGTGTTATTGTTTGATAACTCTCAGAACGGCATGAAACTCTTCTCCCTCACTAACTCACTCAGATGACGAAAGTAGAAAATATCTAAAGACGTACCAGTGTTAACAATACAACACTGTCACAATAAGTACAAGTTTTGTTTGTTGTTTAACGCCGCACTCAGAAATAATCCAGCTACATGACGGCGATCTGTAAGTAATAGAGTCTGGGCCAGACAATCCAGGGATTGACATCATGAACATCGATCTTCGCAATTGGGATACGATGACATGCATCAACCAAGTCAGCGAACCTGACCACCCGATCCTGTTAGTCGCCTCTTACGTCAAGCAAAACATGGGTTGATGAAAACAATTTTGCAATATTTACGAATCAGCATCAATATATTTCTATTGTAGACCAACATATACAATAGAGACCAGTGGCTAAATGTCCCGAACTTCTATATATCAATAGAGACCAGTGGCTAAATGTCCCGCACTTCTATATATCAATAGAGACCAGTGGCTAAATGTCCCAAACTTCTATATATCAATAGAGACCAGTGGCTAAATGTCCCGAACTTCTATATATCAATAGAGACCAGTGGCTAAATGTCCCGAACTTCTATATATACAATAGAGACCAGTGGCTAAATGTCCCGAACTTCTATATATCAATAGAGACCAGTGGCTAAATGTCCCGAACTTCTATATATCAATAGAGACCAGTGGCTAAATGTCCCGAACTTCTATATATCAATAGAGACCAGTGGCTAAATGTCCCGAACTTCTATATATCAATAGAGACCAGTGGCTAAATGTCCCGCACTTCTATATATCAATAGAGACCAGTGGCTAAATGTCCCGCACTTCTATATATCAATAGAGACCAGTGGCTAAATGTCCCGCACTTCTATATATCAACAGAGACCAGTGGCTAAATGTCCCGCACTTCTATATATCAATAGAGACCAGTGGCTAAATGTCCCGCACTTCTATATATCAATAGAGACCAGTGGCTAAATGTCCCGCACTTCTATATATCAACAGAGACCAGTGGCTAAATGTCCCGCACTTCTATATATCAATAATAGGTTCAATACATGCCGATACATCACAGGACAATCCGGGGTTTGACTATTTCTGTTTTCAACAGGTCCGAACATGACCTTTATGTCTTATCGTTAAACATGCATGTTTCATGAAGTTCTACTTTTAAAATCTCGTACATTTCACATGAACTCTCGTAGTGACACGGGCAAAAGGACATATGAAACACACACCATGTGAAACACTGTCGAGCCGACCAGAAACACAGAACAAAGACAATTGAGATCTAGAAATCGATGAGACGTTATGTAGAACTGAAATTGTGACGTTCCGTGGCAGTGAATCATCCCACAATGCATATATTTTTCAGTCAGAGCTTCAAGACATATGCAATATACTTTTTCTCTGAAACGTGGTCGCAATTTATTGCTCTGAGAAGCACCCCCAACCCCCAACCCACACACACACACCAGTTCATCGGTTGTAAGTTTTGAATACGTGACATTGCGAGCGGATGCACATCCCTGAATTACCAGCTGACGCAAGTCGATTGTCTTCCTCACGATCCGGAAGCAGGGGCCGGGAGGATGTCGTGGAGGATGCACACATAGGCCCTGTCCCACCAATATACACAAACACAAAGGAGGATACGTGGGTTGAACACAAGGCATGAATGTGCAACTTTTATCATACCTCAAAGTGCATGGACATTTGTAACTCTGGAAACAGAGATAAGCTTTAGTTTAAATAATGTGTTCCACTCCCAAAGAGGCGTGGAATACAGGCCACAACTCACAGTAACTGTTCCTTAAACAGACATACACATGCGCACGCACATACATCCAGGCACTCGGCACACACAGTGGATTAAACGTCAACACAACACGATAATATTGGTGTATACTTTAATTAAAGTACATATATATTTGGTTGTGCGATAAATAAAATATAAGGAAGAAATTTGCGATGAAACATGATATACAATATAGAATATGTATATGGACCTCGAGTCCCTGGAATATGTTTCGTTGTTTACATGATAGAGATAGGCAGGGGTATGAAGTTATAAATCAACAACGAAATAAAATAGCAGGAGTGAATCAACCTTGGAGACTGTATGGAGTCATGGAGCGGTTGGAAACATTTGACAGTTACTTGAATAATACGCTTCATATTCGCATCATTTATATATAGAACTATCAGATCTGAAGGTTCGACGCACGTTATGACAAACTACGTCCATATCAGAATACAAACTGTAAACAATTTGCAGTGAATCACATGTGGTCCATGTACATCAATGTCATTTCAGTCCAAATGCGATGTAGCATTCACGATGCGTCAAGCTGATTCACATCTACAAATAATATCATTTTACAACAATCATTTTAATTTTGAAATAACATGGAAATATAACATGAAAAATCTTTACAAGATATACTTCTATACGTCATTTTGTAGTACTAGTTGAGTGTTTAAGTGTTCAAGGCAAATAGTCTCGTCTGGTTTATCGGCGTGTTATTATGATTGTTTGTTTGTTTGTTTGTTTATATTATTTAACGCCGCAATCAGCAATAATCCAGTTATATGACGGCGGTCTGTATATAATCGTGTCTGGACCAGACAGCCCAATCATTGACATTAGAGCATTTATCCAATTAATTGGGATACGATGACATACATCAACCAAGTCAGCGAGCCTGGCCACCCGATCCCGTTAGTCACCTCTTACAAGTCGCCCTTTACGGCTAGCATGGGTTGCTGAAGACCTATTCTATCCCTGATCTTCACGGGTAGTGTGTACACTATCATGTCGGCGAGTTGTTTCATATAATTTTCAACGCTATTTTATTTTGTACGCCCAATGGAATCTGTTTCGGCGTGTGTCGAGACTGCATGGTTAGTCGCTGGCGTTGACGTTTTTGTATTAACAGTGTGTTATTTAATAACACGATCGTGTCGGAGCGTTCATGTATACATGTTTACAAGACGGACTTTCTATAGCAAGACAATTGCCACTTGTCTCGTCTCATGTTATTTCAACTTCTTTTCTCTACCGTGTTAAATCTATACACACTCATATAACACTGTTTAAAATAAGCACTGTGAGTAAATTACATATGGAAGCATAACAATGATGTTACCATGGCAACAACATACAGCAACAGCATTGTAAAATATAAAGTGTCAGCAATAATAACAAGTCATAATGTTATGTGACAGGCTCTTCTAGGTACATCTTCCGCGGTAAGGCCGAACTGGTGTGATAGCGCGATGGCACACATCTACATCAGTACGGAAATTGGAACAGCCTCCTGGCCTTTGTCGTTAGGAAATGTCCGTGAAGATCAACTCTCCATGAGCTCCAGGACGTGCTCGAGCTTCTCGCTCAGTTTCAATCTGCTAGTGTCCTTATTTTCTTCCAAATCCGATAAAACCTGAAATATAATTTACCATGAATAAATAATAACTCAACAGTTTGATAAGCACGGGAGACACTGGGACGGAAATCTTTGCGAACAGATTATTGTTATCTATCTATCGTTATAGTAGTTATCTATTCTCAGTCATAAAAAAATACCAAGGCTCGAATGAAAAAAAGATATAAATAAATGAATGAATCTATGACATATTGAAACAAATATTTTCCCATCGGCCTCCATCAGTTATAAAAATAAAATGAACCCACCTCATCTTTGAATTTGGCAATAACAAGAAACAGCTCATAGAACACGGCTATTTTGTTCAGGTTGAAGCTCTGCATCTGAAAGATATATTTCAAGATAATTCTGTTTTCAAATAGAATTTAAAATCTTTATTTCCATATGTTTTTTATAATAATTATGATTGTTATTTATAAAAATAGTGTTTTTACAATAAATATTATTTTGCTTATTATCAGTATTAGTGTCAGTATTAGTATAATTATATACTATTATTGAGTAGATGCTTATAGAAGTCCATCATTTCTCAAATATATCTTTTTTGCTGATGTGAGGAGGCGTACAATAAAGACCACAATTACAAAGACGACCAGGCTTGACATGGTCAGCACGACTACCCAGAGAGAATATAAACTCCACGCTGTCTCATGGTATCTAAAAGCATCAATATCAATTTCTTTCTGTCATGGTTAAACTAAATTTATTACATCATTTCTTTATCAGTTAGCATTGCGTCATTAATTAAACGTGCGTAGTATTTCCGAACGCTTGATGGGGTAGGTTTTCTTACTGTGTTTAACTAACGTTCGAGGCAGTTAGATTTTACCCCGAACTGGTGACGTACGTCGTGTCTCAATCTTACCATAAGAACTGAAAAACAACTTTAAACCAAAACCATAATGTAGCTTAAAATTCAAATGTGGTACAAAGTCATTCGAATACTCTACTGTGACACCAGCCTCGTTATAGCGCCGACGTGCTGTGCGACAACTGACTATTTATCGCTTAGATATGTGTATGTTTCCAAAGTATTGAGTCATAAACAAGTGGTGATTTGTATTGAAAATGACACATAATTAACTGATCATATATCACTATGAAAGAAAAGTCCGATTCAAATTTGACAAAATGTTGTAAGACTGATAAATATAAATTTCACTGCATCGATATATTAAAAAACACAAAAATACGACTATATCTTAACCAAATGTCTTTATAATATGACTGGTAGAAATCATCCGACAACGTAAATTAAATGGTGCGTCACACGGGGCTGATCAAGTAACTCTATGCATGGCCATATCAACGCCTGTGGTAAAGTTTCAGACGTGCTTATGAAATATTCAGAGAAGCGACATGGAGCTGGGCACCAAACAACACCAGATAGTGCACCTCTTTACAATGTGACTCTGAAAGGGAGACTGTGTAGAACCCGGTCGTTCCAAAGGCCTCAAAGCCATAGATAAATATATACTCAAACTAATATACGTTTATTTCCAGTTACCTATCTACGATTATTCAATAGATTTTTAAAATAAACACAGCTACAAAAGCAACATTTTTGTGTAAATATTTAGTACAGCCTAGACCACAGCAACCACTTACAACTATTCTCTAATGAAGACGATAGTAAAGTCGCTGTAAATCTTTCTTTTTTTATTGTACATCATTATTAATCTAATGTAGCATTAACCTCACACACCCACAACCCTCCCGCTCTAGAGACGCACCCACATTTTGTTATGCCAGTTGAAATCTAATGATATTAAAATACATTAAGTTACGTTTACTTTTATTTCGACAGATCCAATCTAATTTGTTGACAACAAATCATTGTATTATAGCATATGGGAGTCACCTTAGATTGAAAGAGTAAAATATCATTAGGAGTTGTGAATACTGGTATCAGTTTCTGAATATATGCAAGCAAGGGTTAATTATAAATAATGATAATACAACTTAAATGCCAAAAACTATCTGACGTGTACAAGGTAAATGAAATGTATATATCAGCTTGGCTCGTTCAGAAACATAACTGAAACGGCGATAGCTTTGATAGAATTATATCCCGGAATGCGTTCTTCAATATGTTGTTCGAGGCAATTGTTGGAATTCTACAGCGGCATCATGTTTACGGAGCAATATTATTGTCATGTACCTTAGCGTCAAAATATAAGGTTTATTCATATCAAGAAAAAAATGATTACAGTGATATATATTTAAAACCTGTATCATGTACACTAATACTATTATAATTATTGTTATGCATAATCACAAGAAAACACTTCTTTGTTTCATAACATGAGTTATCGACATTGTATTTTTCGTAATATATGTTTTTGTAGTAGGGGTTCGTTTTCGTTGTATTTTTACTGATATCCCGACATCAAGCTTACCGCGTCATATCAGCCTCTTATGGTGGTTAGTATCAAATGTTATGCTGTGCATAAGGGTGTAGAGATGCGCATATCAGTTGTGTCAAAAATATCCATAAAATTCTTAACAATATTGGGGTTTTGTATATTTTGAAATTGCTTTCGTTGGAAATTGTTGGAATTTAGTCCGATATACTAATGTTCTTCCCACAAAGCTGAGCATTGAACATTATGCCTGCTGAACCATTGGGCCATGGCTTCCCAGAACCGACTCGTGTCTCATGTGTCTTACATAGGTGAGTTTGTGCATCTCTTTAGCCATGTCCCTTTCGTCCACAGCAGGGGCCGAACTGACCCCACGGTGGAAGGATTTGACCACCGCCCGGTAGTCGTCAAGGTCTTTGAAGAACAGCAGTTTGTGAGGGGATGAATTCTGCAAGAAATAAACAAACGGATTATACAAAAATGTATTACTGTTACTGTGAATATTATTATTATTATTATTATTATTATTATTATTATTATTATAGGTCTCTATGGAAACCCAAACTGGTAGTGTTATAACCATAATAATCGGGAAATACAGTATCACACATACAGATCGGGGCAGGAGGATTCACCATGGGCAATCAATGGAATCTTTTATTCAACAATATCATTCTCCATTCTGATATTTTTCTCATTCTGAAGTCCATGATTTTTTTTTATTACACAACACATTTCCGTCTTCTAATTTGTTTTCCAATGCTTGTTGGTTTTGATTAAATGAAAATATTCCGAAGTCAAGGTGCACGACTAGATTCATCACTGCTATATATTATATGTGAAATATCGAACCTTTTAACGATTTTACAAGTAATTCATCACAAAGTATGACTTCAAAGTTAAATATATCTACATCTAAATGCAGTTCAGTTTATAACGCCAAAACTATTGGTGTCTATTCTCATCTATATGATTAGCTATATCTGCGTCTCTGTCACTAAAACACACAGCCAGTGGACGTAACTGATCCCAGGCCCCACGCTGGCGCATTACTTGTACATCTAGCCCACGACAATGTTTCTCGTCATATTTAACATAGGGCTTGATTGGGCGTAATTTTATTTTCAGTTTCTGTTTCCACTTCTTAACCACGCCGTATTCAAAACCCCACAACCTTTCGTATTTTGAATTTCACGAACTGCGGTCCTAGCCGTCAGTCATAAATAAGAGCAACTTCGGCCAATTATTGTAAAAATGCGGAACCGTACCCTTATTTATCATGTAATAATAAATAAGAAGATTTTGGGGACGGTGATGAGAGATTATAGTTTTTAGCGGTTTTACATTTAATTCAGAAACGTCAGTGTTATATTGAGGGTGTTGAGTCCTTCACCTTCGAGAGCATTTGAGGGGGTGTGAAGCTATCAATGAAGGTGCTGGCCACGATGTCCAGCGAGGGTTGCAAATACTCCGGGGTGTCGATGTCAAACACTATGTTTGGGCGAGACAGCAGCCGGCCCCAGAAGCGGACAGGGTAGCTGGAACAGAATTGTCATATATTTACAGTGTGTAAGGCAGAGTGGCATATAGAAAACAAATAATTCTGTTTGTGTGTAAGTCGTGACTTCAGGGGGGTTGTATGTTTACGAAGTCATCTAGTTCATTGAATTTCCGCAATTCTAGATAATTGATCAAAATGAATTTGAAATTTTGAAGGAACAAGAACTGACTAATTGTCTCATTTGAAAGCTTCGTGATTCTACACAGTTGAGGGGAAACGCCCATACAATAATTCAACACAATGGCTCAGCTGTATCAGAGTAGATTTCGAAACAAATGTTTCAGATCAAATATGACCCATGGTACTTTAGACAGATCACTAGACAAGCGGAACAAAGACGGCGCTACCCTCATCATACAGTTTCAACTTGCAGATTCTTACGGTCAAGAAAACAAAATAATTAAATATTTGTTCTCAAATTGTCGCTTTACGATTTTTTCACAATTTAACGAAATACTTCAAAGGTCCTTGAATCCCTACACACGGTCTCACACTGCAAGCTTGGTGTCTGGACAGGCGGATGGGAATGGGCGTGCTCTCACTGCCGAGACGGGGGAGTCATGCATGGAGCTGCGCATAACCGCAGATGTCGTGCACGTTGCCAGATATTTAAAAAAAAAAAATGATTTGTTTTTGTCCTTCTTTTCGCATAATGAGAGGAACTATTATTTCTTAAGTTGAAGTAGAGATATCATCTCAATATCTTCTCAATTTGGTTCAAACACGATGTAAAACGAACAACACGTATCTTGCCAAATATGTACTGAAATTATCTGCCTTTAAAAAAAAAATTAGCCACAGACAATGCTCAAACATGATTAACGTCCAATAACAACTCACATTTCCAACAAAACACAATATGTAAAAAGGATTCTAATATTATTTTAACTTTTCGATGTGTTTAGATAAATTTCACACGGGATGTTCGGGCGCAAACAATGGGAGGGAATGCATTTTCATAGACGGTAAAACGTGGATCATTCTTGTAAGAGTTACCTCCCATGAAATGACTGAATCAATACCGAGTGGTCTGAACACAGTCAACCGGGTGAAAACACCCGAGCCTCGCATATATACCTATTTTCCATTCAAACATTACGGACTATTTCAAATAGTTGAGAAGCCTTGTCCTGACGCATATTAAAGATACATCAATCTGGTTATTAGTATACAAATAATTACTCTTGATGACGTCAATATGCGAAAAGGACCCGACCCCTTCGGTCCGGTCAGGCCACCTCAGGGGTCCGGTCCGGTCACGACGCCGAAGGGGTCGGGTCTACGAGTTCTTCTTTTCTCATATTGACCTCATCAAGAGTAATTATTCGTTTCGTTATACCGAAATTCACAGTAAAGTTTATGAAGCATTTAAAGCGTCCCCCATTACAGTAACTAAGCTGCGAACTGTAAAATGTTAATATACCAGACGCCATCTTGTTTTCTAGCAGACGAGTACTGTTTCGCCACGTGGTACGGATTAACCTATGGAATTGCAAGATTCTGAATAGGGGTAGATAACGAAAGATATATGGTTTCAGTTTAGTTGTAGCAACTACAACAATAAGCCAGTTATGTCACGGGGGCCTGTACATGATCGAGTATGAACTTATACAAGATACTCACTTTAATCCTATAGTATGATGAGTATGGTATGATGGGGATAGTGGCCGGCTGATGGCTTTAGAAACATGTGCGTGATATGTTTATGGAATATTGTCAAATGCATGTAAACAACAACAATAATAATAGTAATTGTTCCAGTTAATGTAAAAAAAAAGATTGCACGGTAAAACAACTAGTTAATGCTGTGTTAGTGTTCTGATTCTGATTCTGGTTCTGGTACCACTACTACTAGTACTAATACTACTACTACTACTACTACTACTAGTACTGCTACTACTACTACTACTGCATTGTTTATATCAATAATAAAACTCAAACGAGTTTTATTATTCGAACATGTACTGACGTTCATTATTTGTTTCACTATTGAAAACATGCTTTGAGTTGAACGCCTTATAGCCATAGTGTAAACTAAGCACAACTTAAAAAATTGTAGATTTTAAAACAGTAAACAAGCAAAACGAATACATTGATGTTTGAACAGCCAAATAACAGACACAGAAATAGTGTGTTTATTGTCCAGTTTCTCCTCTGTCCCTATCTTCAGACCTGAACCAGTTAGAGACAAAATGGTAGCCGCGGGTTCCAGGCCGAGCTAAGCACGTACATGACGAAAGCGTAGATGAATAAAAGAATTTCAGCTGGTATCTGCATTGGAATATCCTCTCTACACATCCCCAAACTGTTAAAATATCCACATGTTTGTTAGTTTTGTTTGTTTGTTTATTTGTTGTTTAACGCCGCACTCAGAAATATTCCAGCAATATGACGGCGGTCTGTAAATAATCGAGTCTGGACCAGACAATCCAGTGATTGATATCATGAGAATCCATCCATGCAATTGGGATGCGGTGACATGTATCTCGTTAGGCGCCTCTTACGTCAAGTAGAGTCGCCTGTCACGACAGGCATGGGTCGCGGAAGACCTATTCTAACCCGGATCTTCAGGGGTCATCTGCATGTAGATGTGTAAGTTCTCAAAGGGTACACTGCGCTACCTGTTGTTCTTCCAAGACACGAGAGTGTCCTGGTCCACGTCATGCCGCAGGGCCAGTCCCTCTAGTACACAGAACAGGTACTTCACACACAGTGGGACGTCCTTCTTGTCCAGCGCGGAGTCGATGACGTCATCCACAAACTTCTTGACATTTATCTTGGATAGAGAGACATGAACAGATTATAATTAGCCTGTTTCTGGTTATATAGCGGTGGGTAACCTAGTGGTTAATGTGTTGGCTCGTCACGCGGAAGAGCTGGGTTCAGTTGTATATGTGTCAAGCCCATTCGTGCATCCCCGCCACCCCCCTCCCCACACCCACGCCTGCCGTCCATCGACGTTAAAAGTGGAGTAAAACACAACTCAATCCTTCGTTGGAATGACTGAGTGTTGTTTTACGTCAGCAAGCTATATACCAGCTTTATCACGACTGGATATTCCGAGTCTGGACCAGACACACCAGCGGTTGACTGCTATGAGCCACACCACCCGGTACAATGACATGCAGGCAGCCAGGTCCTACATTGTGACCACCCGATCCTCATTTGTCAGTTTCAAGTGCAAGATTGAGACACTGAGGGACATTCTGATCGGGCACCCACCAGGCGATTCAATGACAAAACTGTGTTTTGACTCTCGAATTCGTTTGAGTTGTATATCAGATAAGCCTCTCGAAGGATTGGAAATCTATTCTGCGGTTAGTAGCTCAATGCTTTAGGTAATGAGCGTAAATCTAAATATGCTTGGAGTTTATACTATGTGCTGTGTGGTGAGTGACTGCATGTGCAGGGGTGTCAAACCCATACATAACGAAACAAGCAACTGGACTTTTCTGACTCATGGACAGGCTACTATCCCACAAAGTATTGATAACACTAGTGATATTCAATATAAAGCGTCAACGCCAGAGAATATCCAGCTTCGATTTTCTGCCGAAATAGATTCCATCGGGCAAAAAGGCAAAATAGCAGAGACATTTATATGAATGGATGACTGAAAATCAGTGATCACACCAAGTTTTCACGAAAAGGGTAAGCATGTCCTGCCCTACCGGTAGCACCCGCCACACATTTTGTATATAAAGTAAGTGTTTGTTGTCTGACGCCGCACAGCTGTACAGCTGCCGTGCATCTGCGACCTGTCAACAAACCAGGCAATCAAGCGATCGATGTACCAGAAACAATATCCAGTGACACGATAGCGAATTTGCAGATTAAACTGTAAATTGTACTCACGATGGAGTCCAAAACGAGCATGCTATATATTTTTCACCAAAAAAGTCCATAATTTTCAGTGCCAGTTCTGCAGTTTAGCTGCAAAGCCATTGTCTCAAATGGGTTCCAAAAAACAAGTGTGAATCAAGAACAGTAGCTCTTGTAAGTTTAATTACAGTTGATGACACAGTGTATGTGATCTGATGATATATAATAACCACGTGCTACCTTGGCCTGTAGCAGCTTGTGTAGGTGGGCCTCCGGCAGTATCCGGGTCTTCCCTTGGTCCTCCTCATCCGGCTTCACCTGGGGGATGAAAACAACCACGTCATTATTTCTTAGAGATTCCGGTGACAATATTATACGTTCGCTTCAAACACTGACTCGCGGACGCTTGACAAAGACGGTCCAAAATACAATGGTATAAAATATTGCTGTATAATACTAGTTTAAGTCTTTACTAAGCACTGAAATGAGAACAATGTACGAATTTGAAACCCAGTTCATGTTATTAGGGTATATTCATTTACCCGATTCATAGATCATTAACAGTTAAGCCACCAAAAACAGTTGACCATCCCTAACCCATTTGTATTCCTGTGTGGTTTGCCACAGACAAATGAGGTTTATAGATGGGATTAAAGGAACACGTGTGTGAGGGCAATGTTTGTATTATTTGTTTTACGGACAAAAAATGTTCTTGTCGAGTTTCAAATATCATCAACAAAATAAAAATCCAAAAGTATATGGTAGTTTGTTTGTTTGTTGTTTAACGCTGCAGTCAGCAATATTCTAGCTGTATGACGGCGGTCTGTAAATAATCGAGTGTGAACCAGACAATTCAGTGATTAAAATCATGAGCATCGATCAACGTAAGCGGGATACGAAGACACACATAAACCAAGTCAGCGAGTCTGACCCTCCGATCCCGTTAGTCGCCTTTTACAACAAGCATGATTTGCTGAAGACCAAATCTAACCCGGATCTTCTCAGGTACTATATGGAGGCCAATGGGTGAGATGGTTTAATGGCCGCTGTGAACAGTATTGCAGTTACACCAGCCTAATGTAGGAGCAAAACCCTAGCCGTTTACCAAGTTTGTGAAACTCACGAGCACGGGTAGGGTTCTGACAAATTTAAATGCGGGTTTTAAATATCATAAAAACCCAAGTGTTTCATCTAACTTATAACGCATAATACGAAACATTTATCAACACTTTTCCGTTTTCAACATACTTTCCATGAACCTTAGGAAACGGGCGTAAAATATCTGTTGATGGCATACGGTACTTGAAAAAGACATTCTTTTAATAAAAGCCTTGTGATTTATCAGCGCCCCTGTAGCCTAGTGCTGGTGCTACACTAACTGGGCTGCAGATACGAAGGTTGCGTGTTTGATCTTCGGGAGTATAAAGAAAACATTTGTCATTTGACTTTACCGTTCATAACATTGTGTTCAAATGCAAAATACATTTCTAAATTTCTAAACTTCTATTTGATTCGAACCGCATTGGTAATCATAGGGGACTATGCACAACTCCACCACCCGGAACTTACCAAGTGGTATCTGATGGCGTCTACTCTACTACTTCCTCCCTTCTCCTCTTCCTCTTCCTCGTCTTCAACGAGAAGTTGTACCTCGCTATGAGTTAGCTGTTGTTGCTGAATATTCTTGTAGTTCACTGAAACAGGGCGGGGAACGAGGTTTCAAGTAACTTCAAAGGAGGTGGTCTGTCGAATATCATTGGCCTAAAAATAAACTACTGCCTCTCTAACTCGAAACCCTTTGTATTTCATCAACAGATACGGAATGACGGTTGTATTCAATCACCCGGACACTATACTCTCTTTGTGTTTGGCTTTGGCATATACAGCTAATAAAAGTTGAGGGCCACCCGATTCTTTCCTATTACAAAGTTCATCTGTATTGACATGACATGACAGATAACTATAGTAAAATAAAAGAAACGGGTGCTTCTTAACTTAGGCATAAAATATTAGCTGTAGTATTATGAGAGAATTGGGTGGTCCTCAACTTATTTTTAGTAGTATATTTTTCTCTAATCAGTGCCACATGCCTACTGTCTTTTGGTGCAACTGAAGGATTTGGCCAAGAGTTGTTATACAGAGTTTTTCACGTAGCCCTTTGGTACATTTGGGTCGAGGTGTCTTCCATTATTAAAACAGTTAATATATCAAGAGGAACGCTATTTACTAACTGCTGACACCAATCATTATCTGCCAAGTGGTCTGAACGACATCATGAATACTAGCGCCTGTTGAATAGTTGCGAAAAAGGATACAACACATGAAGGCACACCGTGTTGAAACCCGTGAAGATCCGGGTCTTCAGCAACCCATGCCTCGCGTAAGGGGCTGGACGCGAAAGACGCTAAAAGTAGTTGTTGTTACCCTGCCTGGCGCTCGGCATTAAGCTGATAAAACAAGGACAGGTCGGCTCGGTGTCAGTATACTGTGTCGGAGTCGGGCATTCCTGTTAAACTGCGGCATGATACCTCTACGCACGCAAGCATGCACACGTTATTGCACATCGCTATGTAAGTGCAATAATCTTGAACGCAACGTTAAACCCCATTTCATATCACCTTCACCTGACCGTATTACTAAAGTGGCAATTAACAGGATCGAGTGGTCTGGCTCGCTGATTTGGTTGATGAATGTCATCGTATCCCAATTGGATTCGATTATTTACAGACCGCCGTCGTATAGCTGTAATATTGCTGAGTGCGGCGTAAAGCAACAAATCAACAAGCCTTACAGAAACTGCCTCATAAAGAAGCTCGGATATAACGTCACTGTAGCAAATACACACGCTTTTAAGAAACAAGTCAGCACTTTATACATATTATATATTTGGGAATGTTGCCCTATGATGTTATCACGGCTTGACATGCAGGGGTGCGCAACTGGTACCGAGTAGACAGACAGTGGAGCAATACTTGTATACCGTATCGGTCTTCCTCCTCTTCTGTCGTGTGTTTATTCAGGAGCTCGACGAGCGAACCGTCAGTGACGTGATAGTCTGACAACGTCATAAGCTTGACGTGATTCTCGTCGGCGGCAGGGCACGTGTCTTCCTCTTTGAGTATCAACTTCCCCTGGTTGCCAGATAGCCATTCTAGTCAACAAAATCAGAGCAAATGAACATCTTTCTGAAAGCCCCCTCGACCCACAAATGTAATGTACTTTTTGCATCAAATTGCGTTCGATTATTAAAATTCAGATAACTATCAAGTAATTTCCGCTATAAGCCCGTTGTCACATCTTGTGACTAAAATGAATTTGGTGTCAGTTTTTTGCATCAAATTGCGTTCGATTATTAAAATTCAGATAACTATCAAGTAATTTCCGCTATAAGCCCGTTGTCACATCTTGTGACTAAAATGAATTTGGTGTCAGTTTACGTAAGGTTTACAATGTGATAATCCTTCCTACATAGACATGAACGTGACTATATATTGCAGGACTAATTATTCATTAGTCAATCGTATGAAGGCTCACGTTATCCACCTAGAAACGCCTAACTTTAAAGAAGTTCCCCCAACTTTAACAATAATGTCAGTTCAAGGAATGTGTCATTGAGAAACAAAACAATTCGAGTAATTCTCAGCAGAATGATGTTTTGGAGTGGAGGCTTTGATAAGTACAATATGTAAACCGATGGGTTTTTTCTTTATCAAGAGTGAGTATGAAGTAACAAGCATTATTGAATCATGCTGAATGAGCTGATATTGAGTCACGCCGAAGCATAATCAGTTGAATCAACCATGTGTATTTTTATCTGTACAATATATCCAGGAATCAACCATGTGTATTGTTAACTGTACAGTATACTCATGAATCAATCATGTGTATTGTTATCTGTACAATATACCCAAGAATCAATCATGTGTATTGTTATCTTACACTATACCAACGAATCAATCATGTGTATTGTTAACTGTACAGTATACTCATGAATCAATCATGTGTATTGTTATATGTACAGTATACTCATGAATCAATTATGTGTATTGTTAACTGTACAGTATACTCATGAATCAATCATGTGTATTGTTATATGTACAGTATACTCATGAATCAATCATGTGTATTGTCATCTGTACAATATACCCACGAATCAATCATGTGTATTGTTATCTTACACTATACCCACGAATCAACCATGTGTATTGTTATCTGTACAATATACCCAGGAATCAATCATGTGTATTGTCATCTGTACAATATACTCATGAATCAATCATGTGTATTAACGTCATATGACTGCATGGCGTGTACGGCATGATATGGATCTGGCTTTGAGATTTTCCTAACATATCATCATCAATGTCATATCAAGTTCTGTTCCTTGTTGTATTAATGCGTAAACAACATATCCTATTACACTATCCCACTTGAAACCACCAACAGGAAACACCAGAGCTGCGAACTAAGACGCAACTGGCATGAGTTTCCTCCTGATAATCTAACACGGACCTAGTCGACCTTAACATCACATCTGTTGAAGAGGGATGATGATTCATATGGGACTTGTTGTTAACATGTCAGTACTTTTCAGCTGCAATACATTTCAATAAAACTGGCGACACAGATAATATAAACAAACACATAAACCGCAATTCCTACTTTGGGTGAGTTTTAGACACACGTCATCATTGTGACAAGGTAATTGCAGTTGTCTGTGCGGTTCCTGGGTTCGGTTCGTCACACCAGTGGTTGATAGCATGGGTAAGTAAACATGTAGACATCCGAGGGGTAAACATGGAATACTACGGAATACCAAAGGGGGCACCAGATGATCTAGTCTTCCTCGTACTAAGAAAGGGCAGATCTCCAGATTCATTTCAAGCCATTGATCATTTCCTTTCGTTATTCAAATTCCGCATTTGAACGTGTTCTTTTGGTAGTAAAAAAATTCTCCATATAAGTGTTTTTAAACCAAATGGTTAATTTTGTAAAATATATTTCATTAAATTTATGTTTCAGGCAACTTCTAATTTCCTTCCGTTCATGTGTTGCCACAATGGCGCATCAGCTGGCAACAGACAATAAGGTGCGGGGATTGTCTGTTGTGGGTGTGGCGACTAATACAAGAGGTAAGAGTTGTCTATTCCGGAATGCACTCGACTCAAGTAGCTTGTTCCGCCAAACATTAAAATGTTTAGATTCAACTTGACATAAGTATCTCTTGTTTTGTATATGAGAAATGGAAAGAGTTACACATTAAGTACATTCTGTCCATACATTAGTGTTTATTCGTGGTGAATTTTTATTTAAGTTCCTTTTTAAATTTCATGCTACGAACGCCTGTGCTGTGCCTCGTGGTCCGTCCTATACCTGGCGAAGGCACACTGCCGAGGGTTTTCTGGACTTGGCGCAGGGTCAGTCTATGTGCGTGTATGAGTTACGATGGCCGGTGCTCGGGTTATTTGTGGAACATGCTTAGGTGGACACAGTAGGAATACAAAAGTTTTTCACTTCAACTTGCAATACACTCACGCAAATCTATATCCGCCGAACGGGGCCGAATGGATGCCGGGTCCTTCTTATAGATGACCCCGAGACATTTGGCCTTGACCTGTGTTATTGTGTCACACTGCAGAACGGCGCAGGTCGTCGCAAACTCCCCTCCATTGATTTGCACTTTAAGAGTCTGTGAACAAAATACAACAAAGATTCTGTAAACAAAAACAATATTTTGTCAACATATTTGAGCAAGGTTTTATCAACCAAATATATTATACTCAAGATTCGATAAACAAAATACATTACAAGCAATATTCGGTAAACAAAAGTAAATTGCACTGAATATTATTCTAACCCGGATCTTCACAACGTAATAACTACTTGTACGTCATAAAGTAAAGGCCTCACTATCGATTGATCATTGTCAGTTTGGGTCAGCAGCAGTTGGTCATAGGCCAGTGTGGCCCTAGCTGCTCCAGTGACGGCGTCTATCGGGGCCTTCTCCATCACCGTCTGCATCGCCTTCACCAACATGATCAAAGCTGAACCGCCGCGACTCTGAAACAAACACGTGCAAGACACCACAGACGCAAAGACATTTATTTATAGCTTCTGACGTAATGATGCAAGGCCCTACCGTAATGGTCAAGTTGGCTCTCAGTGAATACCACGCTGGTCCACCGCAACCTTAACAAGGGTAAGTGTTCCGATTTTTTTTTTACATTTGCAACAGTGTATAATATAGCATAACATATTTTATAACACTTGGTAACCTAACCCTCAGCAGCATCGGCAGGGAGTCCCAGTATCTGCTCTGGGGTGGGTGTTCCATTCCCCAGCACAATGTGGGTAGCCCACACGCGGTTTATTCCGGGCATGGTGCTATAAACGGCGTAAAATCATACTCATTCATTCTAATACAAACTTCAAGACATAAGGACATTCACACTCGTTTCTCGGTCACACGGAACTGACACACAAAAGAGGCGCCACACGGGATTCCGAAGAAAACACCCTCTGTACTGAGTCATTTACGAAGCCCTCATCTTCTACACTGACAACTTACTTTCAAGAGATGCTGGTGCAGACACATCCCCAGCCACGTAGACGTGACAGTCTCCGTGATAGACTCGCACCTGCAATGTAATCAGTATGTGAGTGAGTAAAGTTTGTTTAACGTCGCACTAAGCAAATGTTCCAGTGAAATCACGGCGACCTATAAAAAAGTCAAGTCTGGTCCAGACAGACCATTGTTGATGTCATGAGGAAGGTACGATGACAGTCACTGAGCCTGACCTCATGATCCATTTCGCTGTGCAGAGTTGCGTCCCTTAGGCACACCAGAAACCTATGATTGAGAGTTCGAATCCCGGTTCGCCCCGATTATGTTTCTAGGTTTGTCAGCACAATACCAGTGCTCGTGAGTTTCACCAAAGTGGTAAACGTGCAATACCTGTATCACTTTGTCTTTCCTCCATCAAACTGACTATTTAGAATTGAACTGTTTCGAATTAGCCAAAACATTCTGCTTTAAATACCAATTTTGTGTCGAATGATGTTAGAAACGTAGTTCAAATAGTAGTAGTTTGTTTATTTTGATGAAATATATCCAAAAACAATTTCCTTCTAATGACTTTTCTAGGTGAGTGTTTCATAGAGTGCCCGTATGTAGTCACTATGGTTACGTGTACGGCGAAGTTATCTAATCGTTACCTTCGAAAGAGACTTTTGTGTTTCTTTCTTGCAATAGCATCAGGTACATACTGCTCCAGCAGTAATTTGGTCAGTCTGAAAAAATAGTATTCTGTTGATGGCTGTAATGATTTATGACTACAGCTAAATACAAAGAAATGTACACCGCATCAAGGTACAGGTGGCGTATACATAACTTATTTTCTTTTGTTTTCACTTAAGACAAGTCATAACATCAGATAACAGAAACCTTTCACAGCGAATGCCTTTACATAGTTAACTAGTTTCATAAGTCAGACAAGAACAACAAATACATGTTCATTGCATTGTTATTTCATTTTGGTAAATGTCTGGAATATTATATTTCTCAATCTACAAATTAAACAAAAATTATTAAATAAAAAAAAAGCTTACTGCGAGAAAAAGTCCATATTCTGTAACAGACATGCCGCGAGACACCCGGCGAAGGTTGATCTGAAATAGTTGTAATTTTAGCAATATAGCAAGCCACATTATAGTGAGGTGCTTCACACGGGTCTTTATCGTGACGACCCCTTCTGCTTTGCCCATCGGTATTTCTCCCTTCCATCAATACACATACGACAACATTCTGATGGTAAGACTGTGTGGATAAACTACGACTTCAGTGCCCTTCAATTTCAAGTATGATTTAAGTATGATTCAAGCATGATTCAAGTATGATTCAAGTGAGTATAATACGTATTTCCCTATATATGTTACGCTATGTTATATGATATTTTTTTCTGAAAGTTGGATGCGGATGAATTAAGAGTGAACCAGCCGTGATCACCCGATCCCGTTAATCGCCTCTTACGGCAAGCATGGGTTGCTGAAGACTTATTCTAATCCGGATCTTCACGCGAATGCCCTTATGTAAAAAGAGAACACTGTTTCTATGATCATCGAGACAAGACAAGGAGACTTTGAGTTGTTTGCACGTTTTCAGACTGTGAGTTTGAGTTGCTCAAACTTAGTGCTGTGAAGTACAGCTCATGAATATCACTCCCGAACTGAGTGGAATGCTAGTTTTGTCAGTGCTGGTTAGCGTGCTTACTTGTCGGACAGAGATAACGTCCTCTGATTTTCCAGGGTGTTAATGACGGTGATGACGAAGAACTTGTTCAAGAAGAGACTTTCCAGTTCCAGCATGGCAGTGTCTAGGGATGTCACGTCAACACAATCCTGAATTCCACAGAAACAGAATAATTAGTACAGTAAACACTGAACTGAACACAGGAGAAACAAAAAAATAAGTACAGTTAGCACTGTCTAAAACACCATTGAAACAGAATACCTAGTACAGTCAGCACTGTCTAAAACACCATTGTAACAGAATAACTCGTACAGTCAGCACTGTCTAAAACACCATTGTAACAGAATACCTAGTACAGTCAGCACTGTCTAAAACACCATTGTAACAGAATAACTAGTACAGTCAGCACTGTCTAAAACACCATTGTAACAGAATACCTAGTACAGTCAGCACTGTCTAAAACACCATTGTAACAGAATAACTAGTACAGTCAGCACTGTCTAAAACACCATTGTAACAGAATAACTCGTACAGTCAGCACTGTCTAAAACACCATTGTAACAGAATAACTCGTACAGTCAGCACTGTCTAAAACACCATTGTAACAGAATAACTAGTACAGTCAGCACTGTCTAAAACACCATTGTAACAGAATAACTAGTACAGTCAGCACTGTCTAAAACACCATTGTAACAGAATAACTCGTACAGTCAGCACTGTCTAAAACACCATTGTAACAGAATAACTCGTACAGTCAGCACTGTCTAAAACACCATTGTAACAGAATAACTAGTACAGTCAGCACTGTCTAAAACACCATTTTAACAGAATAACTCGTACAGTCAGCACTGTCTAAAACACCATTGTAACAGAATAACTAGTACAGTCAGCACTGTCTAAAACACCATTGAAACAGAATAACTAGTACAGTCAGCACTGTCTAAAACACCATTGTAACAGAATAACTCGTACAGTCGACACCGTCTCAATGACCACGAAAACAGAATATTTAGTAAACTTCACTTAGCAGTCTCAAAGCCCTGGATTGATTTAACTGCCACTCCATTATTTATAATAATTGTAAAGAGAATGACCGTCAAAATGCATCGTGCAGTCATTCCGCCGAATCTGACACCTTACCAAATAAACATACCTCTGGTGTAAAGGCTGCGGTCTAGGGGGTATGACAACAGCAGGAGGACTTAATGATGTGAACATTCTTGACAAATTAATTTATTCAAGTATATGGAGACATCTTGACAGCCCCGATGGATCAGACTGGAGGTACTCAGAACAGCAAGTCACGCAAGACGAAACAAAATATAACGCGGTTGTAACTGGATGAGCTGGGTGTTTATAAGAATAAGGAGACACAAGTTTTATCGATATCCTACTTACAATTTCAGGATATCTAGCCAGTTTGTGTGACGTCATCTCTGTGACGTCATCGGTTGGGAAGAGTATTTGGAAAGCGTAGACATTGAACTTGTTGTAAGGTAGGCCTGTCTCCACCAGCTCGCCTGTAATGTCGGTCATGTCTGTCTGAAGCTCAGCGAAGGCTGGTATAAAAGAAAATCATGTCAGCTTTGCTTCAACTCAAACCTCGCATGCACAGATACAGTTTTTTTGGAAAGGGGTGGGAGTGCACAACTTTCCAAGGTTGGGGTGCCAAACACGATCATACGAACTGTAAAGACCCGTCAGTACTGTCGATCCTACCCAATGTGCCGACCCGTCAGTACTGTCGATCCCACTCACTGTGCCGACCAGTCAGTACTGTCGATCCCACTCACTGTGCCGACCAGTCAGTACTGTCGATCCCACTCACTGTGCCGACCAGTCAGTACTGTCGATCCCACTCACTGTGCCGACCCGTCAGTACTGTCGATCCCACTCACTGTGCCGACCCGTCAGTACTGTCGATCCCACTCACTGTGCCGACCCGTCAGTACTGTCGATCCCACTCACTGTGCCTACCAGTCAGTACTGTCGATCATACTCACTGTGCCGACCCGTCAGTACTGTCGATCATACTCACCTTGCCGGAATTCGGTTTGCATCCGGAGCTCCATCTGCTCCATGTCGTCCTGCAATTTCTCTACCGCCAGTCGGCTCCGACGTCGTAGAAGGACGCCGATGATAACGAGGGCCAGGACGCCGAGTGCCAGGAAGCCGACGGTTATATACAAGTACAAGTGTACTTTGGAGGATGGGATATAACGCAGGTAGCCGACACGACGTTGTATATAACCCAGGCGTATCTGCACAACAATACCGCCATATGCAGGCGATCAAGATTCAACATACAAAAAATTGATGTGTGTGTGTGTGTTTGTGTTTGTGTGTATGTGTGTGAGAGAGAGGCGGGGGAGAGGGAGGGTGTGTGTGTGTGTGTGTGTGTGCGCGCGTGCGTGCGTGCGTGTGTGCGTGCGTGCGTGCGTGCGTGCGTGCATGTGAGTGTGTGAGTGAGTATGTTTTAGGCCGCTTTTGGCAATATTCCAGCAATATCACGGCGGGGGACACCAGAAATGGTCTTCACACATTGCATCCATGTCGGATGGGGGGGGGGGGGGGGGGGGGGGGGATCCAATACATATTATTTTTAGAACAGTAAACCATATTTTACTTTTAAACTGGCGTCAATTATCAGCACCATACTCGTGGGTTTTATCACTATTTCACCAGCCATTTACTCTCACCGTCACTGCGTCCGTGAAGAAGCCGGACTATAACTGGAATACTGTTCAACGCGGCGTTAAGTTCAACTCACTCTTTCCACAATGTTATAAGTGCAGCCCCTCACAAACCTGAACTTCAGGCTCCTCGGAATCGTCAGATATTGTGAGTGGGCGACTTTCCGGGGCCAGGCAGTGGATCTCAGTTCTGTACACCTTCCTGGAGAGTACGTCACAGCTATTCCTACCAACAGTCACGTGGAAGTCAGCTGCTGCTGCAGCTATATTGATTCGTTCCCCCTGCAAGTGGATATACACAGGTATAAAGGACGTGGATAAAGAGGTGCATGCGTGTGTGTGTTGTTTATTTACGGTGTTTGAAGTTTTCAGATGCCAAATATCACGAAAATGTGGGCGAATGGAAGTTATATCAGCCTATGACGGGCACCCCTTAATTATCAGAATGGTATCGCCCTCGCACTCAAAGCACATGCACAGGTGCATGAAGTGGCCAGGTCGTTGTGACTTTTCCGGGTGTTGACATCAGCAGCACAGCAATCAGGCAGGCAATCCAGGCGGATCTATCAGTGAAGTGTTCATGTATTTTATAACGTTGTGAAGATCCGGGTTAGAATAGTTCTTCAGCAACCCATGTTTTGTCGAAAGAGGTGACTATGCTTGTCGTATAAGTCGGCAAACGGGATCGGGTGGTCAGGTTCGCTGACTTGGTTTGATGGACAGATATATTGTGTCCAGTTGATTATAAATGCACAGTTAATAACAATAGTCCATTTGTATGGCGCTTTTCCTATGCTGAATCTCAGGCTCAAAGCGCATTAATATCCCCGGTCAATGGATCAATGTGCACTTGAATTTCATTCTCAACTCACTGGGGAGGGCACAACACAAGCTGCCTTTGAGGCGCTAGAATGTTAAAAGCCGACTCATCCTACCGGGTACCCATTCACTGCTGGGTGTATAGAGGCACATTTCGAACAAAGTCCCTTGTCCAAGGAGACACCACACGTTTTCACCGAAGAGCATAGCAAAGAAACATGTGTCTTATTATGTGTGTTCCTTTGTGTTTATTGACAGGTTTCACGACCACAGTGCGCAGCGACAGCTTTAAGACACGGAGAGGAATATAATTTTAGTCGATACCTGTGGCGGGGATATATTTATATGTCAGCCATAAATTTACAGACAGGAATAGGAGCGTTGTTGGTTGGCCTAATCAGAACAGTTTATTCTTTTTTAAACCACCAATGGCTGTGCTAGACCCGTGAAGATCCGGGAAGAAATAAGGCCTTCAGGAACTTGCAGTAAGAGGCGACCATGCTTGTAAAAGGCGACTAACGGGATCGGGTGGTCAGGCTCGCTGACTTGGTTGATCACTGGATTGTCTGGTCCAGACTCGATTATTTACTAAACCTCGTCATATAACTGGAATATTTCTGAGTGCGGCGTTTAACAACAAACAAACATTAAGTTTTCCTTCTGTGACTTCGTAACGATCGTATTTTATCTTGGGAAGGATACGAATTAGGCGTTCCTACAGTCAATCGCAATCACTGCCGGAATTGACTGAAACTCATTAAAACTATATATCAAACCAAATAATATTTGTGCTGATCGTAAGTCTACCTGCATTGACTTCCGCGAAGGGTCGCAACATTCAAATAAAGCGAATTATATCAGCATTGTCCGTTCGTTTGCGAAAGGTTGTGAGTTAGAAGGGGCTAATGAAACAAACACTCGTCACATTGTGCTTATTCAAATTTTAAAAAAAGTACATTAAACCCGCTCATCCAGCCTATTTATATTTTAACAGCTATGACAATAAATATAGTATATGTATCCTTTAAAGCAAGTGTGTCCTTGTTATAACATTAAACCTTTGAAGAGCATTGCAATTAAGTTGTTGGCAAAACGAGCACGTGCAGCTGGTGAAACTCGTAAAGCACGTGCTGTAACGTGCTCTCCTCGCGGAAATTACTTAGTTCGGGGATACTCCTGACACGTCTACGTGCTCTGATTCCTGCACACCTGTGCATGTGTGACACATGCTCTAACACCACGTATGACTTGCCTTTGGGCAGATGTTCAAATTAGAAACGCCTTAATAATAAAGAGATTCACATTTGCCACGTGCGTGATCATTTCCCATGTGCCAATCTGTCATTAATGCATGTTTCATAATAACTGACGGAAACCTTCATTGTCTTGTATATATATCTAAATGTCCATTTTTTGTCCTGTCTACAGTTGCATGTCAGTAAATAACTCTTTAAAGTACTTGATCATGACACCCTTATTTTCAGTCTCTGGGAATCTCTCACCAGATCTTCAACCTTCTGTCTGTCTTTAGACACTTTTTCACACGTGTAGGGTTTCCCTCAGTCTATTTATATCTTGCATTAAGCACTTCCTTTGATACTTAAGGCAATCTATCTTTTAAATGGCCACCCTGGTCCTCTACAGGTAGCTTCCTTCCATACCTGACTTCCTCCTCACTTCGTGTGCTGCTGTTGAGGAGGAAGGATATTTTCTTTTCTTCAGGTATGGAATGGCCACATTTCAATCTGTTTTCATCTGCCTTGATATCTATATTAGGGTGTTGAATTAAATTGAATATATATATGTGTATATATATATATATATATATATATATATATATATATATATATATATATATATATTAATATAGTAATAATTAAATAAGTGGAGTAAGATTGAACACAGTTTTAATAGGCTCGCGCTTTCAACTCATCAGGCCATAACTGAATAACGGACATGAAGTAGTAACATATAGTTACGTGACGTAACAGCAGCAGCCACCCCCAGTCTAATAAACGCACAATCATCTGCCTGTGTCTGTGTTCTACAACGGCACGAGCCGGATCATAAACACCACCCCGGGTACTCTAGCAATTCCATGTTTTAGACGGTGCAGGATTACAATCTTTACTTCGTGGAATTATCATGGCATTTGTATCATGGAACTTTAATAAAACATAACATACACTTGCAAGAATTGAAGAGCGTGGCCTGTATTTTCAGTGTAGTTTAATGTCATTCAGGATAGTGATGCTTGTGAAAGTTTTGGTACCAGAAAACTACATTTACATACCACCTCATCCTTATGTCAGATGTTGGGATTCCGGGGTCAGAATATACACGTGAAGTACTGTCGGAAATGCTAGAAAAACGATTTTCGGCTTCGTTTGTTAAATACGATTCTTGGAGATATAAAACATAATAATGATCTATTTCATTAAGTTGTGAAGTTGTGAAAATTCCGCAACCCATGCGACATCAGTGTTATACAATATTCATTTACTCACTAATTAACCCATTTTCCTTGTAAAAATATTTTTCTTCTTCCTCAAGACCCGCCAGCCATTCAGTTGCCCTAAAATATTCTAAATTTATAAAACTCTTTAGAAACGTCTTTTTAAACTCCAATTGCATTTTGACACCGGATTTCGACTTTTGGGTCGTAGAAGAATTTAAGGATTGACACCATGACCTCTGACCCGTCTGTTCACATTTCGATCAACGAGGAGATCACGTGGTACATTAAATTTTACTGTACTTTTATAGATATGTAACCTACGATAGAAAGTCCCCCCACTCCCTCCCTACCCTGTAAGTTTTGAAAACAAAAGTCATGGAAAAAGGGCCTCACCCTGATGATGATGACAGTTCGTATCCCCTCCACGAGCTCTTTGGTCATGCCCTCCTCAGTGAAGTTATAGAATACGGGATCGCTCACTATCTCCAAGGTCTGGCGAAGTAAACTGGAATTGACTCCATCCATTTTGAATTCCACCTCCACTTGTATTAGATCAGCGTTGTCGGGGTTGTTGTCTATCTCAAGCTTGTCTCTGAGGTCCTTCGTGATTGTTGGAGCACTACACTCTATCAAACTGTCATTTGTGTGGCGGCAACCCTAAACAGTGAAACAATACTTGCAATGATACATTCCTCCCTAGTATATTGTTTTTGTTTGTTTGTTGCCGCACTCAGCAATATTCCAGCTATCTGACAGCGGTTAGTAAATAATCGAGTCTGGACCAGACAATCCAGTGATTGACATTATGAGCATCGATCTACGCAATTGGGATACGATGACATTCATCAACCAAGTCAGCGAGTCTGACCACGCGATCTCGTTAGTCGCCAGAAGGCCTATTCTCTGTCCGGATCTTCACGGGTCTAGTACAGCCATTGGTGGTTTAAAAAGTTCTGATTAGGCTAACCAACAACGCTCCTATTCCTGTCTGTAAATTTATGGCTGACATATAAATATATCCCCGCCACAGGTATCGACTAAAATAATATTCCTCTCCGTGTCTTAAAGCTGTCGCTGCGCACTGTGGTCGTGAAACCTGTCAATAAATTGCGGCGACTCACACATTCGTCACACCAAGGAACACACATAATAAGACACATATTTCTTGGCTATGCTATTCGGTGAAAACAGTTACACGCTGTTACACATGTGGTGTCTCCTTTGTTCGAAATGTGCCTCTATACACCTAGCAGTGAATGGGTATCCGGTAGGATGAGTCGGTTGTTACCTTCTAGTGCCTCACAAGCAGCACTTTAATCCATTGACCGGGGTTAATAATGCGCTTTGGGCATAAGATTTAGCATAGGAACAAATTGACAATTATTATTAACTGTGCATTTAAATTCAACCGTACACAATATATCCGTCCACTACTATTTGCCAAAATAAAGGTACACCCAAACACTTATTATTTTTTCCGGAACCGAGATACATGCAATAGAGAAGTAAACATATTCAAGACGTCATAATGTGTGTTGGAAATCCTGTTATTTTGAAGACCTTTGAAGCAATTTTGGAACATTCGAATTAACATGTCCGAGTGGTATCCTGAACATTAACACGTACATGCTTGTAACATCAGAAGAACATACTATAGAACTATTAAGGTTGTAACAATAACATACATGTATCTAACTGTATGAAAATTTAGACCCGAATCTTTATAAAACTTTTAAATTCAAATTGATCAAATTGTATGTACAATTAATAATTTCAACAAATGGTTAGACTTGTAAAAGTCAAATTTACAACATATAAACGTTTTTTGCTTTGGAAAGGCGTAAATATTTACGAAGTAAAGATATACATTCTTCCAGTGTAAGATGTTATAACTACAACTACGGCATTACTGCTGCAGACCATGCAACGATGTCGTAAGAGGCGACTGACGGGATCGGGTGGTCAGGCTCTTGGTTGATGCATGTCATCGTATGATTATGATCTCAATCACTGGATAGTCTGGTTCAGCCTCGATTATTTACAGACTGCCGTCATATAGCTGGAATATTGCTGTGAGCGATGGTAAGCAACAAACAAACAAACAAATTGCGGCAGACAAAAGGAAATATGTACCTCCGACACGCTCGCGCCCACGATCTGCATTCTGGGATTCTGGATGGCGTCGAAGTTGGTCCCTGATATTACCAAGTTTCTCCCGCCACTTCAACACAATTATCAAGTTTTTAGAAACATTATTGTAAATGCTGATGTGTATCAAATAAATCATGTCATATTTAGTTGTGAGGTTTGAGTGAATTTGGTTTTACTCTGCAGTCATCAATATCACAGGTTTACTCGACCGTCAAATAAATAGGCACACGTGGATCACTGGCTGAGCTGTGCAAGGATCCGCTGAGCGTGGGTTCGAATCCTCCCTGCTTGGGCTGGTGCATTTCACCAAGATAGTAAACGTCCACTTTAGGCTTAATATTGACACGTTTTGCTGTAATTATTTTTCAAAGTGAACTCGCTCCCATGTATGTACAATTACCTAACCATATGCATCCATTTGCATCCGTGGTCTTGTCGTAGAGCATCCGCCCGGAGAGCGGAAGGTCCGGGGTTCGATCCCCTCACGTGTCATACCAAAAGACGTTAAAAGATGTACTTGCTGTTACCCTGTCTGGCGCTCGGCATTAAGGGGCTAAAACAAGGACTGGTTGGCTCGGAGTCAGTAAACTGTCTGGTGGGGTATTTATGTTAAACTGCGGCATGGCATCTCAACAGGCTACCGCTATTGACTCGGCATTAGTCCGGACAAGTACAAGCAGCCACACACACATGCATGCACGTCGCTATGTAAGTGCAATTATCTTGAACGCGACGTTAAACCCCATTTCACCCACCTCACCATTTACATCTGCAGAAATCTGAACACCGGTAACTCTGTTTCCATTTGCAAACGTCCACGTGATCATATACATTAATATGGACTATATATGGCTTTAAACACATTTCGAATTTGTTTAAATTTTATTTTAGACATGACAATGGCTAAATTAAACACCAAGGCACATTATTTTTTTAAGGAAAGAGTAGTTTTCTGCTTCTTAACAATCGCAATATGATAAACAAGATCACAGGTACTTTATGTTTTGTGTATACATATATGATAAGACACACTAACATGTACATTGCATAATAAAGTACACCAATACCTGTCAAAGGATCTGTTTGGGAATATCCCTGCTATAGTGGGGTCTTCAACGTAACGGAATGTGCCGATTGGGTTGATGTCACTTTTACCGTTCGTCCACGTCACGTTCTGTTGTCCTGGCGACTGACTGGGGGGTGTGAGACACGTCATGACATCATGGCTACTGTGGATGGAAACAGAACCATCGGACACCAGGTATAGGGGGCGTCGTGGAAGTTAATACTGTCACTGCATGCACACTAATATTTGCATTCGATCCACAATCAGTAGGTAAATTCGAAACCACTCGCACTCATTCTACTTTAACAGAGTCATGTGCGATGAACAGGTTTAATTTCTGGTGGCCAATCGTCTATAGCACCGTATTTCGCTGTGCAGCATTACGTCCCTTTCACGTACCAGAAACCTATGATTATGGGTTCGAATTCCGTTTCGGCCCGATTATGTTTCTAGATTCGTCAGCATCATGCCCGTGCTCGTGGGTTTTAACAACCTGCTAAACATCTAAGTCCTGCATATCCTCGGGCTTTCCTCCCACATGAAGCTGACACGCCGTGATGTAACTGGAATACTGTTCAAGGCGGCGTTAAACCAAACTCACTCACTCACACTGATTCGTGGGGATTCCGGGTTAGAATAGGATCCCAGAACCTATACTGGTCATAAGAGGCGACCAAATGACATGGTGTCTGGCTCGTACCCCGGACGTGTGGATGGTTGCTCGCAATACCAATCACTTGTGTGTCTGGTCCACACTCGATTATTTACTAGTCGCCGTCATATAGCTGGAATATTGCTGAGTACGGTGTTAAATAACAAAAAAAAAAAGAATAAGTCCCCAGCTAATTATGCACGTAAGAGGCGACTAAATGCACCAGGGTTGTCAGGCTCGGTGGCTTGGCCGACTGAGTGTCATAGTACCCACAGCATCCATAGGACGTTGATAATCACAGTGTTACTAGTCACTCGGCTACGTACAATCCGCGTCCAAGTAGCCCGAAAATAGCTGACATGGCTTTGAACGCACAGAGTTTATACAGTACTCTACAGGGAAGAAACGTACTGTTTGATAAATCGTAATCACGAAGAAAATGCTCACGCACGCACGCACGCACGCACGCACGCATGCACGCACGCACGCACAAAATAAAATGTTCGCTCGGCCTCGGGACTGCGATACCATGCACGTAGTGTCAGTGATGCCAATGCTCATGGAAAGATGATATGGTTCAACGTCCGTACGTAATGTTGATGCCCGTGCACGTCTTCTCCCCTATGGTGATGGTGAGTGCGCTGATGCTGATGCTGAGGAGATGAAGGCTTCTCCCATTCAGCGTGAGACGTGTGCCCCCTGCCATTGGGCCCTTATCTGGACTCAGTGTGTCAATAAAAGCATCGCCCTGGAACAGTAACACAGCACTCGATGACATACAGTAAAGGGCCCTTGATATTCCGGGGTGGGAAGGGGAGGGGGATGTACACAAATTGTTCCCTGAAACAAAAATAAAATACGTCCTCAGGTTTTACTAAATCAATGAAACGTCCCAGGTTTTAATAAATAAATAAAACAACTTCAGGTTTTACTTATCAATAAAACGTTCTCAGGTTTAACAAAATAAAATAAAACGTTTCCAAGTTTTACTAAATCAAAACGTCCCAAGGTTTTACAAAATGAATTAAACGTCCTCGGGTTTTACTAAATCAATGAAACGTCCCCAGGTTTTGCTAAATCAATAAAACATCCCGAGGTTTTATTAAATGTAAAATAGTTCACTGGAAACCTGGATGTTCTGGAGCTGACGCGTTGTGTTGGTTTCCACCCACTTCGCCTGATGTTTTGGTGAAAGACGGGAAAAAGTAAGTAGGTGATATGGATTTACAATGCTTGGCTGGATTGAGGTAATTATGTGTTTCCTCTATGTCTGGCTCACTCACAACAAATTAGATACCTAATTACTTGACGATAAAAGCTCTGAAAAGACTAATGAATAACACGGTCCGCATCATAAATCTATCATAATTAGTGAAAACCAGAATATATATATATATATATATATATATATATACAGATTTGGATGCACGCACCCATGTTATTGCGTTCGATCATCAGGCATAATTGGATCATACTTGTGTGTATATATATATATATATATATATATATATATATATATATATATATATATATATATATATATATATATATCAAAGAAAATATCAAAACTTTTACTCTTTCAATACAAACACTAAGTTTTAGGGTTTGACATGCCTACTTTGTGTTTGAAAATCACTTCAAACCAGAGTGAACATGATTCACATACGTACATCATCTGCGTTAATTGGTATCCAATAGAGGTGACCACAGTCCTTGAATGTAGTACATCTGAAATATACAACAGCCTTCTGTGAAATGGACAACACCACTCCATGAAATGCACAACGTTGAAAGGTACACAACCTTTCAATGCAATGTACGACTCCCATCAGTCAGTGCCATGCACTATTCTGTAAAATGTTAAAATCACTCAAAGCACAATGTACTCAATCACCAGTACAAAACCCATCAATAAAACCTGTTAACTGAAGCGTATTGTCTGTGTGGCGTGGCATGGTGTGGTGTGGTGTGGTGTGGTGTGGTGTGTCGTGGTGTGGTGTTTGTGTACACGCCATAGTCATTCCAGTAAATCTTAATATCTAATACAATCAATGTTTCTACAGTTGCGTTTGTCCATATTAAGCAGAATACCAACCAAGAGCACATGAACTAGCTGTTGAATGGACAAAAACTCATTCTTGAGAGTTTAAAACGTGCTACACAGCAAGTCGTTGACCAATCGATTCTGATAACTGGTTCTCGGAACTTAAAACCAAACCATAGTACGAAGCTACACACAATATGCCTGCAAATGCTGATTATGCATATTTTAACACACTAATGCTTACAAAATCGCTTACAACATACTTTGTTTTGTTCCAACACCATCCACAGAACGGATCAGACCGATTCAAACATGATGAAATAATACCATTGCACGGAACTTTGTGCAGGCACTCTTTCTCAGTCTGCAATGTAAGTCATGGTCATTAAAACATTCAAACAAATAAGTCTGTGATTTGTTGCTACGTTTCCGTTTGATACGATACGTTGTGGTACTGATGTATGTGAGACCGGATCCTCGTGCTGCATCCCATACCAATATTGTGTTGTGATGTAGCCAGTAACTGTTAGGTAATCAAACGCAAAAGGAAGTATGTGAAAAAGCCTTTAAACGACCCAGTTGTGTCTTAATATGAGTAAATAAGTGAGCTGGATTCAACGTGTCTTTCAGCAATATTCCAGCAATATGATCACTGCGGTGGACAATAGAATTGGTTTCACTCATTTGTATACATGTGGGGTGGGGTGGGACGGGGTGGGGTTGGGATGAGATGGGGTGGGGTGGGTGGTGGGTCAGCCCCGGCTCATGCTTTAACCACTAGGCTACCCTAAAGCCCTTACTTCAGATGAAGCTAGATCCTCTTAAAGGAATCTTTACATAAACACGAGATGCAGCGGCCAAACTCCGATTCCCAATATACATAGAGTTAAAATATACATGCTTGTTCAGCTGACAGAGGATTGATAAGACCATGTTCTATGTTTCATAGTGGCATATAAACTTAAAGCAAAACACCATGCAACAATGTCATTTTTTTGTGGCAGGTAAATTCTCCAAGCCCAACAGTACACATCCATCTATCATTGCTGTTATACAGCACGAGCGTTTGGTTGAAGCCACTTTCAACAGTTACATCATGGCGTGTCAGCTTAATGTGGAAGATTTGCCAGAAATGATGCAGGTCTCAGACGTTTACCATTTTTAGTGAAACCCACGAGCACGGGTATGGATACATTGTCATAATGGTATAGATGCATTGCCACCCATGAGGCCACCTTTACCTATTTAATTCCACATGTTATTACGAGGAAAACTGGAAGCCATGTGCATCCTTTACTTGAACTGTTCAATCTATGAAGGAGTGCAGGGTAGATTTAAGTCGCCAAAGAAGCGAAATGGTTTTCCTTGTCAGTTTAATATCTTACTTACATATATACACATTTCGTACTTTGTTTAGTAGCATCATGCCATTCTACTGGCTACTCGGGGTGATCACTACACTGTATTGTTCCGAAGTCCGTATACACGTTCATACATAGGCAACAAGGAAAATACAAATTAACGTCTTACTCTGTTTTCGTAGAGAACGATCACACCATCATCTTCAACGATCTTCATCTGTCTGACTGCTGTCCCCTCGATTGACAGATTGCCGATGTAAACACCTTTCAGCAGGTTTTTGTTTCGTGTTATGTATAACTGAAATAATATACTGGATTTTAGAATTAATGGGATTACGCAGGGGGGGGGGGGGGGGGGGGGGGTCTTATCTTTGAAAATCATTAAATTTGCTTTTTCGGCACCAATGTGCGACATTTCAAACATGGTGAGAGGTATGCGGTTGCAAATTCATTTCTTGACTCAGTCTTCACTGAACCAATCTATTATATTTTTACACAAACTTACCCCGACAGAGATTACTTTTTACAACTATTGCAGGGATGAGTGATATATGCATAATCATATTTAACAACATTTCTTTTATTTTTCAATTACATAAAAAACAGACTCGGTATTCTTTCTTTGCCCCTCCCAGTTTATTTTAAATAATTTAACATGCGAAATTCGGTTCCGGTTCCTCATATTTGAGTTCTTTTCCATCCCGAAATTAAATCAAAGTAAAATTCGACCTATATAACAAATTTATACAAATTCTGAGCCTCAAGTATTCTTTTTAAGTGGCTTACACTATATGACCTCACCATTTGAACTGACCCATTCGTCGGAGCCACTAATATCAAACTGTGAAGACCGCCGTGAATTGATGCTCCTGTAACCCTGTGAATCCTGCCGATCGGTTCTCGAAGTCCGGATAGTAGGTTCGTTAAATTTCCAAGACTCCCAACTTGGGAGGAGAACTCTGCTATGAAGTTTTTACACCGCTCCTCACTTTGGCATAGGGTTTCTTTTGACCTCTTGAAACAGAGTATGTTCAAACATAGGATAATTTCCTATAAGTAATAAATATATAAAGTATAACAAAAAAATCTTCCTTAATAGAACGCCCAATTATACTGACTCGAACTCATCGACATGCTTTGACATACAGACGGAACACACACACACACGCACAGGCGCAAGCACAGGCGCGCACACACGCAGACACACACGAATACACGCACACGCGCACGCGCACGCGCACGCACACGCACACGCAGAGTTGTTCAACATGCCTCTACATACATGCACCACACATGTACTGAGCCACATGCACTGACATATCGGCGGCACACACACACCTCCCTCACACCCAACCCCCACATCTTCCGACACACGTGTACCCAGCCACATGCATTGACATATCGGCGGCACACACATCCCTTCCTTACACCCCACACCCCACACCCCTCCTCCACACGTGTACCCAGCCACATGCACTGACATATCGGCGGCATACACACCCCTCCCTCACACCCCTCCTACACACGAGTACCCAGCCACATGCACTGACATATCGGCGCATACACACCCCTCCCTCACACCCCTCCTACACACGAGTACCCAGCCACATGCACTGACATATCGGCGCATACACACCCCTCCCTCACACCCCTCCTACACACGTGTACCCAGCCACATGCACTGACATATCGGCGGCATACACACCCCTCCCTCACACCCCTCCTACACACGTGTACCCAGCCACATGCACTGACATATCGGCGGCATACACACCCCTCCCTCACCCCCCCCCCCCTCCCCCCCCCTCCTATACACGTGTACCCATCCCTCACCCCCCCCCCCCCCCCCCCCCCCCCTCCTATACACGTGTACCCAGCCACATGCACTGACATATCGGCGGCACACACATCCCCCCCTCACACCCTTCACCCACACCCCTACTACACACGTGTACCCAGCCACATGCACTGACATATCGGCGGCACACACACCCCTCCCTCACACCCCCACCCCTCCTATACACGTGTACCCAGCCACATGCACTGACATATCGGCGGCACACACACCCCTCCCTCACACCCCCACCCCTCCTATACACGTGTACCCAGCCACATGCACTGACATATCGGCGGCACACACACCCCTGCCTCACGCCCCACCCCAACACCCCTCCTACACACATGTACCCAGCCACATGCACTGACATATCGGTGGCACACACACCCCTCCCTCACACCCCCACCCCTCCTATACACGTGTACCCAGCCACATGCACTGACATATCGGCGGCACACACACCCCTCCCTCACACCCCCACCCCTCCTATACACGTGTACCCAGCCACATGCACTGACATATCGGCGGCACACACACCCCTCCCTCACACCCCAACACCCCTCCTACACACCTGTACCCAGCCACATGCACTGACATATCGGTGGCACACACACCCCTCCCTCACGCCCTACACCCACAACCCTCCTACACACCTGTACCCAGCCACATGCACTGACATATCGGCGGCACACACACCCCTCCCTCACAACCCACACCCACACCCCTCCTATACACGTGTACCCAGCCACATGCACTGACATATCGGCGGCACACACACCCTCCCTCACACCCCACACCCACACTCCTCCTATACACGTGTACCCAGCCACATGCACTGACATATCGGCAGCACACACACCCCTCCCTCAGAACTCACACCCACACCCCTCCTATACACCTGTACCCAGCCACATGCACTGACATATCGGCGGCACACACACCCTCCCTCACGCCCCACATCCCTCCTACACACGTGTACCCAGCCACACGCACTGACATATCGGCGGCACACACCCCTCCCTCACACCCCACACCCACACTCCTCCTATACACGTGTACCCAGCTACATGCACTGACATATCGGCGGCCCCCACACCCCTCCCTCACGCCCCACACCCCTCCTACACACGTGTACCCAGCCACATGCACTGACATATCGGCGGCTTACACACCCCTCCCTCACCCACACCCCTCCTACACACGTGTACCCAGCCACATGCACTGACATATCGGCGGCACACACACCCCTCCCTCACACCCCCACCCCTCCTATACACGTGTACCCAGCCACATGCACTGACATATCGGTGGCACACACACCCCTCCCTCACACCCCCACCCCTCCTATACACGTGTACCCAGCCACATGCACTGACATATCGGCGGCACACACACCCCTCCCTCACACCCCCACCCCTCCTATACACGTGTACCCAGCCACATGCACTGACATATCGGCGGCACACACACCCCTCCCTCACGCCCCACACCCACAACCCTCCTATACACCTGTACCCAGCCACATGCACTGACATATCGGCGGCACACACACCCCTCCCTCACAACCCACACCCACACCCCTCCTATACACGTGTACCCAGCCACATGCACTGACATATCGGTGGCACACACACCCCTCCCTCACGCCCTACACCCACAACCCTCCTACACACCTGTACCCAGCCACATGCACTGACATATCGGCGGCACACACACCCCTCCCTCACAACCCACACCCACACCCCTCCTATACACGTGTACCCAGCCACATGCACTGACATATCGGCGGCACACACACCCTCCCTCACACCCCACACCCACACTCCTCCTATACACGTGTACCCAGCCACATGCACTGACATATCGGCAGCACACACACCCCTCCCTCAGAACTCACACCCACACCCCTCCTATACACCTGTACCCAGCCACATGCACTGACATATCGGCGGCACACACACCCTCCCTCACGCCCCACATCCCTCCTACACACGTGTACCCAGCCACACGCACTGACATATCGGCGGCACACACCCCTCCCTCACACCCCACACCCACACTCCTCCTATACACGTGTACCCAGCTACATGCACTGACATATCGGCGGCCCCCACACCCCTCCCTCACGCCCCACACCCCTCCTACACACGTGTACCCAGCCACATGCACTGACATATCGGCGGCTTACACACCCCTCCCTCACCCACACCCCTCCTACACACGTGTACCCAGCCACATGCACTGACATATCGGCGGCACACACATCCCTCCCTCACACCCAACACCCACACTCCTCCTACACACGTGTACCCAGCCACATGCACTGACATATCGGCGGCACACACACCCCTCCCTCACACCCCCACCCCTCCTATACACGTGTACCCAGCCACATGCACTGACATATCGGTGGCACACACACCCCTCCCTCACACCCCCACCCCTCCTATACACGTGTACCCAGCCACATGCACTGACATATCGGCGGCACACACACCCCTCCCTCACACCCCCACCCCTCCTATACACGTGTACCCAGCCACATGCACTGACATATCGGCGGCACACACACCCCTCCCTCACGCCCCACACCCCTCCTACACACGTGTACCCAGCCACATGCACTGACATATCGGCGGCACACACATCCCTCCCTCACACCCTTCACCCACACCCCTACTACACACGTGTACCCAGCCACATGCACTGACATATCGGCGGCACACACACCCCTCCCTCACACCCCCACCCCTCCTATACACGTGTACCCAGCCACATGCACTGACATATCGGCGGCACACACACCCCTCCCTCACCCCTCCTACACACGTGTACCCAGCCACATGCACTGACATATCGGCGGCACACACACCCCTCCCTCACGCCCTTCACCCACACCCCTCCTACACACGTGTACCCAGCCACATGCACTGACATATCGGCGGCACACACACCCTCCCTCACACCCCCACCCCTCCTATACACGTGTACCCAGCCACATGCACTGACATATCGGCGGCACACACATCCCTCCCTCACGCCCTTCACCCACACCCCTCCTACACACATGTACCCAGCCACATGCACTGACATATTGGCGGCACAGGCACAGGCGCGCGCACGCACGCAGCACGCACGCACACACGCACGCACGCGCACACACACACACGCGCGATATTTTTCATATTAAACATACGTTACATGTGTTGTTTAATCTATATGGTTTCAGATATCTGTCTTCTTGCATGGACGTTGCGGCGTATGACAAAGATGTGTAAAGATCTTCAAAAGTATAATAGGTCAACCGCGATGTATTGTTCTCCCTGTTCTCAAAGACGGCAAGAACAAGAGCGTCGTACGTCGTGTTATGAGCAGATTTGAACTTTTCATGGTTTTGACCTGCAGAGAGTAAAACAACATCAGATATAGGTTCCCAATAATTCCTATCAATAACTACATCTGTGTATGTGTTATTGCAAACAACTATGAGTTTTGAAACAGTCGAATTATTCGTTGTGTTTGCGATCTGGTTTGCAAAGAAGTGTCCAGCCCCATTGAAACTGAACCCGCCCACAGGGTTATAGTTTGTCCGGTACATCTGTGTGACGTTTTCTACAAGATCAATAGTGTACGTCCTTGTCGCTTTTTTCAGTTGATACTCCAGTTTCCAAACACTCAGGGTGGAAGTGGCATTGTTCGAATTCCCAAGAGACACTTTTGTAGACGTGTACAAAACAGTACTGTTTCCAGAGAGAGAAGACGGAAACACAATGGTTTCATTTTCATCTCCAAATATTGATGGGCTAAGTTCTAAACTTGTGTTTGAAGAAAGGTCATTTTTATTCAGCATACGTGTTTCACATTTCCCTGATGCATAACACATTAACAGCTGTGTTTCTGCTACTAATACCAACACAGTGGTGCGAGAGCCTGTCTCCGCACAAGGTTCCAGCACCCCTGCCTTTCCCCGACAGACACATTTAGACCCGGCTATGTACACAGTGTCCTTGTGAAGTATCATGTGTGTAAAGTTGTCTTCTATATCCGGGCATTTCCCTCCTGTCACCTCCGTCACTACAGCCAGTGCTACTGCTACCAAAGTCGCGAAAATATACATTCCTTTCTTCTTGACGGTAGCGTCAGGATCCATCTTGCCTTGTCAGTCACCAGTCTCCACATATACGTGCATTGTCACTGATCATAATTCCTGTTTAGAAGAAAATAACAATTTCACAATACTGAGTACATTTATAGCAATTTCAAATTTTAGGACTTCGGCTTTGTTCATATGCAAATGTAATTAAATGGAAAGCCTAATAAAGGACAATTTTGCATTGCAAAGAATAAAATCGACAAAAACATTTCCATAATCTACTAAAAGAGAAGACCATTTCATAAGCATGTGTTTAAAAGAGTTATTCCCTCTGGGAAATTTATTAACCTCCGAGGCGGGTTACAAAGTATTTTATCAAGATCACGTGGACCAATCAGATCACATCATTCTGAGATGGAGGTATGACAGCGACATTTAGTCCCAGAAATAAGTGATCTCATTTACAAATATAGAATAATCTACAACATAAAATGAATTAATAATAACCAAATGGAGCCAAGACCAATCCTCAATCATTCAAGACTTGAAATGGACTTTTTTTAAACTTATTCTCTAGGGTCTGGAAAACAAACCAATAAAGTTCACTTTTTGGGGGGAAAAACCAGGACTATTGAAAGTGGCTCCTTGTCACACAGTCCACTGAAGATGCAACATTTCCCACTTACACAGCCACGGGAGTCCACTCTCTGCGCCCGTTCTACAACATACCGTTGTGAGAGTGTATTTCTCCCACAGGGTAATAAATTAATCCACGCAGAATTCTGCCGCACAATAGCATGCGGATTAGATTAGTTATTGTCCGTGTCGTTCAAGTTTAACTCGTCTCATTTTCATATGAGAATAGAGTACATACTTGGATTAAAGTTCAACTCACGCTGGAAAAATATTTCTTCGAACCTTTAAATGCATATTTTTTTGGAAAATATCGTAACAGCAATCACTTCTAACCCGTTGATCCCGAAAAGGTTCAGGTGAGCTGAAATGGGGTGAAACGTCGCGTCCAAGATTAGTGCATTTAAATATATGTAGCGACCTGTGTGTGCGTGTGTGTGTGTGTGTGTGCGCGTGTGTGTGTGTGCGTGCGTGCGTGCGTGCATGCGTGTGTGTGTGTGTGTGGCTGCTTGTACTTGTCCGGAATATTGACGATTTATAATGCTTGCACACTGAGATACCATACCGTAATTTAACATGAATACCGCACTTACAGTATACTGACCCCGATGATGATGATGAGGATGATGATGATGATGATGATGATGATGATGATGATAATGATATGACGTTTATAACCATACAATATCGGACTACGACATCTAAACTGTCGGATAACAATAACGAACAGATATAAGATTTTGCAGTACAAAATTGTTGTTGTAACCATAAGTATTACATATCTATCCCAGGGCCAATTGATAACATTTCATTAAAGCTATCTTCATAATTTCTGAACATATTACTTGTTGTTGTTATTTGAACCCGACCAAACTACATGACAATTCAACCCGTGAACATCCGAGGAAGAAAAGGTCTTCAGCAACCCATGCTTGCTGTAAAAGGCGACTGTGCTTATCTTTGGAGGCGACTAACGGGGTCAGGTGGTCAGGCTCGCTGACTTGGTTGATGCATGTTATTGTATCCCAATTGGGTGGATCGATGCTCATGATGTCAATCACTGGATTGTCTGGTCCAGATTTTTTACAGACCGCCGTCATGTAGCTGGAATATTGCTGAGTGCGGCGTTAAACAACAAACAAACAAACAAACAAACATAACAATTCGATGATCATTCTCAACTCGCTTTCACGCCAAAGTCTTGAAATGGAAACGAGCTCGGTTTTTTTACATACAAAACGCGCGCTGCACGTGCAAAATTAAGAAGCCGCCGATCGAGTTCACTTCAACATCGGAGACAAACAACTTAAGTGGTTATTTTTGCTCGATATGTATTCGCAACTTATTTCGATCGCAATTTGTTGTTTCTAAGCTAGATAAACACCCCTGCTTGGTTATGCTGGTGTCGTCAGTGTGACTGTTAATCTCCGAGAAGAGAAGATGACATATTGATCAAGTGAATAAAAATATGGTCGTGTGTCTCCCGAACAATCGGATTGACACTTTATAACGTGTACACGGATATTAACAATTATCATATAATGGGTAGGTTTCTCGGCAGGATAAAGCCAACGGATAAAAACGATATCCGTTGGGGTCATATGCGGATAGAGATGCAAATATCAAAGGTCAAGTTGGGACTACGTTCACTGTTTATTGACAAACATGGCGTCGCCCTCGTTATTCGGCGATCGAGTCAGATTTAACCACCGGGAATCTGGATAAACTACAGAGATAATTGCTTTCATTATCAAAAGAACAGTCTATTATACTAAAAATCAGTGTCTTACTGTGACGTAGCTAAGGCATTTTATACGTTTTGGCAACTTTGGAGATATAAATTTCGACACAATTTTGCGAGGGCACGAGGCCTAGCCAAGCGGGATCAGTAGCCATATCTGTGCTTGTAGACCTGCTGCTTGAACCTTTCTCCACAAATTAAAATAGTTGGATTTGGCCGAAATATGTTTGAATTGTTTCCCTTTTTCGTTTTGTCGCTTTGTGTACATCTGACTACACTTCTTAACGTTATGACAGGACAGACCGACTGTCAACAAAGTCTGACCGTGGCCGTGACGTCTCATAGACTAGGGTTAGAGTAACTTCCCTTTGACAAAGGGCAGTTACTCTAGCAGAAAGACCGACGGTTGCCGCGAAAGGCAATTAAAAACAATTGTTGTTTTGCGTATATGTTGCTTCGCCACTGTATAAGAAAGAGATTTCAGTTGTAACTATATTGGCTACTGTCACTGTCCGATTGACACATCACTTACCATGTGACGTAATAAATATTAATGCGCGCATTCCAGGAAAACTCGCAATGTTTCGGTAATGTTTGTGAGAGGGAAAGCGATTTTGAAGAACAGAATTAAAGAATGACATTATATGATAAAGAGGTTATCACGCTTGTGTGTTTGGGGATGGTAAATATCCTGTATTAGGAATAAACACTATGTATTTAGCTCGCCAAGGCTCGCTAAATACAATGTTTATTCCTAATGCAGGATATTTACCATTCCCAAACACACTCGCGTGATAACCTCTATGTATTAATTTAAATACAAAATTCTGAATTTAGATAAAACACTTTACATCGGATATTTATGAGATATGTGTTGTGTCCATCGCACCTCTCGCTACAAGACAAGCTGAGATAACATTTGCTCTTAACACTGCCAAGAACAGAGAGCGAAAAGAAGTCTACCTGTTGGATGTGATTGATACACGTCGTCTGTTTTCCAGTCCTCTGAAGCAACCACTCCCACCCTCTGAAAACAGTTTTATCGCCTAGCCTTCAGCTCACTGAAGGTTTATGCCTGATAGACCTAGAAACAATGTCCCTTAATCTTCCTATCTGTTCGCTGTTTCTAACGGAGAGGTTCAGGTTACTTCAGCTCGTGCACGTCCGTTGAGGTGTACCAGCGACTGTTGTTATTCCCGGGAATTGTTCACAGCGACAATTCCTCAGGGGAAACAGATATAAGGTTAGACTAACACTTAGTCTATGAAAACATTCTTTTGAGAAAATTGTAAATTTTTTCCCTCTGCTCTTTTCACATTGAATCAAGACAACTAGGCTTGGTTTTGTTTGATCTAGACTTGCCTTGGCTTTTATAGTATAAACACATTCCACTGTCATGGCGTAGGGCTAATGTAAAATACCCAACATTCTTCATTGTAACTATGTGGGTATATGTGGACACTTTGACGCTATCCTGGAAGATGTTTGACTCCCCAAACTCCCTCAAGCTACTGGCAAACCTAATTATAATGGATGTTCATTGATTGAATGATGCCAAACTCACAATTTATTCATTCTAATGGCAGACTTGATCCAGATAGATTTCATGGTAAACGTACTTGCAAAGAAGAAAACACAATATATTTTGTAATTTCTTCAGCAATGGGCCCAACTTTGATCTACTATTATGAAATAGGTGAACTTTGCCCTTTGTTGTCAGATGAACACTGACCACTTAACCTGAATTTATTTAACAAGTCTCCAAGTGTAGAGCCAGATACTAAACTTACCAACAACATTACAGTCTTTAGCGAATGTAAACCAGGCAAATGTAAGGCCGATAAGTTCATTACAAACATTGCAGATTATGATGTAAACACTGGCAGTCCTAAAGCTAGGTCACTGCGGGAAGGTCAATGTTTTGTTTGGTTGTTGTTTAACGCAGCACTCAGCAATATTCCGGCTATATGACAGCAGTCTGGAGCAGACAATCCAGTGATTGATATCATGAGCATAGATGTACGCAATTGGGAAACGATGACATGCATCAACCCAGTCAGCGAGCCTGACCACCATGGCCCGTTAGTCGCCTCTTACGACAAGCATGAGTTGCTGAAGACCTATTCTACCCCGGATCTTCACGGGTGTTGTGCCCTTAAACCTACAACAGAAGCCGTTGTCGTGAACCTTGGTTTGGCCCTGAATCAGTTAAACGTAAACTCTTTTTTAAAACAAAATACATTTACCAAAAAACAAGTCAGAATCCAACAAATATCATTTACGTAAAGCGAGCAAAGATTATAAGAAGACAATGAATAAATACATCAGGAGAGCCGCTGAGCACATTGGGCATCAACTACGAGAATCACATGATGTATCATCAGAGAAATATTGGAAATTGCTAAAAAAAATCAACAAATCGACAATAACAACCCCGTACATCATACAAACGAAAATTGTTATCAAGATAACGGAGAGCCTAGATATTTTATAATACGACATCACTATACTAAATGCTGATGTTTGTTTGTTGTTTAGCGCCGAACTCAATGACAATCCAGTGATTGACATCGTGAGCATCGATGTACGCAATTAGGCTTCGATGACATGCATCAACCAAGTCAGCGAGCCTGACCACCCGATCCCGTTAGTCGCCTCTTACGACAATCACAGTCGCCTCTTACGACAAGCATGGGTTGCTGAAGACCTGACCTACACCGGTCCTCCACGGGTATGCTGATATCACATCAGTCAGTCATTGCAGCGTTACTCAAACTAAAACGAAATAAATCGCCAGGACTAGACCTCATCCTGAGTGAACATTTATTCGATTCGTCGTCAACATTGATACCATTTCGACCAATTACTAAATTGAGCTGTTTTGGTTTATTGTTTACAAGTATACTAAACGACAGATGAACTCGGTTTTACGACCATTATGAATTAATTTCACATGTTTAGTCTGGTTTCAGAAAGGACTTTTCTACGGTAGATACTGTTTTCATTCTTCAAAATCTTATCAATCAAATGAAGCAAAGTAAAAATAATCTTTTTGTGTTTTTATAGATTCTCGAAAGCATTTGACAAGATCTAATGGTCTTTGGATGAAATTGAGAAATACTGGTGTGAAAAGAAAAATATTAACTTTGATACAAAATATGTATTAAAATATAATATCCTGTGTTATGGCAAACAATGATAAATCAGATTTCTTCCCATGTATGTCTGGGGTCAGGCAAGGAGACAATTCGTCCCATCTTTTGTTTTCAATTTTTCTGAATGACTTGGAATTCTTCTTAGACAAAATCTCTACGGTGGAATACAACATGACTCTGTTTCTGATAACCTAACATTGCATCTAAATCTTCAAGTTCTCTTGTATGCGGACAATGCCGTTCTCCCAGCTGAAACCCAAGGAGATTTACAACGTACGATTGAATATTTTACCAATTATTGCGAAACATAGAAATTGAATGTAAACATTGATAAAACTAAAGTTATTGTTTTTGGAACTGGGCCTGCAACAAGTTATAAGAAAACGTTTTATTTCATTAATCAGAAAATAGATGTCGTCGATACACATAAACCATAGGAACCACATACCATAGAAAAGGACGTCTAAAGTTTGCTGTGAAGCCTATTCCTGGGCTTGATATGAAAGGTCCAATTTCACAACTAAAACGTACTTGGAACGTACAACTACTGGTAGATCTTCTGCTCTCAGCATTTGACAGACCAGCTTTACCAATAGTGTGACGTGAAAGAAGTGTACACCTTAAGTTCCTAAAACTAGCTACTGGATTAAGAAAAAACACTTTGATTGTTATGGTTTACAGTGAACTCGGTAGAGAAGCTATTCAGCTTAAAGTATCCAAACGTTTAGTAACCTATTGGTGTAAATTAATGTTTTATCATCCGAATAAGAAAATTATATATTCTAAACTTATTTATATAACTCAATGCAGTAAAGTAAGTATTAACTTCCCTTGGTTGAATCATGTAAAATATATTCTTTGTAAATGGGGTTTACCTGATGTATTTGAAAACCCTCATGTACATAACGAAGCTTGGATCATCGCAAAAGTTGAATTAACGTTAGTTTCTGCAATCATGAACTAGTGATGTAAAAACAATCATCTAAAGGTATTATATTATAAGGTCATAAAGGACTCTTCCTCTTTCGAAAATTACTTACTTCTTCCAGGTATCTCTAAATCTATATATTCTTCTCTATATCTCTAAACCTATCCTTTATTTTAAATCATGGACCCCCATAGAAACTGGATAGCTAAACCTCCCACGTGAACAGACACTGTGTACTTTTTGTGATTCAAAATTAATTCTCATTATTTATTAAACGCCCAAACTTTATAAATGAACGTAAATCATTCCTTAGAAATGCTTCTGCACATGGCATAACCTTTCAAAATACCGTCAACTGTTCTCAATATCTCAACCATTAGGAATTTATCTAAGTTCTTAAAACACATTAATATGAAATTAAAATAATACATTGTCATCTTGCCGTTCATTCCATTTACTGAAATGTTCTATTTGTAGTTACGTACCGCCGAAAGTTGTTTGATTATTGGAGTTAATACACGCACGAAACCTTCCTGCGGTCAAGCGAGGCACGGGTGGCCCGGTCGTCTAAGGCGCCGCGATTTGCTGTGCAGAGTTGCGTCCCTTGTGCACGCCAGAAACCTATGATCGTGGGTTCGAACCCGGTTCATCCCGATTATGTTTGTCAGCACCATACGTGGGTATGGGCTTCGCCAAAGTGTTAACGTCTGATACCTGCATCGGTTAGGTCTTTCTCCCAACGTTAAGCTGACACGCCGTGATATAACTGGAATACTTTTCAAAGCGGCGTTAAACCCAACCCACTCACTCACTCCGGTCAAAATACAACTGGTTCAAATGTCAACGATATAATTAACCATAGCATATATACTCCTAGGTATCTCAGGTGTCATCGGCCCCATATGCATTATAGATTGCATATACCCGATGTTCTATATGCCGATTTTTGACAGTCAATATCATCTTCTGGAGGCAAGGGAGTAAACTGAGTGTACAAATCCAGTTTATTCCCTGTGACGAACTAGGCTGGAATTCCGGAGTTACATCTTGGCTGGACTAACGAGTCTATGCATAGTCTAATCCAAATCACGCAACGAACTAGACATCCGGTTGTAAATAACATGGAATTCAACGTGCAGATTTCGATCGACTGCATGATTTGTAAAGCATGTGTACTTGGCATCAACAGATACTTACCAAATCTTTTCATGTTTTTAGTCAAGGTGCCCAAACGATTTGATGCACTTCACGAGATAGGACAGATTTTATTACAATATAGATCTTGACTATCGATCAGATCGTCTTCACTTTGGCGCCGCCATCTTGTTTGAAGCAAATGCAATAATTGTTGATATTAGAGGTGGAATCTGATTTGTCAATAGGAGGAACATTGAAGGGACATAACTTGTAATAGCCACTGGTGGCACTGCGATCGAGCCCAGAAATTCCAGCCTAGTTCTGCAAGGACCTTTGCAGTCTGTTAACTCCCTTGCCTCGGGAAGATGAGTCAATATTGGCCAGAGTCTAAATGTGTTTAAATGTGTTCCAGATAATACTGGAAATACATCATTTTGCCTCATCATCAGATTGTACTCCAAAAGTCATTGCTCGTAATAGTTTAGGAGGGTCAACGGCGAAGTTTGGAACTTATGGTTTGTGTGATCCAGTTTCAATCATTTACAGTTCGTACGTAATATTCTTGATTCATCACAATATTCACAAAGCAGATGCCTAATCAGCTTTTAAATCCAACAATACATACCTCATATGCCTATACCTTTAAAAACCTCTACAGAATTTACAAAAATCTTAATCTTACCAACTTTGTTTTCATAAATTTCCGAGATGAACCGTGTGACTCCACTGGGAAGCTTGTCAGATTCAGATGATCTGAGATCCCGCGAAGTGAAATAGTTGCACCATGACGGCACACGTAATTAGCCGGCAGTCTGCAACAGCCTTATCTACCCCCTGACACACGGGGTCGTTGTAGAAGGATGCAGACCTGACTTTGGCACTTAGCATGCTGGTTGGTAATACATTGGTTACACTGCCGAAACAACATTCCTCACTTACGGGGACATACTCTTTTAGACCGGGTCAAGTTTTTCGATGTCCTAAAGCGTGACGAAAACAGATAATAGAGATATTGTGTTGTGAATAATTACTTTTACTGTCGTCATTCACATCGCTGTTATCTACAACCACACGTGAAGAACATGTCAGGAAATAATATATACCGCGGATTGTTTGACTGAGTGTATGGCATAAAACACTCTGCATATTGTCACTGGCTAGATGGTATACAACATACGGATGGTAAGTGTCACTGAGTAGAAGATATACAACACACAGTGTAACTGAGTAGAAGATATACAACATACAGTGTCACTGAGCAGAAGATATACAACATACAGAGTCACAGAGTAGAAAATTTACAACATACAGTGTACGGTGTCACTGAGTAGAAGATATACAACATACGGTGCCACTGAGCAGAAGACATACAACACACAGTGTCACTGAGTGGAAGATATACTACACACAGTGTCACTGAGTGGAAGATATACAACACACAGTGTCACTAAGTGGAAGATATACAACACACAGTGTCACTGATAGAAGATATACAACACACAGTGTCACTAAGTGGAAGATATACAACACACAGTGTCACTGAGAAGAAGATATACAACATACAGTGTCACTGAGTAGAAGATATACAACACACATTGTCAATGAGTAGCAGATATACAACACACAGTGTCACTGTGTAGAAGATATGCAACACACGGTGTCACTGAGTGGAAGATATACAACACAGTGTACAGTGTCAGTGAGTAGAAGATATACAACACGCAGTGTCACTGAGTAGACGACATACAACATACAGTGTACAGTGTCACTGAGAGGACGATATACAACTTACAGTGTCACTGAGTCGAAGATATACATCACACAGTGTACAGTGTCACTGAGTAGAAGATATTCAACACACAGTGTCACTGAGTAGAAGACATACAACATACAGTGTACAGTGTCACTGACAGGACGATGTACAACACACGGTGTCACTGAGTGGAAGATATACAACACAGTGTACAGTGTCAGTGAGTAGAAGATATACAACACGCAGTGTCACTGAGTAGACGACATACAACATACAGTGTACAGTGTCACTGAGAGGACGATATACAACTTACAGTGTCACTGAGTGGAAGATATACATCACACAGTGTACAGTGTCACTGAGTAGAAGACATACAACACACAGTGTCACTGAGTGGAAGATATACTACACACAGTGTCACTGAGTGGAAGATATACAACACACAGTGTCACTAAGTGGAAGATATACAACACACAGTGTCACTGATAGAAGATATACAACACACAGTGTCACTAAGTGGAAGATATACAACACACAGTGTCACTGAGAAGAAGATATACAACATACAGTGTCACTGAGTAGAAGATATACAACACACATTGTCAATGAGTAGCAGATATACAACACACAGTGTCACTGTGTAGAAGATATGCAACACACGGTGTCACTGAGTGGAAGATATACAACACAGTGTACAGTGTCAGTGAGTAGAAGATATACAACACGCAGTGTCACTGAGTAGACGACATACAACATACAGTGTACAGTGTCACTGAGAGGACGATATACAACTTACAGTGTCACTGAGTCGAAGATATACATCACACAGTGTACAGTGTCACTGAGTAGAAGATATTCAACACACAGTGTCACTGAGTAGAAGACATACAACATACAGTGTACAGTGTCACTGACAGGACGATGTACAACACACGGTGTCACTGAGTGGAAGATATACAACACAGTGTACAGTGTCAGTGAGTAGAAGATATACAACACGCAGTGTCACTGAGTAGACGACATACAACATACAGTGTACAGTGTCACTGAGAGGACGATATACAACTTACAGTGTCACTGAGTGGAAGATATACATCACACAGTGTACAGTGTCACTGAGTAGAAGACATACAACACACAGTGTCACTGAGTGGAAGATATACTACACACAGTGTCACTGAGTGGAAGATATACAACACACAGTGTCACTAAGTGGAAGATATACAACACACAGTGTCACTGATAGAAGATATACAACACACAGTGTCACTAAGTGGAAGATATACAACACACAGTGTCACTGAGAAGAAGATATACAACATACAGTGTCACTGAGTAGAAGATATACAACACACATTGTCAATGAGTAGCAGATATACAACACACAGTGTCACTGTGTAGAAGATATGCAACACACGGTGTCACTGAGTGGAAGATATACAACACAGTGTACAGTGTCAGTGAGTAGAAGATATACAACACGCAGTGTCACTGAGTAGACGACATACAACATACAGTGTACAGTGTCACTGAGAGGACGATATACAACTTACAGTGTCACTGAGTGGAAGATATACATCACACAGTGTACAGTGTCACTGAGTAGAAGATATTCAACACACAGTGTCACTGAGTAGAAGACATACAACATACAGTGTACAGTGTCACTGACAGGACGATGTACAACACACAGTGTCACTGACTGGAAGATATAGAACACACAGTGTCCAGTGTCACTGAGTAGAAGATATACAACACACAGTGTCACTGAGTGGAAGATATACAACATACAGTGTCACTGGGCAGAAGATATACAACACACACTGTCACTGAGTAGAAGATATACAACACACAGTGTCACTGAGTAGAAGATATACAACACACACAGTGTACAGTGTCAGTGAGTAGAAGATATACAACACGCAGTGTCACTGAGTAGACGACATACAACATACAGTGTACAGTGTCACTGAGAGGACGATATACAACTTACAGTGTCACTGAGTGGAAGATATACATCACACAGTGTACAGTGTCACTGAGTAGAAGATATTCAACACACAGTGTCACTGAGTAGAAGACATACAACATACAGTGTACAGTGTCACTGACAGGACGATGTACAACACACAGTGTCACTGACTGGAAGATATAGAACACACAGTGTCCAGTGTCACTGAGTAGAAGATATACAACACACAGTGTCACTGAGTGGAAGATATACAACATACAGTGTCACTGGGCAGAAGATATACAACACACACTGTCACTGAGTAGAAGATATACAACACACAGTGTCACTGAGTAGAAGATATACAACACACACAGTGTACAGTGTCAGTGAGTAGAAGATATACAACACACAGTGTCACTGAGTAGACGACATACAACATACAGTGTACAGTGTCACTGAGTGAAGGAATATACAACACACAGGGTCACTGAATAGACGACATATAACATACAGTGTACAGTGTCACTGAGTAGAAGATATACAACATACAGTGTCGCTGAGTAGAAGATTAACAACACACAGTGTCACTAAGTAGAAGATATACAACACACAGTGTCACTGAGTAGAAGATATATAACATACAGTGTCACTAAGTAGAAGATATACAACATACAGTGTCACTGAGTAGAAGATATACAACACACACAGTGTACAGTGTCACTAAGTAGAAGACATACAACATAGAGTGTCACTGAGCAGAAGATATACAACACAAAGTGTCACTGAGTAGAAGATATACAACATACAACGTCACTGAGTAGAAGATATATAAGACAAAGTGTCACTGAGTAGAAGATATACAACATACAGTGTACAGTGTCACTGAGTACAAGATATACAACACAAAGTGTCACTGAGTAGACGATATTTAACATAAGTGTCACTGAGTAGAAGATATACAACACAAAGTGTCACTGAGTAGTGAGTGAGTGAGTGAGTATGGTTTTACGCAATATTCCAGCATTATCACGGCGGGGAACACCAGAAATAGGCTTCACACATTTTACCCATATCGGGAATCGAACCCGGGTCTTCGGCGTGACGAGCGAACGCTTTAACCACTAGGCTACCCGACCGCCCCGTCACTGAGTAGAAGATATACAACACACACAGTGTACAGTGTTACGTGGTAGATGATATACAACATACACAATGTGCATTGTCACTGAGTAGATGATATGCAACAAACGCAGTGTACAGTGTTACGTGGTAGATGATATACAACATACACAGTGTGCATTGTCACTGAGTAGATGATATGCACCACACACAGTGTACAGTGTCACTGGGTAGATGATATACAACACACACAGTGTATTGTGTCACTGGGTAGATGATATACAACATACATAGTGTATTGTGTCACTGGGTAGAAGATATACAATATACATAGTGTACAGTGTTACTGAGTAGATGATCTACAACACACATAGTGTACATTGTCACTGAGTAGATGATATACAACACACACAGTGTATATTGTCACTGAGTAGATCATATACAACACACACAGTGTATAGTGTCACTGGGTAGATGATATACAACACACACTGTGTATAGTGTCACTGGGTAGATGATATACAACGCACACAGAGTACATTGTCACTGGGTAGATCATATACAACACACACAGTGTATTGTGTCACTGGATAGATGTTATACAACACACACAGTGTACATTGTCACTGGGTAGATCATATACAACACACACAGTGTATAGTGTCACTGGGTAGATCATATACAACACACACAGTGTATAGTGTCACTGGGTAGATGATATACAACACACACAGTGTATTGTGTCACTGGGTAGATCATATACAACACACACAGTGTTTAGTGTCACTGGGTAGATGATATTCAACACACACAGTGTATAGTGTCACTGGGTAGATCATATACAACACACACAGTGAACATTGTCACTGGGTAGATCATATACAACACACAGAGTGTATAGTGTCACTGGGTAGATGATATACAACACACACAGTGTATTGTGTCACTGGGTAGATGATATACAAGATGCATAGTGTATTGTTTCACTGGGTAGATGATATTCAACACACACAGTGTATTGTGTCACTGGGTAGATGATATACAAAATGCATAGTGTATTGTGTCACTGGGTAGATGATATACAACACCCACAGTGTATTGTGTCACTGGGTAGATGATATACAACACACACAGTGTATAGTGTCACTGGGTAGATGATATACAACACCCACAGTGTTTAGTGTCAATTGGTAGATGATATGCAACACCCACAGTGTTTAGTGTCAATGGGTAGATGATATACAACACACACAGTGTACATTGTCACTGGGTAGATCATATACAACACACACAGTGTATAGTGTCACTGGGTAGATCATATACAACACACACAGTGTATAGTGTCACTGGGTAGATGATATACAACACCCACAGTGTTTAGTGTCAATTGGTAGATGATATGCAACACCCACAGTGTTTAGTGTCAATGGGTAGATGATATACAACACACACAGTGTACATTGTCACTGGGTAGATCATATACAACACACACAGTGTATAGTGTCACTGGGTAGATCATATACAACACACACAGTGTATAGTGTCACTGGGTAGATGATATACAACACCCACAGTGTTTAGTGTCAATTGGTAGATGATATGCAACACCCACAGTGTATAGTGTCACTGGGTAGATCATATACAACACACACAGTGTATAGTGTCACTGGGTAGATGATATACAACACCCACAGTGTATAGTGTCACTGGGTAGATGATATACAACACACGCAGTGTATAGTGTGACTGAGTAGATGATATACAAGATGCATAGTGTATTGTGTCACTAGGTAGATGATTTACAACACACACAGTGTATAGTGTCACTGGGTAGATGATATAAAACACACACAGTGTATAGTGTCACTGGGTAGATGATATAAAACACACACAGTGTATAGTGTCACTGGGTAGATCATATACAACACACACAGTGTTTAGTGTCACTGGGTAGATGATATAAAACACACACAGTGTATTGTGTCACTAGGTAGATGATTTACAACACACACAGTGTATAGTGTCACTGGGTAGATGATATAAAACACACACAGTGTATAGTGTCACTGGGTAGATGATATAAAACACACGCAGTGTATAGTGTGACTGGGTAGATGATATAAAACACACACAGTGTATTGTGTCACTAGGTAGATGATTTACAACACACACAGTGTATAGTGTCACTGGGTAGATGATATAAAACACACACAGTGTATAGTGTCACTGGGTAGATGATATAAAACACACACAGTGTATAGTGTCACTGGGTAGATCATATACAACACACACAGTGTTTAGTGTCACTGGGTAGATGATATAAAACACACACAGTGTATTGTGTCACTAGGTAGATGATTTACAACACACACAGTGTATAGTGTCACTGGGTAGATGATATAAAACACACACAGTGTATAGTGTCACTGGGTAGATGATATAAAACACACGCAGTGTATAGTGTGACTGGGTAGATGATATAAAACACACACAGTGTATTGTGTCACTAGGTAGATGATTTACAACACACACAGTGTATAGTGTCACTGGGTAGATGATATAAAACACACACAGTGTATAGTGTCACTGGGTAGATGATATAAAACACACGCAGTGTATAGTGTGACTGGGTAGATGATATAAAACACACACAGTGTATTGTGTCACTAGGTAGATGATTTACAACACACACAGTGTATAGTGTCACTGGGTAGATGATATAAAACACACACAGTGTATAGTGTCACTGGGTAGATGATATAAAACACACACAGTGTATAGTGTCACTGGGTAGATCATATACAACACACACAGTGTTTAGTGTCACTGGGTAGATGATATAAAACACACACAGTGTATTGTGTCACTGGGTAGATGATTTACAACACACACAGTGTATAGTGTCACTGGGTAGATGATATAAAACACACACAGTGTATTGTGTCACTGGGTAGATCATATACAACACACACAGTGTTTAGTGTCACTGGGTAGATGATATAAAACACACACAGTGTATTGTGTCACTGGGTAAATGATATACAACATACATAGTGTATTGTGTCACTGAGTAGATCATATACAACACACACAGTGTATTGTGTCACTGGGTAAATGATATACAACACACACAGTGTATTGTGTCACTGAGTAGATCATATACAACACACACAGTGTATTGTGTCACTGGGTAAATGATATACAAGATGCATAGTGTGTTGTGTCACTGGGTGGATGATATACAACGCCCACAGTGTATAGTGTCACTGGGTAGATGATATACAACATACACAGTGTATAGTGTCACTGAGTAGATCATATACAACACACACACAGTGTACATTGTCACTGGGTAGATGATATACAACACACACAGTGTATAGTTTCACTGGGTAGATGATATACAACACACACAGTGTATAGTGTCACTGGGTAGATGATATACAACACACACAGTGTATAGTGTCAGTGGGTAGATGATATACAACACACACAGTGTATTGTGTCACTGAGTAGATCATATACAACACACACAGTGTATTGTGTCACTGGGTAAATGATATACAAGATGCATAGTGTATAGTGTCACTGGGTAGATGATATACAACACACACAGTGTATAGTGTCAATGGGTAGATCATATACAACACACACAGTGTATAGTGTCACTGGGTAGATCATATAAAACACACACAGTGTACATTGTCACTGGTTAGATCATATACAACACACACAGTGTATTGTGTCACTGGGTAGATGATATACAACACACACAGTGTATAGTGTCACTGGGTGGATGATATACAACACACACAGTGTATAGTGTCACTGGGTAGATCATATACAACACACACAGTGTATAGTGTCACTGGGTAGATCATATACAACACACACAGTGTACATTGTCACTGGGTAGATCATATACAACACACAGAGTGTATTGTGTCACTGGATAGATGATATACAACACACACAGTGTATAGTGTCACTGGGTAGATGATATACAACACACACAGTGTATTGTGTCACTGGGTAGATGATATACAAGATGCATAGTGTATTGTTTCACTGGGTAGATGATATACAACACACACAGTGTATTGTGTCACTGGGTAGATGATATACAAAATGCATAGTGTATTGTGTCACTGGGTAGATGATATACAACACCCACAGTGTATTGTGTCACTGGGTAAATGATATACAACACACAAAGTGTACATTGTCACTGGGTAGATGATATACAACACACACAGTGTATAGTGTCACTGGGTAGATCATATACAACACACACAGTGTATTGTGTCACTGGGTAGATGATATACAAGATGCATAGTGTATTGTTTCACTGGGTAGATGATATACAACACACACAGTGTATTGTGTCACTGGGTAGATGATATACAAAATGCATAGTGTATTGTGTCACTGGGTAGATGATATACAACACCCACAGTGTATTGTGTCACTGGGTAAATGATATACAACACACACAGTGTACATTGTCACTGGGTAGATCATATACAACACACACAGTGTATAGTGTCACTGGGTAGATCATATACAACACACACAGTGTATTGTGTCACTGGGTAGTTGATATACAACACCCACAGTGTTTAGTGTCTCGTCACCCAACCATTGTGATGTAGTATGATCGGGCTCTATTTGTGGAATTCCTTGCTCTTACTATTTCCTCCCACGCATCAGTCAACGTAAACAGAACGTATCGCCTTTCAAGTACCCCCTACTTGTTCAGATTGAAATATAGCTGTGACATTTCCAATCAGGATCTAAAGTTATCACGTAGGTTCGTCACGAAGGAAACAGTGCAGATACGTTCCTTCTGATATGAAGTGCGTCTATGTAAGAAGGGAAGGACATCACAGCCGTCACGCCTGATTTCAAGTCCTGCGCTTTGACATGTGCCTAGTATATATAAAACCAAGTCTAGTTTCCTTGTTTCCACGGTCTATAAAAACAGCAGAGGAGGGCAGGTTCTTTTAACAAAAACTTACAATGTTTGCATAGACTAAGTGTTAAGTCACCGGTTACATGTGTTATGATACGTACATCTGAGACAATGTGAAATGGGGCACTGGTATTCACGACGAAGAAATAATTTGGGAATGAAACGTGGTTATAATGGAGCATATGGGTATAATAAAGTATAAAATGGTCTGTTCGCAACATGGATGATATACTGCCGACATGACTACATATGTTTTAACACACTCACTTAACTTATATGGATTATGATTATGTCAATAATAATACTGATAATGACATTAATTGTCGCAGGCTACTTCCACGAATGGTCGAAAAAAATAGAATTACTACAACTACTGGTACAATAACAACTACTACTACTACTACTACTACTACTACTACCACTACCTCCACTACCACTACTACCACTACCACTACTACTACTACTACTACTACTACTACCACTGCTACTACCACTACCACTACCACTACTACTACTACTACTACTACTACTACTACCACTACCACTACTACTACTACTACTACTACTGCTACTACCACTACCACTACCACTACCACTACCACTACTACTACTACTACCACTACTACTACTACTACTACTACCACTACCACTACCACTACTACTACTACCACTACTACTACCACTACCACTACTACTACTGCTACTGCTACTACTACCACTACCACTACTACTACTACTACCACTACTACTACCACTACTACTACTACCACTATCAACTACCACTACCACTAATACTACTACTACTACTACTACCACCATTTCTACCACCATTTCTACTAATATTAATACTAAATTAATATAAATGTGACAACCACTTTCAATACTGCACATAATAATAACGATAATGATGATAGTAATTATTCTAAACATGATGATGATGAGAAGAATGATAACTTTAAGGATTCTATTATCAATACCGCTATTTCTAGCGATAATAACACTAATGGTGGCAATACAACAGGGAGAAGCTATTTCCCAGAGGAATGTGTGACTATTGAGCCGACGTTCCCACGTTAAAACAGGGGTGGTAATTATCTGGCTGCCTCGGCGAGCCACGAGGGGACGAGGTGCCGACGGAGTGCTATTGTGATGTCTCCCAAACACCACTCTAATCACCATGACTTTCACACAGGGACCACGAGACAAATACCCCGAGAGTGGTGACTTACCTTTGAATGCGAGTTGAGTTACCAGCTGAAGTGTGCGATCCAGTTGTGTAAGTGTGGTACTGCCAGGGCAAATGGGAAGTAGCTGTTGAAGTATTTTTTCTTGTTAATGACGGCCGAGTTGTTCCACTTACTCGCCCTGAACGATATCACTTCCTCTTCCCCACCTTCCCCACAGTATTACCGCTACAGTCCCCGGCTTGTGCACATCTAGAGTGTAGTGACAACACAAGATAGGCATGCCATCCCCGCGCATAACACTCTACGTCGGATTAATCTTTTCGGGGGAGGAGAATTAGGGGGAATGGTAGGGATGGGGCATCACACACACACATGCACGCATACACACACGCACGCACGCATTCACACACACACATTCACAAACAGAGAGACACACATTCACACAGAGAGAGAGAGACACACAGACACAGACACTCACACCATTCACACACAGCGACACACACAGACACAATCACACACACAGCTCGAGACACAATCACACACGCAGACACACACACAGTCACACGCACGCACGCACGCACACATCCGTCCTTTTCCCATAAAGCCACATTGTCTTGCTTAATAAGGGCAGTCGGGTAGCCTAGTGGTTAAGGCGTTCGCTCGTCACGCCGAAGACCCGGGTTCGATTCCCGACATGGGTACAATGTGTGAAGCCCATTTCTGGTGTCCCCCGCCGTGATATTGCTGGAATATTGCTAAAAGCGGCGTAAAACATATTTACTCACTCACTCACTCTTGCTTAATATAGTTACCATGCTTATTGTGGCTTCTCGTCTATCCAGTGTTTACACTGGTTCATCCATTATTATTTATGTATTGTCTTCTAGAGGACATTTTAACTCTTTCGCTCAAAACTAATACAACGTGGAAACAATTATGTTTCACATTCATAAAAGAGAAACTATTTAACCATTCTAACGTCATTCTAACTAACAAAGTTGATACAATACTGATTACAACTGAACATTATAATAGGGCGTCATAACTGTTGATAACTTCAAAGCAAGTCATATGTATAACCCTCATGACTACATTTCCGTTGGGGGTAATTTTCTAAACCGGTTTGAAAGAGTTTTTTAAAAATGCATCCTGTCAGGCAGTAAGAAGCTGGCTCATCTGTTTATTTGTAACCAATTACTTCGTTGTTGAACTAAAAAAATCAGAAGCTCGCCACGAGCATAAATACACGCTTTGTTTTTATTTGTTGGCTGTGAATGTGTGCGTGTGTGGCGGCCTGAATATGATGGATGGCACTGGTGTGGGTCTGCATGTGATGCTGTCAAGCGGACAGAGCAGGTTATGAATAGGCAGTGTGAGCAGATGCGGTATATTCGTTTATCGCAGCTGGCGGTTCATAAGAAACAGGAGACCTTTTTGTTTTGTAACTCTCCGCGCTTCCGAAGTTTCGACAACACGATCCTCACTGCTGCGTGTGCTGGCAGTTTAGTGTGACATGCTTGCAACTGACGGTTTTATACCGTACCCTTCCGAATGTGTGCAGAATCACTCACTGTGTGTGTGTGTGTGTGTGTGTGTGTGTGTGTGTGTGTGTGTGTGTGTGTGTGTCTGAGAGAGAGAGAGAGACAGACAGACAGACAGACAGACAGAGACAGAGAGGTACACTTGTGGCTTAAACATCGGCATTATACAATACTCCTTACTCAAAGTTGTGGGCAGCAAAAGACACACACGCTTTTAAAGTGTCGATCCTTCTTTTTATTTCACATCAGTAGTAGATTGGGCCACTGTGAATTAAAGGGAGTCTAAACAGAACGTAAGCTATTGTCACAGTTCGATCATTCCCGGCGTTTATTTAAAAAAGACATATACAGTAAACTACGGTTATAACGAACTACGGTTATAACGAGCTTAAATTTCTGTACATGCGTTATGGGGTGGCGATTTGCTACGTTTACACTTTTACAATAACTAACTCCTCAAAAGCAGGTGATTAATATCTGTGTCTCTGTATTCTAACACCATGTCCATGCATCCCGAGTACTGACATGAATTGATATCGCGTCAACTCGTGAAATTTAAAAGAGTTATGCCCCTTTCCCATGCTAGGATCCTATGGTTGTTGGTTCGAACCCCAGATTCGCCCTGATTATGGCTTTCTCCTCACACCCGAGCTCCTGAGTTTCGCAAAATGCCACCGACAAGCGTAATGTTGTACATATCGTTATACCTACATCAAGGGTCCTCTGAAGCGGAATTATTATGCTTGATGTCTGTTAGTTACTTCTACAGATGTTATGATCCTCATGCAAACATGGCTATGACAGATCAGCGTCAAGCCCATCGAGTACATGTCGATTAACGCCGAAAATATAAAATATGTTTCTGAGGACAATAATGCATGATCAATAATTGACAACACATAGGCAGGTAAATTTCTCTACGCCGGCCTAATTAATCTCCCTAGATATGATCTCTCAAACCTTGTCAAACAGGACACCTCATCTTCCTGACGTTGTTACACCGGACACCTCATAATCCTGACCTTCCTACACCGGACACCTCATAGTCCTGACCTTGTCACACCGGACACCTCATAGTCCTGACCCTCCTACACCGGACACCTCATAGTCCTTACCTTGTCACATCGGACACTTTATAGTACTGACCCTGTTACACCGGACACCTAACAGTCCTGACTTTGTTAAAGCGGGCACCTATTCTTCCTGACTTTGTCATACCGGACATCTTCAAGAGTTCATGTGCTCCAACCAAGGTGGGTCAGTAATATGTTGGTAAAATAACCTCCATATGTTATTAAGGTGGGTCAGTAATATGTTGGTAAAATAACCTCCATATGTGTTAAGGTGTGTCAGTAATATGTTGGTAAAATAACCTCCATATGTTTTAAGGTGGGCCAGTAATATGTTGGTAAAATAACCTCCATATGTTTTAAGGTGGGCCAGTAATATGTTGGTAAAATAACCTCCATATGCTTTCAGGTGGGTCAGTAATATGTTAGTAAAATAACCTCCATATATGTTTCAAGGCGGTTCAGTTGTATGTTGGTAAAGTATTGCCCTTGTGCTCCAAGGTATGTCACTCCTTAGAGTTCAAATTGAGTCAGTATACTATGTTGGTAAAATATACTCAATATTCTTCAAGGTGAGTCAGTGTTATGTTGGTAAAATAACGTTCGTGTTCTTCCAGGAGCGTTAATAGTATGCTGGTAAAATATTGTCCATATGCTCAAAAGTTGGTCAATCGAATGTTGGTAAAATATCGTCCACATGATCCAATGTGTGTCAGTACATGTCGGTAACAAAACGACCCTGTGTTTAACGGTGAGTCGAAGTTTGGTAAAATAACGTGTGGCACAGTGACAGATAATATCGACCAGTCACCATGGAAGCCAAAAGGACCTCCATAAAAGCTTTCAGCAGTGCGGTAGGGTTGTTCATCCTTCATACGGTGAGGTGAGGGTGTGTCTGGGGATGGGAGGAAAGGGGGTTGTTGGGGATGGCGTTGACAGAGCTACAGAGCTGGGGCAATTCACCTTTACATCGCCGTCTCAACCACAACCACAACCACAACCACAGACTGGAATAGCAGCCAGTAACTCTAACTCAGAGTCACGATAAAACATTGACTATACCCCGGCAACTTAATGTAAAGAAGATGTGGAAGATAACTTGTGTTCATATCAAGATGCATTAACTGGGGCACACACATTGCGGTTCAGCGTTATACAGATGTACTCTGTGTAGGCTGAACCAGATAGGAATCTACATGCAAACTATTTATATTTGTCTTTGGCCTTTTTAAATTAAAAAAACCTAAGTAATGTAAAGCACTATTATATATACACGTTAGCCTTTTTGAAGATAATATGTGTCTTAAACTGGCCAAATACAGAATATCTCTCACCAGGAAGGTCGAACGTACAGTGACGTAAGTTGTAGACCCGAATTAATTTCGACACATGACTTTAATTTCTTGATAAGAACGTTCCTTGGCTGCTTTAATCTTAATGGTTGACGGATGGCTCAATGTTTATCAGGGCAAACACGAGGCACACACAGACTCCTGGGATGAACGGTGTATAGAAGTACATCAACATGCCAACAAGGCTCTTATTCTGCCTCTGAATCACGAATGGAAAACAAGAATTGGGAACCAGGGACAATTTTGACCTATTCGCGATGAATGTACATGAATGTCTGTCTCGTGTGCTGTAGTGACGGGGTATTGATCATACATAGCACGATCATGCGTTTATCTGTGTAGCCTGCCACCTGTGATCATTTTAAATTTAAATTTGTAAATTCTACGGCCCAAGATGCGGAAAGTTGATTGGTCATCATCGACTTGTGAAAATACCCAAATTGATAAATTACGGTTTCCGCTTGTGTGGCAATGGTACCCGCCATGTGTTTAATGTCATACTTAAATCTAATCCATGGATAAGGGTTTGGGCAGGAGGGGCAAAGATTTCCCCTCATTCACAAGCACCAAGTTGGGGCAGTGTTCGTCATCGCGAGCAACTATCTCTGAACAAAGATGTTTTGACATTAATTCCTGTATCTCTCTCTCTCTCTCTCTCTCTCTCTCTCTCTCTCTCTCTCTCTCTCTCTCTCTCTCTCTCTCTCTCTCTCTCTCTGATACAAAATCCGGATTTGTCATAGTTTGACAGATGCGTACAAGTCAACATACATATATCTTTGTGTTAGATGCATGATTTGCGGCTGGTGTATTGGTTTAGCATACACACAAGATTGTTGTTTTACGCAGCACTCAGCAACTTTCCAGCTATATGACGGCGGTCTGCAAATAATCGAGTCTGGAGCAGACAATCCAGTGATTGACATCATGAGCATCGATCTACGCAATTGGGATACGATGACATGCATCAACCAAGTCAGCGAACCTGACAACCCGATCCCGTTTGTCGCCTGTTACGGCAAGCAAATGGGTTGCTGAAGACCTATTCTACCCGGATCTTCACGGGTCGTGATGTTTGCAAGGAGAAACATATACTTACAGTGCATTATATCAATTAAATTAACAGTAACTTTTAAAACTACCCATAAAAGATAGATCTCAATCTATATTATATATTTGTGATTGAAAATGTTGAAGTCGAATCCGTAAACCCAAAATATAAAAGTGTCGGCCTAAGCAAGGAGCATGTCACTGTCCTATGTACAATTTGAATTGCACAATTAACAGCGTAATTTAATGCAATTAACCAGGACGGCTGATGTCGTTTGCCAAAGAAAGTAAGTTAATTACACATGTGTTAACAGTTCTGTGACAATGCATATCCATAAATTATACGGTACGGGGTTGGTTTCCAACGTAAAAGTATGAATTGTGTATATTTTTATTTGGAGCATGTGTGCAGTCGTTTACAAAACTTGCATTATGATTTGCTTGCTGAGACCTCTACAGAAGATGGTTTGTGTCCGTGTTATCTGAGAGAGCTCAAACTCGCTCTTTTCTAAGGTAGGGGAGTTAGAAATAGACATGTTTATACAGTTTGCCGCAAACACTAAACCTGATCTGTGTCTTCGTACTCGGCATCAGTGTGGAGAAATACACTACGGTGCAATCGTGTTTATTGATTTACAGATTGCCCTAAACCTGTTTTCGTTTCATGGTTACATGAGTACTACCTACAGCGTACAGGAATGTGTCCGAGTTTAACTTTTGTCATTATGCAGGAATGCTAAGACAGTGCAGTGTGATATGTCCGTCAAACAAAACTCGGTTCAGGTGCATTTTCTCTTTTGTTCATCATTATTCTAGTATCTGCACTTGTTATGGCGGTTGGTCTCACTCGAGTGATATGTGAAGCGCATTTCCGGTGTTCCCCTCGTGACATTGTTGTTAAATTGGTAAACCTCACTCACTCACCTGCTATTAGGATACACCATACTTTGAGGATACTGAGGATGCTCAACAACTGTTCTTTTACAAATATATCAATCCAGTCATAAACCATCGAAGACACGAACCAGATCGTTGTTCACCAAAGTGACGTCTTTTATGTGTTTTTTTAATAATATTACAAAACATTATAATGTCTAAGGTCTGTTTTAGCAAACATAAAAACATGATAGAAAACATAACATCATGAGGTCAGATTGTTTTCCAGAGCAAACATGTGTCAGATAGATAAGCATGATAGCTATGTCGCCTTAGCTGTCTAAGTATACATAGGTGTCTAAGTATACATAGCTGTCTAAGTATACATATATGTCAGACACGTATTTCACCTTAGCTATACAACACACACACACGCACGCACGCACGCACGCACGCACGCACGCACGCACGCACGCACGCACACACACACACACACACACATATATATATATATATATATATACCAGAGAGACAGATATGCTTGACACGCATTTCACATTAGCTGACTAAGAATATATATACATATATAGATATGAATGTCACGCACTTCATGTTAGGTGTCTAAGTATATATATATGTGTCAGATTCTTTGACCGTATGGTCTCTGATAGTTATCTAAACAAACACATTTTAAAATGTGTCGTGTTCATTCCTATCGTTATCAATATTACAACGTCAACGCCAATAGTGCGCTTTATGTCAGCCGAAATTTCTCCAATGAGTAAACTGCTCGGGAATTGCTTTGGAAATATTAGAAAGGCCTGGTGAGATATGAGATACCACTGACAGTTGTCATTAGCAGAGATTTATAAATGTGTTTATAGACATTAACACATTAGGAGATACATCTTCCCGAGGCAAAGGAGTCAACTGACGATGAAAGTCCAGTTTCCACGAAACAGGACTTTTAAAGTCAGTTAACTCTCTTGCCTCAGGAAGATGAAGGAGATATGGAATCATGATAAAGTCTCTACAGAGGCAGCTGGAAAGTAACCGTGTCATGTAAGAAAATAAATATTGCGTTCATTGTCTGAAACATTTCCCAGGACATTGATGAAGTTTAGCGAGCCTGATAAATTTAATTGAAATGTCATTGATGATTTAAGTCACGTGTGAGTTCAAGCAATGACACGACACAGGGAGTTGGGCCTCACACGCTGTGGCCATGTAGGGAAGCAATCTCATTAAAATCAGATCTAAGTTCTCACTACCGCTGAACAAAGATCTGAGGATATCCCATTACGGGTCACGTCAGGACGACCTTTAGCGAACTTTGACCGACCACTGAAATGACTAACAAGAAGTCGACATCAGCCAATTAGAAAGCAGCTTTCTCGAGCTTTACGGCACTCATTTCAACCTGGCGACTTCCATTTAAGACTACGCTTGAAAAATATGTTCTCGATTAAAATTTTGAAAACTGAACAAACGAACATTCCGGAATGTCTTATATATGGTTGAGAATGTATGGCAGTGCTTCCCACGTACTGTGTCAACGCCTCCTCTGTTCAAATGTTTATCCCACGGAAGCGAGAGATAGACGATAAGTTTGACGGAATCAGTCGAACGGGATGTTACTGTCGTTCGGAATACCCCGTGTTAACATTTTAAAGGTTGCGTGATCAGAAACACATTCCGACTGTCACTTTCACGATCTGGTAAGCGACGCTTTGATTGGTCGGATGAAAGGTCGTTCTGACGTGATCCATAATGAGATGTCCTCAGATATTTGTTTAGCGATAGCAAGAAGTTAGATCTGTTTTTACATCCGCAAATTTTCTCCTCGACATATGTTTATTTAAGTCAGGATGAACAGTTATATTACAGACGCTGGTGCTTGAGTCACTTGGGCGGTTTCAAATACAAACGTATTTAATCAAAATATCCGCATTACTCTACCAAAACGCAATAACTATTGTTGATGCACTATTTTTCACTATTCGGAAGGATATGATCTTGAATAATAATTAAATGGGTTAAATGTCAAAATGTCTTCAACGGCCTTGATTTGTATAACGGATATAAATATTTGCACCATTACAGAATAGGATGTAGCTAATTAAAGCGTTAAAAGACTTAGAGTTGTGATAATCTCCAGTAGACATTCTGGATTTCGTGTCATCGCCTTGTTATCAATCTTATACATCATGGTTCAAGTCTTGATTAATATTGTTTGGCATCAAATATAACGATAAGAAAAATGGCATTCGGCATTATAAAACATGAAAAACATTCGACCCACAGATGTTGTGAGCCCATGACATGATACACTCTGTTCCAGAGGACGTCAACGACGTGGCGCTTTAAGTTATCAACGAGGGCACCGGACTCGCTACTTTGTAAGTCCGTCTTGAATTATCATATTAGGTGAGCTAAATATTTTCTAATTTCTAAATTCTATTATACCAGTGCTGATAGGGGAATATATATATATATAAGGGCTCGCCCAAGATTATTCTGCTAATCTAATATGTCACCATATACGGCAACTAAAGACACTATAACTTATAGTATAATTCCTCAAAGGGAGATTGACCAATCAGAGAGCAGAACTACTAAATTCTGGTACAGAAATTCGTTATTCGACACTGTTTTGTGTTTTAATATCACTAATTGTAATGTGCAAAAACATTTTTTTTAAAGAAACCACGTTTGTGACTTTATTTTTAGAAATTATGGAGAAAAAAACCTCGAAGCGGGGGTCACTGATTTATAAAAAGCAACGTCATAGAGCATAATATAGGATGACGTCACCAACAAGAAACGTGACGCCAATGACGTCTCATAGCAATAAAGTAGATAGCGCCCCGTCTTTAGGGAAAAGCGGACTGCTATCAAGCTACAGTGGCCCGCAGATGTCTGATAATATGAGGGCATTTTTATGAAAATTCTATCCATTTCAGCTGTATTACTTGTTTAAACGTTCACGTCCATTGTTAACGTTTGTGTTTATATTAGAGCTATGTATCAGTAACATATGTACTGGTCCTGTCATTTATACCGGTTGTAAGTGTCAAGTTTTTGGTGTGTGTGTGTGTGTGTGTGTGTGTGTGTGTGTGTGTGTGTGTGTGTGTGTGTGTGTGTGTGTGTGTGTGTGTGTGTGTGTGTGAAATCAAGTAATTGCGTGCGAATATGCGGTTTATATTCACATGTGTTGCTATCCTGTATCAATTCTGATGGGCACAGTTGACCCAATCGTCTCTTCGGTGTCTCAAAATCTATTATGGTTGGTTCGAATCCCGGTTCGCCCCAATCATATTTCTAGGTTTACCAGCACCATACCCGTGCGCGTGGATTTCGTCAAAGTGGAAACCGCCTAAAACCTGGTTCATACATCGGTAGCGGCAACAACAAGTCGAGCGGCGTAGAATATTCACTTGCACAAGGCTCTAAGGCAATAATTATTAATTTAATATTTTTCAGATTATATAAGTAAATAGGACAAATTGTCCTTATAAAAGACGGGCGTCCTTGTACTGCCCGCTATCTAGACTTGCCAGCACCATACATAAGGATCGAATTACTACACATCCATAGACCTCATTCAGTGGAACCTTGGAGCAAGGCTATGTGGAATAGTGCCACTGCCAAACTGTCATCTCAAACGCGTGACCTATTTTATGCTTCCCGCGTTGGCACCGAGTACAGACACAATGCTGCCTCACATCAATGTTATGATGCTATTGCGGTGCATATATTAAGGTATATCCGACGACATAAAGTACACGGAGAACATACATTCGTCTAATGCTACATCCACGCCAAGCTTTCCACACAACAGGAAACATCGGTCACCTCACCGACGGCAGCGATGCAGCTGGCGATGAGCGATAACATTAAAATGTATAGCTAGTCAACGTTCGTGGCTCAGAAATGTACGGCAACCGAAATATCAAACCCCTTTATCACTACAGGATTTCCTCACTAATTAACTGACACACTGTGATATAACTGACACACTGTGATATAACTGACACACTGTGATATAACTTACTTGCTGTGATATAACTGACACACTGTGATATAACTGACACACTGTGATATAACTTACTTGCTGTGATATAACTGACACACTGTGATATAACTGACACACTGTGATACAACTTACTTGCTGTGGTATAACTGACACACTGTGATATAACTGACACACTTTGATACAACTTACTTGCTGTGATATAACTGACACACTGTGATACAACTTACTTGCTGTGATATAACTGACACACTGTGATATAACTGACATGCTGTGATATAACTGACACACTGTGATATAACTGACACACTGTGATATAACTGACACACTGTGATACAACTTACTTGCTGTGATATAACTGACACACTGTGATATAACTGACATGCTGTGATATAACTGACACACTGTGATATAACTGACATGCTGTGATATAACTGACACACTGTGATATAACTGACACACTGTGATACAACTTATTTGCTGTGATATAACTGACATGCTGTGATATAACTGACACACTGTGATATAACTGACACACTGTGATATAACTGACATGCTGTGATATAACTGACACACTGTGATATAACTGACATGCTGTGATATAACTGACACACTGTGATATAACTGACACACTGTGATACAACTTATTTGCTGTGATATAACTGACATGCTGTGATATAACTGACACACTGTGATACAACTTACTTGCTGTGATATAACTGACACACTGTCATATAACTGACATGCTGTGATATAACTGACACACTGTGATATAACTGACATGCTGTGATATAACTGACACACTGTGATATAACTGACACACTGTGATACAACTTATTTGCTGTGATATAACTGACATGCTGTGATATAACTGACACACTGTGATATAACTGACACACTGTGATATAACTGACATGCTGTGATATAACTGACACACTGTGATATAACTGACATGCTGTGATATAACTGACACACTGTGATATAACTGACATGCTGTGATATAACTGACACACTGTGATACAACTTACTTGCTGTGATATAACTGACACACTGTGATATAACTGACATGCTGTGATATAACTGACACACTGTGATATAACTGACATGCTGTGATATAACCGACACACTGTGATATAACTGACACACTGTGATACAACTTATTTGCTGTGATATAACTGACATGCTGTGATATAACTGACACACTGTGATATAACTGACACACTGTGATATAACTGACATGCTGTGATATAACTGACACACTGTGATATAACTGACATGCTGTGATATAACTGACACACTGTGATATAACTGACACACTGTGATATAACTGACATGCTGTGATATAACTGACACACTGTGATATAACTGACACACTGTGATATAACTGACACACTGTGATATAACTGACACACTGTGATATAACTGACATGCTGTGATATAACTGACACACTGTGATATAACTGACATGCTGTGATATAACTTACATGCTGTGATATAACTGACATGCTGTGATATAACTGACACACTGTGATATAACTGACACACTGTGATATAACTGACACACTGTGATACCACTTATTTGCTGTGATATAACTGACATGCTGTGATATAACTGACACACTGTGATACAACTTATTTGCTGTGATATAACTGACATGCTGTGATATAACTGACACACTGTGATATAACTGACACACTGTGATATAACTGACACACTGTGATATAACTGACACACTGTGATATAACTGACATGCTGTGATATAACTGACACACTGTGATATAACTGACATGCTGTGATATAACTTACATGCTGTGATATAACTGACATGCTGTGATATAACTGACACACTGTGATATAACTGACACACTGTGATATAACTGACACACTGTGATATAACTGACACACTGTGATACAACTTACTTGCTGTGATATAACTGACATGCTGTGATATAACTGACACACTGTGATACAACTGACTTGCTGTGATATAACTGACACACTGTGATATAACTGACATGCTGTGATATAACTGACACACTGTGATATAACTGACACACTGTGATATAACTGACACACTGTGATACAACTTACTTGTTGTGATGTAACTGACACACTGTGATTTAACTGACACACTGTGATTTAACTGACACACTGTGATATAACTGACATGCTGTGATATAACTGACACACTGTGATATAACTGACATGCTGTGATATAACTGACATGATGTGATATAACTGACATGCTGTGATATAACTGACACACTGTGATATAACTGACACACTGTGATATAACTGACACACTGTGATATAACTGACAAACTGTGATATAACTGACATGCTGTGATATAACTGACACACTGTGATATAACTGACACACTGTGATATAACTGACATGATGTGATATAACTGACACACTGTGATACAACTTATTTGCTGTGATATAACTGACATGCTGTGATATAACTGACACACTGTGATATAACTGACACACTGTGATATAACTGACATGCTGTGATATAACTGACACACTGTGATATAACTGACATGCTGTGATATAACTGACACACTGTGATATAACTGACACACTGTGATATAACTGACACACTGTGATACAACTTATTTGCTGTGATATAACTGACATGCTGTGATATAACTGACACACTGTGATACAACTTACTTGCTGTGATATAACTGACACACTGTGATATAACTGACACACAGTGATATAACTGACACACTGTGATACAACTGACTTGCTGTGATATAACTGACATGCTGTGATATAACTGACATGCTGTGATATAACTTACATGCTGTGATATAACTGACTTGCTGTGATATAACTGACACACTGTGATATAACTGACATGCTGTGATATAACTGACACACTGTGATACAACTTACTTGTTGTGATGTAACTGACACACTGTGATATAACTGACATGCTGTGATATAACTGACATGCTGTGATATAACTGACACACTGTGATATAACTGACACACTGTGATATAACTGACATGCTGTGATATAACTGACACACTGTGATATAACTGACACACTGTGATATAACTGACATGCTGTGATATAACTGACACACTGTGATATAACTGACATGCTGTGATATAACTGACTTGCTGTGATATAACTGACATGCTGTGATATAACTGACTTGCTGTGATATAACTGACATGCTGTGATATAACTGACACACTGTGATATAACTGACACACTGCGATATAACTGACACGCTGCTCATAACGGCGTTAAACACAACTCACTTCTGCTGACATCGTGAGTCAGTTAAAATTTAACGTCGCATCGGCATTATTTCAGCCATACAGCGACTGATGACATCGTATCCCATTGCGTGGATCGATTCCCATGATATCAATCACTGGACTGTCTGGTCCAGACTCGATTATTTACATATCGCAGTCACTAAGCGGGAATATTGCTGAATGTGGCGTTAAATAACAAACGAATAGATATTCAGGTGGTAATATACCAGCCATGAAGGAAAGGCACCCAGTGATGAGGCTGGAAGGAAAATATCATGTTTCTCTTTTTCATCCGGGTTCACGTGCTTATGCAAGACACACAAATTCGTACATTCGCTCCGCTTCAGCGATACTGGCACACTACATTACATACGTATTAACGTAGTCTTAGGTTTAGCCCATGAATATCCCAACTATCCACGGATAGTCTCAGATGTTTGAGATAGGTGACTGTTCTGGTCTTGTGTTAATATAGATATTCCCCATAGAAGCAGATTAGAAAAATAGAAACATTTACCAAATGTGGTATTTTACTGTTTTAATTTTTGTAACAAGTTTTAAAATGCTGTGATAACCCGGCAGTGTCCGACGCCTACAATGGCACGATACAGCAGAGGGTGAATGGGGCTCGCATTCCTGTAAACTTAGGAGCTTCGTTATTTAGGAGCTGTTACTGAGAGCTGCAGATGTACGTGGAATCCGATTATCTTAAAACGTTGAGCAATTTTAGATAACCGTTAAAGAGGGGCCTATTTTAATTCTTCAATCTTCAGTATGTTTCATATCTGTCAGCCATACACAGATAGCAAGGGAAACATTACCGTGTACAGTTGTCACACTTATTTCAGAAATATTTTTTTTTGAAATAACGGAAATATACTGAATGAACATATTCCAACAAGCGATTGAGTTAGGACTTCTTTGATTAGTATTTCTAATATCGCAGTTTGTGAGTTTGGTTTGACGCTGCTTTGAACAGTATTTCGAGTATGTCATGGTGCATATGGCATGGAAGTCCAAAGTGACGTGGTGCTGACAAACCAAGGATCATAGTCAGTGTCAGCGGATCCCGGCACTCCTAAAGGACGCATCCTAGACTGACATTCCCAGAAACAGAGTTATCTTATCTAAAAATATATATCTACTATAACATGGCAGTGTAATTTATTGTTAAACAATTATTGTAACTGTATTACACTGTTTCTGTTGAGTTTCAGTAAAAGTTCATTGCATTGTATGTGGACAATGATCAGTTGTCAGGAATGTTTTACTATTTAATTTAAGCAGTGATGAGAGAGGATGTCAAGCGTTATAGAAACATGTCGAACATTTTGAGATGTCCTAGTGACACTGGACTGGTGAATCACTGTATGTAAAGTGCTGGAGTGAGTGAGTGATTTGGGTTTAACGCCGCCAAATTTTGGGGTCGCCAAATTAAGATCTATTTATTGTCTTTGGTGGTAATTTATACAGAAATGAAGATTATTTTCGAAATAAAAAGAGGGGGGGGGGGGGGTGCGCACAATATTGAATGGCAATATGTAATATGATGGCAGGGGTCCGTATCAAATACGAAAATACAGGGCTGATAGCAAACGTCAGTGGTAATAGAATATTCACCCAGCGGCGACGGTGGTTAAGCTTCCCAGCTGGGCCAAAGCAGGGAATGAGGGAAGATGACTGATCCACACACGAAATCTGATCTTTGTGTGATGAAAAGAGTGAAAGATACCGAAAAACGATTTTGTCCCACTATATATATATAATCTGATTAGCTAGTGGAAATGTCTATACAGTTCCATCACCAGTCTAGCGGCACTTGAACATTACAGAATATTTTGCATTAGTCCACGGTAAACAAGAAATTTACATATCACACTACCATCTAAATATTGTAACTTCCTGAAGACTGCTTACATTAAATAGTACTACGTTCCTGGCGACTAATCACTGCCCAAACATAATGTAATTAGCGTGTGCCGAATCTCAACAGAAACAATGTAACACGGTTACAATCATTGTTTAACAATAAAATACACTGCCATAAGACAGTAGTAATTTGTATTGGTTTGTAAACCAGGTTAATTTTGCAATACAATTGTTGATTGTATACCATTTATTGGTTGTTTGTTGGTTTCACACTAAGTTCTTTTACGTACAGATTTCTGGGTTAACATATTGTTTCAATTTGGGAATCGACACGTAACACTACAAAATAAACAAAACAAAATTCACGTGGAGCCCAGAACAATGCTGAATCTTAGAGCTGAGCCCAATCATTCTAGACGCCATCAAAGCAGGTGCCCGGAAAACAAAACAAAGGCTTTATATATTGTTTTAGCCATGAAATAGCAACATCAAATACTACAGCTATAACGTCATGAATACTAAGAGAGATAAAGTCCGAGACTACTCACTGGTGCAGCGGCAGACATGTTCTGGTGAAGATGTTCTCACCCCATGCAGAAGGAAGAAGTAAAGTGGTAGAGCTGCATGTCACCACTCATGGGTGTATCTGATGGAACGGGATTGTGTTACGTCCTGTCATGTTATATACCGCCGTCATATTCAATTCAACTAAAGTCTCTGCCCATCGAGGATATAATCTACAAAATGCCCCAATCCTGTTACATATGTAAGGGACAAGCCTACACACAGTGGGACATCGCCCTCAAACTGCCCCCAACTGTCTTGCATTTCCAAAATTTCGTTTCTTTACTTGAGAGAAGCAGATAATCTGCACTTGAACACAGCAAACGAAATTCAAATTCTACAATTCGTTTTTATTAGCTTCAACAAAATTAGTAAATGCTCTTTCGTGTCACTGGATTTTCTGGTCCATCGATCACTTGAATGTCAGGTTTGTTTACAGGCCGACATCGCATGGGAGGAGTACACTGTTAAAATGTGTCCTACTGTCACACTGTTTTAAAACCTCGGCGGGAGAGGAACCTGCAACATCTTCATTTGCAGTCCTACAGGCTACCACCTGTGCTACGGAGAATGTTGTCCTTTCAAGTGTCAATGTTATCTAAATATATGTTATCCATTTTTGACTTCGAAACATGTCTTAACTTTAAATATGTTTAAATTCGAAAGACTTTTTAACGTGTTTGAAATTTAAGCATGTTTAAATGTGCTTAAATGCTGTCACAAACGTTGTGTTGAGGTAGTGTGTAGGCTGTGAGACGATAGCTAATTTCATGTGTTCAGATCAAAATGCGTTTGAAATAGAACACACCACATGAGTATTCCGTTAAACATTTGTACAGTGTCCTGCTGTGGGGCGTCATGCAATAAATACTTTCTTTTTAAATGCAAACAGTATAAATTACCTCGTGTCATCACTGATTTTCAGTGGTCCATTCATATAAGTTTTCACAGCTATTTTGCCCGTTGGTCTGTTTCGGTGGATAATGAAATTATTCTCTTGCATTGACCTTTTAAATCATATTTGTTTTATACGCTGATCACGAAGAAGATTGGTGTCCTAAATATGAGTACCCCCCCAATTTATTCGCAATATCCGTGCCCTCTTTGCCTTGCCATAGTACCCTGAGTTTGTCCTAGATGTGGATATCACGATCTCCGAGTCCGTCCTAAATCCAACCACTCGGGCTGATCATGTAAATATTGATATCTACGTACTCTTAGTACGTCCAAGACATAGTACCCTGAGTTTGTCCAATATGTGGATATCACGATCTCCGAGTCCGTCCTAAGTCCAACCACTCGGGCTGATCATGTAAATATTGATATCTACGTACTCTTAGTACGTCCAAGACATAGTACCCTGAGTTTGTCCAATATGTGGAAATCACGATCTCCGAGTGGGCCCCGGGAGTTGGCGCTCTATATTTGTGACTATTGGTCATATCTCATTGTTAAATGTATAATGGGCCGGTGGCCTCTTTTCGGAATAAACTATCGCTCACTCAATGTGTCCTAGACATGGTATCCTGGGTTTGCCCTTATCGTTGGTATGTACGCAGTGTGTGCATTCTCAGTGCCATACCTGTAATAGCTTTGTGGAAAGTACACAAGTAAGTGAAAGGGAAATACAGGCTTTGTCAATTAATTCAAAGTGCGTTTCACAAGCAATATTCCTGCTATATGACATATGGAAATAATCGAGTCTGGATCAGACAATCCAGTGATTGACATCATGACATCATCCACACACATTCAGGCTCGTCATGAGAGAGGTTATACAATGGGGATCGGGTGGTCTGGCTCTGTGACGCTGCGTGTTATCCTACCCCAACAGTGGTGAGTTTTGCTCATGCTTTCAGTCACTGGTTTATTTGGCCCAGACTTCATTATTTACAGACTAGTCTTAATTACTATTTTATTACTACAGCTGTAATATTTCTGGCTGCGGCGTTAAACAACATGTCTTGTCTGAAAACATTCACACTGTAATCCCGGCAAACTACGATAATAAAGTTGTTTTACTCACGTGTCTGCATGCAGACTTCTCACAGTGGCTGCAGAACGAGATATGACATAAGCCTGTGTAGCAGTATATTATATCATACCGTGAACGCTGCCAAGCATAGGGTGTGGTGTGTCAGCCTGGGCATTCATGCACGGAAACAGTGTCGTGGACACCACAATTAATCACTGTGTTCATATGTTCATACTTCCTATTCAGTTGTTATACTCTGGGTAACATAATAACCACTCATAGTTATCACAATCCCATCTTCAGAGATCTTTACACTAGGGTATATATACATGTCTTCATAATCAATATATGGTTGGGTAGCAATGTGGTTAAAGCGTTTGCTTATCACAACACACTTTAAGACCAATGCTCGATGCCCCGCAAAGTGGGCTTGCTACACTGAGTGCCCATCGCCGGACTGATTACAGCTGGACTATCACCAGACTGAGTGAGTGTTTTACGTCGCTGTCGTCAATGGGATCAGCAGGCAGTTTCACATAGTGTACCCTTGTGAGGAATCGAACAAGGGGCTTCGGCGTCACGCTAGGCTACCCCACGCTCGATTATTTCTAGAAGCGGCGTAATATTTATATTACTCATTATAAATATACATGTGAGATTACATGCTGCGGGGGCGGTGGTTACGGCGCACGAACACACACACACACACACACACACACACACACACACACACACACACACACACACACACACACACACTAACATGCTGCGTGTGTAATTATGTGCGTACGTGAGTGCGGGTGGGCTTGTGGGTGTATGTGAGTGTACACTGAGCAATAATAACATGCATATTGTTCTATTTAATGTCATTCTGCCATCCTCTCCTTCGGATGGTATGCTTAGTATGTGTATATCGTGTAAGTTATTGCACGTTACTTCACTGTAGGACCCGTGAAGCGGCGGGTTAGAATAGGTCTTCAGCAACCCATGCTTGCCGTAAAAGGAGTCTGTGTTTGTCGTAAAAGGCGACTAACGGTGTCGGGTGGTCAGGCTCGCTGACATGGTTGATGTATGCCATCTATCCCAATTGCTTGGATCACTGCTCATGATATCGACCACTGGATTGTCTGGTCCAGACTCGATTATTTACAGACCGCCGTCATGTAGCTGAAATATTGCTGAGTGCGGCGTAAAACAATAAACCAATCGCGATTACATCAAGACTTTACTTATTAAAGACATCCTTCCTTGACAAGGTAGTTAACTGGTTATAAAAGTCCAGTTTCCTCCCTTGCCGAACAAGGTTTACTCGGGAAGGTGATTAAAGGTGACCGTGATATCTACAGGCACATTTAGCAATTATTCAGGTCTTTCCCACTGTAAGACTTTTAGACCCTAAAACGCGTCAAAATTATGTGACAAGGGAAGTGGTTAGGTTTGTGTTTAGGATCTAAACTCATTTTATTAGTGTGTAGGTGACAGTTTGAATACATTTCAGTGTTCTTTCTGCACCACTGGACCAATTTTACTGTGGAGAAAGCAGGCGACTTTCCCATTATCCCATTAATGCAGAGCGTCAGGCAGGTATGACAGGAAGTACCATCGTGAAACGTCTTTTCCTATGACACGGTCAGCGATCGAAGCACTGTCCTTCCGCTCTCTGAACAGATGTTCAGGGTGTTCTGTTGCCCAATGAAGCCAGTGACCACACGTGCAACGTGGGGGCGTTCATTGTCCTACTGAACAAGTGATGTGACGTCCAGGGGTCTGAAGGAAGGACGGATAACATCGTCACGGCGCCGCACACCTGTCAAATTGCCATCGATGGCCACTATAGGGGTCCTGTGATGTGTAATAGGCTCCCAATACCTTATGCAAAACGCTAAACACACGCCTCAGAGTAAGGTTTCATCCGATGTCGATAAACATAGATATAGTTATATTACCGACGTGACGTTGCTCGTGGAGATCCAGAACGTGGTTGGTGTCTGGTTTTGCGAGTCTGATTGACTGTATGGTGTTACGATGAACATCAAAACGGTTTCGGTTTCAAGTATTCCAATTGCACGCAAACGCTCATTTTCAGATAGGCGTGGCATAACGTTTAATGTTTCACCGTCAACAAAGAAGCGTTTCACAGTAAATATACTTAAACAATTTACTATGCGTTTGAATTTACTTGGTCCAACGTGTACTGTAAATGTGTGACGAATTTCCTACTCGTGGGGTTTTATTCATGGAAAGACTGGGATGCAGTGCAATAATGGGTAATTGTGACAAAAGATTTGTACATGTGATTAGCACGCATGATTTGAAAAATCCAAGGCAATCATATTTTAGTTGTACACGTGGATTTTCCCCCCGCTAGAACAGAATACTCAAGAGAATAATTCAGAATTCAATAAAATAACTGTTAATGCACATTAAACATAATTCAAACTTTTATCAAATAATTCAATCTTCATTCAAAACTCACTCAACACCTGTAATTATAAGAAAGGACATTTGTCCGACGAGGTGTGTGCTGGACAGGCAGTGCTATAGAGGGTTGTCATGTGACCTGTTTCTACAACAGGTGTATGTCTCAGCGACCAAGATGTACAGGCCAGACCACAGGTAAAAGCCCGACCATTTGATATTTGGGGGGTTGAGATTTTGTTTTCAGCTTCAGCTGCAAAACCAGCCCCTGCCCCAAGAATATCAACGTTCAGGCCCACAGGTAGGCTCTGCAAGTCACCATCAGCTTGCAACTTGCATGAAATGCATAGTGAAAGTTCGTGACATAATCTATAATTAATGACAATTATTTCAGTGAAAAATATAGCGTGTGACGCATGTAACGGCAAATCGTATAAATGACCTGGGGCTGGGATTTTATAAACCGTTACAAGCGCTGTCATGGAATGCGTTCATTTAATCTTATGCCCTTTTCCATGTATATCGATACATTACACAATATCAAATTATCGGACCTTAAGTGATGCATAAAAAACATCCTCAAGTTGGATGTAGAGACAGATATTATCCGTTTAACCCACCATTGCGTGCCTTTTTGTTACTGCGTCCATATAAGTGCTAGATGTCAGACAATGCACAGCAGTACTCATGCATTGCTGAGAAATAGGCCAGTGTTGGGCTGTACAAAAAACGGTTTGTCATCCCGTGAGCAGTTTTAATGACATCATGCACAGAAGTTCACTTTCATTGACCCAGTTTCTTTGGATATGTCGAAAATGCAGTACAAGTAGATTATGTGAATGTCAAAGGTCATGACAAGAGCAAAAATAAAATGTTCAAATAAAAGTAAGGCGTACTGAAGCGCAGGCGATACATGGGTCTAAACGGCATCTGTCAGCATTGCATCGGAGACGCGGGAGCACATTGCTGGAACAGCGCATGGCAGTCGTTCATTCCCTATAGCAAATAATTACAGAGGACATGACGAACATGTACAAGTTTACTAAAGACAGTGCACATGAAATAAGATCAAATGAATGCATACCATGCGCGTGTAACGGTTCATAAAGTAAGAACATCCCTGTGTCTGCTGACATAGGAAACAGAGAAGTTAAATGTCATCGTAGACAAATACGTTTATGTGTCACAAGTCCATCATGAAACATTTTAACTCTCGGGGTAGATGTATTGTATCCATACAAAGCAGAGAGAGAGATTATAAATAGAATATTACCTACATTGAAATACAGCACTACAGCACTACAGTGTTCATGCTATGATGAGCCGCGACGCCAATTGCCATTTCTTGCAAACTAAACAGCGGCTTTCATAAAATGAATAATATAGACCAACTATGTTGGTTATTGAAAACAAACTGCATGCAATATACTCTTGCTTCAACACTACAACAACTGTTCAAGAGAAGAATCCTTCTCATTTAGTACATTGCGATTTGTATGAATGTTAGCGTGGGGTTGTTCATGGGGAGTGGGGTGGCTGAGTGTGGCGTGTATGGGTTTGTGTGTGCTGGGCTGTTTTTGGCAATGTTATTGTTATTGCTGTTATTATTGCTGTTGTTGTTGTTGTTGTTATTGTTATCATTGTTATTGATATTATCATCATATGAAAGGGTAAAATGTACTTCTGATAATATATATTTCTACGATGTGTAAAACTATTACAACAGATTTCAGCTAAAAGCAATGTCATCTGATGAAGTGAACGTGTATAGGGGACAGTTCAACAAACATCGGTTATGACGCACTGGACATTTCAACAAACATCGGTTATGACACACTGGACAGTTCAACAAACATCGGTTATGACACACTGGACAGTTCAACAAACATCGATTATGACACACTGGACAGTTCAACAAACATCGGTTATGACACACTGGACAGTTCAACAAACATCGATTATGACACACTGGACAGTTCAACAAACATCGGTTGTGCCACACTGGACACTTCAACAAAACATCGGTTATGACACACTGGACAGTTCAACAAACATCGGTAATGAAACACTGGACAGTTCAACAAACATCGATTATGACACACTCGACAGTTCAACAAACATCGGTTATGACACACTGGACAGTTCAACAAACATCGGTTATGACACACTGGACACTTCAACAAAACATCGGTTATGACATACTGGACAATTCAACAACTGGTGTGTTTTTTCATTTCCGTGAGTACTTTAAGTGCTCACTTTAAATCAGGGCCGCCTGCCTTATGGATGTCCAATATTCACATTGAATCTTCGACATTCAGAAAGTAGTGAAGCGGAATATCATTGAGGGAATCACTATTTATATGTAAGATCATCTCCAAACCAGTGACCCAGTAATGTTCGAGCTGCAAGACAATGGCAAGATCCAGGCAGGTTATATTACCCAACATTTTGGTTGGCGACTCTCAGTCAAAAGGCGGGAATTTATTTAATGCCGCTCAGGATATGTCAGTTGTATCAGTATGGAATCCTAGAAGGGACATTATCGCGTTGTCGCATTGTCGCCCTTTGGTAAAATAAAATAAAATATTTTTCAAAGCGCGACAACTGGCCAAAATGTCGCATTGTCGCGCTTTGGTTGATTTTGACCCTTTTTGCTTGTTTTTGTGAGGATGGCAGTGCGACAATGCGACAACGCAGCTTGTAAAGAAAAGTCCGAAGTAAGGCAGGCCACAGGCGTTTGCCACCATGGATGCAGGTATGGTGCTGACAAACCAAGAATCTAAGATTCGAACCACGATCGCAGGTTTCTGAGACATATGACGGGGACATATGACGTCCTAGATGAATATGCTGCCCTTGTTGTCTTACTGTTAGGTTATAGCACCTAGTTAGTTTGTGAACACCCAGTAACTAGTTTATACCAGCTTCCGCTTTCCCAGCTCTCTACACAAGCTATGCACTGTCCCTTGTTCCTCAACACCGACCGATCCTAGTTATTTGTATATATTTACTTCTTCTTCTTCTTTTTTCTCTTCTTCTTATTTTTATTGTTGTTCTTGTTCTTCTTCTTCCAGTTATTTTCCATTCTTCTTCTTATTATTATTATTAGTAGTATTAGTAGTAGTAGTAGTAGTATTAGTAGTAGTAGTAGTAGTAGTAGTAGTAGTTGTAGTAGTAGTAGTAGATGTAGTAGTAGTTATTGTTGTTGTTCTTGTAATTCTTGTTCGGTGATTCTTTAACTCGGGAATGGCTGCCAGGTTTTGAAGACATTGGGAGGAGCGCCATTGTTTTCATGTTGTATAAATGTGGATTGTGGTTAGTATGTTTGGATAATCAATCGTAAAATTAAAATTCGACTAACCTAGCTACCAATTTGGTTTGAAAAGTACTGAGAAACAACATTTTTAGTTTTGTGTGGCCTTCGCTTACGAACTAGTTATAAGATCAGTCCCCAGTACAGCTATATGACAAATAATATGTCATACTGACATTGCGAAAAACTTCTTCCTTCGCATAAAGAACATCCTTTTTGCAATTTTATCATTCAATGTCCTCTGACAAGTCATACGTGTTATCACTGATAACAAAAGGCTAATGCGCGTTCGGGAATAATTGAAATAACTCAGCTGTTTCATATGCGGAAAGAAATCGTGAAAATTCTGTTCCTTCTATTTGGCGTGGCGTGTTTCCAAATTTACGACCACGCTCTTACACGACGATAGGGACAGTAGAGATGTCATTACGCAAGAGCAGAGACATTTATAGTGTCAGATATTTTTTTTAATTCATATCCGTCTGTGCTTACTTGCATAAGCCTTCTGTGTTATTCCATGTCATAACACACTGTTGTGTAAATTCAGCCGTAGCCCCACCTCTACATGTAAGAAAATTGTTCAGCGGCACGAGAGTGAACCGTTTCATCGTGTTGAAAGATTATGACTGCAATGTATATATAATTACACAACACGTATTGTTCTCCTTCACGTTTCAGCTTTATCTTCAGGGAGGAGAACAATCAGTGTCGTGCAATTATTTTGTGAAATTCTTTACATAGGTGCTTCTGTACACCTGTGTATCTCACCACTTTAGATAGACAGACAGACAGACAGACAGACAGATAGATAGATAGATAGATAGATAGATAGATAGATAGGCATAACTGCATCTACACTATCGTTTAGTCGCCTACAAGGATGTCACGACATCCTCAGCAAATTCACACATTTACGGGTAGTCGTCGAGCGCACTTTCCCAGAATGTCTTATTCCCAGAAGGAAGCTCAAGTACATTAACGTACCCTTTTTAACGTCACTGTGGCTGGGAGTCATAGCACTGGCGCCGTATGCAGGAAGTCCATTGTGATCTACGTGCTACGGTCAAGTGCTACTTTAGGTCCTTCAGCCTTTGGGGGTATAACTCAATAGCTTCCTTTAAATTGCTTATACAAACCTCCATAAACCTCATCTTGTGGGGCGGTTAAGGCTAAAATTGTGCACTTTGGGTTAAAAGCACCAAACTTGGCACACTTATACAATGAACCATTCTGAACATTTTCAGATCCACCTCGGCAGAGCCCCCTGGTGGTAGAAAATCCAAGATGGCCGTCAACATGGCTGAACTCTCTTATGATATCAATATATACTCAAAATATCATACTTATCTGATCCATTTATACACATATCCATACTAATGCATGCGGAATGAATTGCAGCAGAGCTGTATATAATTCAAATATAGTTTGCAGCGCCCCCTGGTGGTAGAAAATCCAAGATGGCCGCCAGCATGGCTGAAATCTCTAATGATATCAATCTATACTCAACACAACATAGTTTTCTGGCCAATTTATACAAATTATCATTGTAATGTATTTAGGAGTAATCACAACAATCCTGTATATAATTCAAACCTAGTATGCAGCACCCTCTGATGGTGATGAAAGTCCAAGATGGCCGCCGACATGGTTGAAATCTCTAATGACTTCAGCCTATACTCATTTATCATAATTATCTGGTCAATTCATTCAATTTATCACAGTATCTTTTTCAGGATCAATTGCAACAATGCTTTATATAATTCAAATCTGGTAAGCAGCGCCCCCCGGTGATGACGAAAATACAAGATGGCCTCCAATATGTTTTAATTTTTAGGAATTGTCTATTTCTACAGCAGATATAGATATCATTTGATACCTTTGGACTAAAGATAAGTTGATAAGTTTTGATATGATGAAACATTTTTAAATGACATTGTATCAATTAATATGTATTGTCTATGATCTATTCTCGGCATATTATTTCATAAATGGTCTACTGAGAGATGTTCCACCTAGTTTATATCAGACACCCAAAAATCACTCATCTGGGAATGGATTAATATCTTAAAAACAGGGATTTATGTAATAGTATTATTGACATCATTGCCATGAACCTATGACATTAACTTACTTCCTACTTAAGCAGGACCAGGAATATCGGTTAAGTGTATGTGTTTACGGTTCTATAATTCACTTACCGTGAACACTTTCCTTCAAAGTATCACATAGCACTGTACTCAAGACAGGCAGTGTAAAGTTTACAAAGGTTTGCAAGACTTCTTACAGGTGTAGTGTTAGTTTATAACACTTCTTTGTGCTTGACCAAGTGTTGTCAACTTAGGTATTTATATATTACTGCATGTCCTCTCCCGACCCCTAACTACAGGATTCTGTAGTGTGGGACGTTTGTCAAGCAGCTGTCCCCAAATATGCATCGGTGCTGTCTCAGAGCTGCCTCTTTGGGTTGAAATGTCAATTGTCTGAGATATTCATGAACAGAGATTTTGCCTTTCATTGACCTTCCAAATTAACCAGTGAGAACGACAAACGGTTCAAGAATCTGCATTGTGTTGTCAGGGATATCTGCTGATGATGGGAAATCATTGATGACTTCAGGAAATACTTGACACGTATCCCAAGCATATGAACCGGTGAAGGCGCGAAATAGTACAATGTCTTTGTCTTTACCTCTAGAAGAAAACTCTCGGCTGCTTCAGTCAATTCCAACTGCACCTCCATCTCCTTTCATACGGCTATATTCGATAACAATATTCGAGGTACAGCGGTGCTCGTGCTCTACTGTAAGAGGGGCATATCTGTGAAATGCAAGCCATTAATATGACAGGTGATGCTGCAAACTTTGGGAAATCTACTTTTTGAATTGCACCCACCAGGCACAATATGCAAAGTTCTTGTTCAAGGACAAGGGGCCAGTAGTGAAACGGGCTGAGCAGCTTACTTCGGTGCACACCAGTTTCTGAAAGGATCTTCTGTGTTCGCTTCTGTTTCCTTATATCGCACATATGCCTGATGTTGTAGATGGGTACACATGAGGAAGGAATCAGCAAATCTGCCAGAGGCAATTCCAACAGCACACAATGCAGTTTTCCATCTACTTCCTTCGGGACAGTTGCTGACAGTCCTGAAAGCAACTATTTCTATATGCAAATCTACCAAATTATAATTCAGGACAGTTCCACTGGATTGTTTTAGCAATTGTGTTTAGTGGTACACCCAAGGCAAGCACATGCATTTGACCAGGATTAAAATGCCCAATACCCTTTTTTACCACATTAATTGAATGCTGTATCATAGCAACATTGGCATATGGGCATTGTGTTAACACTGTCTACATCCCGGGTGAAAGGTCATTTTCATTGAGAAACATAATTACCCATCTTGCGAAAACAGGATGGGGGTACATTAGTATATACTGTGGGCTGTTTGGAAATGGTTTTCCTTGTGTGTGTGTGTGTGTGTGTGTTTTCTTCAGCCAAAAGAACAACATGTGATGTTGTACTGACATGTTCCTCCCTCTTCAGCTGTTGAACGCTGCTGCAATAGTGAAATGCTGGTACCATGAAGTGGATATGTTGCTGTTGTAGAGCAGGGATTATATCAACTTTTGAGAATGTTGGTGGGTATACCACACCTTCGTCTTCATAAACACCACAAACTGTGCTATATCTGTTCAAATACACCATATTTTGAATTAAATAATATTGTTTAATACCAAGTAAACTGAGACTTGTATTTCTCGGTCTCAGTGGTGTCTTTGTGTTGATGAGCTGGTGCACCGGGATTTCACGCTTTGAAGACAAGAACTGGTTTTTAGGTCCAAGCCATTTGCTGTATATATGGTGTATATATGTTTATAACGAACTACGGTTACAACAAACTAAAATTAGTGGTCCCTTTGAGTTCGTTATAACCGTAGTTTACTGTAGTTTGGAATACTTGAAGAATATATTTTCATACCTGGTTCTACTAATTTCATACTGCCTAGAGCTTTCAAAGAAGCAGGTACATATGGCAATCAGAAGGAAATGTTCCTCTGAATGTTTGTTTCAACCTTAAATGACGTCTGTGTATAAGTGTTGCTCGTTTAGTTAGCCTTAATGATTCAGAATCAAAATGGCATGTTTCAGTGCTGGTCCAATATCTGTATCACATTCCCATTTCAGTTACAGAATTTTAACCAAGTTCATGCAGTCCAATATATTCCCCAGATCTGCCTTACGGAATACAGATCTTGCTTCAAATGAATGAATTTTAGAATCAAAAGCTTATACATTCAGTAAAGCATTACTTGGAATTGTTTTAAAGCCAGATTTGATTGAAATGATTGCAATGAGCAAATGATACTGATATTGTGGACATTTGACATTTTTTGAAGATTAAGTCATTTGAGCGGCCATCTTGGATTTTCTTCGCCACCAGTGGGCGCTGCATATTAGATTTGAATTATATACATCATTGACGCAATTAATTTTATATAAATGACTAAAATTGACAAAATAATGATGATATATTGAATATAAATTGACGTCATAAAAGATTTTAACCATTTTGACGGACATCTTGGATTTTCTGCCACCAGGTGGCGCTGCTGAGGTAGAACCATATCCAGAAATGTTCGGAATGTTTCAATGTATAAGTGTGCCAAGTTTGGTGCTTTTAACCCAAAGTGCACAATTTTGACTAAAAACCGCCCCGATAATCCATGAATGTGATCTCAAAAGGTCCATTCACTTCGTAAAACATAAATGATCTAATCACACAACGCTTCAACGTACTAGCATGCCGTTTCTTTTCTATTAACATGATGTACATAATATCTCGTTGCTCTTTCATAAGGAAATTCGTGTGCACTTCTTCATCATGTAACCGATTTTAGTGTGGAGGCAACATCAAAAGTCCAAGACACTGGTTACGGGGTGAGAACGTTTTATTCCCGGTCAATTAAACACACCCTGAAACAATATACCATTCAATATATACAGCGTCATACAATATACCTGAGGCTTAAAAACAGTCCATTACACAAATTAGGTGAAACATAAATGACAGATCGTATGACAATACAACAAGGGGAGATAACTCCTTGATTAACTCATATCTTCAAAATATCTTCAAATTAAATATGACACAGACGTCTTAATGCAATACGCATATCAAATAGAATAGATGTGATACTCAGTATCACATAAACATACGGGATGCAAAATAGCATAGTTCCTACCCGGTGTATGGCACTAGGGTGCACAGGACGTTCACCAAGCTCCGCCAAGCCAGATATACCAAGCGTACCTAAAATCCGTGTAAACAATATGCAACATTAATTCTACAGTAACTATAAATCAACATAGCTATTATCATTATCAACACCTGGAACACATCAAAACAACTTAGGCTAAAATCACATTCGTACTTACATTCACATATACACTATTCTTCCTCTCATATATGAAATCAGTCAATCAAACACTCAAACATGCAACAATTCACTCATAGGGAAAATATAATTACCTGAATGAATTATATGAGTTATTTGATAGTTATTTGTATTGATTCTATACTCTGAAATGCACTAGAACCTGACTGAAGTGTTATTTACATTTAGGTTAGATTTACCATTATTAAGGTTGAATTTACTTGTTTTATTTATATCCACACAATACAAATATAACATATAAAGTGTACACACTTATAAACCAATGTAAGAGATTAAACTAACCTGTGAGGTATTTGCATTTGTTTATGACTCCATGGTATTACAATCCTGATGGTGCAAAGAGTGACTGTGAAGTGCAGCTTTGAATTAGGAAAGAGGGCAAGAGTTTGAATGATTCAATCGGTGTTCATTAAATCAGGCCACGTAATAATGTGGTAGCCCTACCTATCTACCCTTAATCATATTAGAATGAAACTCACTATAGAGCTAATAATAGACTCAACCTTCTGTGTCCTTATAATTATAGCCTGTATCAAAAATGACCAAACCTGTTGATAGAAAAAAATACATTCATTAGTTAAAATCGGAAATAATACACCTGCAATTCATAATGCAATTGTCATTATACAAATATCAATGCAACACTTAAATGACTTAAAACTAATATTTACATAACTATATAATACAATAATAAGTATCTGCCACAATCATAATAGGGGCGGTGGAGTAGCCTAGTGGTTAGAGCGTTGACTAGTCCGTGCGAAGATCCGGGTTCGAATTCCCACATAGTGACCTCGATGTGGCTACCACAGCTAAAGCAGTGTACAACCAATCTCACTTACAGGCTTTGTTTGTTTGATTGTTTGTTTGTTTGTTTGTTTAACGCCGCTCTCAGCAGTATTCCAGCTATATGACGGCGGTCTGTATATAAACGAGTCTGAACCAGACAATCGAGTGATTTGACATCATGAGCATCGATCCACGCAGGTGGGATACGCTGCTATGCATCAACCAAGTCAGCGGGCCTGACCACCCGATCCCGTTTGTCGCCTCTCACGACACGCATAGTCGCCTTTAACGGCAAGCATGGGTTGCTGAAGACCTATTCTACCCCAGATCTGCACGGGTCTCACTTACAGGTACTCACATCTTTTGATTCACGTACAGGTTTCAACTTTCTATAGTAGTGATGAGTTTCGTTACCGCTACTGGTAGATAACTGCCCCGCCCCGCGTGTTGCAAACTTGAGAAATGTCACGTGACTTGATCCAAGATGTGTGACAGTCGAATTGCTTAAATAACGAACTGCGGTTATAACGAACTAAAATTCGTGGCCCTTTGGACTTCGTTATAACCGTAGTTCACTGTATGTACACGATGTGCCACTTTGTTTTGTTGTCGTAGTGAGCAATATTCCAGCTATATTACGGCGATCTGTAAATAATCCGGACAAGATAATCCGGTGATTGATATTATGCAACGACCAACCCGTTGGGTTATGATGGCACGCAATCTACCAAGTCATCGAGCCTGTCCACCCGATTAGTTCATTCACCTCGATTAGTTCATTCACCTCGTACCACAAGCATGGGTTGCTGAAGGACCAATTGTAACCAGGAATTCCCACGAAGCCCTTGTATGCGTAGGGGTGGTGGGGTAGCCTAGTGGTTAAAGCGTCGGTATCACTGGGTCGTGTCGGGCAGTCGGTATCACTGGGTCGTGTCGGGGAGTCGGTTTTACTGGTCGTGTCGGGGAGTCGGTATCACTTGGTCGTGTCGGGCAGTCGGTATCACTTGGTCGTGTCGGGCAGTCGGTATCACTGGGTCGTGTCGGGCAGTCGGTATCACTGGGTCGTGTCGGGGAGTCGGTATCACTGGGTCGTGTCGGGCAGTCGGTATCACTGGGTCGTGTCTGGGAGTCGGTTTCACTGGGTCGTGTCGGGCAGTCGGTATCACTGGGTCGTGTCGGGCAGTCGGTATCACTGGGTCGTGTCGGGCAGTCGGTATCACTGGGTCGTGTCGGGAGTCGGTATCACTGGGTCGTGTCGGGAGTCGGTATCACTGGGTCGTGTCGGGGAGTCGGTATCACTGGGTCGTGTCGGGAGTCGATATCATTGGTCGTGTCGGGGAGTTGATATCACCAGTCGTGTCGGGGAGTCGGTATCACTGGGTCGTGTCGGGAGTCGGTATCACCGGGTCGTGTCGGGGAGTCGGTTTTACTGGTCGTGTCGGGGAGTCGGTTTTACTGGTCGTGTCAGGGAGTCCTATAACAAGGGGAGACATAGACTGACATTCAGCCTCTCAAAAGGAGAATTTGTCTTTTAATATAAAACTTCTTTTTTTAAATTGAATAGAAACGAGTCCAGTGAATGTCTCTATTTTCAGGAATCTATACTTGACAAAGGTTATAAACATGACGGGGAGTTTTCTACATTATTTACTTGGGGTCAGGACGAGAGGCCAGTGAAGACGAAACGCCCTGCACATTTGCTATGGGATGCCATGTGGACACAGCAGATATCACCATAATCAAAACACAATAGGTGTCAAATTAAAAACGTGCACATTATAAACCTTCACGGTTTATTTGCTACTGATTCATAAACACGTGCTCGTGATATTGTCGGAACCGTACAATCGACGCTGCTTTAAGCATCGATATCTTATAAATATGGAAAGAAGTTTGTGGCTTTTATGTCCATACAAAGTCCACAATACGGTTACAAACAGGGTACATAAAAACTACAATACGTGTTAGGCCACACATAAACATTTTGTTTCTCATAACTTTTTTTAAATGGGTAGCTGTGGGTAGAAATTTAAGTAAATTGTTATATTTCCGTTTTTCTAACGACTCGCTCCAACCTAAATTCTCAATTGTAGTCGATGAACATAATGTTATAAACAATTATGGAGATTGTGTCCAAGTTGAACATGGGGTGAAATCATTTGCACGTGTGACGTCGCACTCAGCAATATTCCTGCTAAATGACGGCGGTATGAATATAATCGAGTCTGGACCACACAATCCAATGATTGATATCAGGAGCATGATCCACGCAATGGGGATACGATGACATGCATCAACCAAGTCAGCGAGCCTGACCCACCCGATCCCATTAGTCGCCTCTTACGACATCCATCGGTTGCTAAAAACCTATTCACTACAAGGATCTTCAAGGACCGGATTCATCGGTACATGTCTGAGCAGAGATGATCGAGTATCTCGACCTTGTCATCGGTGAGTCAAATTGTGAATTTCTTTTTCAGACCTGGTCAGATGCACTCCTGGACGACTGATGACATTGCAGACACTGGTGTTGGTGACTTCATTGTTATCCATTGCTATCCATTAATGCTAACCTATTGCCCTTGTACGTCACAGTCACGACTGACATGAACTCAAAAACGGAACTCTTTCAGTACCGATCAACAAATGTGTTATGTGATGCTGATGTCTATCCTAATGCTGAAGATATTTGTTATGAAATGAAATAAAGATGTTTACTTTTTTATTTAGAATTTGACCATTTTTTAGTGGCCATTTTGACTTTTTGTGTGACCATTTGGACTAATGTGTTTGTGGTCAATTTGAATAATGCGTTTTGTGGTCATGTGACGTGCGGCCAGTTTTCTAAGAAATTTTTAAGAATACGTAGCTTTAATATATATGTATATTTGTATTTGTTTCATATAGTTCTAACCAACATATGGTAACGGAAGTCCTATTTTAGAGTGGAGGGTGGATGGAGACAAGAAACTTTTTTGTCACGTAGCCTTAAAATAAAAGTTAAATAAATCCTAACAACACATTCCCATGCGTTCCAGTCTACCACAGTCCTTATGCAACACTTCAAGCTATGCAGATTTTGGAGACAACACACGTGACACTTGACAAAAAACAATTAACAGAAGAAGAGTTAATAAATAAACAAAATATGGGGATTTAAAAATATTCTTATTTTAGACAGTTTTGAAGAAAAGGAAATAAGATCGACACCTTCAGACTCTTTACAGCAAATAGGCCCCCGTTCGCAGAGCTCTCTCAACCCTTGTGTGACGAAGGTGTCACGCGCTGTGAAGCAGCTGGCGACCCATAAATCAAGGGAGACCATTCCCGTTCCCGTCGTCAGAGGGAGCGCTCACCACAGTTAAGACTGGTTTGTCTGCCCTGGAACTCTTGCGCTAATCGCCACACTACAATCAGCCGCTAGAAGAACAGAGTACCAGTCTAACCACAGTGACGAGAGATTTTACTCGGAATGGTGTACGTGTCGGAAGGTAACGATGAATTGGCGTTATTTAAAATAACAAGGGGTAGATACTTGATGTAACTATTTTATTCTTTTCACATTTATGTATTTTAGTAGTTGACACGTGTATATCGATTTTGCTCCTGCGAAAACGATTATAATTAACCTTCATCATAAAACGGCTTCGTCTTCTAATTTCGTTAGTCCAATGTCCTGGGGAGACTATTTAATTCCATTAAAGAAATATTTAACTGAAACCTAACTCAGAACAAACCGAATGGATCGTAAACTGTAAAGGATCCACAGTCCTAAGGATCGTAAAATTGGTGAAGGATTGTTTGAGGGGAAAGTCTTGAATTTTTAACTAAGTATCTCAGGTATGGACTTTCATAGAAACGGGTACCTAAGCCAACTGACCATAAAGGGTTGCTTGGTCAGAAAGAGATCCAAGTGCTAAAGACGGGGGGGGGGGTTAACTTACTCAAACACACCTAACCCTAAGGATTGAAAAGCCTATTATTGCTTTGTATAATCTGCATCTGGTAAACTGCAATGTTGCTGATTTGATTGAATAGTAAATTTATGTTATATTATGGTTTACTCATGATAAAGATCATGTCATGAATAATATATAGATTTATTAACATGAGCTGCCACATCTAAATTACCAGTATCCCTAATAATTTTCTCTATCTTTTGTTTAAAAACAATTAGCATGTTTAGTAAACAACCTTTTGAATTCCAACATCGTTTTTGCATGAGATTTGAAGTCACGCATCTTGCCTTTCGTGATGTCAGCATGATAGCAACTGAGACACAAATTTCCTTTGACTGTTCTCAGTGATTGTGTGACTAATAATAGTACAAATGTATCCTGTGCAAGTAACCAGTGTGCGAAACTACTTAACTAGAATATTTTTTAGTGGGCTATTAGTATTACTTTACACCAGAAACCACGATATGAATATGACCACAAGCTTGTGGCCTCCCTGCCTTTATCGGCATGAGCAGGCACACTATTTTGGTTGAGTGCCTGATGAAGGCAGGAGGATCGAAAGCTTGAGACTATGTATATTAGTGTATTTATTTGAAAACAAAAAGAAGATAAAGAAAAACACAACAGTTTGTTGCAGCTTCAACTTGAAGCCCCGATAAGCTTGTCATGCACTGCTCAATTGAAAACATAGAAAATCTTAGGTGTTTTCAAAATAATTGTGACAGATTCATGTTATTGGTGATTAGCATTGATTACATTCTGATAGATCAGCTCAACAATGTAACATTTTGTGTTGCAGGCCAAGTCCTTGACTCCAGGTCGCCATGGCGACTATCAGTCATCCCAGAATTGTTCTGGGGCTTCATCAATTTCGTTTTACTGTTGTAAGTAGTTGTGTTCCAATCAATTGAAACAATCATCATTTATCTGAAGTATTATCTGCTAGATATAGTAAATATTATATTGAGTGTGTGGGGATTATGGTGATACGGGTATATGATTGGCTTGGTCTACTGTGCAGGGTGTCAGAAAGAACCAAGTTTTAAAAAGAAGATATGTCCATCAATACTATCACTATTCACTAACAACCACCTCTCTTGTGTTTACAGCTTCCAGACCATGTATGATGTGAGTATCTTCATCTATCATGTTCATGGGAAAGTTCTTTCTGTCAAAATTGGATCAACATCCCCATGTCCTAAGTCTACAGTCCTTTTACTGTGTTTGGTATAAAAAAATTCAATTCCACTTGTCCACTAACACACATTTTGTGACGTAAAACAATCAGGCCAGTTTTACAGTTCCACACATGGCACTATCATTGTATCAATAACGTGTAGGCTGGAGATTGGTAGCAGATAGTTGTGGAGTGATTGATTGAAGAGTCAGTTAAGCAATCAACCTGAACAGTCAAGATAATCATTGATTGTCACTATACGAGAGTGGCTGAGAAGGTGACTCAGTATGATGAAATGTGTTGATGGAGTTGCATTATGTTTGAAAATAATCCCCCCTCCGAGGTCCACACATTCTGATGCTGATGCTGGAGTGGTGTAGAAGGCTTGCTTTATTAAATTTTGAGAGAGGTGCAATTCTGACAGTGCCAAATTTGGTGAATTACGGAGAAAGTTCCATGGGTTCAAAGCCACAGTGTCTTATTAACTCTTCATATCAGCTGAAAATGTCTCAGTGACCACTTCCCTGTTTCAGATGCATTGTCATATATTTTCATGAGGAAAAGGAATGCTGACTATGATCAAATGAAAATCAATTAGTTGATATTCGGGGAGGTTAAGGTCCCTTATTTTGGTGTTAATTGATGGATATAATTATCTTATGATCTATATCTACACTTTAATTTACTTCCAACTCATTTTTAGGAAAGAGGGTATCATAAGTTCACTATGTATATTTTTTTACTATATTATATTTTTTGTAGCATTTTGCCTTGGTGCCTTTGATTTTAAAAACAAAAACCTCACTGTCACTTTTCATAATGCAGCGTTAACAACAAACAAACAAACATAATGCATGAATAATCAACTGATGTGTTTACCATCATGACTGACTGTTTCAGCCCAACAAGACCAAGCATGGCAGTAGCCACACTTCTGACTACAGGCCTGGGGGGTGAGTTTTCCCGTTGGTATCCATGGGTTACTGCTCAGCATTAATATGACCATTTCAGTTCATAATTATATTTGTTGAATATTTAAACCATAAAGTCTAAATTAACTCCTCACTGCCCCAAATAACTATTAACTGTCCAACATGATAATGAGTTAAATGATATCTGTGTATATAAATGTTGTATTATTTCTGTATGGTGTTGTATGAAGATGAATGCTGTCTCTGTACAGTGTTTTTGACACAAAAAGCTGTATAAAGGTCAATGACTTGGATCCAAGAGAACATTATCCATCTTCCAGAGTCAAGGGTGTTAACCGACTATAAAAGTCCAGTTTCCGCCCTTGTCGAACTGATCGGAACTAGACTGGAATTTCCCGGCTCGATCGTAGCGCCACCAGTGGTCATTATGAGTTACCATATGTCCCTTCTACATCCCTTCTACTGACCAATCAAATTCCACCTGTAATATCACTTGCAATTGCTTCAAACAAAATGGTGACGCCCAGTCAAGACCATCTGATCGATATTCAGGATCTATATTGTAATAAGACGGGCCTTACCTGGCGAAGTGCATCAAATCACATGAAAAGATTTGCCAAATATCTGTCGACGCCCAGTTGGTGGTACACATGCTTTGCAAGGCCTTCAGTAGACCGATATCTGCACGTTTAATTTTATGAACCAGATGTCCAGTTTTTTACACAATTTTGATTGGACTATGCAGAGGCTCCTAAGTCCAACCAAACTGTATGACTGGAATTCCTGTCTAGTTTGGCAAGGGTGGAAACTGGACTTTTATAGTCAGTTAACGTCAGAACGACCTATCATCCAACCAATCAGAGCATCACTTACCAAATCATGAAAGTGACAGACATAATGTATTTTCTAATCATGCAACCTTGAAATATTTAACAGAGTGTATTCCGAATGACAGGTGTGGGTTTTATGATTATATCCATACAGTCTAGGCAATCTGTAAACCATTCTAGAATGTCCTTTTTATCAGTTTTAAAATCTTTAATCGAGAATACGTCAAAATATGTTTCGAAGCGTAGTCGCCAGTTTGAAACTAGTGTCGTAAAGCTCGAGAAAGCTGCCTTCTGCCTTATCAAGTCATTTTCTTTTTTCCCCATCAATCTGGTTCCCCAGAAAAAAATTGCCTTCAACTTTAACCTTAATGATGTCTCAGTGGGACAAGAAGAGTGCTCTGTGCACTAAACCCTCGTTCACATTCTGCTGATGAATATATATGATCTGGCCAATGAACGTCGCAACGAGAAAAGCACTTGACTAAGTCACAATAGTTCTTGACATGTGCTGATCAGAATTTGAATTATGACTTTTGATGTCTGTGCATTGTTTTATTTACTCGATACTGTAAGTCCTTACTACTCACTTTTCAATTCTGAAATTCCAAAAGTCTACTTAAACAACCATCTGTCAAAGAAATTTGATCAGTCTATGGCCGGTGACCGACGGCCATCTGAAACTGTGGTGTAGTGTTGTATGATGCTGTGTTTCAGACCCCCTGGTCCAGGTCCACGCAGGAGGATGGGAGGATTCAGGGGCGGACCAGGTATGATCCAGGGGAGATAATTCTCCGATTATGTCATGCAGTTAGCCATTCTGTGTGGTAAATGACATTCACTGATGCAGCCACATTGGTCTACATAGCATGTCTTGTTTTGTTCTAATAGTTGCTGCTGCTCTCATTGGTTGCCAGTTATTTGAACAATTTCTGTTTGAGATCTTCTGATTTGAAAATGCATTTCAATTTGCATAACTGTTTTTGTCTTGGTTTGCTTTCTTACATCACCAAGACTTTTGAAAATTGTCATTTAATGTAAAGAAGTAGATGAATTCACTAAATAACAATCATATTAGGATGTGGAAAATTGCTACATTCCCTTGGAAGATTAATTGTATTAGGTTTATTAGGCTTGTGTAGTTTTCAAAGTGACATTCACTTGTGTTTAAAACTATTTCAGTATTTGACATGTTAGTCAACATTTTGCCAACACCCATAAAGACCCTGGTTAGAAATTGTCTTCAGCAACCCATGCTTGATGTAAGAGGCGACTAACGTCATCGAATCCAATTGCACACAAAACCCTGTAGGTCAGTGCTTGTGGTGTCAATCACTGGAAAGTCTGGTCCATAATTGATTATTTACAGACCACTGTCATATAGCTCAAATACTGCTGAGTGTGGCATTAAACAACAAACAAAAAACATATTCCAACAATAAAGCAATACCTCAGTATTACCATGTTCACCTCTACATGTTCTCTGCTTGTGTTTCAGGGGCGCCAAGTCCTCCGCCAATGGGAGGGGGAGGATGAGGAAGGTAAATGCCCTGTGATCAACACCGCTGCAGTCTGCTAGCTGGTGGGAAGATATCACTGGGCCTTACCCTCACATGGCCTGTCTCAAGCATGTTTTGCACATTAGATCCCTGACTAAACTGGAACTTCACCAACACTGAATACAAAGGGTCCAGTAAATTTGAATATTGGTGTGAATGTGAGGAAGTGAAGAGTAACTTCCCCTTATGTTCTTTGCTGATTAACTTTCATTTCTAAACATCCATTTGACAGGCCACGCCATCTAGTATTTAACAGTGGTTGCTATGGTAATAGCAATATTATGATGCGTTTTCTTGAAACTCAAAACTGGGTTGGAAAATGTTGATGTCACTGTTTGCTAGAGGCTTCATTTTGTACATTACTCATCAATTTGAACAATACACAAGAGACATGGAAGGCAATGTGTCTTTTATGTCAATTACTGAAATGAGGGAGAAAAATATAAAAAAAATATCAAAACCCTAATTTTGTTCATACAATAAATGTTCCATATTATGTTTTGTCAATTGTCTCGACAAAAACCTGTATATATGCTGTTCTTTTGTACATAATTACAAAGCTACCTACATGCCCAATACATGTTTCATCCTTGAGGGATTTTATTTATTCTATAATTAAACAGGGCTAGATATGGTCAACAGTCCCCATGTTGTGCAATTTAAAAGATCAGCCAATTTTAGTACAAAATCTAGTAAAATTATGAAAGACTAGATTGAAGTAAGTTTTGGAACTTTACAGTTTCATGATTGGTGTCTACTTGACTTTTTTGTGGTTTTAATTGTCAACAGATAGTGTTGTGAAAATGTAAACATTTTGCATTTAGGTCATGTTATTCCATGTTGTTGGAGTTGTTAACTACACGGTCTAACTGTTCTGTTGTTTTATCATAAGACTCAGGTAATACGATCATATATAAATCGTTTATAAGATGTGACACACCTACATGTCAAAGTGGCAGTCATACCACCTTGCTAAACTGCCCAATAGTTAAGGTATCATAAGGAAATTGCCCTTTTAAGGGATTTGGTACATGTAATAAGGACTAGTGGACTAAAAATGTTAGTGTCTACCGCAGCACTTGATGTCATGTTTCATCTTGTTGTGGAATACCTGAATCTCCAGTGAAAATTTAGCACAGGAATTTCCTTTGAGCACATAGATGTTGACTCCACACCTTGAAACCATGTGTTAACAAATCTTTATGACTTGCCATTAGTTAGATTTAAGTTTTTTTTTCTTTACTGGTTTCAAATCTTTAAGATTTTTTTATGAGAAAATGTCATGAAAATAAGTCATCCATGATAACTATTGTGAGTAAAGACCATTTATGTTATGGTAACAATGATTGGATCAGTTTGTATGCAATTGGTTGCAGCTGTGTAAAATGTGAAATAAAATCTAACATTTTTATGAGAAAATGTTGTGTTTATTCTTTGGATTGTTTACAATTTGATGCTACAGTTAAAAAGTGCATGATGTGAATAATTATACTTTTGCGTCATGTGTAAGGAAGTTTTTCCAATGGAATTCCATAGAAGAATAGATACCCGGTATGCATATCTCATCCTTGTCTCAAGAGATGACTATGAGGATTGGGTGGGTATAATATTTGACAGATTGTGTGACACTAATGATGGTGATTGTTCATATTTACACCCATTGATCAGGGTCTGATTTCATTACAACAGCCTCCGTTAATATACATATGTATATGGGTGGAATATTGCTGACTGAAATACAATTGTGTGTTTGTGGGATTTGTGTAAGACAGAATATTTATATGCATTAATTAGAGTGTATCATAATGCATGATTTTGTAAATATCTGTCCTCAGGTCATTATCTATTATGGACAACTATTTTATTATTGGATTCATGAAAACATGAAACACTTACTAAATTAATAAAAAGACCACACATTCTAGCAGACAGAAGCTGAACAGCTGTCAGAATTTTAATTCATCAACACAAATTTCCCCTCTCATCATACCCTCCCAGTCGGCCTAGACCATATATATAAACCACACGAGGTACATACTGATAAGAAACACTAAAATTCATTTTCAAGGTATTTTGAGTTGGGTTTTTAGCCTTATAGTCTCTCAATGCTTTATTAAAATCCAGCAAACTATTATATTTCCCAAACAAGGTTCATTTTTACAAATAAAATAAATTAAGTCTGTCGTGAATTAAAATACTTATGTGAACAAGTATATTGCATTTTACACAAGTACAAATTCAGGGCTTTTCGAGTAGTTTAATAGTGATTTTCAAGCCTTAAGGTTGACTAAAGGCTTTTAAAGAGAGACCATCAAATTCAATTAAAGCCCTCTCAAGCTTCTATGAACTTTGATATGAAACTAATCTTCTATAATAACCTCGCAGACGAGTTTCATCGTGTAGCGGCTCATAAACGCCAGTTCGACTGAACGTCCTGGAGCTCATTTGAAAGAACTCTGAAAGAAATCAGCTTCAACGTAATGAATATGACGACTAACCCGAGTGGAGGCAATGCCCCCATATTTCAGATTTATTGCAATGGAACTATTGATCGAGCACAGTCGATTACTAAATTCCGCTACGACAATAGAATATGATGTGTAGATAAACAATGGAACGAACCCACATGTTTCTGTCGCGCAAACAGCAGTCCATATACACAACCATGCAGATCCTTTCCCAGGTTCAATGGAGAAAGGTAGCACGAAGCCAGATTCTCTAGGTCAAAGGTGAATAAGTAGAGAACTTTTCACACCGCAGCGAATAGCCAATTTACAGATAAAGTCTCTCAAAAAAATAATTCAGTGGCTAATCTGTCAACAATCTTCTCAGCACGCGCGCCCGATAAATATATATTTTTGTAAGCGTGCGCACGTCTTAACTTGGATGAGAGCTAGCTGCATGCCTTGCTCTCTACAGCTTACTATTTTTGTCTGTGCCTTTCAGCCAATCCTCGGTAGTATAGTGGTCAGTATCCCCGCCTGTCACGCGGGAGACCCGGGTTCAATTCCCGGCCGGGGAGAACATCTTTTTAAGCTTAGATTTTTCAAGAACTATCCATCTGCCCCTTTTTTCAGATTGTTGTTCGTCAATGACACCAATGCCTGCTTTTATAATGGTTTTCTTGGTAATGGTTTACTCTCCATTTCTGGTGGGATTATGGAAATGTTAACAGTTAGGATGAAACAGTGGCAGCTCTGTGTCGCTCATAGATAAATTCACACCCAATAGAAATGATTATAAGCGTGTGCACGTCTTAACTTGGATGAGAGCTAGCTGCATGCCTTGCTCTCTACAGCTTACTATTTTTGTCTGTGCCTTTCAGCCAATCCTCGGTAGTATAGTGGTCAGTATCCCCGCCTGTCACGCGGGAGACCCGGGTTCAATTCCCGGCCGGGGAGAACATCTTTTTAAGCTTAGATTTTTCAAGAACTATCCATCTGCCCCTTTCTTCAGATTGTTGTTCGTCAATGACACCAATGCCTGCTTTTATAATGGTTTTCTTGGTAATGGTTTACTCTCCATTTCTGGTGGGATTATGGAAATGTTAACAGTTAGGATGAAACAGTGGCAGCTCTGTGTCGCTCATAGATAAATTCACACCCAATAGAAATGATTATAAGCGTGTGCACGTCTTAACTTGGATGAGAGCTAGCTGCATGCCTTGCTCTCTACAGCTTACTATTTTTGTCTGTGCCTTTCAGCCAATCCTCGGTAGTATAGTGGTCAGTATCCCCGCCTGTCACGCGGGAGACCCGGGTTCAATTCCCGGCCGGGGAGAACATCTTTTTAAGCTTAGATTTTTCAAGAACTATCCATCTGCCCCTTTCTTCAGATTGTTGTTCGTCAATGACACCAATGCCTGCTTTTATAATGGTTTTCTTGGTAATGGTTTACTCTCCATTTCTGGTGGGATTATGGAAATGTTAACAGTTAGGATGAAACAGTGGCAGCTCTGTGTCGCTCATAGATAAATTCACACCCAATAGAAATGATTATAAGCGTGTGCACGTCTTAACTTGGATGAGAGCTAGCTGCATGCCTTGCTCTCTACAGCTTACTATTTTTGTCTGTGCCTTTCAGCCAATCCTCGGTAGTATAGTGGTCAGTATCCCCGCCTGTCACGCGGGAGACCCGGGTTCAATTCCCGGCCGGGGAGAATATCTTTTTAAGCTTAGATTTTTCAAGAACTATCCATCTGCCCCTTTCTTCAGATTGTTGTTCGTCAATGACACCAATGCCTGCTTTTATAATGGTTTTCTTGGTAATGGTTTACTCTCCATTTCTGGTGGGATTATGGAAATGTTAACAGTTAGGATGAAACAGTGGCAGCTCTGTGTCGCTCATAGATAAATTCACACCCAATAGAAATGATTATAAGCGTGTGCACGTCTTAACTTGGATGAGAGCTAGCTGCATGCCTTGCTCTCTACAGCTTACTATTTTTGTCTGTGCCTTTCAGCCAATCCTCGGTAGTATAGTGGTCAGTATCCCCGCCTGTCACGCGGGAGACCCGGGTTCAATTCCCGGCCGGGGAGAACATCTTTTTAAGCTTAGATTTTTCAAGAACTATCCATCTGCCCCTTTTTTCAGATTGTTGTTCGTCAATGACACCAATGCCTGCTTTTATAATGGTTTTCTTGGTAATGGTTTACTCTCCATTTCTGGTGGGATTATGGAAATGTTAACAGTTAGGATGAAACAGTGGCAGCTCTGTGTCGCTCATAGATAAATTCACACCCAATAGAAATGATTATAAGCGTGTGCACGTCTTAACTTGGATGAGAGCTAGCTGCATGCCTTGCTCTCTACAGCTTACTATTTTTGTCTGTGCCTTTCAGCCAATCCTCGGTAGTATAGTGGTCAGTATCCCCGCCTGTCACGCGGGAGACCCGGGTTCAATTCCCGGCCGGGGAGAACATCTTTTTAAGCTTAGATTTTTCAAGAACTATCCATCTGCCCCTTTCTTCAGATTGTTGTTCGTCAATGACACCAATGCCTGCTTTTATAATGGTTTTCTTGGTAATGGTTTACTCTCCATTTCTGGTGGGATTATGGAAATGTTAACAGTTAGGATGAAACAGTGGCAGCTCTGTGTCGCTCATAGATAAATTCACACCCAATAGAAATGATTATAAGCGTGTGCACGTCTTAACTTGGATGAGAGCTAGCTGCATGCCTTGCTCTCTACAGCTTACTATTTTTGTCTGTGCCTTTCAGCCAATCCTCGGTAGTATAGTGGTCAGTATCCCCGCCTGTCACGCGGGAGACCCGGGTTCAATTCCCGGCCGGGGAGAACATCTTTTTAAGCTTAGATTTTTCAAGAACTATCCATCTGCCCCTTTCTTCAGATTGTTGTTCGTCAATGACACCAATGCCTGCTTTTATAATGGTTTTCTTGGTAATGGTTTACTCTCCATTTCTGGTGGGATTATGGAAATGTTAACAGTTAGGATGAAACAGTGGCAGCTCTGTGTCGCTCATAGATAAATTCACACCCAATAGAAATGATTATAAGCGTGTGCACGTCTTAACTTGGATGAGAGCTAGCTGCATGCCTTGCTCTCTACAGCTTACTATTTTTGTCTGTGCCTTTCAGCCAATCCTCGGTAGTATAGTGGTCAGTATCCCCGCCTGTCACGCGGGAGACCCGGGTTCAATTCCCGGCCGGGGAGAATATCTTTTTAAGCTTAGATTTTTCAAGAACTATCCATCTGCCCCTTTCTTCAGATTGTTGTTCGTCAATGACACCAATGCCTGCTTTTATAATGGTTTTCTTGGTAATGGTTTACTCTCCATTTCTGGTGGGATTATGGAAATGTTAACAGTTAGGATGAAACAGTGGCAGCTCTGTGTCGCTCATAGATAAATTCACACCCAATAGAAATGATTATAAGCGTGTGCACGTCTTAACTTGGATGAGAGCTAGCTGCATGCCTTGCTCTCTACAGCTTACTATTTTTGTCTGTGCCTTTCAGCCAATCCTCGGTAGTATAGTGGTCAGTATCCCCGCCTGTCACGCGGGAGACCCGGGTTCAATTCCCGGCCGGGGAGAACATCTTTTTAAGCTTAGATTTTTCAAGAACTATCCATCTGCCCCTTTTTTCAGATTGTTGTTCGTCAATGACACCAATGCCTGCTTTTATAATGGTTTTCTTGGTAATGGTTTACTCTCCATTTCTGGTGGGATTATGGAAATGTTAACAGTTAGGATGAAACAGTGGCAGCTCTGTGTCGCTCATAGATAAATTCACACCCAATAGAAATGATTATAAGCGTGTGCACGTCTTAACTTGGATGAGAGCTAGCTGCATGCCTTGCTCTCTACAGCTTACTATTTTTGTCTGTGCCTTTCAGCCAATCCTCGGTAGTATAGTGGTCAGTATCCCCGCCTGTCACGCGGGAGACCCGGGTTCAATTCCCGGCCGGGGAGAACATCTTTTTAAGCTTAGATTTTTCAAGAACTATCCATCTGCCCCTTTCTTCAGATTGTTGTTCGTCAATGACACCAATGCCTGCTTTTATAATGGTTTTCTTGGTAATGGTTTACTCTCCATTTCTGGTGGGATTATGGAAATGTTAACAGTTAGGATGAAACAGTGGCAGCTCTGTGTCGCTCATAGATAAATTCACACCCAATAGAAATGATTATAAGCGTGTGCACGTCTTAACTTGGATGAGAGCTAGCTGCATGCCTTGCTCTCTACAGCTTACTATTTTTGTCTGTGCCTTTCAGCCAATCCTCGGTAGTATAGTGGTCAGTATCCCCGCCTGTCACGCGGGAGACCCGGGTTCAATTCCCGGCCGGGGAGAACATCTTTTTAAGCTTAGATTTTTCAAGAACTATCCATCTGCCCCTTTCTTCAGATTGTTGTTCGTCAATGACACCAATGCCTGCTTTTATAATGGTTTTCTTGGTAATGGTTTACTCTCCATTTCTGGTGGGATTATGGAAATGTTAACAGTTAGGATGAAACAGTGGCAGCTCTGTGTCGCTCATAGATAAATTCACACCCAATAGAAATGATTATAAGCGTGTGCACGTCTTAACTTGGATGAGAGCTAGCTGCATGCCTTGCTCTCTACAGCTTACTATTTTTGTCTGTGCCTTTCAGCCAATCCTCGGTAGTATAGTGGTCAGTATCCCCGCCTGTCACGCGGGAGACCCGGGTTCAATTCCCGGCCGGGGAGAATATCTTTTTAAGCTTAGATTTTTCAAGAACTATCCATCTGCCCCTTTCTTCAGATTGTTGTTCGTCAATGACACCAATGCCTGCTTTTATAATGGTTTTCTTGGTAATGGTTTACTCTCCATTTCTGGTGGGATTATGGAAATGTTAACAGTTAGGATGAAACAGTGGCAGCTCTGTGTCGCTCATAGATAAATTCACACCCAATAGAAATGATTATAAGCGTGTGCACGTCTTAACTTGGATGAGAGCTAGCTGCATGCCTTGCTCTCTACAGCTTACTATTTTTGTCTGTGCCTTTCAGCCAATCCTCGGTAGTATAGTGGTCAGTATCCCCGCCTGTCACGCGGGAGACCCGGGTTCAATTCCCGGCCGGGGAGAACATCTTTTTAAGCTTAGATTTTTCAAGAACTATCCATCTGCCCCTTTTTTCAGATTGTTGTTCGTCAATGACACCAATGCCTGCTTTTATAATGGTTTTCTTGGTAATGGTTTACTCTCCATTTCTGGTGGGATTATGGAAATGTTAACAGTTAGGATGAAACAGTGGCAGCTCTGTGTCGCTCATAGATAAATTCACACCCAATAGAAATGATTATAAGCGTGTGCACGTCTTAACTTGGATGAGAGCTAGCTGCATGCCTTGCTCTCTACAGCTTACTATTTTTGTCTGTGCCTTTCAGCCAATCCTCGGTAGTATAGTGGTCAGTATCCCCGCCTGTCACGCGGGAGACCCGGGTTCAATTCCCGGCCGGGGAGAACATCTTTTTAAGCTTAGATTTTTCAAGAACTATCCATCTGCCCCTTTCTTCAGATTGTTGTTCGTCAATGACACCAATGCCTGCTTTTATAATGGTTTTCTTGGTAATGGTTTACTCTCCATTTCTGGTGGGATTATGGAAATGTTAACAGTTAGGATGAAACAGTGGCAGCTCTGTGTCGCTCATAGATAAATTCACACCCAATAGAAATGATTATAAGCGTGTGCACGTCTTAACTTGGATGAGAGCTAGCTGCATGCCTTGCTCTCTACAGCTTACTATTTTTGTCTGTGCCTTTCAGCCAATCCTCGGTAGTATAGTGGTCAGTATCCCCGCCTGTCACGCGGGAGACCCGGGTTCAATTCCCGGCCGGGGAGAACATCTTTTTAAGCTTAGATTTTTCAAGAACTATCCATCTGCCCCTTTCTTCAGATTGTTGTTCGTCAATGACACCAATGCCTGCTTTTATAATGGTTTTCTTGGTAATGGTTTACTCTCCATTTCTGGTGGGATTATGGAAATGTTAACAGTTAGGATGAAACAGTGGCAGCTCTGTGTCGCTCATAGATAAATTCACACCCAATAGAAATGATTATAAGCGTGTGCACGTCTTAACTTGGATGAGAGCTAGCTGCATGCCTTGCTCTCTACAGCTTACTATTTTTGTCTGTGCCTTTCAGCCAATCCTCGGTAGTATAGTGGTCAGTATCCCCGCCTGTCACGCGGGAGACCCGGGTTCAATTCCCGGCCGGGGAGAATATCTTTTTAAGCTTAGATTTTTCAAGAACTATCCATCTGCCCCTTTCTTCAGATTGTTGTTCGTCAATGACACCAATGCCTGCTTTTATAATGGTTTTCTTGGTAATGGTTTACTCTCCATTTCTGGTGGGATTATGGAAATGTTAACAGTTAGGATGAAACAGTGGCAGCTCTGTGTCGCTCATAGATAAATTCACACCCAATAGAAATGATTATAAGCGTGTGCACGTCTTAACTTGGATGAGAGCTAGCTGCATGCCTTGCTCTCTACAGCTTACTATTTTTGTCTGTGCCTTTCAGCCAATCCTCGGTAGTATAGTGGTCAGTATCCCCGCCTGTCACGCGGGAGACCCGGGTTCAATTCCCGGCCGGGGAGAACATCTTTTTAAGCTTAGATTTTTCAAGAACTATCCATCTGCCCCTTTCTTCAGATTGTTGTTCGTCAATGACACCAATGCCTGCTTTTATAATGGTTTTCTTGGTAATGGTTTACTCTCCATTTCTGGTGGGATTATGGAAATGTTAACAGTTAGGATGAAACAGTGGCAGCTCTGTGTCGCTCATAGATAAATTCACACCCAATAGAAATGATTATAAGCGTGTGCACGTCTTAACTTGGATGAGAGCTAGCTGCATGCCTTGCTCTCTACAGCTTACTATTTTTGTCTGTGCCTTTCAGCCAATCCTCGGTAGTATAGTGGTCAGTATCCCCGCCTGTCACGCGGGAGACCCGGGTTCAATTCCCGGCCGGGGAGAACATCTTTTTAAGCTTAGATTTTTCAAGAACTATCCATCTGCCCCTTTCTTCAGATTGTTGTTCGTCAATGACACCAATGCCTGCTTTTATAATGGTTTTCTTGGTAATGGTTTACTCTCCATTTCTGGTGGGATTATGGAAATGTTAACAGTTAGGATGAAACAGTGGCAGCTCTGTGTCGCTCATAGATAAATTCACACCCAATAGAAATGATTATAAGCGTGTGCACGTCTTAACTTGGATGAGAGCTAGCTGCATGCCTTGCTCTCTACAGCTTACTATTTTTGTCTGTGCCTTTCAGCCAATCCTCGGTAGTATAGTGGTCAGTATCCCCGCCTGTCACGCGGGAGACCCGGGTTCAATTCCCGGCCGGGGAGAACATCTTTTTAAGCTTAGATTTTTCAAGAACTATCCATCTGCCCCTTTCTTCAGATTGTTGTTCGTCAATGACACCAATGCCTGCTTTTATAATGGTTTTCTTGGTAATGGTTTACTCTCCATTTCTGGTGGGATTATGGAAATGTTAACAGTTAGGATGAAACAGTGGCAGCTCTGTGTCGCTCATAGATAAATTCACACCCAATAGAAATGATTATAAGCGTGTGCACGTCTTAACTTGGATGAGAGCTAGCTGCATGCCTTGCTCTCTACAGCTTACTATTTTTGTCTGTGCCTTTCAGCCAATCCTCGGTAGTATAGTGGTCAGTATCCCCGCCTGTCACGCGGGAGACCCGGGTTCAATTCCCGGCCGGGGAGAACATCTTTTTAAGCTTAGATTTTTCAAGAACTATCCATCTGCCCCTTTCTTCAGATTGTTGTTCGTCAATGACACCAATGCCTGCTTTTATAATGGTTTTCTTGGTAATGGTTTACTCTCCATTTCTGGTGGGATTATGGAAATGTTAACAGTTAGGATGAAACAGTGGCAGCTCTGTGTCGCTCATAGATAAATTCACACCCAATAGAAATGATTATAAGCGTGTGCACGTCTTAACTTGGATGAGAGCTAGCTGCATGCCTTGCTCTCTACAGCTTACTATTTTTGTCTGTGCCTTTCAGCCAATCCTCGGTAGTATAGTGGTCAGTATCCCCGCCTGTCACGCGGGAGACCCGGGTTCAATTCCCGGCCGGGGAGAACATCTTTTTAAGCTTAGATTTTTCAAGAACTATCCATCTGCCCCTTTCTTCAGATTGTTGTTCGTCAATGACACCAATGCCTGCTTTTATAATGGTTTTCTTGGTAATGGTTTACTCTCCATTTCTGGTGGGATTATGGAAATGTTAACAGTTAGGATGAAACAGTGGCAGCTCTGTGTCGCTCATAGATAAATTCACACCCAATAGAAATGATTATAAGCGTGTGCACGTCTTAACTTGGATGAGAGCTAGCTGCATGCCTTGCTCTCTACAGCTTACTATTTTTGTCTGTGCCTTTCAGCCAATCCTCGGTAGTATAGTGGTCAGTATCCCCGCCTGTCACGCGGGAGACCCGGGTTCAATTCCCGGCCGGGGAGAACATCTTTTTAAGCTTAGATTTTTCAAGAACTATCCATCTGCCCCTTTCTTCAGATTGTTGTTCGTCAATGACACCAATGCCTGCTTTTATAATGGTTTTCTTGGTAATGGTTTACTCTCCATTTCTGGTGGGATTATGGAAATGTTAACAGTTAGGATGAAACAGTGGCAGCTCTGTGTCGCTCATAGATAAATTCACACCCAATAGAAATGATTATAAGCGTGTGCACGTCTTAACTTGGATGAGAGCTAGCTGCATGCCTTGCTCTCTACAGCTTACTATTTTTGTCTGTGCCTTTCAGCCAATCCTCGGTAGTATAGTGGTCAGTATCCCCGCCTGTCACGCGGGAGACCCGGGTTCAATTCCCGGCCGGGGAGAACATCTTTTTAAGCTTAGATTTTTCAAGAACTATCCATCTGCCCCTTTTTTCAGATTGTTGTTCGTCAATGACACCAATGCCTGCTTTTATAATGGTTTTCTTGGTAATGGTTTACTCTCCATTTCTGGTGGGATTATGGAAATGTTAACAGTTAGGATGAAACAGTGGCAGCTCTGTGTCGCTCATAGATAAATTCACACCCAATAGAAATGATTATAAGCGTGTGCACGTCTTAACTTGGATGAGAGCTAGCTGCATGCCTTGCTCTCTACAGCTTACTATTTTTGTCTGTGCCTTTCAGCCAATCCTCGGTAGTATAGTGGTCAGTATCCCCGCCTGTCACGCGGGAGACCCGGGTTCAATTCCCGGCCGGGGAGAACATCTTTTTAAGCTTAGATTTTTCAAGAACTATCCATCTGCCCCTTTCTTCAGATTGTTGTTCGTCAATGACACCAATGCCTGCTTTTATAATGGTTTTCTTGGTAATGGTTTACTCTCCATTTCTGGTGGGATTATGGAAATGTTAACAGTTAGGATGAAACAGTGGCAGCTCTGTGTCGCTCATAGATAAATTCACACCCAATAGAAATGATTATAAGCTTGTGCACGTCTTAACTTGGATGAGAGCTAGCTGCATGCCTTGCTCTCTACAGCTTACTATTTTTGTCTGTGCCTTTCAGCCAATCCTCGGTAGTATAGTGGTCAGTATCCCCGCCTGTCACGCGGGAGACCCGGGTTCAATTCCCGGCCGGGGAGAACATCTTTTTAAGCTTAGATTTTTCAAGAACTATCCATCTGCCCCTTTCTTCAGATTGTTGTTCGTCAATGACACCAATGCCTGCTTTTATAATGGTTTTCTTGGTAATGGTTTACTCTCCATTTCTGGTGGGATTATGGAAATGTTAACAGTTAGGATGAAACAGTGGCAGCTCTGTGTCGCTCATAGATAAATTCACACCCAATAGAAATGATTATAAGCGTGTGCACGTCTTAACTTGGATGAGAGCTAGCTGCATGCCTTGCTCTCTACAGCTTACTATTTTTGTCTGTGCCTTTCAGCCAATCCTCGGTAGTATAGTGGTCAGTATCCCCGCCTGTCACGCGGGAGACCCGGGTTCAATTCCCGGCCGGGGAGAACATCTTTTTAAGCTTAGATTTTTCAAGAACTATCCATCTGCCCCTTTCTTCAGATTGTTGTTCGTCAATGACACCAATGCCTGCTTTTATAATGGTTTTCTTGGTAATGGTTTACTCTCCATTTCTGGTGGGATTATGGAAATGTTAACAGTTAGGATGAAACAGTGGCAGCTCTGTGTCGCTCATAGATAAATTCACACCCAATAGAAATGATTATAAGCGTGTGCACGTCTTAACTTGGATGAGAGCTAGCTGCATGCCTTGCTCTCTACAGCTTACTATTTTTGTCTGTGCCTTTCAGCCAATCCTCGGTAGTATAGTGGTCAGTATCCCCGCCTGTCACGCGGGAGACCCGGGTTCAATTCCCGGCCGGGGAGAACATCTTTTTAAGCTTAGATTTTTCAAGAACTATCCATCTGCCCCTTTCTTCAGATTGTTGTTCGTCAATGACACCAATGCCTGCTTTTATAATGGTTTTCTTGGTAATGGTTTACTCTCCATTTCTGGTGGGATTATGGAAATGTTAACAGTTAGGATGAAACAGTGGCAGCTCTGTGTCGCTCATAGATAAATTCACACCCAATAGAAATGATTATAAGCGTGTGCACGTCTTAACTTGGATGAGAGCTAGCTGCATGCCTTGCTCTCTACAGCTTACTATTTTTGTCTGTGCCTTTCAGCCAATCCTCGGTAGTATAGTGGTCAGTATCCCCGCCTGTCACGCGGGAGACCCGGGTTCAATTCCCGGCCGGGGAGAACATCTTTTTAAGCTTAGATTTTTCAAGAACTATCCATCTGCCCCTTTCTTCAGATTGTTGTTCGTCAATGACACCAATGCCTGCTTTTATAATGGTTTTCTTGGTAATGGTTTACTCTCCATTTCTGGTGGGATTATGGAAATGTTAACAGTTAGGATGAAACAGTGGCAGCTCTGTGTCGCTCATAGATAAATTCACACCCAATAGAAATGATTATAAGCGTGTGCACGTCTTAACTTGGATGAGAGCTAGCTGCATGCCTTGCTCTCTACAGCTTACTATTTTTGTCTGTGCCTTTCAGCCAATCCTCGGTAGTATAGTGGTCAGTATCCCCGCCTGTCACGCGGGAGACCCGGGTTCAATTCCCGGCCGGGGAGAACATCTTTTTAAGCTTAGATTTTTCAAGAACTATCCATCTGCCCCTTTCTTCAGATTGTTGTTCGTCAATGACACCAATGCCTGCTTTTATAATGGTTTTCTTGGTAATGGTTTACTCTCCATTTCTGGTGGGATTATGGAAATGTTAACAGTTAGGATGAAACAGTGGCAGCTCTGTGTCGCTCATAGATAAATTCACACCCAATAGAAATGATTATAAGCGTGTGCACGTCTTAACTTGGATGAGAGCTAGCTGCATGCCTTGCTCTCTACAGCTTACTATTTTTGTCTGTGCCTTTCAGCCAATCCTCGGTAGTATAGTGGTCAGTATCCCCGCCTGTCACGCGGGAGACCCGGGTTCAATTCCCGGCCGGGGAGAACATCTTTTTAAGCTTAGATTTTTCAAGAACTATCCATCTGCCCCTTTCTTCAGATTGTTGTTCGTCAATGACACCAATGCCTGCTTTTATAATGGTTTTCTTGGTAATGGTTTACTCTCCATTTCTGGTGGGATTATGGAAATGTTAACAGTTAGGATGAAACAGTGGCAGCTCTGTGTCGCTCATAGATAAATTCACACCCAATAGAAATGATTATAAGCGTGTGCACGTCTTAACTTGGATGAGAGCTAGCTGCATGCCTTGCTCTCTACAGCTTACTATTTTTGTCTGTGCCTTTCAGCCAATCCTCGGTAGTATAGTGGTCAGTATCCCCGCCTGTCACGCGGGAGACCCGGGTTCAATTCCCGGCCGGGGAGAACATCTTTTTAAGCTTAGATTTTTCAAGAACTATCCATCTGCCCCTTTTTTCAGATTGTTGTTCGTCAATGACACCAATGCCTGCTTTTATAATGGTTTTCTTGGTAATGGTTTACTCTCCATTTCTGGTGGGATTATGGAAATGTTAACAGTTAGGATGAAACAGTGGCAGCTCTGTGTCGCTCATAGATAAATTCACACCCAATAGAAATGATTATAAGCGTGTGCACGTCTTAACTTGGATGAGAGCTAGCTGCATGCCTTGCTCTCTACAGCTTACTATTTTTGTCTGTGCCTTTCAGCCAATCATCGGTAGTATAGTGGTCAGTATCCCCGCCTGTCACGCGGGAGACCCGGGTTCAATTCCCGGCCGGGGAGAACATCTTTTTAAGCTTAGATTTTTCAAGAACTATCCATCTGCCCCTTTCTTCAGATTGTTGTTCGTCAATGACACCAATGCCTGCTTTTATAATGGTTTTCTTGGTAATGGTTTACTCTCCATTTCTGGTGGGATTATGGAAATGTTAACAGTTAGGATGAAACAGTGGCAGCTCTGTGTCGCTCATAGATAAATTCACACCCAATAGAAATGATTATAAGCGTGTGCACGTCTTAACTTGGATGAGAGCTAGCTGCATGCCTTGCTCTCTACAGCTTACTATTTTTGTCTGTGCCTTTCAGCCAATCCTCGGTAGTATAGTGGTCAGTATCCCCGCCTGTCACGCGGGAGACCCGGGTTCAATTCCCGGCCGGGGAGAACATCTTTTTAAGCTTAGATTTTTCAAGAACTATCCATCTGCCCCTTTCTTCAGATTGTTGTTCGTCAATGACACCAATGCCTGCTTTTATAATGGTTTTCTTGGTAATGGTTTACTCTCCATTTCTGGTGGGATTATGGAAATGTTAACAGTTAGGATGAAACAGTGGCAGCTCTGTGTCGCTCATAGATAAATTCACACCCAATAGAAATGATTATAAGCGTGTGCACGTCTTAACTTGGATGAGAGCTAGCTGCATGCCTTGCTCTCTACAGCTTACTATTTTTGTCTGTGCCTTTCAGCCAATCCTCGGTAGTATAGTGGTCAGTATCCCCGCCTGTCACGCGGGAGACCCGGGTTCAATTCCCGGCCGGGGAGAACATCTTTTTAAGCTTAGATTTTTCAAGAACTATCCATCTGCCCCTTTCTTCAGATTGTTGTTCGTCAATGACACCAATGCCTGCTTTTATAATGGTTTTCTTGGTAATGGTTTACTCTCCATTTCTGGTGGGATTATGGAAATGTTAACAGTTAGGATGAAACAGTGGCAGCTCTGTGTCGCTCATAGATAAATTCACACCCAATAGAAATGATTATAAGCGTGTGCACGTCTTAACTTGGATGAGAGCTAGCTGCATGCCTTGCTCTCTACAGCTTACTATTTTTGTCTGTGCCTTTCAGCCAATCCTCGGTAGTATAGTGGTCAGTATCCCCGCCTGTCACGCGGGAGACCCGGGTTCAATTCCCGGCCGGGGAGAACATCTTTTTAAGCTTAGATTTTTCAAGAACTATCCATCTGCCCCTTTCTTCAGATTGTTGTTCGTCAATGACACCAATGCCTGCTTTTATAATGGTTTTCTTGGTAATGGTTTACTCTCCATTTCTGGTGGGATTATGGAAATGTTAACAGTTAGGATGAAACAGTGGCAGCTCTGTGTCGCTCATAGATAAATTCACACCCAATAGAAATGATTATAAGCGTGTGCACGTCTTAACTTGGATGAGAGCTAGCTGCATGCCTTGCTCTCTACAGCTTACTATTTTTGTCTGTGCCTTTCAGCCAATCCTCGGTAGTATAGTGGTCAGTATCCCCGCCTGTCACGCGGGAGACCCGGGTTCAATTCCCGGCCGGGGAGAACATCTTTTTAAGCTTAGATTTTTCAAGAACTATCCATCTGCCCCTTTCTTCAGATTGTTGTTCGTCAATGACACCAATGCCTGCTTTTATAATGGTTTTCTTGGTAATGGTTTACTCTCCATTTCTGGTGGGATTATGGAAATGTTAACAGTTAGGATGAAACAGTGGCAGCTCTGTGTCGCTCATAGATAAATTCACACCCAATAGAAATGATTATAAGCGTGTGCACGTCTTAACTTGGATGAGAGCTAGCTGCATGCCTTGCTCTCTACAGCTTACTATTTTTGTCTGTGCCTTTCAGCCAATCCTCGGTAGTATAGTGGTCAGTATCCCCGCCTGTCACGCGGGAGACCCGGGTTCAATTCCCGGCCGGGGAGAACATCTTTTTAAGCTTAGATTTTTCAAGAACTATCCATCTGCCCCTTTCTTCAGATTGTTGTTCGTCAATGACACCAATGCCTGCTTTTATAATGGTTTTCTTGGTAATGGTTTACTCTCCATTTCTGGTGGGATTATGGAAATGTTAACAGTTAGGATGAAACAGTGGCAGCTCTGTGTCGCTCATAGATAAATTCACACCCAATAGAAATGATTATAAGCGTGTGCACGTCTTAACTTGGATGAGAGCTAGCTGCATGCCTTGCTCTCTACAGCTTACTATTTTTGTCTGTGCCTTTCAGCCAATCCTCGGTAGTATAGTGGTCAGTATCCCCGCCTGTCACGCGGGAGACCCGGGTTCAATTCCCGGCCGGGGAGAACATCTTTTTAAGCTTAGATTTTTCAAGAACTATCCATCTGCCCCTTTCTTCAGATTGTTGTTCGTCAATGACACCAATGCCTGCTTTTATAATGGTTTTCTTGGTAATGGTTTACTCTCCATTTCTGGTGGGATTATGGAAATGTTAACAGTTAGGATGAAACAGTGGCAGCTCTGTGTCGCTCATAGATAAATTCACACCCAATAGAAATGATTATAAGCGTGTGCACGTCTTAACTTGGATGAGAGCTAGCTGCATGCCTTGCTCTCTACAGCTTACTATTTTTGTCTGTGCCTTTCAGCCAATCCTCGGTAGTATAGTGGTCAGTATCCCCGCCTGTCACGCGGGAGACCCGGGTTCAATTCCCGGCCGGGGAGAACATCTTTTTAAGCTTAGATTTTTCAAGAACTATCCATCTGCCCCTTTCTTCAGATTGTTGTTCGTCAATGACACCAATGCCTGCTTTTATAATGGTTTTCTTGGTAATGGTTTACTCTCCATTTCTGGTGGGATTATGGAAATGTTAACAGTTAGGATGAAACAGTGGCAGCTCTGTGTCGCTCATAGATAAATTCACACCCAATAGAAATGATTATAAGCGTGTGCACGTCTTAACTTGGATGAGAGCTAGCTGCATGCCTTGCTCTCTACAGCTTACTATTTTTGTCTGTGCCTTTCAGCCAATCCTCGGTAGTATAGTGGTCAGTATCCCCGCCTGTCACGCGGGAGACCCGGGTTCAATTCCCGGCCGGGGAGAACATCTTTTTAAGCTTAGATTTTTCAAGAACTATCCATCTGCCCCTTTCTTCAGATTGTTGTTCGTCAATGACACCAATGCCTGCTTTTATAATGGTTTTCTTGGTAATGGTTTACTCTCCATTTCTGGTGGGATTATGGAAATGTTAACAGTTAGGATGAAACAGTGGCAGCTCTGTGTCGCTCATAGATAAATTCACACCCAATAGAAATGATTATAAGCGTGTGCACGTCTTAACTTGGATGAGAGCTAGCTGCATGCCTTGCTCTCTACAGCTTACTATTTTTGTCTGTGCCTTTCAGCCAATCCTCGGTAGTATAGTGGTCAGTATCCCCGCCTGTCACGCGGGAGACCCGGGTTCAATTCCCGGCCGGGGAGAACATCTTTTTAAGCTTAGATTTTTCAAGAACTATCCATCTGCCCCTTTCTTCAGATTGTTGTTCGTCAATGACACCAATGCCTGCTTTTATAATGGTTTTCTTGGTAATGGTTTACTCTCCATTTCTGGTGGGATTATGGAAATGTTAACAGTTAGGATGAAACAGTGGCAGCTCTGTGTCGCTCATAGATAAATTCACACCCAATAGAAATGATTATAAGCGTGTGCACGTCTTAACTTGGATGAGAGCTAGCTGCATGCCTTGCTCTCTACAGCTTACTATTTTTGTCTGTGCCTTTCAGCCAATCCTCGGTAGTATAGTGGTCAGTATCCCCGCCTGTCACGCGGGAGACCCGGGTTCAATTCCCGGCCGGGGAGAACATCTTTTTAAGCTTAGATTTTTCAAGAACTATCCATCTGCCCCTTTCTTCAGATTGTTGTTCGTCAATGACACCAATGCCTGCTTTTATAATGGTTTTCTTGGTAATGGTTTACTCTCCATTTCTGGTGGGATTATGGAAATGTTAACAGTTAGGATGAAACAGTGGCAGCTCTGTGTCGCTCATAGATAAATTCACACCCAATAGAAATGATTATAAGCGTGTGCACGTCTTAACTTGGATGAGAGCTAGCTGCATGCCTTGCTCTCTACAGCTTACTATTTTTGTCTGTGCCTTTCAGCCAATCCTCGGTAGTATAGTGGTCAGTATCCCCGCCTGTCACGCGGGAGACCCGGGTTCAATTCCCGGCCGGGGAGAACATCTTTTTAAGCTTAGATTTTTCAAGAACTATCCATCTGCCCCTTTCTTCAGATTGTTGTTCGTCAATGACACCAATGCCTGCTTTTATAATGGTTTTCTTGGTAATGGTTTACTCTCCATTTCTGGTGGGATTATGGAAATGTTAACAGTTAGGATGAAACAGTGGCAGCTCTGTGTCGCTCATAGATAAATTCACACCCAATAGAAATGATTATAAGCGTGTGCACGTCTTAACTTGGATGAGAGCTAGCTGCATGCCTTGCTCTCTACAGCTTACTATTTTTGTCTGTGCCTTTCAGCCAATCCTCGGTAGTATAGTGGTCAGTATCCCCGCCTGTCACGCGGGAGACCCGGGTTCAATTCCCGGCCGGGGAGAACATCTTTTTAAGCTTAGATTTTTCAAGAACTATCCATCTGCCCCTTTCTTCAGATTGTTGTTCGTCAATGACACCAATGCCTGCTTTTATAATGGTTTTCTTGGTAATGGTTTACTCTCCATTTCTGGTGGGATTATGGAAATGTTAACAGTTAGGATGAAACAGTGGCAGCTCTGTGTCGCTCATAGATAAATTCACACCCAATAGAAATGATTATAAGCGTGTGCACGTCTTAACTTGGATGAGAGCTAGCTGCATGCCTTGCTCTCTACAGCTTACTATTTTTGTCTGTGCCTTTCAGCCAATCCTCGGTAGTATAGTGGTCAGTATCCCCGCCTGTCACGCGGGAGACCCGGGTTCAATTCCCGGCCGGGGAGAACATCTTTTTAAGCTTAGATTTTTCAAGAACTATCCATCTGCCCCTTTCTTCAGATTGTTGTTCGTCAATGACACCAATGCCTGCTTTTATAATGGTTTTCTTGGTAATGGTTTACTCTCCATTTCTGGTGGGATTATGGAAATGTTAACAGTTAGGATGAAACAGTGGCAGCTCTGTGTCGCTCATAGATAAATTCACACCCAATAGAAATGATTATAAGCGTGTGCACGTCTTAACTTGGATGAGAGCTAGCTGCATGCCTTGCTCTCTACAGCTTACTATTTTTGTCTGTGCCTTTCAGCCAATCCTCGGTAGTATAGTGGTCAGTATCCCCGCCTGTCACGCGGGAGACCCGGGTTCAATTCCCGGCCGGGGAGAACATCTTTTTAAGCTTAGATTTTTCAAGAACTATCCATCTGCCCCTTTCTTCAGATTGTTGTTCGTCGATGACACCAATGCCTGCTTTTATAATGGTTTTCTTGGTAATGGTTTACTCTCCATTTCTGGTGGGATTATGGAAATGTTAACAGTTAGGATGAAACAGTGGCAGCTCTGTGTCGCTCATAGATAAATTCACACCCAATAGAAATGATTATAAGCGTGTGCACGTCTTAACTTGGATGAGAGCTAGCTGCATGCCTTGCTCTCTACAGCTTACTATTTTTGTCTGTGCCTTTCAGCCAATCCTCGGTAGTATAGTGGTCAGTATCCCCGCCTGTCACGCGGGAGACCCGGGTTCAATTCCCGGCCGGGGAGAACATCTTTTTAAGCTTAGATTTTTCAAGAACTATCCATCTGCCCCTTTCTTCAGATTGTTGTTCGTCAATGACACCAATGCCTGCTTTTATAATGGTTTTCTTGGTAATGGTTTACTCTCCATTTCTGGTGGGATTATGGAAATGTTAACAGTTAGGATGAAACAGTGGCAGCTCTGTGTCGCTCATAGATAAATTCACACCCAATAGAAATGATTATAAGCGTGTGCACGTCTTAACTTGGATGAGAGCTAGCTGCATGCCTTGCTCTCTACAGCTTACTATTTTTGTCTGTGCCTTTCAGCCAATCCTCGGTAGTATAGTGGTCAGTATCCCCGCCTGTCACGCGGGAGACCCGGGTTCAATTCCCGGCCGGGGAGAACATCTTTTTAAGCTTAGATTTTTCAAGAACTATCCATCTGCCCCTTTCTTCAGATTGTTGTTCGTCAATGACACCAATGCCTGCTTTTATAATGGTTTTCTTGGTAATGGTTTACTCTCCATTTCTGGTGGGATTATGGAAATGTTAACAGTTAGGATGAAACAGTGGCAGCTCTGTGTCGCTCATAGATAAATTCACACCCAATAGAAATGATTATAAGCGTGTGCACGTCTTAACTTGGATGAGAGCTAGCTGCATGCCTTGCTCTCTACAGCTTACTATTTTTGTCTGTGCCTTTCAGCCAATCCTCGGTAGTATAGTGGTCAGTATCCCCGCCTGTCACGCGGGAGACCCGGGTTCAATTCCCGGCCGGGGAGAACATCTTTTTAAGCTTAGATTTTTCAAGAACTATCCATCTGCCCCTTTCTTCAGATTGTTGTTCGTCAATGACACCAATGCCTGCTTTTATAATGGTTTTCTTGGTAATGGTTTACTCTCCATTTCTGGTGGGATTATGGAAATGTTAACAGTTAGGATGAAACAGTGGCAGCTCTGTGTCGCTCATAGATAAATTCACACCCAATAGAAATGATTATAAGCGTGTGCACGTCTTAACTTGGATGAGAGCTAGCTGCATGCCTTGCTCTCTACAGCTTACTATTTTTGTCTGTGCCTTTCAGCCAATCCTCGGTAGTATAGTGGTCAGTATCCCCGCCTGTCACGCGGGAGACCCGGGTTCAATTCCCGGCCGGGGAGAACATCTTTTTAAGCTTAGATTTTTCAAGAACTATCCATCTGCCCCTTTCTTCAGATTGTTGTTCGTCAATGACACCAATGCCTGCTTTTATAATGGTTTTCTTGGTAATGGTTTACTCTCCATTTCTGGTGGGATTATGGAAATGTTAACAGTTAGGATGAAACAGTGGCAGCTCTGTGTCGCTCATAGATAAATTCACACCCAATAGAAATGATTATAAGCGTGTGCACGTCTTAACTTGGATGAGAGCTAGCTGCATGCCTTGCTCTCTACAGCTTACTATTTTTGTCTGTGCCTTTCAGCCAATCCTCGGTAGTATAGTGGTCAGTATCCCCGCCTGTCACGCGGGAGACCCGGGTTCAATTCCCGGCCGGGGAGAACATCTTTTTAAGCTTAGATTTTTCAAGAACTATCCATCTGCCCCTTTCTTCAGATTGTTGTTCGTCAATGACACCAATGCCTGCTTTTATAATGGTTTTCTTGGTAATGGTTTACTCTCCATTTCTGGTGGGATTATGGAAATGTTAACAGTTAGGATGAAACAGTGGCAGCTCTGTGTCGCTCATAGATAAATTCACACCCAATAGAAATGATTATAAGCGTGTGCACGTCTTAACTTGGATGAGAGCTAGCTGCATGCCTTGCTCTCTACAGCTTACTATTTTTGTCTGTGCCTTTCAGCCAATCCTCGGTAGTATAGTGGTCAGTATCCCCGCCTGTCACGCGGGAGACCCGGGTTCAATTCCCGGCCGGGGAGAACATCTTTTTAAGCTTAGATTTTTCAAGAACTATCCATCTGCCCCTTTCTTCAGATTGTTGTTCGTCAATGACACCAATGCCTGCTTTTATAATGGTTTTCTTGGTAATGGTTTACTCTCCATTTCTGGTGGGATTATGGAAATGTTAACAGTTAGGATGAAACAGTGGCAGCTCTGTGTCGCTCATAGATAAATTCACACCCAATAGAAATGATTATAAGCGTGTGCACGTCTTAACTTGGATGAGAGCTAGCTGCATGCCTTGCTCTCTACAGCTTACTATTTTTGTCTGTGCCTTTCAGCCAATCCTCGGTAGTATAGTGGTCAGTATCCCCGCCTGTCACGCGGGAGACCCGGGTTCAATTCCCGGCCGGGGAGAACATCTTTTTAAGCTTAGATTTTTCAAGAACTATCCATCTGCCCCTTTCTTCAGATTGTTGTTCGTCAATGACACCAATGCCTGCTTTTATAATGGTTTTCTTGGTAATGGTTTACTCTCCATTTCTGGTGGGATTATGGAAATGTTAACAGTTAGGATGAAACAGTGGCAGCTCTGTGTCGCTCATAGATAAATTCACACCCAATAGAAATGATTATAAGCGTGTGCACGTCTTAACTTGGATGAGAGCTAGCTGCATGCCTTGCTCTCTACAGCTTACTATTTTTGTCTGTGCCTTTCAGCCAATCCTCGGTAGTATAGTGGTCAGTATCCCCGCCTGTCACGCGGGAGACCCGGGTTCAATTCCCGGCCGGGGAGAACATCTTTTTAAGCTTAGATTTTTCAAGAACTATCCATCTGCCCCTTTCTTCAGATTGTTGTTCGTCAATGACACCAATGCCTGCTTTTATAATGGTTTTCTTGGTAATGGTTTACTCTCCATTTCTGGTGGGATTATGGAAATGTTAACAGTTAGGATGAAACAGTGGCAGCTCTGTGTCGCTCATAGATAAATTCACACCCAATAGAAATGATTATAAGCGTGTGCACGTCTTAACTTGGATGAGAGCTAGCTGCATGCCTTGCTCTCTACAGCTTACTATTTTTGTCTGTGCCTTTCAGCCAATCCTCGGTAGTATAGTGGTCAGTATCCCCGCCTGTCACGCGGGAGACCCGGGTTCAATTCCCGGCCGGGGAGAACATCTTTTTAAGCTTAGATTTTTCAAGAACTATCCATCTGCCCCTTTCTTCAGATTGTTGTTCGTCGATGACACCAATGCCTGCTTTTATAATGGTTTTCTTGGTAATGGTTTACTCTCCATTTCTGGTGGGATTATGGAAATGTTAACAGTTAGGATGAAACAGTGGCAGCTCTGTGTCGCTCATAGATAAATTCACACCCAATAGAAATGATTATAAGCGTGTGCACGTCTTAACTTGGATGAGAGCTAGCTGCATGCCTTGCTCTCTACAGCTTACTATTTTTGTCTGTGCCTTTCAGCCAATCCTCGGTAGTATAGTGGTCAGTATCCCCGCCTGTCACGCGGGAGACCCGGGTTCAATTCCCGGCCGGGGAGAACATCTTTTTAAGCTTAGATTTTTCAAGAACTATCCATCTGCCCCTTTCTTCAGATTGTTGTTCGTCAATGACACCAATGCCTGCTTTTATAATGGTTTTCTTGGTAATGGTTTACTCTCCATTTCTGGTGGGATTATGGAAATGTTAACAGTTAGGATGAAACAGTGGCAGCTCTGTGTCGCTCATAGATAAATTCACACCCAATAGAAATGATTATAAGCGTGTGCACGTCTTAACTTGGATGAGAGCTAGCTGCATGCCTTGCTCTCTACAGCTTACTATTTTTGTCTGTGCCTTTCAGCCAATCCTCGGTAGTATAGTGGTCAGTATCCCCGCCTGTCACGCGGGAGACCCGGGTTCAATTCCCGGCCGGGGAGAACATCTTTTTAAGCTTAGATTTTTCAAGAACTATCCATCTGCCCCTTTCTTCAGATTGTTGTTCGTCAATGACACCAATGCCTGCTTTTATAATGGTTTTCTTGGTAATGGTTTACTCTCCATTTCTGGTGGGATTATGGAAATGTTAACAGTTAGGATGAAACAGTGGCAGCTCTGTGTCGCTCATAGATAAATTCACACCCAATAGAAATGATTATAAGCGTGTGCACGTCTTAACTTGGATGAGAGCTAGCTGCATGCCTTGCTCTCTACAGCTTACTATTTTTGTCTGTGCCTTTCAGCCAATCCTCGGTAGTATAGTGGTCAGTATCCCCGCCTGTCACGCGGGAGACCCGGGTTCAATTCCCGGCCGGGGAGAACATCTTTTTAAGCTTAGATTTTTCAAGAACTATCCATCTGCCCCTTTCTTCAGATTGTTGTTCGTCAATGACACCAATGCCTGCTTTTATAATGGTTTTCTTGGTAATGGTTTACTCTCCATTTCTGGTGGGATTATGGAAATGTTAACAGTTAGGATGAAACAGTGGCAGCTCTGTGTCGCTCATAGATAAATTCACACCCAATAGAAATGATTATAAGCGTGTGCACGTCTTAACTTGGATGAGAGCTAGCTGCATGCCTTGCTCTCTACAGCTTACTATTTTTGTCTGTGCCTTTCAGCCAATCCTCGGTAGTATAGTGGTCAGTATCCCCGCCTGTCACGCGGGAGACCCGGGTTCAATTCCCGGCCGGGGAGAACATCTTTTTAAGCTTAGATTTTTCAAGAACTATCCATCTGCCCCTTTCTTCAGATTGTTGTTCGTCAATGACACCAATGCCTGCTTTTATAATGGTTTTCTTGGTAATGGTTTACTCTCCATTTCTGGTGGGATTATGGAAATGTTAACAGTTAGGATGAAACAGTGGCAGCTCTGTGTCGCTCATAGATAAATTCACACCCAATAGAAATGATTATAAGCGTGTGCACGTCTTAACTTGGATGAGAGCTAGCTGCATGCCTTGCTCTCTACAGCTTACTATTTTTGTCTGTGCCTTTCAGCCAATCCTCGGTAGTATAGTGGTCAGTATCCCCGCCTGTCACGCGGGAGACCCGGGTTCAATTCCCGGCCGGGGAGAACATCTTTTTAAGCTTAGATTTTTCAAGAACTATCCATCTGCCCCTTTCTTCAGATTGTTGTTCGTCAATGACACCAATGCCTGCTTTTATAATGGTTTTCTTGGTAATGGTTTACTCTCCATTTCTGGTGGGATTATGGAAATGTTAACAGTTAGGATGAAACAGTGGCAGCTCTGTGTCGCTCATAGATAAATTCACACCCAATAGAAATGATTATAAGCGTGTGCACGTCTTAACTTGGATGAGAGCTAGCTGCATGCCTTGCTCTCTACAGCTTACTATTTTTGTCTGTGCCTTTCAGCCAATCCTCGGTAGTATAGTGGTCAGTATCCCCGCCTGTCACGCGGGAGACCCGGGTTCAATTCCCGGCCGGGGAGAACATCTTTTTAAGCTTAGATTTTTCAAGAACTATCCATCTGCCCCTTTCTTCAGATTGTTGTTCGTCAATGACACCAATGCCTGCTTTTATAATGGTTTTCTTGGTAATGGTTTACTCTCCATTTCTGGTGGGATTATGGAAATGTTAACAGTTAGGATGAAACAGTGGCAGCTCTGTGTCGCTCATAGATAAATTCACACCCAATAGAAATGATTATAAGCGTGTGCACGTCTTAACTTGGATGAGAGCTAGCTGCATGCCTTGCTCTCTACAGCTTACTATTTTTGTCTGTGCCTTTCAGCCAATCCTCGGTAGTATAGTGGTCAGTATCCCCGCCTGTCACGCGGGAGACCCGGGTTCAATTCCCGGCCGGGGAGAACATCTTTTTAAGCTTAGATTTTTCAAGAACTATCCATCTGCCCCTTTCTTCAGATTGTTGTTCGTCAATGACACCAATGCCTGCTTTTATAATGGTTTTCTTGGTAATGGTTTACTCTCCATTTCTGGTGGGATTATGGAAATGTTAACAGTTAGGATGAAACAGTGGCAGCTCTGTGTCGCTCATAGATAAATTCACACCCAATAGAAATGATTATAAGCGTGTGCACGTCTTAACTTGGATGAGAGCTAGCTGCATGCCTTGCTCTCTACAGCTTACTATTTTTGTCTGTGCCTTTCAGCCAATCCTCGGTAGTATAGTGGTCAGTATCCCCGCCTGTCACGCGGGAGACCCGGGTTCAATTCCCGGCCGGGGAGAACATCTTTTTAAGCTTAGATTTTTCAAGAACTATCCATCTGCCCCTTTCTTCAGATTGTTGTTCGTCAATGACACCAATGCCTGCTTTTATAATGGTTTTCTTGGTAATGGTTTACTCTCCATTTCTGGTGGGATTATGGAAATGTTAACAGTTAGGATGAAACAGTGGCAGCTCTGTGTCGCTCATAGATAAATTCACACCCAATAGAAATGATTATAAGCGTGTGCACGTCTTAACTTGGATGAGAGCTAGCTGCATGCCTTGCTCTCTACAGCTTACTATTTTTGTCTGTGCCTTTCAGCCAATCCTCGGTAGTATAGTGGTCAGTATCCCCGCCTGTCACGCGGGAGACCCGGGTTCAATTCCCGGCCGGGGAGAACATCTTTTTAAGCTTAGATTTTTCAAGAACTATCCATCTGCCCCTTTCTTCAGATTGTTGTTCGTCAATGACACCAATGCCTGCTTTTATAATGGTTTTCTTGGTAATGGTTTACTCTCCATTTCTGGTGGGATTATGGAAATGTTAACAGTTAGGATGAAACAGTGGCAGCTCTGTGTCGCTCATAGATAAATTCACACCCAATAGAAATGATTATAAGCGTGTGCACGTCTTAACTTGGATGAGAGCTAGCTGCATGCCTTGCTCTCTACAGCTTACTATTTTTGTCTGTGCCTTTCAGCCAATCCTCGGTAGTATAGTGGTCAGTATCCCCGCCTGTCACGCGGGAGACCCGGGTTCAATTCCCGGCCGGGGAGAACATCTTTTTAAGCTTAGATTTTTCAAGAACTATCCATCTGCCCCTTTCTTCAGATTGTTGTTCGTCAATGACACCAATGCCTGCTTTTATAATGGTTTTCTTGGTAATGGTTTACTCTCCATTTCTGGTGGGATTATGGAAATGTTAACAGTTAGGATGAAACAGTGGCAGCTCTGTGTCGCTCATAGATAAATTCACACCCAATAGAAATGATTATAAGCGTGTGCACGTCTTAACTTGGATGAGAGCTAGCTGCATGCCTTGCTCTCTACAGCTTACTATTTTTGTCTGTGCCTTTCAGCCAATCCTCGGTAGTATAGTGGTCAGTATCCCCGCCTGTCACGCGGGAGACCCGGGTTCAATTCCCGGCCGGGGAGAACATCTTTTTAAGCTTAGATTTTTCAAGAACTATCCATCTGCCCCTTTCTTCAGATTGTTGTTCGTCAATGACACCAATGCCTGCTTTTATAATGGTTTTCTTGGTAATGGTTTACTCTCCATTTCTGGTGGGATTATGGAAATGTTAACAGTTAGGATGAAACAGTGGCAGCTCTGTGTCGCTCATAGATAAATTCACACCCAATAGAAATGATTATAAGCGTGTGCACGTCTTAACTTGGATGAGAGCTAGCTGCATGCCTTGCTCTCTACAGCTTACTATTTTTGTCTGTGCCTTTCAGCCAATCCTCGGTAGTATAGTGGTCAGTATCCCCGCCTGTCACGCGGGAGACCCGGGTTCAATTCCCGGCCGGGGAGAACATCTTTTTAAGCTTAGATTTTTCAAGAACTATCCATCTGCCCCTTTCTTCAGATTGTTGTTCGTCAATGACACCAATGCCTGCTTTTATAATGGTTTTCTTGGTAATGGTTTACTCTCCATTTCTGGTGGGATTATGGAAATGTTAACAGTTAGGATGAAACAGTGGCAGCTCTGTGTCGCTCATAGATAAATTCACACCCAATAGAAATGATTATAAGCGTGTGCACGTCTTAACTTGGATGAGAGCTAGCTGCATGCCTTGCTCTCTACAGCTTACTATTTTTGTCTGTGCCTTTCAGCCAATCCTCGGTAGTATAGTGGTCAGTATCCCCGCCTGTCACGCGGGAGACCCGGGTTCAATTCCCGGCCGGGGAGAACATCTTTTTAAGCTTAGATTTTTCAAGAACTATCCATCTGCCCCTTTCTTCAGATTGTTGTTCGTCAATGACACCAATGCCTGCTTTTATAATGGTTTTCTTGGTAATGGTTTACTCTCCATTTCTGGTGGGATTATGGAAATGTTAACAGTTAGGATGAAACAGTGGCAGCTCTGTGTCGCTCATAGATAAATTCACACCCAATAGAAATGATTATAAGCGTGTGCACGTCTTAACTTGGATGAGAGCTAGCTGCATGCCTTGCTCTCTACAGCTTACTATTTTTGTCTGTGCCTTTCAGCCAATCCTCGGTAGTATAGTGGTCAGTATCCCCGCCTGTCACGCGGGAGACCCGGGTTCAATTCCCGGCCGGGGAGAACATCTTTTTAAGCTTAGATTTTTCAAGAACTATCCATCTGCCCCTTTCTTCAGATTGTTGTTCGTCAATGACACCAATGCCTGCTTTTATAATGGTTTTCTTGGTAATGGTTTACTCTCCATTTCTGGTGGGATTATGGAAATGTTAACAGTTAGGATGAAACAGTGGCAGCTCTGTGTCGCTCATAGATAAATTCACACCCAATAGAAATGATTATAAGCGTGTGCACGTCTTAACTTGGATGAGAGCTAGCTGCATGCCTTGCTCTCTACAGCTTACTATTTTTGTCTGTGCCTTTCAGCCAATCCTCGGTAGTATAGTGGTCAGTATCCCCGCCTGTCACGCGGGAGACCCGGGTTCAATTCCCGGCCGGGGAGAACATCTTTTTAAGCTTAGATTTTTCAAGAACTATCCATCTGCCCCTTTCTTCAGATTGTTGTTCGTCAATGACACCAATGCCTGCTTTTATAATGGTTTTCTTGGTAATGGTTTACTCTCCATTTCTGGTGGGATTATGGAAATGTTAACAGTTAGGATGAAACAGTGGCAGCTCTGTGTCGCTCATAGATAAATTCACACCCAATAGAAATGATTATAAGCGTGTGCACGTCTTAACTTGGATGAGAGCTAGCTGCATGCCTTGCTCTCTACAGCTTACTATTTTTGTCTGTGCCTTTCAGCCAATCCTTTGGTAGTATAGTGGTCAGTATCCCCGCCTGTCACGCGGGAGACCCGGGTTCAATTCCCGGCCGGGGAGAACATCTTTTTAAGCTTAGATTTTTCAAGAACTATCCATCTGCCCCTTTCTTCAGATTGTTGTTCGTCAATGACACCAATGCCTGCTTTTATAATGGTTTTCTTGGTAATGGTTTACTCTCCATTTCTGGTGGGATTATGGAAATGTTAACAGTTAGGATGAAACAGTGGCAGCTCTGTGTCGCTCATAGATAAATTCACACCCAATAGAAATGATTATAAGCGTGTGCACGTCTTAACTTGGATGAGAGCTAGCTGCATGCCTTGCTCTCTACAGCTTACTATTTTTGTCTGTGCCTTTCAGCCAATCCTCGGTAGTATAGTGGTCAGTATCCCCGCCTGTCACGCGGGAGACCCGGGTTCAATTCCCGGCCGGGGAGAACATCTTTTTAAGCTTAGATTTTTCAAGAACTATCCATCTGCCCCTTTCTTCAGATTGTTGTTCGTCAATGACACCAATGCCTGCTTTTATAATGGTTTTCTTGGTAATGGTTTACTCTCCATTTCTGGTGGGATTATGGAAATGTTAACAGTTAGGATGAAACAGTGGCAGCTCTGTGTCGCTCATAGATAAATTCACACCCAATAGAAATGATTATAAGCGTGTGCACGTCTTAACTTGGATGAGAGCTAGCTGCATGCCTTGCTCTCTACAGCTTACTATTTTTGTCTGTGCCTTTCAGCCAATCCTCGGTAGTATAGTGGTCAGTATCCCCGCCTGTCACGCGGGAGACCCGGGTTCAATTCCCGGCCGGGGAGAACATCTTTTTAAGCTTAGATTTTTCAAGAACTATCCATCTGCCCCTTTCTTCAGATTGTTGTTCGTCAATGACACCAATGCCTGCTTTTATAATGGTTTTCTTGGTAATGGTTTACTCTCCATTTCTGGTGGGATTATGGAAATGTTAACAGTTAGGATGAAACAGTGGCAGCTCTGTGTCGCTCATAGATAAATTCACACCCAATAGAAATGATTATAAGCGTGTGCACGTCTTAACTTGGATGAGAGCTAGCTGCATGCCTTGCTCTCTACAGCTTACTATTTTTGTCTGTGCCTTTCAGCCAATCCTCGGTAGTATAGTGGTCAGTATCCCCGCCTGTCACGCGGGAGACCCGGGTTCAATTCCCGGCCGGGGAGAACATCTTTTTAAGCTTAGATTTTTCAAGAACTATCCATCTGCCCCTTTCTTCAGATTGTTGTTCGTCAATGACACCAATGCCTGCTTTTATAATGGTTTTCTTGGTAATGGTTTACTCTCCATTTCTGGTGGGATTATGGAAATGTTAACAGTTAGGATGAAACAGTGGCAGCTCTGTGTCGCTCATAGATAAATTCACACCCAATAGAAATGATTATAAGCGTGTGCACGTCTTAACTTGGATGAGAGCTAGCTGCATGCCTTGCTCTCTACAGCTTACTATTTTTGTCTGTGCCTTTCAGCCAATCCTCGGTAGTATAGTGGTCAGTATCCCCGCCTGTCACGCGGGAGACCCGGGTTCAATTCCCGGCCGGGGAGAACATCTTTTTAAGCTTAGATTTTTCAAGAACTATCCATCTGCCCCTTTCTTCAGATTGTTGTTCGTCAATGACACCAATGCCTGCTTTTATAATGGTTTTCTTGGTAATGGTTTACTCTCCATTTCTGGTGGGATTATGGAAATGTTAACAGTTAGGATGAAACAGTGGCAGCTCTGTGTCGCTCATAGATAAATTCACACCCAATAGAAATGATTATAAGCGTGTGCACGTCTTAACTTGGATGAGAGCTAGCTGCATGCCTTGCTCTCTACAGCTTACTATTTTTGTCTGTGCCTTTCAGCCAATCCTCGGTAGTATAGTGGTCAGTATCCCCGCCTGTCACGCGGGAGACCCGGGTTCAATTCCCGGCCGGGGAGAACATCTTTTTAAGCTTAGATTTTTCAAGAACTATCCATCTGCCCCTTTCTTCAGATTGTTGTTCGTCAATGACACCAATGCCTGCTTTTATAATGGTTTTCTTGGTAATGGTTTACTCTCCATTTCTGGTGGGATTATGGAAATGTTAACAGTTAGGATGAAACAGTGGCAGCTCTGTGTCGCTCATAGATAAATTCACACCCAATAGAAATGATTATAAGCGTGTGCACGTCTTAACTTGGATGAGAGCTAGCTGCATGCCTTGCTCTCTACAGCTTACTATTTTTGTCTGTGCCTTTCAGCCAATCCTTTGGTAGTATAGTGGTCAGTATCCCCGCCTGTCACGCGGGAGACCCGGGTTCAATTCCCGGCCGGGGAGAACATCTTTTTAAGCTTAGATTTTTCAAGAACTATCCATCTGCCCCTTTCTTCAGATTGTTGTTCGTCAATGACACCAATGCCTGCTTTTATAATGGTTTTCTTGGTAATGGTTTACTCTCCATTTCTGGTGGGATTATGGAAATGTTAACAGTTAGGATGAAACAGTGGCAGCTCTGTGTCGCTCATAGATAAATTCACACCCAATAGAAATGATTATAAGCGTGTGCACGTCTTAACTTGGATGAGAGCTAGCTGCATGCCTTGCTCTCTACAGCTTACTATTTTTGTCTGTGCCTTTCAGCCAATCCTCGGTAGTATAGTGGTCAGTATCCCCGCCTGTCACGCGGGAGACCCGGGTTCAATTCCCGGCCGGGGAGAACATCTTTTTAAGCTTAGATTTTTCAAGAACTATCCATCTGCCCCTTTCTTCAGATTGTTGTTCGTCAATGACACCAATGCCTGCTTTTATAATGGTTTTCTTGGTAATGGTTTACTCTCCATTTCTGGTGGGATTATGGAAATGTTAACAGTTAGGATGAAACAGTGGCAGCTCTGTGTCGCTCATAGATAAATTCACACCCAATAGAAATGATTATAAGCGTGTGCACGTCTTAACTTGGATGAGAGCTAGCTGCATGCCTTGCTCTCTACAGCTTACTATTTTTGTCTGTGCCTTTCAGCCAATCCTTTGGTAGTATAGTGGTCAGTATCCCCGCCTGTCACGCGGGAGACCCGGGTTCAATTCCCGGCCGGGGAGAACATCTTTTTAAGCTTAGATTTTTCAAGAACTATCCATCTGCCCCTTTCTTCAGATTGTTGTTCGTCAATGACACCAATGCCTGCTTTTATAATGGTTTTCTTGGTAATGGTTTACTCTCCATTTCTGGTGGGATTATGGAAATGTTAACAGTTAGGATGAAACAGTGGCAGCTCTGTGTCGCTCATAGATAAATTCACACCCAATAGAAATGATTATAAGCGTGTGCACGTCTTAACTTGGATGAGAGCTAGCTGCATGCCTTGCTCTCTACAGCTTACTATTTTTGTCTGTGCCTTTCAGCCAATCCTCGGTAGTATAGTGGTCAGTATCCCCGCCTGTCACGCGGGAGACCCGGGTTCAATTCCCGGCCGGGGAGAACATCTTTTTAAGCTTAGATTTTTCAAGAACTATCCATCTGCCCCTTTCTTCAGATTGTTGTTCGTCAATGACACCAATGCCTGCTTTTATAATGGTTTTCTTGGTAATGGTTTACTCTCCATTTCTGGTGGGATTATGGAAATGTTAACAGTTAGGATGAAACAGTGGCAGCTCTGTGTCGCTCATAGATAAATTCACACCCAATAGAAATTATTATAAGCGTGTGCACGTCTTAACTTGGATGAGAGCTAGCTGCATGCCTTGCTCTCTACAGCTTACTATTTTTGTCTGTGCCTTTCAGCCAATCCTCGGTAGTATAGTGGTCAGTATCCCCGCCTGTCACGCGGGAGACCCGGGTTCAATTCCCGGCCGGGGAGAACATCTTTTTAAGCTTAGATTTTTCAAGAACTATCCATCTGCCCCTTTCTTCAGATTGTTGTTCGTCAATGACACCAATGCCTGCTTTTATAATGGTTTTCTTGGTAATGGTTTACTCTCCATTTCTGGTGGGATTATGGAAATGTTAACAGTTAGGATGAAACAGTGGCAGCTCTGTGTCGCTCATAGATAAATTCACACCCAATAGAAATGATTATAACCGTGTGCACGTCTTAACTTGGATGAGAGCTAGCTGCATGCCTTGCTCTCTACAGCTTACTATTTTTGTCTGTGCCTTTCAGCCAATCCTTTGGTAGTATAGTGGTCAGTATCCCCGCCTGTCACGCGGGAGACCCGGGTTCAATTCCCGGCCGGGGAGAACATCTTTTTAAGCTTAGATTTTTCAAGAACTATCCATCTGCCCCTTTCTTCAGATTGTTGTTCGTCAATGACACCAATGCCTGCTTTTATAATGGTTTTCTTGGTAATGGTTTACTCTCCATTTCTGGTGGGATTATGGAAATGTTAACAGTTAGGATGAAACAGTGGCAGCTCTGTGTCGCTCATAGATAAATTCACACCCAATAGAAATGATTATAACCGTGTGCACGTCTTAACTTGGATGAGAGCTAGCTGCATGCCTTGCTCTCTACAGCTTACTATTTTTGTCTGTGCCTTTCAGCCAATCCTTTGGTAGTATAGTGGTCAGTATCCCCGCCTGTCACGCGGGAGACCCGGGTTCAATTCCCGGCCGGGGAGAACATCTTTTTAAGCTTAGATTTTTCAAGAACTATCCATCTGCCCCTTTCTTCAGATTGTTGTTCGTCAATGACACCAATGCCTGCTTTTATAATGGTTTTCTTGGTAATGGTTTACTCTCCATTTCTGGTGGGATTATGGAAATGTTAACAGTTAGGATGAAACAGTGGCAGCTCTGTGTCGCTCATAGATAAATTCACACCCAATAGAAATGATTATAAGCGTGTGCACGTCTTAACTTGGATGAGAGCTAGCTGCATGCCTTGCTCTCTACAGCTTACTATTTTTGTCTGTGCCTTTCAGCCAATCCTCGGTAGTATAGTGGTCAGTATCCCCGCCTGTCACGCGGGAGACCCGGGTTCAATTCCCGGCCGGGGAGAACATCTTTTTAAGCTTAGATTTTTCAAGAACTATCCATCTGCCCCTTTCTTCAGATTGTTGTTCGTCAATGACACCAATGCCTGCTTTTATAATGGTTTTCTTGGTAATGGTTTACTCTCCATTTCTGGTGGGATTATGGAAATGTTAACAGTTAGGATGAAACAGTGGCAGCTCTGTGTCGCTCATAGATAAATTCACACCCAATAGAAATGATTATAAGCGTGTGCACGTCTTAACTTGGATGAGAGCTAGCTGCATGCCTTGCTCTCTACAGCTTACTATTTTTGTCTGTGCCTTTCAGCCAATCCTCGGTAGTATAGTGGTCAGTATCCCCGCCTGTCACGCGGGAGACCCGGGTTCAATTCCCGGCCGGGGAGAACATCTTTTTAAGCTTAGATTTTTCAAGAACTATCCATCTGCCCCTTTCTTCAGATTGTTGTTCGTCAATGACACCAATGCCTGCTTTTATAATGGTTTTCTTGGTAATGGTTTACTCTCCATTTCTGGTGGGATTATGGAAATGTTAACAGTTAGGATGAAACAGTGGCAGCTCTGTGTCGCTCATAGATAAATTCACACCCAATAGAAATGATTATAAGCGTGTGCACGTCTTAACTTGGATGAGAGCTAGCTGCATGCCTTGCTCTCTACAGCTTACTATTTTTGTCTGTGCCTTTCAGCCAATCCTTTGGTAGTATAGTGGTCAGTATCCCCGCCTGTCACGCGGGAGACCCGGGTTCAATTCCCGGCCGGGGAGAACATCTTTTTAAGCTTAGATTTTTCAAGAACTATCCATCTGCCCCTTTCTTCAGATTGTTGTTCGTCAATGACACCAATGCCTGCTTTTATAATGGTTTTCTTGGTAATGGTTTACTCTCCATTTCTGGTGGGATTATGGAAATGTTAACAGTTAGGATGAAACAGTGGCAGCTCTGTGTCGCTCATAGATAAATTCACACCCAATAGAAATGATTATAAGCGTGTGCACGTCTTAACTTGGATGAGAGCTAGCTGCATGCCTTGCTCTCTACAGCTTACTATTTTTGTCTGTGCCTTTCAGCCAATCCTCGGTAGTATAGTGGTCAGTATCCCCGCCTGTCACGCGGGAGACCCGGGTTCAATTCCCGGCCGGGGAGAACATCTTTTTAAGCTTAGATTTTTCAAGAACTATCCATCTGCCCCTTTCTTCAGATTGTTGTTCGTCAATGACACCAATGCCTGCTTTTATAATGGTTTTCTTGGTAATGGTTTACTCTCCATTTCTGGTGGGATTATGGAAATGTTAACAGTTAGGATGAAACAGTGGCAGCTCTGTGTCGCTCATAGATAAATTCACACCCAATAGAAATGATTATAAGCGTGTGCACGTCTTAACTTGGATGAGAGCTAGCTGCATGCCTTGCTCTCTACAGCTTACTATTTTTGTCTGTGCCTTTCAGCCAATCCTCGGTAGTATAGTGGTCAGTATCCCCGCCTGTCACGCGGGAGACCCGGGTTCAATTCCCGGCCGGGGAGAACATCTTTTTAAGCTTAGATTTTTCAAGAACTATCCATCTGCCCCTTTCTTCAGATTGTTGTTCGTCAATGACACCAATGCCTGCTTTTATAATGGTTTTCTTGGTAATGGTTTACTCTCCATTTCTGGTGGGATTATGGAAATGTTAACAGTTAGGATGAAACAGTGGCAGCTCTGTGTCGCTCATAGATAAATTCACACCCAATAGAAATGATTATAAGCGTGTGCACGTCTTAACTTGGATGAGAGCTAGCTGCATGCCTTGCTCTCTACAGCTTACTATTTTTGTCTGTGCCTTTCAGCCAATCCTTTGGTAGTATAGTGGTCAGTATCCCCGCCTGTCACGCGGGAGACCCGGGTTCAATTCCCGGCCGGGGAGAACATCTTTTTAAGCTTAGATTTTTCAAGAACTATCCATCTGCCCCTTTCTTCAGATTGTTGTTCGTCAATGACACCAATGCCTGCTTTTATAATGGTTTTCTTGGTAATGGTTTACTCTCCATTTCTGGTGGGATTATGGAAATGTTAACAGTTAGGATGAAACAGTGGCAGCTCTGTGTCGCTCATAGATAAATTCACACCCAATAGAAATGATTATAAGCGTGTGCACGTCTTAACTTGGATGAGAGCTAGCTGCATGCCTTGCTCTCTACAGCTTACTATTTTTGTCTGTGCCTTTCAGCCAATCCTTTGGTAGTATAGTGGTCAGTATCCCCGCCTGTCACGTGGGAGACCCGGGTTCAATTCCCGGCCGGGGAGAACATCTTTTTAAGCTTAGATTTTTCAAGAACTATCCATCTGCCCCTTTCTTCAGATTGTTGTTCGTCAATGACACCAATGCCTGCTTTTATAATGGTTTTCTTGGTAATGGTTTACTCTCCATTTCTGGTGGGATTATGGAAATGTTAACAGTTAGGATGAAACAGTGGCAGCTCTGTGTCGCTCATAGATAAATTCACACCCAATAGAAATGATTATAAGCGTGTGCACGTCTTAACTTGGATGAGAGCTAGCTGCATGCCTTGCTCTCTACAGCTTACTATTTTTGTCTGTGCCTTTCAGCCAATCCTCGGTAGTATAGTGGTCAGTATCCCCGCCTGTCACGCGGGAGACCCGGGTTCAATTCCCGGCCGGGGAGAACATCTTTTTAAGCTTAGATTTTTCAAGAACTATCCATCTGCCCCTTTCTTCAGATTGTTGTTCGTCAATGACACCAATGCCTGCTTTTATAATGGTTTTCTTGGTAATGGTTTACTCTCCATTTCTGGTGGGATTATGGAAATGTTAACAGTTAGGATGAAACAGTGGCAGCTCTGTGTCGCTCATAGATAAATTCACACCCAATAGAAATGATTATAAGCGTGTGCACGTCTTAACTTGGATGAGAGCTAGCTGCATGCCTTGCTCTCTACAGCTTACTATTTTTGTCTGTGCCTTTCAGCCAATCCTCGGTAGTATAGTGGTCAGTATCCCCGCCTGTCACGCGGGAGACCCGGGTTCAATTCCCGGCCGGGGAGAACATCTTTTTAAGCTTAGATTTTTCAAGAACTATCCATCTGCCCCTTTCTTCAGATTGTTGTTCGTCAATGACACCAATGCCTGCTTTTATAATGGTTTTCTTGGTAATGGTTTACTCTCCATTTCTGGTGGGATTATGGAAATGTTAACAGTTAGGATGAAACAGTGGCAGCTCTGTGTCGCTCATAGATAAATTCACACCCAATAGAAATGATTATAAGCGTGTGCACGTCTTAACTTGGATGAGAGCTAGCTGCATGCCTTGCTCTCTACAGCTTACTATTTTTGTCTGTGCCTTTCAGCCAATCCTCGGTAGTATAGTGGTCAGTATCCCCGCCTGTCACGCGGGAGACCCGGGTTCAATTCCCGGCCGGGGAGAACATCTTTTTAAGCTTAGATTTTTCAAGAACTATCCATCTGCCCCTTTCTTCAGATTGTTGTTCGTCAATGACACCAATGCCTGCTTTTATAATGGTTTTCTTGGTAATGGTTTACTCTCCATTTCTGGTGGGATTATGGAAATGTTAACAGTTAGGATGAAACAGTGGCAGCTCTGTCTCGCTCATAGATAAATTCACACCCAATAGAAATGATTATAAGCGTGTGCATGTCTTAACTTGGATGAGAGCTAGCTGCATGCCTTGCTCTCTACAGCTTACTATTTTTGTCTGTGCCTTTCAGCCAATCCTCGGTAGTATAGTGGTCAGTATCCCCGCCTGTCACGCGGGAGACCCGGGTTCAATTCCCGGCCGGGGAGAACATCTTTTTAAGCTTAGATTTTTCAAGAACTATCCATCTGCCCCTTTCTTCAGATTGTTGTTCGTCAATGACACCAATGCCTGCTTTTATAATGGTTTTCTTGGTAATGGTTTACTCTCCATTTCTGGTGGGATTATGGAAATGTTAACAGTTAGGATGAAACAGTGGCAGCTCTGTGTCGCTCATAGATAAATTCACACCCAATAGAAATGATTATAAGCGTGTGCACGTCTTAACTTGGATGAGAGCTAGCTGCATGCCTTGCTCTCTACAGCTTACTATTTTTGTCTGTGCCTTTCAGCCAATCCTCGGTAGTATAGTGGTCAGTATCCCCGCCTGTCACGCGGGAGACCCGGGTTCAATTCCCGGCCGGGGAGAACATCTTTTTAAGCTTAGATTTTTCAAGAACTATCCATCTGCCCCTTTCTTCAGATTGTTGTTCGTCAATGACACCAATGCCTGCTTTTATAATGGTTTTCTTGGTAATGGTTTACTCTCCATTTCTGGTGGGATTATGGAAATGTTAACAGTTAGGATGAAACAGTGGCAGCTCTGTGTCGCTCATAGATAAATTCACACCCAATAGAAATGATTATAAGCGTGTGCACGTCTTAACTTGGATGAGAGCTAGCTGCATGCCTTGCTCTCTACAGCTTACTATTTTTGTCTGTGCCTTTCAGCCAATCCTCGGTAGTATAGTGGTCAGTATCCCCGCCTGTCACGCGGGAGACCCGGGTTCAATTCCCGGCCGGGGAGAACATCTTTTTAAGCTTAGATTTTTCAAGAACTGTCCATCTGCCCCTTTCTTCAGATTGTTGTTCGTCAATGACACCAATGCCTGCTTTTATAATGGTTTTCTTGGTAATGGTTTACTCTCCATTTCTGGTGGGATTATGGAAATGTTAACAGTTAGGATGAAACAGTGGCAGCTCTGTGTCGCTCATAGATAAATTCACACCCAATAGAAATGATTATAAGCGTGTGCACGTCTTAACTTGGATGAGAGCTAGCTGCATGCCATGCTCTCTACAGCTTACTATTTTTGTCTGTGCCTTTCAGCCAATCCTCGTTAGTATAGTGGTCAGTATCCCCGCCTGTCACGCGGGAGACCCGGGTTCAATTCCCGGCCGGGGAGAACATCTTTTTAAGCTTAGATTTTTCAAGAACTATCCATCTGCCCCTTTCTTCAGATTGTTGTTCGTCAATGACACCAATGCCTGCTTTTATAATGGTTTTCTTGGTAATGGTTTACTCTCCATTTCTGGTGGGATTATGGAAATGTTAACAGTTAGGATGAAACAGTGGCAGCTCTGTGTCGCTCATAGATAAATTCACACCCAATAGAAATGATTATAAGCGTGTGCACGTCTTAACTTGGATGAGAGCTAGCTGCATGCCTTGCTCTCTACAGCTTACTATTTTTGTCTGTGCCTTTCAGCCAATCCTCGGTAGTATAGTGGTCAGTATCCCCGCCTGTCACGCGGGAGACCCGGGTTCAATTCCCGGCCGGGGAGAACATCTTTTTAAGCTTAGATTTTTCAAGAACTATCCATCTGCCCCTTTCTTCAGATTGTTGTTCGTCAATGACACCAATGCCTGCTTTTATAATGGTTTTCTTGGTAATGGTTTACTCTCCATTTCTGGTGGGATTATGGAAATGTTAACAGTTAGGATGAAACAGTGGCAGCTCTGTGTCGCTCATAGATAAATTCACACCCAATAGAAATGATTATAAGCGTGTGCACGTCTTAACTTGGATGAGAGCTAGCTGCATGCCTTGCTCTCTACAGCTTACTATTTTTGTCTGTGCCTTTCAGCCAATCCTCGGTAGTATAGTGGTCAGTATCCCCGCCTGTCACGCGGGAGACCCGGGTTCAATTCCCGGCCGGGGAGAACATCTTTTTAAGCTTAGATTTTTCAAGAACTATCCATCTGCCCCTTTCTTCAGATTGTTGTTCGTCAATGACACCAATGCCTGCTTTTATAATGGTTTTCTTGGTAATGGTTTACTCTCCATTTCTGGTGGGATTATGGAAATGTTAACAGTTAGGATGAAACAGTGGCAGCTCTGTGTCGCTCATAGATAAATTCACACCCAATAGAAATGATTATAAGCGTGTGCATGTCTTAACTTGGATGAGAGCTAGCTGCATGCCTTGCTCTCTACAGCTTACTATTTTTGTCTGTGCCTTTCAGCCAATCCTCGGTAGTATAGTGGTCAGTATCCCCGCCTGTCACGCGGGAGACCCGGGTTCAATTCCCGGCCGGGGAGAACATCTTTTTAAGCTTAGATTTTTCAAGAACTATCCATCTGCCCCTTTCTTCAGATTGTTGTTCGTCAATGACACCAATGCCTGCTTTTATAATGGTTTTCTTGGTAATGGTTTACTCTCCATTTCTGGTGGGATTATGGAAATGTTAACAGTTAGGATGAAACAGTGGCAGCTCTGTGTCGCTCATAGATAAATTCACACCCAATAGAAATGATTATAAGCGTGTGCATGTCTTAACTTGGATGAGAGCTAGCTGCATGCCTTGCTCTCTACAGCTTACTATTTTTGTCTGTGCCTTTCAGCCAATCCTCGGTAGTATAGTGGTCAGTATCCCCGCCTGTCACGCGGGAGACCCGGGTTCAATTCCCGGCCGGGGAGAACATCTTTTTAAGCTTAGATTTTTCAAGAACTATCCATCTGCCCCTTTCTTCAGATTGTTGTTCGTTAATGACACCAATGCCTGCTTTTATAATGGTTTTCTTGGTAATGGTTTACTCTCCATTTCTGGTGGGATTATGGAAATGTTAACAGTTAGGATGAAACAGTGGCAGCTCTGTGTCGCTCATAGATAAATTCACACCCAATAGAAATGATTATAAGCGTGTGCACGTCTTAACTTGGATGAGAGCTAGCTGCATGCCTTGCTCTCTACAGCTTACTATTTTTGTCTGTGCCTTTCAGCCAATCCTCGGTAGTATAGTGGTCAGTATCCCCGCCTGTCACGCGGGAGACCCGGGTTCAATTCCCGGCCGGGGAGAACATCTTTTTAAGCTTAGATTTTTCAAGAACTATCCATCTGCCCCTTTCTTCAGATTGTTGTTCGTCAATGACACCAATGCCTGCTTTTATAATGGTTTTCTTGGTAATGGTTTACTCTCCATTTCTGGTGGGATTATGGAAATGTTAACAGTTAGGATGAAACAGTGGCAGCTCTGTGTCGCTCATAGATAAATTCACACCCAATAGAAATGATTATAAGCGTGTGCATGTCTTAACTTGGATGAGAGCTAGCTGCATGCCTTGCTCTCTACAGCTTACTATTTTTGTCTGTGCCTTTCAGCCAATCCTCGGTAGTATAGTGGTCAGTATCCCCGCCTGTCACGCGGGAGACCCGGGTTCAATTCCCGGCCGGGGAGAACATCTTTTTAAGCTTAGATTTTTCAAGAACTATCCATCTGCCCCTTTCTTCAGATTGTTGTTCGTCAATGACACCAATGCCTGCTTTTATAATGGTTTTCTTGGTAATGGTTTACTCTCCATTTCTGGTGGGATTATGGAAATGTTAACAGTTAGGATGAAACAGTGGCAGCTCTGTGTCGCTCATAGATAAATTCACACCCAATAGAAATGATTATAAGCGTGTGCACGTCTTAACTTGGATGAGAGCTAGCTGCATGCCTTGCTCTCTACAGCTTACTATTTTTGTCTGTGCCTTTCAGCCAATCCTTTGGTAGTATAGTGGTCAGTATCCCCGCCTGTCACGCGGGAGACCCGGGTTCAATTCCCGGCCGGAGAGAACATCTTTTTAAGCTTAGATTTTTCAAGAACTATCCATCTGCCCCTTTCTTCAGATTGTTGTTCGTCAATGACACCAATGCCTGCTTTTATAATGGTTTTCTTGGTAATGGTTTACTCTCCATTTCTGGTGGGATTATGGAAATGTTAACAGTTAGGATGAAACAGTGGCAGCTCTGTGTCGCTCATAGATAAATTCACACCCAATAGAAATGATTATAAGCGTGTGCACGTCTTAACTTGGATGAGAGCTAGCTGCATGCCTTGCTCTCTACAGCTTACTATTTTTGTCTGTGCCTTTCAGCCAATCCTCGGTAGTATAGTGGTCAGTATCCCCGCCTGTCACGCGGGAGACCCGGGTTCAATTCCCGGCCGGGGAGAACATCTTTTTAAGCTTAGATTTTTCAAGAACTATCCATCTGCCCCTTTCTTCAGATTGTTGTTCGTCAATGACACCAATGCCTGCTTTTATAATGGTTTTCTTGGTAATGGTTTACTCTCCATTTCTGGTGGGATTATGGAAATGTTAACAGTTAGGATGAAACAGTGGCAGCTCTGTGTCGCTCATAGATAAATTCACACCCAATAGAAATGATTATAAGCGTGTGCACGTCTTAACTTGGATGAGAGCTAGCTGCATGCCTTGCTCTCTACAGCTTACTATTTTTGTCTGTGCCTTTCAGCCAATCCTCGGTAGTATAGTGGTCAGTATCCCCGCCTGTCACGCGGGAGACCCGGGTTCAATTCCCGGCCGGGGAGAACATCTTTTTAAGCTTAGATTTTTCAAGAACTATCCATCTGCCCCTTTCTTCAGATTGTTGTTCGTCAATGACACCAATGCCTGCTTTTATAATGGTTTTCTTGGTAATGGTTTACTCTCCATTTCTGGTGGGATTATGGAAATGTTAACAGTTAGGATGAAACAGTGGCAGCTCTGTGTCGCTCATAGATAAATTCACACCCAATAGAAATGATTATAAGCGTGTGCACGTCTTAACTTGGATGAGAGCTAGCTGCATGCCTTGCTCTCTACAGCTTACTATTTTTGTCTGTGCCTTTCAGCCAATCCTCGGTAGTATAGTGGTCAGTATCCCCGCCTGTCACGCGGGAGACCCGGGTTCAATTCCCGGCCGGGGAGAACATCTTTTTAAGCTTAGATTTTTCAAGAACTATCCATCTGCCCCTTTCTTCAGATTGTTGTTCGTCAATGACACCAATGCCTGCTTTTATAATGGTTTTCTTGGTAATGGTTTACTCTCCATTTCTGGTGGGATTATGGAAATGTTAACAGTTAGGATGAAACAGTGGCAGCTCTGTGTCGCTCATAGATAAATTCACACCCAATAGAAATGATTATAAGCGTGTGCACGTCTTAACTTGGATGAGAGCTAGCTGCATGCCTTGCTCTCTACAGCTTACTATTTTTGTCTGTGCCTTTCAGCCAATCCTCGGTAGTATAGTGGTCAGTATCCCCGCCTGTCACGCGGGAGACCCGGGTTCAATTCCCGGCCGGGGAGAACATCTTTTTAAGCTTAGATTTTTCAAGAACTATCCATCTGCCCCTTTCTTCAGATTGTTGTTCGTCAATGACACCAATGCCTGCTTTTATAATGGTTTTCTTGGTAATGGTTTACTCTCCATTTCTGGTGGGATTATGGAAATGTTAACAGTTAGGATGAAACAGTGGCAGCTCTGTGTCGCTCATAGATAAATTCACACCCAATAGAAATGATTATAAGCGTGTGCATGTCTTAACTTGGATGAGAGCTAGCTGCATGCCTTGCTCTCTACAGCTTACTATTTTTGTCTGTGCCTTTCAGCCAATCCTCGGTAGTATAGTGGTCAGTATCCCCGCCTGTCACGCGGGAGACCCGGGTTCAATTCCCGGCCGGGGAGAACATCTTTTTAAGCTTAGATTTTTCAAGAACTATCCATCTGCCCCTTTCTTCAGATTGTTGTTCGTCAATGACACCAATGCCTGCTTTTATAATGGTTTTCTTGGTAATGGTTTACTCTCCATTTCTGGTGGGATTATGGAAATGTTAACAGTTAGGATGAAACAGTGGCAGCTCTGTGTCGCTCATAGATAAATTCACACCCAATAGAAATGATTATAAGCGTGTGCATGTCTTAACTTGGATGAGAGCTAGCTGCATGCCTTGCTCTCTACAGCTTACTATTTTTGTCTGTGCCTTTCAGCCAATCCTCGGTAGTATAGTGGTCAGTATCCCCGCCTGTCACGCGGGAGACCCGGGTTCAATTCCCGGCCGGGGAGAACATCTTTTTAAGCTTAGATTTTTCAAGAACTATCCATCTGCCCCTTTCTTCAGATTGTTGTTCGTCAATGACACCAATGCCTGCTTTTATAATGGTTTTCTTGGTAATGGTTTACTCTCCATTTCTGGTGGGATTATGGAAATGTTAACAGTTAGGATGAAACAGTGGCAGCTCTGTGTCGCTCATAGATAAATTCACACCCAATAGAAATGATTATAAGCGTGTGCACGTCTTAACTTGGATGAGAGCTAGCTGCATGCCTTGCTCTCTACAGCTTACTATTTTTGTCTGTGCCTTTCAGCCAATCCTCGGTAGTATAGTGGTCAGTATCCCCGCCTGTCACGCGGGAGACCCGGGTTCAATTCCCGGCCGGGGAGAACATCTTTTTAAGCTTAGATTTTTCAAGAACTATCCATCTGCCCCTTTCTTCAGATTGTTGTTCGTCAATGACACCAATGCCTGCTTTTATAATGGTTTTCTTGGTAATGGTTTACTCTCCATTTCTGGTGGGATTATGGAAATGTTAACAGTTAGGATGAAACAGTGGCAGCTCTGTGTCGCTCATAGATAAATTCACACCCAATAGAAATGATTATAAGCGTGTGCACGTCTTAACTTGGATGAGAGCTAGCTGCATGCCTTGCTCTCTACAGCTTACTATTTTTGTCTGTGCCTTTCAGCCAATCCTCGGTAGTATAGTGGTCAGTATCCCCGCCTGTCACGCGGGAGACCCGGGTTCAATTCCCGGCCGGGGAGAACATCTTTTTAAGCTTAGATTTTTCAAGAACTATCCATCTGCCCCTTTCTTCAGATTGTTGTTCGTCAATGACACCAATGCCTGCTTTTATAATGGTTTTCTTGGTAATGGTTTACTCTCCATTTCTGGTGGGATTATGGAAATGTTAACAGTTAGGATGAAACAGTGGCAGCTCTGTGTCGCTCATAGATAAATTCACACCCAATAGAAATGATTATAAGCGTGTGCACGTCTTAACTTGGATGAGAGCTAGCTGCATGCCTTGCTCTCTACAGCTTACTATTTTTGTCTGTGCCTTTCAGCCAATCCTCGGTAGTATAGTGGTCAGTATCCCCGCCTGTCACGCGGGAGACCCGGGTTCAATTCCCGGCCGGGGAGAACATCTTTTTAAGCTTAGATTTTTCAAGAACTATCCATCTGCCCCTTTCTTCAGATTGTTGTTCGTCAATGACACCAATGCCTGCTTTTATAATGGTTTTCTTGGTAATGGTTTACTCTCCATTTCTGGTGGGATTATGGAAATGTTAACAGTTAGGATGAAACAGTGGCAGCTCTGTGTCGCTCATAGATAAATTCACACCCAATAGAAATGATTATAAGCGTGTGCATGTCTTAACTTGGATGAGAGCTAGCTGCATGCCTTGCTCTCTACAGCTTACTATTTTTGTCTGTGCCTTTCAGCCAATCCTCGGTAGTATAGTGGTCAGTATCCCCGCCTGTCACGCGGGACACCCGGGTTCAATTCCCGGCCGGGGTGAACATCTTTTTAAGCTTAGATTTTTCAAGAACTATCCATCTGCCCCTTTCTTCAGATTGTTGTTCGTCAATGACACCAATGCCTGCTTTTATAATGGTTTTCTTGGTAATGGTTTACTCTCCATTTCTGGTGGGATTATGGAAATGTTAACAGTTAGGATGAAACAGTGGCAGCTCTGTGTCGCTCATAGATAAATTCACACCCAATAGAAATGATTATAAGCGTGTGCATGTCTTAACTTGGATGAGAGCTAGCTGCATGCCTTGCTCTCTACAGCTTACTATTTTTGTCTGTGCCTTTCAGCCAATCCTCGGTAGTATAGTGGTCAGTATCCCCGCCTGTCACGCGGGAGACCCGGGTTCAATTCCCGGCCGGGGAGAACATCTTTTTAAGCTTAGATTTTTCAAGAACTATCCATCTGCCCCTTTCTTCAGATTGTTGTTCGTCAATGACACCAATGCCTGCTTTTATAATGGTTTTCTTGGTAATGGTTTACTCTCCATTTCTGGTGGGATTATGGAAATGTTAACAGTTAGGATGAAACAGTGGCAGCTCTGTGTCGCTCATAGATAAATTCACACCCAATAGAAATGATTATAAGCGTGTGCACGTCTTAACTTGGATGAGAGCTAGCTGCATGCCTTGCTCTCTACAGCTTACTATTTTTGTCTGTGCCTTTCAGCCAATCCTCGGTAGTATAGTGGTCAGTATCCCCGCCTGTCACGCGGGAGACCCGGGTTCAATTCCCGGCCGGGGAGAACATCTTTTTAAGCTTAGATTTTTCAAGAACTATCCATCTGCCCCTTTCTTCAGATTGTTGTTCGTCAATGACACCAATGCCTGCTTTTATAATGGTTTTCTTGGTAATGGTTTACTCTCCATTTCTGGTGGGATTATGGAAATGTTAACAGTTAGGATGAAACAGTGGCAGCTCTGTGTCGCTCATAGATAAATTCACACCCAATAGAAATGATTATAAGCGTGTGCATGTCTTAACTTGGATGAGAGCTAGCTGCATGCCTTGCTCTCTACAGCTTACTATTTTTGTCTGTGCCTTTCAGCCAATCCTCGGTAGTATAGTGGTCAGTATCCCCGCCTGTCACGCGGGACACCCGGGTTCAATTCCCGGCCGGGGTGAACATCTTTTTAAGCTTAGATTTTTCAAGAACTATCCATCTGCCCCTTTCTTCAGATTGTTGTTCGTCAATGACACCAATGCCTGCTTTTATAATGGTTTTCTTGGTAATGGTTTACTCTCCATTTCTGGTGGGATTATGGAAATGTTAACAGTTAGGATGAAACAGTGGCAGCTCTGTGTCGCTCATAGATAAATTCACACCCAATAGAAATGATTATAAGCGTGTGCATGTCTTAACTTGGATGAGAGCTAGCTGCATGCCTTGCTCTCTACAGCTTACTATTTTTGTCTGTGCCTTTCAGCCAATCCTCGGTAGTATAGTGGTCAGTATCCCCGCCTGTCACGCGGGAGACCCGGGTTCAATTCCCGGCCGGGGAGAACATCTTTTTAAGCTTAGATTTTTCAAGAACTATCCATCTGCCCCTTTCTTCAGATTGTTGTTCGTCAATGACACCAATGCCTGCTTTTATAATGGTTTTCTTGGTAATGGTTTACTCTCCATTTCTGGTGGGATTATGGAAATGTTAACAGTTAGGATGAAACAGTGGCAGCTCTGTGTCGCTCATAGATAAATTCACACCCAATAGAAATGATTATAAGCGTGTGCACGTCTTAACTTGGATGAGAGCTAGCTGCATGCCTTGCTCTCTACAGCTTACTATTTTTGTCTGTGCCTTTCAGCCAATCCTCGGTAGTATAGTGGTCAGTATCCCCGCCTGTCACGCGGGAGACCCGGGTTCAATTCCCGGCCGGGGAGAACATCTTTTTAAGCTTAGATTTTTCAAGAACTATCCATCTGCCCCTTTCTTCAGATTGTTGTTCGTCAATGACACCAATGCCTGCTTTTATAATGGTTTTCTTGGTAATGGTTTACTCTCCATTTCTGGTGGGATTATGGAAATGTTAACAGTTAGGATGAAACAGTGGCAGCTCTGTGTCGCTCATAGATAAATTCACACCCAATAGAAATGATTATAAGCGTGTGCACGTCTTAACTTGGATGAGAGCTAGCTGCATGCCTTGCTCTCTACAGCTTACTATTTTTGTCTGTGCCTTTCAGCCAATCACGGTAGTATAGTGGTCAGTATCCCCGCCTGTCACGCGGGAGACCCGGGTTCAATTCCCGGCCGGGGAGAACATCTTTTTAAGCTTAGATTTTTCAAGAACTATCCATCTGCCCCTTTCTTCAGATTGTTGTTCGTCAATGACACCAATGCCTGCTTTTATAATGGTTTTCTTGGTAATGGTTTACTCTCCATTTCTGGTGGGATTATGGAAATGTTAACAGTTAGGATGAAACAGTGGCAGCTCTGTGTCGCTCATAGATAAATTCACACCCAATAGAAATGATTATAAGCGTGTGCATGTCTTAACTTGGATGAGAGCTAGCTGCATGCCTTGCTCTCTACAGCTTACTATTTTTGTCTGTGCCTTTCAGCCAATCCTCGGTAGTATAGTGGTCAGTATCCCCGCCTGTCACGCGGGAGACCCGGGTTCAATTCCCGGCCGGGGAGAACATCTTTTTAAGCTTAGTTTTTTCAAGAACTATCCATCTGCCCCTTTCTTCAGATTGTTGTTCGTCAATGACACCAATGCCTGCTTTTATAATGGTTTTCTTGGTAATGGTTTACTCTCCACTTCTGGTGGGATTATGGAAATGTTAACAGTTAGGATGAAACAGTGGCAGCTCTGTGTCGCTCATAGATAAATTCACACCCAATAGAAATGATTATAAGCGTGTGCATGTCTTAACTTGGATGAGAGCTAGCTGCATGCCTTGCTCTCTACAGCTTACTATTTTTGTCTGTGCCTTTCAGCCAATCCTCGGTAGTATAGTGGTCAGTATCCCCGCCTGTCACGCGGGAGACCCGGGTTCAATTCCCGGCCGGGGAGAACATCTTTTTAAGCTTAGATTTTTCAAGAACTATCCATCTGCCCCTTTCTTCAGATTGTTGTTCGTCAATGACACCAATGCCTGCTTTTATAATGGTTTTCTTGGTAATGGTTTACTCTCCATTTCTGGTGGGATTATGGAAATGTTAACAGTTAGGATGAAACAGTGGCAGCTCTGTGTCGCTCATAGATAAATTCACACCCAATAGAAATGATTATAAGCGTGTGCACGTCTTAACTTGGATGAGAGCTAGCTGCATGCCTTGCTCTCTACAGCTTACTATTTTTGTCTGTGCCTTTCAGCCAATCCTCGGTAGTATAGTGGTCAGTATCCCCGCCTGTCACGCGGGAGACCCGGGTTCAATTCCCGGCCGGGGAGAACATCTTTTTAAGCTTAGATTTTTCAAGAACTATCCATCTGCCCCTTTCTTCAGATTGTTGTTCGTCAATGACACCAATGCCTGCTTTTATAATGGTTTTCTTGGTAATGGTTTACTCTCCACTTCTGGTGGGATTATGGAAATGTTAACAGTTAGGATGAAACAGTGGCAGCTCTGTGTCGCTCATAGATAAATTCACACCCAATAGAAATGATTATAAGCGTGTGCATGTCTTAACTTGGATGAGAGCTAGCTGCATGCCTTGCTCTCTACAGCTTACTATTTTTGTCTGTGCCTTTCAGCCAATCCTCGGTAGTATAGTGGTCAGTATCCCCGCCTGTCACGCGGGAGACCCGGGTTCAATTCCCGGCCGGGGAGAACATCTTTTTAAGCTTAGATTTTTCAAGAACTATCCATCTGCCCCTTTCTTCAGATTGTTGTTCGTCAATGACACCAATGCCTGCTTTTATAATGGTTTTCTTGGTAATGGTTTACTCTCCATTTCTGGTGGGATTATGGAAATGTTAACAGTTAGGATGAAACAGTGGCAGCTCTGTGTCGCTCATAGATAAATTCACACCCAATAGAAATGATTATAAGCGTGTGCACGTCTTAACTTGGATGAGAGCTAGCTGCATGCCTTGCTCTCTACAGCTTACTATTTTTGTCTGTGCCTTTCAGCCAATCCTCGGTAGTATAGTGGTCAGTATCCCCGCCTGTCACGCGGGAGACCCGGGTTCAATTCCCGGCCGGGGAGAACATCTTTTTAAGCTTAGATTTTTCAAGAACTATCCATCTGCCCCTTTCTTCAGATTGTTGTTCGTCAATGACACCAATGCCTGCTTTTATAATGGTTTTCTTGGTAATGGTTTACTCTCCATTTCTGGTGGGATTATGGAAATGTTAACAGTTAGGATGAAACAGTGGCAGCTCTGTGTCGCTCATAGATAAATTCACACCCAATAGAAATGATTATAAGCGTGTGCATGTCTTAACTTGGATGAGAGCTAGCTGCATGCCTTGCTCTCTACAGCTTACTATTTTTGTCTGTGCCTTTCAGCCAATCCTCGGTAGTATAGTGGTCAGTATCCCCGCCTGTCACGCGGGAGACCCGGGTTCAATTCCCGGCCGGGGAGAACATCTTTTTAAGCTTAGATTTTTCAAGAACTATCCATCTGCCCCTTTCTTCAGATTGTTGTTCGTCAATGACACCAATGCCTGCTTTTATAATGGTTTTCTTGGTAATGGTTTACTCTCCATTTCTGGTGGGATTATGGAAATGTTAACAGTTAGGATGAAACAGTGGCAGCTCTGTGTCGCTCATAGATAAATTCACACCCAATAGAAATGATTATAAGCGTGTGCACGTCTTAACTTGGATGAGAGCTAGCTGCATGTCTTGCTCTCTACAGCTTACTATTTTTGTCTGTGCCTTTCAGCCAATCCTCGGTAGTATAGTGGTCAGTATCCCCGCCTGTCACGCGGGAGACCCGGGTTCAATTCCCGGCCGGGGAGAACATCTTTTTAAGCTTAGATTTTTCAAGAACTATCCATCTGCCCCTTTCTTCAGATTGTTGTTCGTCAATGACACCAATGCCTGCTTTTATAATGGTTTTCTTGGTAATGGTTTACTCTCCATTTCTGGTGGGATTATGGAAATGTTAACAGTTAGGATGAAACAGTGGCAGCTCTGTGTCGCTCATAGATAAATTCACACCCAATAGAAATGATTATAAGCGTGTGCATGTCTTAACTTGGATGAGAGCTAGCTGCATGCCTTGCTCTCTACAGCTTACTATTTTTGTCTGTGCCTTTCAGCCAATCCTCGGTAGTATAGTGGTCAGTATCCCCGCCTGTCACGCGGGAGACCCGGGTTCAATTCCCGGCCGGGGAGAACATCTTTTTAAGCTTAGTTTTTTCAAGAACTATCCATCTGCCCCTTTCTTCAGATTGTTGTTCGTCAATGACACCAATGCCTGCTTTTATAATGGTTTTCTTGGTAATGGTTTACTCTCCATTTCTGGTGGGATTATGGAAATGTTAACAGTTAGGATGAAACAGTGGCAGCTCTGTGTCGCTCATAGATAAATTCACACCCAATAGAAATGATTATAAGCGTGTGCATGTCTTAACTTGGATGAGAGCTAGCTGCATGCCTTGCTCTCTACAGCTTACTATTTTTGTCTGTGCCTTTCAGCCAATCCTCGGTAGTATAGTGGTCAGTATCCCCGCCTGTCACGCGGGAGACCCGGGTTCAATTCCCGGCCGGGGAGAACATCTTTTTAAGCTTAGATTTTTCAAGAACTATCCATCTGCCCCTTTCTTCAGATTGTTGTTCGTCAATGACACCAATGCCTGCTTTTATAATGGTTTTCTTGGTAATGGTTTACTCTCCATTTCTGGTGGGATTATGGAAATGTTAACAGTTAGGATGAAACAGTGGCAGCTCTGTGTCGCTCATAGATAAATTCACACCCAATAGAAATGATTATAAGCGTGTGCACGTCTTAACTTGGATGAGAGCTAGCTGCATGCCTTGCTCTCTACAGCTTACTATTTTTGTCTGTGCCTTTCAGCCAATCCTCGGTAGTATAGTGGTCAGTATCCCCGCCTGTCACGCGGGAGACCCGGGTTCAATTCCCGGCCGGGGAGAACATCTTTTTAAGCTTAGATTTTTCAAGAACTATCCATCTGCCCCTTTCTTCAGATTGTTGTTCGTCAATGACACCAATGCCTGCTTTTATAATGGTTTTCTTGGTAATGGTTTACTCTCCATTTCTGGTGGGATTATGGAAATGTTAACAGTTAGGATGAAACAGTGGCAGCTCTGTGTCGCTCATAGATAAATTCACACCCAATAGAAATGATTATAAGCGTGTGCATGTCTTAACTTGGATGAGAGCTAGCTGCATGCCTTGCTCTCTACAGCTTACTATTTTTGTCTGTGCCTTTCAGCCAATCCTCGGTAGTATAGTGGTCAGTATCCCCGCCTGTCACGCGGGAGACCCGGGTTCAATTCCCGGCCGGGGAGAACATCTTTTTAAGCTTAGATTTTTCAAGAACTATCCATCTGCCCCTTTCTTCAGATTGTTGTTCGTCAATGACACCAATGCCTGCTTTTATAATGGTTTTCTTGGTAATGGTTTACTCTCCATTTCTGGTGGGATTATGGAAATGTTAACAGTTAGGATGAAACAGTGGCAGCTCTGTGTCGCTCATAGATAAATTCACACCCAATAGAAATGATTATAAGCGTGTGCACGTCTTAACTTGGATGAGAGCTAGCTGCATGTCTTGCTCTCTACAGCTTACTATTTTTGTCTGTGCCTTTCAGCCAATCCTCGGTAGTATAGTGGTCAGTATCCCCGCCTGTCACGCGGGAGACCCGGGTTCAATTCCCGGCCGGGGAGAACATCTTTTTAAGCTTAGATTTTTCAAGAACTATCCATCTGCCCCTTTCTTCAGATTGTTGTTCGTCAATGACACCAATGCCTGCTTTTATAATGGTTTTCTTGGTAATGGTTTACTCTCCATTTCTGGTGGGATTATGGAAATGTTAACAGTTAGGATGAAACAGTGGCAGCTCTGTGTCGCTCATAGATAAATTCACACCCAATAGAAATGATTATAAGCGTGTGCACGTCTTAACTTGGATGAGAGCTAGCTGCATGCCTTGCTCTCTACAGCTTACTATTTTTGTCTGTGCCTTTCAGCCAATCCTCGGTAGTATAGTGGTCAGTATCCCCGCCTGTCACGCGGGAGACCCGGGTTCAATTCCCGGCCGGGGAGAACATCTTTTTAAGCTTAGATTTTTCAAGAACTATCCATCTGCCCCTTTCTTCAGATTGTTGTTCGTCAATGACACCAATGCCTGCTTTTATAATGGTTTTCTTGGTAATGGTTTACTCTCCATTTCTGGTGGGATTATGGAAATGTTAACAGTTAGGATGAAACAGTGGCAGCTCTGTGTCGCTCATAGATAAATTCACACCCAATAGAAATGATTATAAGCGTGTGCACGTCTTAACTTGGATGAGAGCTAGCTGCATGCCTTGCTCTCTACAGCTTACTATTTTTGTCTGTGCCTTTCAGCCAATCCTCGGTAGTATAGTGGTCAGTATCCCCGCCTGTCACGCGGGAGACCCGGGTTCAATTCCCGGCCGGGGAGAACATCTTTTTAAGCTTAGATTTTTCAAGAACTATCCATCTGCCCCTTTCTTCAGATTGTTGTTCGTCAATGACACCAATGCCTGCTTTTATAATGGTTTTCTTGGTAATGGTTTACTCTCCATTTCTGGTGGGATTATGGAAATGTTAACAGTTAGGATGAAACAGTGGCAGCTCTGTGTCGCTCATAGATAAATTCACACCCAATAGAAATGATTATAAGCGTGTGCATGTCTTAACTTGGATGAGAGCTAGCTGCATGCCTTGCTCTCTACAGCTTACTATTTTTGTCTGTGCCTTTCAGCCAATCCTCGGTAGTATAGTGGTCAGTATCCCCGCCTGTCACGCGGGAGACCCGGGTTCAATTCCCGGCCGGGGAGAACATCTTTTTAAGCTTAGATTTTTCAAGAACTATCCATCTGCCCCTTTCTTCAGATTGTTGTTCGTCAATGACACCAATGCCTGCTTTTATAATGGTTTTCTTGGTAATGGTTTACTCTCCATTTCTGGTGGGATTATGGAAATGTTAACAGTTAGGATGAAACAGTGGCAGCTCTGTGTCGCTCATAGATAAATTCACACCCAATAGAAATGATTATAAGCGTGTGCACGTCTTAACTTGGATGAGAGCTAGCTGCATGCCTTGCTCTCTACAGCTTACTATTTTTGTCTGTGCCTTTCAGCCAATCCTCGGTAGTATAGTGGTCAGTATCCCCGCCTGTCACGCGGGAGACCCGGGTTCAATTCCCGGCCGGGGAGAACATCTTTTTAAGCTTAGATTTTTCAAGAACTATCCATCTGCCCCTTTCTTCAGATTGTTGTTCGTCAATGACACCAATGCCTGCTTTTATAATGGTTTTCTTGGTAATGGTTTACTCTCCATTTCTGGTGGGATTATGGAAATGTTAACAGTTAGGATGAAACAGTGGCAGCTCTGTGTCGCTCATAGATAAATTCACACCCAATAGAAATGATTATAAGCGTGTGCATGTCTTAACTTGGATGAGAGCTAGCTGCATGCCTTGCTCTCTACAGCTTACTATTTTTGTCTGTGCCTTTCAGCCAATCCTCGGTAGTATAGTGGTCAGTATCCCCGCCTGTCACGCGGGAGACCCGGGTTCAATTCCCGGCCGGGGAGAACATCTTTTTAAGCTTAGATTTTTCAAGAACTATCCATCTGCCCCTTTCTTCAGATTGTTGTTCGTCAATGACACCAATGCCTGCTTTTATAATGGTTTTCTTGGTAATGGTTTACTCTCCATTTCTGGTGGGATTATGGAAATGTTAACAGTTAGGATGAAACAGTGGCAGCTCTGTGTCGCTCATAGATAAATTCACACCCAATAGAAATGATTATAAGCGTGTGCACGTCTTAACTTGGATGAGAGCTAGCTGCATGTCTTGCTCTCTACAGCTTACTATTTTTGTCTGTGCCTTTCAGCCAATCCTCGGTAGTATAGTGGTCAGTATCCCCGCCTGTCACGCGGGAGACCCGGGTTCAATTCCCGGCCGGGGAGAACATCTTTTTAAGCTTAGATTTTTCAAGAACTATCCATCTGCCCCTTTCTTCAGATTGTTGTTCGTCAATGACACCAATGCCTGCTTTTATAATGGTTTTCTTGGTAATGGTTTACTCTCCATTTCTGGTGGGATTATGGAAATGTTAACAGTTAGGATGAAACAGTGGCAGCTCTGTGTCGCTCATAGATAAATTCACACCCAATAGAAATGATTATAAGCGTGTGCACGTCTTAACTTGGATGAGAGCTAGCTGCATGCCTTGCTCTCTACAGCTTACTATTTTTGTCTGTGCCTTTCAGCCAATCCTCGGTAGTATAGTGGTCAGTATCCCCGCCTGTCACGCGGGAGACCCGGGTTCAATTCCCGGCCGGGGAGAACATCTTTTTAAGCTTAGATTTTTCAAGAACTATCCATCTGCCCCTTTCTTCAGATTGTTGTTCGTCAATGACACCAATGCCTGCTTTTATAATGGTTTTCTTGGTAATGGTTTACTCTCCATTTCTGGTGGGATTATGGAAATGTTAACAGTTAGGATGAAACAGTGGCAGCTCTGTGTCGCTCATAGATAAATTCACACCCAATAGAAATGATTATAAGCGTGTGCACGTCTTAACTTGGATGAGAGCTAGCTGCATGCCTTGCTCTCTACAGCTTACTATTTTTGTCTGTGCCTTTCAGCCAATCCTCGGTAGTATAGTGGTCAGTATCCCCGCCTGTCACGCGGGAGACCCGGGTTCAATTCCCGGCCGGGGAGAACATCTTTTTAAGCTTAGATTTTTCAAGAACTATCCATCTGCCCCTTTCTTCAGATTGTTGTTCGTCAATGACACCAATGCCTGCTTTTATAATGGTTTTCTTGGTAATGGTTTACTCTCCATTTCTGGTGGGATTATGGAAATGTTAACAGTTAGGATGAAACAGTGGCAGCTCTGTGTCGCTCATAGATAAATTCACACCCAATAGAAATGATTATAAGCGTGTGCATGTCTTAACTTGGATGAGAGCTAGCTGCATGCCTTGCTCTCTACAGCTTACTATTTTTGTCTGTGCCTTTCAGCCAATCCTCGGTAGTATAGTGGTCAGTATCCCCGCCTGTCACGCGGGAGACCCGGGTTCAATTCCCGGCCGGGGAGAACATCTTTTTAAGCTTAGATTTTTCAAGAACTATCCATCTGCCCCTTTCTTCAGATTGTTGTTCGTCAATGACACCAATGCCTGCTTTTATAATGGTTTTCTTGGTAATGGTTTACTCTCCATTTCTGGTGGGATTATGGAAATGTTAACAGTTAGGATGAAACAGTGGCAGCTCTGTGTCGCTCATAGATAAATTCACACCCAATAGAAATGATTATAAGCGTGTGCATGTCTTAACTTGGATGAGAGCTAGCTGCATGCCTTGCTCTCTACAGCTTACTATTTTTGTCTGTGCCTTTCAGCCAATCCTCGGTAGTATAGTGGTCAGTATCCCCGCCTGTCACGCGGGAGACCCGGGTTCAATTCCCGGCCGGGGAGAACATCTTTTTAAGCTTAGATTTTTCAAGAACTATCCATCTGCCCCTTTCTTCAGATTGTTGTTCGTCAATGACACCAATGCCTGCTTTTATAATGGTTTTCTTGGTAATGGTTTACTCTCCATTTCTGGTGGGATTATGGAAATGTTAACAGTTAGGATGAAACAGTGGCAGCTCTGTGTCGCTCATAGATAAATTCACACCCAATAGAAATGATTATAAGCGTGTGCACGTCTTAACTTGGATGAGAGCTAGCTGCATGTCTTGCTCTCTACAGCTTACTATTTTTGTCTGTGCCTTTCAGCCAATCCTCGGTAGTATAGTGGTCAGTATCCCCGCCTGTCACGCGGGAGACCCGGGTTCAATTCCCGGCCGGGGAGAACATCTTTTTAAGCTTAGATTTTTCAAGAACTATCCATCTGCCCCTTTCTTCAGATTGTTGTTCGTCAATGACACCAATGCCTGCTTTTATAATGGTTTTCTTGGTAATGGTTTACTCTCCATTTCTGGTGGGATTATGGAAATGTTAACAGTTAGGATGAAACAGTGGCAGCTCTGTGTCGCTCATAGATAAATTCACACCCAATAGAAATGATTATAAGCGTGTGCACGTCTTAACTTGGATGAGAGCTAGCTGCATGCCTTGCTCTCTACAGCTTACTATTTTTGTCTGTGCCTTTCAGCCAATCCTCGGTAGTATAGTGGTCAGTATCCCCGCCTGTCACGCGGGAGACCCGGGTTCAATTCCCGGCCGGGGAGAACATCTTTTTAAGCTTAGATTTTTCAAGAACTATCCATCTGCCCCTTTCTTCAGATTGTTGTTCGTCAATGACACCAATGCCTGCTTTTATAATGGTTTTCTTGGTAATGGTTTACTCTCCATTTCTGGTGGGATTATGGAAATGTTAACAGTTAGGATGAAACAGTGGCAGGTCTGTGTCGCTCATAGATAAATTCACACCCAATAGAAATGATTATAAGCGTGTGCACGTCTTAACTTGGATGAGAGCTAGCTGCATGCCTTGCTCTCTACAGCTTACTATTTTTGTCTGTGCCTTTCAGCCAATCCTCGGTAGTATAGTGGTCAGTATCCCCGCCTGTCACGCGGGAGACCCGGGTTCAATTCCCGGCCGGGGAGAACATCTTTTTAAGCTTAGATTTTTCAAGAACTATCCATCTGCCCCTTTCTTCAGATTGTTGTTCGTCAATGACACCAATGCCTGCTTTTATAATGGTTTTCTTGGTAATGGTTTACTCTCCATTTCTGGTGGGATTATGGAAATGTTAACAGTTAGGATGAAACAGTGGCAGCTCTGTGTCGCTCATAGATAAATTCACACCCAATAGAAATGATTATAAGCGTGTGCACGTCTTATCTTGGATGAGAGCTAGCTGCATGCCTTGCTCTCTACAGCTTACTATTTTTGTCTGTGCCTTTCAGCCAATCCTCGGTAGTATAGTGGTCAGTATCCCCGCCTGTCACGCGGGAGACCCGGGTTCAATTCCCGGCCGGGGAGAACATCTTTTTAAGCTTAGATTTTTCAAGAACTATCCATCTGCCCCTTTCTTCAGATTGTTGTTCGTCAATGACACCAATGCCTGCTTTTATAATGGTTTTCTTGGTAATGGTTTACTCTCCATTTCTGGTGGGATTATGGAAATGTTAACAGTTAGGATGAAACAGTGGCAGCTCTGTGTCGCTCATAGATAAATTCACACCCAATAGAAATGATTATAAGCGTGTGCATGTCTTAACTTGGATGAGAGCTAGCTGCATGCCTTGCTCTCTACAGCTTACTATTTTTGTCTGTGCCTTTCAGCCAATCCTCGGTAGTATAGTGGTCAGTATCCCCGCCTGTCACGCGGGAGACCCGGGTTCAATTCCCGGCCGGGGAGAACATCTTTTTAAGCTTAGATTTTTCAAGAACTATCCATCTGCCCCTTTCTTCAGATTGTTGTTCGTCAATGACACCAATGCCTGCTTTTATAATGGTTTTCTTGGTAATGGTTTACTCTCCATTTCTGGTGGGATTATGGAAATGTTAACAGTTAGGATGAAACAGTGGCAGCTCTGTGTCGCTCATAGATAAATTCACACCCAATAGAAATGATTATAAGCGTGTGCACGTCTTAACTTGGATGAGAGCTAGCTGCATGCCTTGCTCTCTACAGCTTACTATTTTTGTCTGTGCCTTTCAGCCAATCCTCGGTAGTATAGTGGTCAGTATCCCCGCCTGTCACGCGGGAGACCCGGGTTCAATTCCCGGCCGGGGAGAACATCTTTTTAAGCTTAGATTTTTCAAGAACTATCCATCTGCCCCTTTCTTCAGATTGTTGTTCGTCAATGACACCAATGCCTGCTTTTATAATGGTTTTCTTGGTAATGGTTTACTCTCCATTTCTGGTGGGATTATGGAAATGTTAACAGTTAGGATGAAACAGTGGCAGCTCTGTGTCGCTCATAGATAAATTCACACCCAATAGAAATGATTATAAGCGTGTGCACGTCTTATCTTGGATGAGAGCTAGCTGCATGCCTTGCTCTCTACAGCTTACTATTTTTGTCTGTGCCTTTCAGCCAATCCTCGGTAGTATAGTGGTCAGTATCCCCGCCTGTCACGCGGGAGACCCGGGTTCAATTCCCGGCCGGGGAGAACATCTTTTTAAGCTTAGATTTTTCAAGAACTATCCATCTGCCCCTTTCTTCAGATTGTTGTTCGTCAATGACACCAATGCCTGCTTTTATAATGGTTTTCTTGGTAATGGTTTACTCTCCATTTCTGGTGGGATTATGGAAATGTTAACAGTTAGGATGAAACAGTGGCAGCTCTGTGTCGCTCATAGATAAATTCACACCCAATAGAAATGATTATAAGCGTGTGCATGTCTTAACTTGGATGAGAGCTAGCTGCATGCCTTGCTCTCTACAGCTTACTATTTTTGTCTGTGCCTTTCAGCCAATCCTCGGTAGTATAGTGGTCAGTATCCCCGCCTGTCACGCGGGAGACCCGGGTTCAATTCCCGGCCGGGGAGAACATCTTTTTAAGCTTAGATTTTTCAAGAACTATCCATCTGCCCCTTTCTTCAGATTGTTGTTCGTCAATGACACCAATGCCTGCTTTTATAATGGTTTTCTTGGTAATGGTTTACTCTCCATTTCTGGTGGGATTATGGAAATGTTAACAGTTAGGATGAAACAGTGGCAGCTCTGTGTCGCTCATAGATAAATTCACACCCAATAGAAATGATTATAAGCGTGTGCACGTCTTAACTTGGATGAGAGCTAGCTGCATGCCTTGCTCTCTACAGCTTACTATTTTTGTCTGTGCCTTTCAGCCAATCCTCGGTAGTATAGTGGTCAGTATCCCCGCCTGTCACGCGGGAGACCCGGGTTCAATTCCCGGCCGGGGAGAACATCTTTTTAAGCTTAGATTTTTCAAGAACTATCCATCTGCCCCTTTCTTCAGATTGTTGTTCGTCAATGACACCAATGCCTGCTTTTATAATGGTTTTCTTGGTAATGGTTTACTCTCCATTTCTGGTGGGATTATGGAAATGTTAACAGTTAGGATGAAACAGTGGCAGCTCTGTGTCGCTCATAGATAAATTCACACCCAATAGAAATGATTATAAGCGTGTGCACGTCTTAACTTGGATGAGAGCTAGCTGCATGCCTTGCTCTCTACAGCTTACTATTTTTGTCTGTGCCTTTCAGCCAATCCTCGGTAGTATAGTGGTCAGTATCCCCGCCTGTCACGCGGGAGACCCGGGTTCAATTCCCGGCCGGGGAGAACATCTTTTTAAGCTTAGATTTTTCAAGAACTATCCATCTGCCCCTTTCTTCAGATTGTTGTTCGTCAATGACACCAATGCCTGCTTTTATAATGGTTTTCTTGGTAATGGTTTACTCTCCATTTCTGGTGGGATTATGGAAATGTTAACAGTTAGGATGAAACAGTGGCAGCTCTGTGTCGCTCATAGATAAATTCACACCCAATAGAAATGATTATAAGCGTGTGCACGTCTTAACTTGGATGAGAGCTAGCTGCATGCCTTGCTCTCTACAGCTTACTATTTTTGTCTGTGCCTTTCAGCCAATCCTCGGTAGTATAGTGGTCAGTATCCCCGCCTGTCACGCGGGAGACCCGGGTTCAATTCCCGGCCGGGGAGAACATCTTTTTAAGCTTAGATTTTTCAAGAACTATCCATCTGCCCCTTTCTTCAGATTGTTGTTCGTCAATGACACCAATGCCTGCTTTTATAATGGTTTTCTTGGTAATGGTTTACTCTCCATTTCTGGTTTGGATTATGGAAATGTTAACAGTTAGGATGAAACAGTGGCAGCTCTGTGTCGCTCATAGATAAATTCACACCCAATAGAAATGATTATAAGCGTGTGCACGTCTTAACTTGGATGAGAGCTAGCTGCATGCCTTGCTCTCTACAGCTTACTATTTTTGTCTGTGCCTTTCAGCCAATCCTCGGTAGTATAGTGGTCAGTATCCCCGCCTGTCACGCGGGAGACCCGGGTTCAATTCCCGGCCGGGGAGAACATCTTTTTAAGCTTAGATTTTTCAAGAACTATCCATCTGCCCCTTTCTTCAGATTGTTGTTCGTCAATGACACCAATGCCTGCTTTTATAATGGTTTTCTTGGTAATGGTTTACTCTCCATTTCTGGTGGGATTATGGAAATGTTAACAGTTAGGATGAAACAGTGGCAGCTCTGTGTCGCTCATAGATAAATTCACACCCAATAGAAATGATTATAAGCGTGTGCACGTCTTAACTTGGATGAGAGCTAGCTGCATGCCTTGCTCTCTACAGCTTACTATTTTTGTCTGTGCCTTTCAGCCAATCCTCGGTAGTATAGTGGTCATGATCAGTATCCCCGCCTGTCACGCGGGAGACCCGGGTTCAATTCCCGGCCGGGGAGAACATCTTTTTAAGCTTAGATTTTTCAAGAACTATCCATCTGCCCCTTTCTTCAGATTGTTGTTCGTCAATGACACCAATGCCTGCTTTTATAATGGTTTTCTTGGTAATGGTTTACTCTCCATTTCTGGTGGGATTATGGAAATGTTAACAGTTAGGATGAAACAGTGGCAGCTCTGTGTCGCTCATAGATAAATTCACACCCAATAGAAATGATTATAAGCGTGTGCATGTCTTAACTTGGATGAGAGCTAGCTGCATGCCTTGCTCTCTACAGCTTACTATTTTTGTCTGTGCCTTTCAGCCAATCCTCGGTAGTATAGTGGTCAGTATGCCCGCCTGTCACGCGGGAGACCCGGGTTCAATTCCCGGCCGGGGAGAACATCTTTTTAAGCTTAGATTTTTCAAGAACTATCCATCTGCCCCTTTCTTCAGATTGTTGTTCGTCAATGACACCAATGCCTGCTTTTATAATGGTTTTCTTGGTAATGGTTTACTCTCCATTTCTGGTGGGATTATGGAAATGTTAACAGTTAGGATGAAACAGTGGCAGCTCTGTGTCGCTCATAGATAAATTCACACCCAATAGAAATGATTATAAGCGTGTGCATGTCTTAACTTGGATGAGAGCTAGCTGCATGCCTTGCTCTCTACAGCTTACTATTTTTGTCTGTGCCTTTCAGCCAATCCTCGGTAGTATAGTGGTCAGTATCCCCGCCTGTCACGCGGGAGACCCGGGTTCAATTCCCGGCCGGGGAGAACATCTTTTTAAGCTTAGATTTTTCAAGAACTATCCATCTGCCCCTTTCTTCAGATTGTTGTTCGTCAATGACACCAATGCCTGCTTTTATAATGGTTTTCTTGGTAATGGTTTACTCTCCATTTCTGGTGGGATTATGGAAATGTTAACAGTTAGGATGAAACAGTGGCAGCTCTGTGTCGCTCATAGATAAATTCACACCCAATAGAAATGATTATAAGCGTGTGCACGTCTTAACTTGGATGAGAGCTAGCTGCATGCCTTGCTCTCTACAGCTTACTATTTTTGTCTGTGCCTTTCAGCCAATCCTCGGTAGTATAGTGGTCAGTATCCCCGCCTGTCACGCGGGAGACCCGGGTTCAATTCCCGGCCGGGGAGAACATCTTTTTAAGCTTAGATTTTTCAAGAACTATCCATCTGCCCCTTTCTTCAGATTGTTGTTCGTCAATGACACCAATGCCTGCTTTTATAATGGTTTTCTTGGTAATGGTTTACTCTCCATTTCTGGTGGGATTATGGAAATGTTAACAGTTAGGATGAAACAGTGGCAGCTCTGTGTCGCTCATAGATAAATTCACACCCAATAGAAATGATTATAAGCGTGTGCACGTCTTAACTTGGATGAGAGCTAGCTGCATGCCTTGCTCTCTACAGCTTACTATTTTTGTCTGTGCCTTTCAGCCAATCCTCGGTAGTATAGTGGTCAGTATCCCCGCCTGTCACGCGGGAGACCCGGGTTCAATTCCCGGCCGGGGAGAACATCTTTTTAAGCTTAGATTTTTCAAGAACTATCCATCTGCCCCTTTCTTCAGATTGTTGTTCGTCAATGACACCAATGCCTGCTTTTATAATGGTTTTCTTGGTAATGGTTTACTCTCCATTTCTGGTGGGATTATGGAAATGTTAACAGTTAGGATGAAACAGTGGCAGCTCTGTGTCGCTCATAGATAAATTCACACCCAATAGAAATGATTATAAGCGTGTGCACGTCTTAACTTGGATGAGAGCTAGCTGCATGCCTTGCTCTCTACAGCTTACTATTTTTGTCTGTGCCTTTCAGCCAATCCTCGGTAGTATAGTGGTCAGTATCCCCGCCTGTCACGCGGGAGACCCGGGTTCAATTCCCGGCCGGGGAGAACATCTTTTTAAGCTTAGATTTTTCAAGAACTATCCATCTGCCCCTTTCTTCAGATTGTTGTTCGTCAATGACACCAATGCCTGCTTTTATAATGGTTTTCTTGGTAATGGTTTACTCTCCATTTCTGGTGGGATTATGGAAATGTTAACAGTTAGGATGAAACAGTGGCAGCTCTGTGTCGCTCATAGATAAATTCACACCCAATAGAAATGATTATAAGCGTGTGCATGTCTTAACTTGGATGAGAGCTAGCTGCATGCCTTGCTCTCTACAGCTTACTATTTTTGTCTGTGCCTTTCAGCCAATCCTCGGTAGTATAGTTGTCAGTATCCCCGCCTGTCACGCGGGAGACCCGGGTTCAATTCCCGGCCGGGGAGAACATCTTTTTAAGCTTAGATTTTTCAAGAACTATCCATCTGCCCCTTTCTTCAGATTGTTGTTCGTCAATGACACCAATGCCTGCTTTTATAATGGTTTTCTTGGTAATGGTTTACTCTCCATTTCTGGTGGGATTATGGAAATGTTAACAGTTAGGATGAAACAGTGGCAGCTCTGTGTCGCTCATAGATAAATTCACACCCAATAGAAATGATTATAAGCGTGTGCACGTCTTAACTTGGATGAGAGCTAGCTGCATGCCTTGCTCTCTACAGCTTACTATTTTTGTCTGTGCCTTTCAGCCAATCCTCGGTAGTATAGTGGTCAGTATCCCCGCCTGTCACGCGGGAGACCCGGGTTCAATTCCCGGCCGGGGAGAACATCTTTTTAAGCTTAGATTTTTCAAGAACTATCCATCTGCCCCTTTCTTCAGATTGTTGTTCGTCAATGACACCAATGCCTGCTTTTATAATGGTTTTCTTGGTAATGGTTTACTCTCCATTTCTGGTGGGATTATGGAAATGTTAACAGTTAGGATGAAACAGTGGCAGCTCTGTGTCGCTCATAGATAAATTCACACCCAATAGAAATGATTATAAGCGTGTGCACGTCTTAACTTGGATGAGAGCTAGCTGCATGCCTTGCTCTCTACAGCTTACTATTTTTGTCTGTGCCTTTCAGCCAATCCTCGGTAGTATAGTGGTCAGTATCCCCGCCTGTCACGCGGGAGACCCGGGTTCAATTCCCGGCCGGGGAGAACATCTTTTTAAGCTTAGATTTTTCAAGAACTATCCATCTGCCCCTTTCTTCAGATTGTTGTTCGTCAATGACACCAATGCCTGCTTTTATAATGGTTTTCTTGGTAATGGTTTACTCTCCATTTCTGGTGGGATTATGGAAATGTTAACAGTTAGGATGAAACAGTGGCAGCTCTGTGTCGCTCATAGATAAATTCACACCCAATAGAAATGATTATAAGCGTGTGCATGTCTTAACTTGGATGAGAGCTAGCTGCATGCCTTGCTCTCTACAGCTTACTATTTTTGTCTGTGCCTTTCAGCCAATCCTCGGTAGTATAGTGGTCAGTATGCCCGCCTGTCACGCGGGAGACCCGGGTTCAATTCCCGGCCGGGGAGAACATCTTTTTAAGCTTAGATTTTTCAAGAACTATCCATCTGCCCCTTTCTTCAGATTGTTGTTCGTCAATGACACCAATGCCTGCTTTTATAATGGTTTTCTTGGTAATGGTTTACTCTCCATTTCTGGTGGGATTATGGAAATGTTAACAGTTAGGATGAAACAGTGGCAGCTCTGTGTCGCTCATAGATAAATTCACACCCAATAGAAATGATTATAAGCGTGTGCACGTCTTAACTTGGATGAGAGCTAGCTGCATGCCTTGCTCTCTACAGCTTACTATTTTTGTCCGTGCCTTTCAGCCAATCCTCGGTAGTATAGTGGTCAGTATCCCCGCCTGTCACGCGGGAGACCCGGGTTCAATTCCCGGCCGGGGAGAACATCTTTTTAAGCTTAGATTTTTCAAGAACTATCCATCTGCCCCTTTCTTCAGATTGTTGTTCGTCAATGACACCAATGCCTGCTTTTATAATGGTTTTCTTGGTAATGGTTTACTCTCCATTTCTGGTGGGATTATGGAAATGTTAACAGTTAGGATGAAACAGTGGCAGCTTTGTGTCGCTCATAGATAAATTCACACCCAATAGAAATGATTATAAGCGTGTGCACGTCTTAACTTGGATGAGAGCTAGCTGCATGCCTTGCTCTCTACAGCTTACTATTTTTGTCTGTGCCTTTCAGCCAATCCTCGGTAGTATAGTGGTCAGTATCCCCGCCTGTCACGCGGGAGACCCGGGTTCAATTCCCGGCCGGGGAGAACATCTTTTTAAGCTTAGATTTTTCAAGAACTATCCATCTGCCCCTTTCTTCAGATTGTTGTTCGTCAATGACACCAATGCCTGCTTTTATAATGGTTTTCTTGGTAATGGTTTACTCTCCATTTCTGGTGGGATTATGGAAATGTTAACAGTTAGGATGAAACAGTGGCAGCTCTGTGTCGCTCATAGATAAATTCACACCCAATAGAAATGATTATAAGCGTGTGCATGTCTTAACTTGGATGAGAGCTAGCTGCATGCCTTGCTCTCTACAGCTTACTATTTTTGTCTGTGCCTTTCAGCCAATCCTCGGTAGTATAGTGGTCAGTATGCCCGCCTGTCACGCGGGAGACCCGGGTTCAATTCCCGGCCGGGGAGAACATCTTTTTAAGCTTAGATTTTTCAAGAACTATCCATCTGCCCCTTTCTTCAGATTGTTGTTCGTCAATGACACCAATGCCTGCTTTTATAATGGTTTTCTTGGTAATGGTTTACTCTCCATTTCTGGTGGGATTATGGAAATGTTAACAGTTAGGATGAAACAGTGGCAGCTCTGTGTCGCTCATAGATAAATTCACACCCAATAGAAATGATTATAAGCGTGTGCACGTCTTAACTTGGATGAGAGCTAGCTGCATGCCTTGCTCTCTACAGCTTACTATTTTTGTCCGTGCCTTTCAGCCAATCCTCGGTAGTATAGTGGTCAGTATCCCCGCCTGTCACGCGGGAGACCCGGGTTCAATTCCCGGCCGGGGAGAACATCTTTTTAAGCTTAGATTTTTCAAGAACTATCCATCTGCCCCTTTCTTCAGATTGTTGTTCGTCAATGACACCAATGCCTGCTTTTATAATGGTTTTCTTGGTAATGGTTTACTCTCCATTTCTGGTGGGATTATGGAAATGTTAACAGTTAGGATGAAACAGTGGCAGCTCTGTGTCGCTCATAGATAAATTCACACCCAATAGAAATGATTATAAGCGTGTGCATGTCTTAACTTGGATGAGAGCTAGCTGCATGCCTTGCTCTCTACAGCTTACTATTTTTGTCTGTGCCTTTCAGCCAATCCTCGGTAGTATAGTGGTCAGTATCCCCGCCTGTCACGCGGGAGACCCGGGTTCAATTCCCGGCCGGGGAGAACATCTTTTTAAGCTTAGATTTTTCAAGAACTATCCATCTGCCCCTTTCTTCAGATTGTTGTTCGTCAATGACACCAATGCCTGCTTTTATAATGGTTTTCTTGGTAATGGTTTACTCTCCATTTCTGGTGGGATTATGGAAATGTTAACAGTTAGGATGAAACAGTGGCAGCTCTGTGTCGCTCATAGATAAATTCACACCCAATAGAAATGATTATAAGCGTGTGCACGTCTTAACTTGGATGAGAGCTAGCTGCATGCCTTGCTCTCTACAGCTTACTATTTTTGTCTGTGCCTTTCAGCCAATCCTCGGTAGTATAGTGGTCAGTATCCCCGCCTGTCACGCGGGAGACCCGGGTTCAATTCCCGGCCGGGGAGAACATCTTTTTAAGCTTAGATTTTTCAAGAACTATCCATCTGCCCCTTTCTTCAGATTGTTGTTCGTCAATGACACCAATGCCTGCTTTTATAATGGTTTTCTTGGTAATGGTTTACTCTCCATTTCTGGTGGGATTATGGAAATGTTAACAGTTAGGATGAAACAGTGGCAGCTCTGTGTCGCTCATAGATAAATTCACACCCAATAGAAATGATTATAAGCGTGTGCACGTCTCAACTTGGATGAGAGCTAGCTGCATGCCTTGCTCTCTACAGCTTACTATTTTTGTCTGTGCCTTTCAGCCAATCCTCGGTAGTATAGTGGTCAGTATCCCCGCCTGTCACGCGGGAGACCCGGGTTCAATTCCCGGCCGGGGAGAACATCTTTTTAACTTAGATTTTTCAAGAACTATCCATCTGCCCCTTTCTTCAGATTGTTGTTCGTCAATGACACCAATGCCTGCTTTTATAATGGTTTTCTTGGTAATGGTTTACTCTCCATTTCTGGTGGGATTATGGAAATGTTAACAGTTAGGATGAAACAGTGGCAGCTCTGTGTCGCTCATAGATAAATTCACACCCAATAGAAATGATTATAAGCGTGTGCACGTCTTAACTTGGATGAGAGCTAGCTGCATGCCTTGCTCTCTACAGCTTACTATTTTTGTCTGTGCCTTTCAGCCAATCCTCGGTAGTATAGTGGTCAGTATCCCCGCCTGTCACGCGGGAGACCCGGGTTCAATTCCCGGCCGGGGAGAACATCTTTTTAAGCTTAGATTTTTCAAGAACTATCCATCTGCCCCTTTCTTCAGATTGTTGTTCGTCAATGACACCAATGCCTGCTTTTATAATGGTTTTCTTGGTAATGGTTTACTCTCCATTTCTGGTGGGATTATGGAAATGTTAACAGTTAGGATGAAACAGTGGCAGCTCTGTGTCGCTCATAGATAAATTCACACCCAATAGAAATGATTATAAGCGTGTGTATGTCTTAACTTGGATGAGAGCTAGCTGCATGCCTTGCTCTCTACAGCTTACTATTTTTGTCTGTGCCTTTCAGCCAATCCTCGGTAGTATAGTGGTCAGTATCCCCGCCTGTCACGCGGGAGACCCGGGTTCAATTCCCGGCCGGGGAGAACGTCTTTTTAAGCTTAGATTTTTCAAGAACTATCCATCTGCCCCTTTCTTCAGATTGTTGTTCGTCAATGACACCAATGCCTGCTTTTATAATGGTTTTCTTGGTAATGGTTTACTCTCCATTTCTGGTGGGATTATGGAAATGTTAACAGTTAGGATGAAACAGTGGCAGCTCTGTGTCGCTCATAGATAAATTCACACCCAATAGAAATGATTATAAGCGTGTGCACGTCTTAACTTGGATGAGAGCTAGCTGCATGCCTTGCTCTCTACAGCTTACTATTTTTGTCTGTGCCTTTCAGCCAATCCTCGGTAGTATAGTGGTCAGTATCCCCGCCTAGACCTCCCTTGTTAAGGCGCAACGTGGAAGCAATTTGCAAGTGCTCTGCTATTTATTGTAAGTACTTCTACCTTTGTGGAAATATTTGACTGTTGTTATGAAGGTGTGTTCATATATGTTTCAAGATTACATCTGAACGTGTAATTGGAGGAAATAGAAACCATGAGCCGCCAGGCTGGGGGGCAAAGGCCACCCCCTAGTCAGGTCATCAACAACAATGGCCGCCATCGTGTCTATCAAAAAGAAAACATTGTTCGGGTTCATTTTGACAACCAGATTCGCCCTAAAGCATTTGAGCTTTGCAAGGTGTTAGAGCAAGAACTGGGAGACAATACTGTGTACTGCTGTACACCTAGAAACAACAATTATTATGAAATTACTCTAGCGGAAAATGCGCTAGTAAAATCACTTGGAGAGTCTGTTGTTGTTGATCATGAAATATACAAACTTTCGCCTCTTATGAATAACAGAGTTGTAGTTTCATTTATGAACTTGCCAAGCTATACCACAGATGAGGAAATCAGAAACGTCCTACATGCGTTTGGAATAATTGAAATGGATACCATCCACAGGAGGAAAATCCATGGCACTAATTGGGAAGATGGTACAAGATATACACAAGTAAAATTTCCAACAGGGATCCGCAGTCTTCCCTATAGCGTCAAATTCAGGACACATGAAGGTTTTGATTTTTTCAGAGTTATTCACAACGAGCAAATCAAAGTGTGCTACCACTGCCTTTCAGACCAACACGAAAAAAAGATGTGTCCAAACATTGTATGTAGAAACTGCGGGAACCAAGGACATCTTCAAAACAACTGTCGTGTTCCAAAATGCAACAGATGTAAACTGAAGCCGGTAGACTTGATTGCTATGGGTATGATGATGCTTCTGATGACATTGATAATGATAATCATGATGATCATGATAAGGATGAGGAAAATGACCTTGATGTTGGCATCATGGACACAGAGACGGATGCAACTCTAGCAAGGTGGCCTATTCTTAATGAATTAACAGTTGAAGATGACAAGGATCAAGAAGGGGTTGATACAATTGTAGATGTCCCCGAGGAAGACAACGAGGAAATGTCACCAGATAAACATGTGACGAATTTTGTGACTGACTCGAACAATGAAACTCAAAATCTTGTCAATGAACTACTATTTGAAATCATTGACAGAAGTGTACATGTTGGCCAATGTAGTTCTGATGCCAAAAAACATGTATCTCCGTGTAGTGCTCACTTAGTAAATGATGTGACAGACACACTGTTAGATATTGTACAGAAAGTTAATCGTGAACATCATGACAATAGTGAGGTTGTAGATGTTCATGATGGCATGGCAGCCTCGAATGAGATCAATCACAATGTTCTTTCACAGCCATACCGTGGGGATGGTGCCCCAGGAAGCGTGAAAGGAAAATGGAGAATATCCAAGCCTGATGAAGAGGTAATTAAGGCACATGTTGGGGGAAGAGCCCCTAGAAAAAAGAATGTTGTTAAATCTCGAAAAGGGAAAAAATATAGATGAAACACATGTTGAAGTATAATATGCATCTCTCATTGCTCATCATGTTCAGTATATGGTCATGGAATGTCAATGGTTTGAGAGATGTTGGTAAATTTGAAAAAGTGATGTCACTTATAAACAGTTCACATGTTGATATAACATTCTTACAGGAAACGTTTTGGGACACAACATTTGTTGAAAACTATCAACATATGTGGGCCGGGAAAATTTTATTTTGTAATTCAACCAACATAAATCGCAGGGGTGTAGCTATATTAGTATCCGAAAATTTTCAACATGAAGTTAGAATGATAGCACACGATTCTGAAGGCAGACTATTAAAAGCAGAAATTGATGTGGATGATAAAAAATATTATTTACTCAATGTTTATGCTCCTAATGGTTTAGAAGAAAAGTTAACATTTTACAAAGAGCTAGAAGGATGGTTAGAACCAAGTAATATGTTTGTAGGGGGAGATTTTAATGATATAGTAGATCCTGTTTTGGATAAAGGCATTAACAATAAAACATTCAATCTAAGAAGTAGTGACACTCTTATTTCCATAATTCAAAAATATTGTATGGTTGATGTATGGAGACACAAAAATTATGATAAAAAGGAGTTCTCCAGAACCCAAACAGTAAATGGTGTTTTAAAACAATCCAGAATTGACTTTTTTCTATTATCCAGACATCTTTTACATAGTGCTATACATTGTTATATCAAATACTGTAAAATGAGCGATCACAACATTGTTTCACTGAAGGTTGATCTCAGTAACATAGAAAAGGGTCCAGGAGTTTGGATTTTTAATAATCAGCTGTTAGAAGATGGTATGTTTTATAATAAAAGTCGTCATATTATTGAGGAAGCAAAAGTATGTCCACTTTTTACATCAGAGCCACTTATGTGGTGGGACAACTTGAAATATCAATTTAAAAAGTTTTCAAAATCTCATTCAAGCAAAAAAAGTAGACTGGCAAAAAATGATTATTACAACATTCAAAATAAACTTAGAATTGAATATAAAAAATTAGCTTCAACACCGGGGTATCAATCTACACAACTGTGTGATTTAGAAAATAAATTAGAAGAATATGACAACAACACCTGTAGGGGTGCTATCTTGAGATCAAAAGCACAATTTACTCCTGAATCTGACAGATGCACTTCCTATTTCTTAAATTTAGAAAAGTCAAAACAGCAAGCTAATTCAATCAAAGAACTTATAACTGAAGATGGAACAACGATACGGAATACAGAGGACATTATAGACGCAGCACAATCATTTTATGCCAAGTTATATACAGATGAGGGATTTGATCAAGTAAAAGAACAAGTAGTTGTAAATATGATTCAGAAATCGATTAATGATGAACAAAAAGTTAAATGTGATCTTCCCATTTCTGAAAAACAGTTGACAGAGGCACTGAAAGGAATGAAACATAACAAGACACCAGGTCCAGATGGTTTAACTGTTGAATTCTTCCTCAAGTTTTGGGAGATTTTATGTCCTCTTTTCCATCATGTTACACAGAGTATCTTTGAAGAGAAGGAATTATCTCGTTCTATGAAAACCAGTATTATCAGCTTATTCTATAAAAATAAAGGTGATAAAAGAGATTTAAAATGTTACAGACCTATTTCACTGATCAATGTTGACTGTAAATTAATATCACGCACATTGTCGCTTAGACTCAAGTCTGTAATGTCAGATATTATCTCCCCCGAACAATCCTGCTGTGTACCAGGGAGAGACATTGCACACAATTTACATTCGGTCAGGGATGTAGTTGATATAGTGGATAGTGAAGATAAAGATGCATTTTTAATTAAAGTAGATCAAGAGAAAGCTTTCGATAGAGTTTCACATAATTACTTGTTGGATATTTTACAAAAATTCAATTTTGGGAATAATTTTATATCCTGGATTGGAATTTTGTATACAGACATTAAAAGTTCTGTCAAGTGTAATGGACATTTAAGTCCATATTTCAAACTATCCCGTGGAGTAAGGCAAGGGGACCCGATGAGTTCCATGCTGTTTGTGCTTATTTCTGAACCATTAAATTTGTTAATAAAAGAGAACCCACATATTCAAGGCATCAACATTGGCAATGTTTCATCTTTAATATATCAACATGCCGATGACACTACTATTACAGTGTGCAACTCACAGTCAGTGGAAAATACTTTTGAAACAATTAAATATTATTGCGAAGCAACTCAAGCCAAGATCAATTTACAAAAGTCGGAGGTGTTACTTCTTGGTAAAGCCAAGTTCAATAAATGTAACATAAGTCTTCCCGTGAAGGTTAAAAAAGATTGTGTTGAACTTCTGGGAATATATCTTGGCTCTGACTTGGCCACTTGTGAGACACTAAATTGGACGAAAAAGATAAATAAAATTCAAACTCTACTTAATTCATGGATTCAACGTCAACTCACACTGCAGGGCAGAGCCACGGTTTTAAACATCCTCATTGCCTCTAGATTATGGTACTCTTTTACAGTGTTACCAGTGCCACACTGGGTAGAAGTAGCCTTTTCCAAAATGTTTTCAAAATTCTTATGGGTAAATAAAAAGCCAAAAATAGCAGCTGTGACATGCATGGGCAAATGTACAGAAGGTGGTTTAAATATACCCAATTTGTGCCTTAAAAAGTATGCTTTAAGATTGAAACTGTTAAAAGCTTTCTTAGATTGTAAATTAGACTCATTATGGAAAGCAACTATGTCTTTCTTCTTTTCAAAATATTTAAATATGGGATTACAATCAAACATACTATGTTTAAAGTTTGACAAAAAAGATATGTTGCATGTAAATCCTTTTTTATGCTGAGTTGTTGCTTGCCTGGGAGGACATCAGTGGTGGTAAGAGAAGCAAACCTACCACTTTACCGGATATAATGTGTCAGCCTTTATTCAACAACCCTCTAATTTTGTATATGAACAAAACTTTGTTGTTTAAATCATTCATTGACGGTGGAATCACTTGCATAAAAGATATTTGCTATGAAGTTATACCACAATTTTTGTCACCTGATAGTATTGTTGAAATTGTACAAGAAACAATACCTGATGTTGATGTGGCCACTATCAAGAATGGTTATGCTGTTATTTTATATGCGCTTCCAACAGATTGGAAACAGATCATATTGTCTGATGCTGTCATAAATCCTCCTTGTAAAGAAATACTTTGTCCTATAGCGAACGAAGATGTATCAGTGCAGCTGTTTACGGTGAAATATTGTTATGAAATTTTCAGAACAAAATATTTAAAAAAACCAGTTGCCATAAATTGGTGGAATAATATATCTCTTGACATCAACTGGAAAGATGTTTGGGTTAATGTGTATCAAAATGACAAATCAGCCGAATGTATACAACTAGATTTTAAGATTGCCCATAACATTATTTATACATATGACAGACTCAGCCAATTTGGTTTGACAGACACAGATATTTGTCCAGTTTGTCAAAATGAAAAAGAAGATGTGCTGCACTTGTTCATCTTCTGTAAAGAGTTATCGTTCTTACAATCACTATTTGTTGACATCCTCACTGATGTGTGTCAAGATACTGGGTTCACTCTTGGACAATTCTCGCTGTGGTTATTGTTTGGATTTCTTCCTGAGAGAAGTGTGTCGGCAAAACCATTGTTAGATATACTGTTATCAATTTATCGGTTGGCAGTATTTAAGAGAAGAGTTGTTATAAGCCTAGGTACAGTCTCTTTTCACATAAACACATTTTTCAAATCCTTGGTAAAAAGACATCTCACATTTCTTTTGTATCATTACACAAAAATGAAAAGATTGCATGTCTTTATTCAAAAATACATAATGTCTAATAACCTCATCGAGTTAGATGGGAATGACATTCTTTTGAAACATCCTCTTGATTAGCTCAATTATAAGTTACTTATACTATTTCATTTCACATGAAAGTTTTTTCAAATCTTTCATAAAGTGTCATTTTAGTTGAATGATTGTTCACTATTGAAAAATGAATCAATTACAAAGTTGTGTGTACATAATCAAATGTAAAAATCTATTTCTCATATTTCAGTCTTTAGAATTGAAATGTTAACCACTGCCACCCAACTTCTGTGATACCCTTTTTATCTTTGTGGTGGCAGTGTCAGCACTGTCTGCGTTTGTATTATATTCCTGTGAATAAATTTTATCAAGAAAAAAAAAAAAAAAAAAAAAAAGTATCCCCGCCTGTCACGCGGGAGACCCGGGTTCAATTCCCGGCCGGGGAGAACATCTTTTTAAGCTTAGATTTTTCAAGAACTATCCATCTGCCCCTTTCTTCAGATTGTTGTTCGTCAATGACACCAATGCCTGCTTTTATAATGGTTTTCTTGGTAATGGTTTACTCTCCATTTCTGGTGGGATTATGGAAATGTTAACAGTTAGGATGAAACAGTGGCAGCTCTGTGTCGCTCATAGATAAATTCACACCCAATAGAAATGATTATAAGCGTGTGCATGTCTTAACTTGGATGAGAGCTAGCTGCATGCCTTGCTCTCTACAGCTTACTATTTTTGTCTGTGCCTTTCAGCCAATCCTCGGTAGTATAGTGGTCAGTATCCCCGCCTGTCACGCGGGAGACCCGGGTTCAATTCCCGGCCGGGGAGAACATCTTTTTAAGCTTAGATTTTTCAAGAACTATCCATCTGCCCCTTTCTTCAGATTGTTGTTCGTCAATGACACCAATGCCTGCTTTTATAATGGTTTTCTTGGTAATGGTTTACTCTCCATTTCTGGTGGGATTATGGAAATGTTAACAGTTAGGATGAAACAGTGGCAGCTCTGTGTCGCTCATAGATAAATTCACACCCAATAGAAATGATTATAAGCGTGTGCATGTCTTAACTTGGATGAGAGCTAGCTGCATGCCTTGCTCTCTACAGCTTACTATTTTTGTCTGTGCCTTTCAGCCAATCCTCGGTAGTATAGTGGTCAGTATCCCCGCCTGTCACGCGGGAGACCCGGGTTCAATTCCCGGCCGGGGAGAACATCTTTTTAAGCTTAGATTTTTCAAGAACTATCCATCTGCCCCTTTCTTCAGATTGTTGTTCGTCAATGACACCAATGCCTGCTTTTATAATGGTTTTCTTGGTAATGGTTTACTCTCCATTTCTGGTGGGATTATGGAAATGTTAACAGTTAGGATGAAACAGTGGCAGCTCTGTGTCGCTCATAGATAAATTCACACCCAATAGAAATGATTATAAGCGTGTGCACGTCTTAACTTGGATGAGAGCTAGCTGCATGCCTTGCTCTCTACAGCTTACTATTTTTGTCTGTGCCTTTCAGCCAATCCTCGGTAGTATAGTGGTCAGTATCCCCGCCTGTCACGCGGGAGACCCGGGTTCAATTCCCGGCCGGGGAGAACATCTTTTTAAGCTTAGATTTTTCAAGAACTATCCATCTGCCCCTTTCTTCAGATTGTTGTTCGTCAATGACACCAATGCCTGCTTTTATAATGGTTTTCTTGGTAATGGTTTTCTCTCCATTTCTGGTGGGATTATGGAAATGTTAACAGTTAGGATGAAACAGTGGCAGCTCTGTGTCGCTCATAGATAAATTCACACCCAATAGAAATGATTATAAGCGTGTGCATGTCTTAACTTGGATGAGAGCTAGCTGCATGCCTTGCTCTCTACAGCTTACTATTTTTGTCTGTGCCTTTCAGCCAATCCTCGGTAGTATAGTGGTCAGTATCCCCGCCTGTCACGCGGGAGACCCGGGTTCAATTCCCGGCCGGGGAGAACATCTTTTTAAGCTTAGATTTTTCAAGAACTATCCATCTGCCCCTTTCTTCAGATTGTTGTTCGTCAATGACACCAATGCCTGCTTTTATAATGGTTTTCTTGGTAATGGTTTACTCTCCATTTCTGGTGGGATTATGGAAATGTTAACAGTTAGGATGAAACAGTGGCAGCTCTGTGTCGCTCATAGATAAATTCACACCCAATAGAAATGATTATAAGCGTGTGCATGTCTTAACTTGGATGAGAGCTAGCTGCATGCCTTGCTCTCTACAGCTTACTATTTTTGTCTGTGCCTTTCAGCCAATCCTCGGTAGTATAGTGGTCAGTATCCCCGCCTGTCACGCGGGAGACCCGGGTTCAATTCCCGGCCGGGGAGAACATCTTTTTAAGCTTAGATTTTTCAAGAACTATCCATCTGCCCCTTTCTTCAGATTGTTGTTCGTCAATGACACCAATGCCTGCTTTTATAATGGTTTTCTTGGTAATGGTTTACTCTCCATTTCTGGTGGGATTATGGAAATGTTAACAGTTAGGATGAAACAGTGGCAGCTCTGTGTCGCTCATAGATAAATTCACACCCAATAGAAATGATTATAAGCGTGTGCACGTCTTAACTTGGATGAGAGCTAGCTGCATGCCTTGCTCTCTACAGCTTACTATTTTTGTCTGTGCCTTTCAGCCAATCCTCGGTAGTATAGTGGTCAGTATCCCCGCCTGTCACGCGGGAGACCCGGGTTCAATTCCCGGCCGGGGAGAACATCTTTTTAAGCTTAGATTTTTCAAGAACTATCCATCTGCCCCTTTCTTCAGATTGTTGTTCGTCAATGACACCAATGCCTGCTTTTATAATGGTTTTCTTGGTAATGGTTTACTCTCCATTTCTGGTGGGATTATGGAAATGTTAACAGTTAGGATGAAACAGTGGCAGCTCTGTGTCGCTCATAGATAAATTCACACCCAATAGAAATGATTATAAGCGTGTGCACGTCTTAACTTGGATGAGAGCTAGCTGCATGCCTTGCTCTCTACAGCTTACTATTTTTGTCTGTGCCTTTCAGCCAATCCTCGGTAGTATAGTGGTCAGTATCCCCGCCTGTCACGCGGGAGACCCGGGTTCAATTCCCGGCCGGGGAGAACATCTTTTTAAGCTTAGATTTTTCAAGAACTATCCATCTGCCCCTTTCTTCAGATTGTTGTTCGTCAATGACACCAATGCCTGCTTTTATAATGGTTTTCTTGGTAATGGTTTACTCTCCATTTCTGGTGGGATTATGGAAATGTTAACAGTTAGGATGAAACAGTGGCAGCTCTGTGTCGCTCATAGATAAATTCACACCCAATAGAAATGATTATAAGCGTGTGCATGTCTTAACTTGGATGAGAGCTAGCTGCATGCCTTGCTCTCTACAGCTTACTATTTTTGTCTGTGCCTTTCAGCCAATCCTCGGTAGTATAGTGGTCAGTATCCCCGCCTGTCACGCGGGAGACCCGGGTTCAATTCCCGGCCGGGGAGAACATCTTTTTAAGCTTAGATTTTTCAAGAACTATCCATCTGCCCCTTTCTTCAGATTGTTGTTCGTCAATGACACCAATGCCTGCTTTTATAATGGTTTTCTTGGTAATGGTTTACTCTCCATTTCTGGTGGGATTATGGAAATGTTAACAGTTAGGATGAAACAGTGGCAGCTCTGTGTCGCTCATAGATAAATTCACACCCAATAGAAATGATTATAAGCGTGTGCATGTCTTAACTTGGATGAGAGCTAGCTGCATGCCTTGCTCTCTACAGCTTACTATTTTTGTCTGTGCCTTTCAGCCAATCCTCGGTAGTATAGTGGTCAGTATCCCCGCCTGTCACGCGGGAGACCCGGGTTCAATTCCCGGCCGGGGAGAACATCTTTTTAAGCTTAGATTTTTCAAGAACTATCCATCTGCCCCTTTCTTCAGATTGTTGTTCGTCAATGACACCAATGCCTGCTTTTATAATGGTTTTCTTGGTAATGGTTTACTCTCCATTTCTGGTGGGATTATGGAAATGTTAACAGTTAGGATGAAACAGTGGCAGCTCTGTGTCGCTCATAGATAAATTCACACCCAATAGAAATGATTATAAGCGTGTGCATGTCTTAACTTGGATGAGAGCTAGCTGCATGCCTTGCTCTCTACAGCTTACTATTTTTGTCTGTGCCTTTCAGCCAATCCTCGGTAGTATAGTGGTCAGTATCCCCGCCTGTCACGCGGGAGACCCGGGTTCAATTCCCGGCCGGGGAGAACATCTTTTTAAGCTTAGATTTTTCAAGAACTATCCATCTGCCCCTTTCTTCAGATTGTTGTTCGTCAATGACACCAATGCCTGCTTTTATAATGGTTTTCTTGGTAACGGTTTACTCTCCATTTCTGGTGGGATTATGGAAATGTTAACAGTTAGGATGAAACAGTGGCAGCTCTGTGTCGCTCATAGATAAATTCACACCCAATAGAAATGATTATAAGCGTGTGCATGTCTTAACTTGGATGAGAGCTAGCTGCATGCCTTGCTCTCTACAGCTTACTATTTTTGTCTGTGCCTTTCAGCCAATCCTCGGTAGTATAGTGGTCAGTATCCCCGCCTGTCACGCGGGAGACCCGGGTTCAATTCCCGGCCGGGGAGAACATCTTTTTAAGCTTAGATTTTTCAAGAACTATCCATCTGCCCCTTTCTTCAGATTGTTGTTCGTCAATGACACCAATGCCTGCTTTTATAATGGTTTTCTTGGTAATGGTTTACTCTCCATTTCTGGTGGGATTATGGAAATGTTAACAGTTAGGATGAAACAGTGGCAGCTCTGTGTCGCTCATAGATAAATTCACACCCAATAGAAATGATTATAAGCGTGTGCACGTCTTAACTTGGATGAGAGCTAGCTGCATGCCTTGCTCTCTACAGCTTACTATTTTTGTCTGTGCCTTTCAGCCAATTGGTAGTATAGTGGTCAGTATCCCCGCCTGTCACGCGGGAGACCCGGGTTCAATTCCCGGCCGGGGAGAACATCTTTTTAAGCTTAGATTTTTCAAGAACTATCCATCTGCCCCTTTCTTCAGATTGTTGTTCGTCAATGACACCAATGCCTGCTTTTATAATGGTTTTCTTGGTAATGGTTTACTCTCCATTTCTGGTGGGATTATGGAAATGTTAACAGTTAGGATGAAACAGTGGCAGCTCTGTGTCGCTCATAGATAAATTCACACCCAATAGAAATGATTATAAGCGTGTGCATGTCTTAACTTGGATGAGAGCTAGCTGCATGCCTTGCTCTCTACAGCTTACTATTTTTGTCTGTGCCTTTCAGCCAATCCTCGGTAGTATAGTGGTCAGTATCCCCGCCTGTCACGCGGGAGACCCGGGTTCAATTCCCGGCCGGGGAGAACATCTTTTTAAGCTTAGATTTTTCAAGAACTATCCATCTGCCCCTTTCTTCAGATTGTTGTTCGTCAATGACACCAATGCCTGCTTTTATAATGGTTTTCTTGGTAATGGTTTACTCTCCATTTCTGGTGGGATTATGGAAATGTTAACAGTTAGGATGAAACAGTGGCAGCTCTGTGTCGCTCATAGATAAATTCACACCCAATAGAAATGATTATAAGCGTGTGCATGTCTTAACTTGGATGAGAGCTAGCTGCATGCCTTGCTCTCTACAGCTTACTATTTTTGTCTGTGCCTTTCAGCCAATCCTCGGTAGTATAGTGGTCAGTATCCCCGCCTGTCACGCGGGAGACCCGGGTTCAATTCCCGGCCGGGGAGAACATCTTTTTAAGCTTAGATTTTTCAAGAACTATCCATCTGCCCCTTTCTTCAGATTGTTGTTCGTCAATGACACCAATGCCTGCTTTTATAATGGTTTTCTTGGTAATGGTTTACTCTCCATTTCTGGTGGGATTATGGAAATGTTAACAGTTAGGATGAAACAGTGGCAGCTCTGTGTCGCTCATAGATAAATTCACACCCAATAGAAATGATTATAAGCGTGTGCATGTCTTAACTTGGATGAGAGCTAGCTGCATGCCTTGCTCTCTACAGCTTACTATTTTTGTCTGTGCCTTTCAGCCAATCCTCGGTAGTATAGTGGTCAGTATCCCCGCCTGTCACGCGGGAGACCCGGGTTCAATTCCCGGCCGGGGAGAACATCTTTTTAAGCTTAGATTTTTCAAGAACTATCCATCTGCCCCTTTCTTCAGATTGTTGTTCGTCAATGACACCAATGCCTGCTTTTATAATGGTTTTCTTGGTAATGGTTTACTCTCCATTTCTGGTGGGATTATGGAAATGTTAACAGTTAGGATGAAACAGTGGCAGCTCTGTGTCGCTCATAGATAAATTCACACCCAATAGAAATGATTATAAGCGTGTGCATGTCTTAACTTGGATGAGAGCTAGCTGCATGCCTTGCTCTCTACAGCTTACTATTTTTGTCTGTGCCTTTCAGCCAATCCTCGGTAGTATAGTGGTCAGTATCCCCGCCTGTCACGCGGGAGACCCGGGTTCAATTCCCGGCCGGGGAGAACATCTTTTTAAGCTTAGATTTTTCAAGAACTATCCATCTGCCCCTTTCTTCAGATTGTTGTTCGTCAATGACACCAATGCCTGCTTTTATAATGGTTTTCTTGGTAATGGTTTACTCTCCATTTCTGGTGGGATTATGGAAATGTTAACAGTTAGGATGAAACAGTGGCAGCTCTGTGTCGCTCATAGATAAATTCACACCCAATAGAAATGATTATAAGCGTGTGCATGTCTTAACTTGGATGAGAGCTAGCTGCATGCCTTGCTCTCTACAGCTTACTATTTTTGTCTGTGCCTTTCAGCCAATCCTCGGTAGTATAGTGGTCAGTATCCCCGCCTGTCACGCGGGAGACCCGGGTTCAATTCCCGGCCGGGGAGAACATCTTTTTAAGCTTAGATTTTTCAAGAACTATCCATCTGCCCCTTTCTTCAGATTGTTGTTCGTCAATGACACCAATGCCTGCTTTTATAATGGTTTTCTTGGTAATGGTTTACTCTCCATTTCTGGTGGGATTATGGAAATGTTAACAGTTAGGATGAAACAGTGGCAGCTCTGTGTCGCTCATAGATAAATTCACACCCAATAGAAATGATTATAAGCGTGTGCATGTCTTAACTTGGATGAGAGCTAGCTGCATGCCTTGCTCTCTACAGCTTACTATTTTTGTCTGTGCCTTTCAGCCAATCCTCGGTAGTATAGTGGTCAGTATCCCCGCCTGTCACGCGGGAGACCCGGGTTCAATTCCCGGCCGGGGAGAACATCTTTTTAAGCTTAGATTTTTCAAGAACTATCCATCTGCCCCTTTCTTCAGATTGTTGTTCGTCAATGACACCAATGCCTGCTTTTATAATGGTTTTCTTGGTAATGGTTTACTCTCCATTTCTGGTGGGATTATGGAAATGTTAACAGTTAGGATGAAACAGTGGCAGCTCTGTGTCGCTCATAGATAAATTCACACCCAATAGAAATGATTATAAGCGTGTGCATGTCTTAACTTGGATGAGAGCTAGCTGCATGCCTTGCTCTCTACAGCTTACTATTTTTGTCTGTGCCTTACAGCCAATCCTCGGTAGTATAGTGGTCAGTATCCCCGCCTGTCACGCGGGAGACCCGGGTTCAATTCCCGGCCGGGGAGAACATCTTTTTAAGCTTAGATTTTTCAAGAACTATCCATCTGCCCCTTTCTTCAGATTGTTGTTCGTCAATGACACCAATGCCTGCTTTTATAATGGTTTTCTTGGTAATGGTTTACTCTCCATTTCTGGTGGGATTATGGAAATGTTAACAGTTAGGATGAAACAGTGGCAGCTCTGTGTCGCTCATAGATAAATTCACACCCAATAGAAATGATTATAAGCGTGTGCATGTCTTAACTTGGATGAGAGCTAGCTGCATGCCTTGCTCTCTACAGCTTACTATTTTTGTCTGTGCCTTTCAGCCAATCCTCGGTAGTATAGTGGTCAGTATCCCCGCCTGTCACGCGGGAGACCCGGGTTCAATTCCCGGCCGGGGAGAACATCTTTTTAAGCTTAGATTTTTCAAGAACTATCCATCTGCCCCTTTCTTCAGATTGTTGTTCGTCAATGACACCAATGCCTGCTTTTATAATGGTTTTCTTGGTAATGGTTTACTCTCCATTTCTGGTGGGATTATGGAAATGTTAACAGTTAGGATGAAACAGTGGCAGCTCTGTGTCGCTCATAGATAAATTCACACCCAATAGAAATGATTATAAGCGTGTGCATGTCTTAACTTGGATGAGAGCTAGCTGCATGCCTTGCTCTCTACAGCTTACTATTTTTGTCTGTGCCTTTCAGCCAATCCTCGGTAGTATAGTGGTCAGTATCCCCGCCTGTCACGCGGGAGACCCGGGTTCAATTCCCGGCCGGGGAGAACATCTTTTTAAGCTTAGATTTTTCAAGAACTATCCATCTGCCCCTTTCTTCAGATTGTTGTTCGTCAATGACACCAATGCCTGCTTTTATAATGGTTTTCTTGGTAATGGTTTACTCTCCATTTCTGGTGGGATTATGGAAATGTTAACAGTTAGGATGAAACAGTGGCAGCTCTGTGTCGCTCATAGATAAATTCACACCCAATAGAAATGATTATAAGCGTGTGCATGTCTTAACTTGGATGAGAGCTAGCTGCATGCCTTGCTCTCTACAGCTTACTATTTTTGTCTGTGCCTTTCAGCCAATCCTCGGTAGTATAGTGGTCAGTATCCCGCCTGTCACGCGGGAGACCCGGGTTCAATTCCCGGCCGGGGAGAACATCTTTTTAAGCTTAGATTTTTCAAGAACTATCCATCTGCCCCTTTCTTCAGATTGTTGTTCGTCAATGACACCAATGCCTGCTTTTATAATGGTTTTCTTGGTAATGGTTTACTCTCCATTTCTGGTGGGATTATGGAAATGTTAACAGTTAGGATGAAACAGTGGCAGCTCTGTGTCGCTCATAGATAAATTCACACCCAATAGAAATGATTATAAGCGTGTGCATGTCTTAACTTGGATGAGAGCTAGCTGCATGCCTTGCTCTCTACAGCTTACTATTTTTGTCTGTGCCTTTCAGCCAATCCTCGGTAGTATAGTGGTCAGTATCCCCGCCTGTCACGCGGGAGACCCGGGTTCAATTCCCGGCCGGGGAGAACATCTTTTTAAGCTTAGATTTTTCAAGAACTATCCATCTGCCCCTTTCTTCAGATTGTTGTTCGTCAATGACACCAATGCCTGCTTTTATAATGGTTTTCTTGGTAATGGTTTACTCTCCATTTCTGGTGGGATTATGGAAATGTTAACAGTTAGGATGAAACAGTGGCAGCTCTGTGTCGCTCATAGATAAATTCACACCCAATAGAAATGATTATAAGCGTGTGCATGTCTTAACTTGGATGAGAGCTAGCTGCATGCCTTGCTCTCTACAGCTTACTATTTTTGTCTGTGCCTTTCAGCCAATCCTCGGTAGTATAGTGGTCAGTATCCCCGCCTGTCACGCGGGAGACCCGGGTTCAATTCCCGGCCGGGGAGAACATCTTTTTAAGCTTAGATTTTTCAAGAACTATCCATCTGCCCCTTTCTTCAGATTGTTGTTCGTCAATGACACCAATGCCTGCTTTTATAATGGTTTTCTTGGTAATGGTTTACTCTCCATTTCTGGTGGGATTATGGAAATGTTAACAGTTAGGATGAAACAGTGGCAGCTCTGTGTCGCTCATAGATAAATTCACACCCAATAGAAATGATTATAAGCGTGTGCATGTCTTAACTTGGATGAGAGCTAGCTGCATGCCTTGCTCTCTACAGCTTACTATTTTTGTCTGTGCCTTTCAGCCAATCCTCGGTAGTATAGTGGTCAGTATCCCCGCCTGTCACGCGGGAGACCCGGGTTCAATTCCCGGCCGGGGAGAACATCTTTTTAAGCTTAGATTTTTCAAGAACTATCCATCTGCCCCTTTCTTCAGATTGTTGTTCGTCAATGACACCAATGCCTGCTTTTATAATGGTTTTCTTGGTAATGGTTTACTCTCCATTTCTGGTGGGATTATGGAAATGTTAACAGTTAGGATGAAACAGTGGCAGCTCTGTGTCGCTCATAGATAAATTCACACCCAATAGAAATGATTATAAGCGTGTGCATGTCTTAACTTGGATGAGAGCTAGCTGCATGCCTTGCTCTCTACAGCTTACTATTTTTGTCTGTGCCTTTCAGCCAATCCTCGGTAGTATAGTGGTCAGTATCCCCGCCTGTCACGCGGGAGACCCGGGTTCAATTCCCGGCCGGGGAGAACATCTTTTTAAGCTTAGATTTTTCAAGAACTATCCATCTGCCCCTTTCTTCAGATTGTTGTTCGTCAATGACACCAATGCCTGCTTTTATAATGGTTTTCTTGGTAATGGTTTACTCTCCATTTCTGGTGGGATTATGGAAATGTTAACAGTTAGGATGAAACAGTGGCAGCTCTGTGTCGCTCATAGATAAATTCACACCCAATAGAAATGATTATAAGCGTGTGCATGTCTTAACTTGGATGAGAGCTAGCTGCATGCCTTGCTCTCTACAGCTTACTATTTTTGTCTGTGCCTTTCAGCCAATCCTCGGTAGTATAGTGGTCAGTATCCCCGCCTGTCACGCGGGAGACCCGGGTTCAATTCCCGGCCGGGGAGAACATCTTTTTAAGCTTAGATTTTTCAAGAACTATCCATCTGCCCCTTTCTTCAGATTGTTGTTCGTCAATGACACCAATGCCTGCTTTTATAATGGTTTTCTTGGTAATGGTTTACTCTCCATTTCTGGTGGGATTATGGAAATGTTAACAGTTAGGATGAAACAGTGGCAGCTCTGTGTCGCTCATAGATAAATTCACACCCAATAGAAATGATTATAAGCGTGTGCATGTCTTAACTTGGATGAGAGCTAGCTGCATGCCTTGCTCTCTACAGCTTACTATTTTTGTCTGTGCCTTACAGCCAATCCTCGGTAGTATAGTGGTCAGTATCCCCGCCTGTCACGCGGGAGACCCGGGTTCAATTCCCGGCCGGGGAGAACATCTTTTTAAGCTTAGATTTTTCAAGAACTATCCATCTGCCCCTTTCTTCAGATTGTTGTTCGTCAATGACACCAATGCCTGCTTTTATAATGGTTTTCTTGGTAATGGTTTACTCTCCATTTCTGGTGGGATTATGGAAATGTTAACAGTTAGGATGAAACAGTGGCAGCTCTGTGTCGCTCATAGATAAATTCACACCCAATAGAAATGATTATAAGCGTGTGCATGTCTTAACTTGGATGAGAGCTAGCTGCATGCCTTGCTCTCTACAGCTTACTATTTTTGTCTGTGCCTTTCAGCCAATCCTCGGTAGTATAGTGGTCAGTATCCCCGCCTGTCACGCGGGAGACCCGGGTTCAATTCCCGGCCGGGGAGAACATCTTTTTAAGCTTAGATTTTTCAAGAACTATCCATCTGCCCCTTTCTTCAGATTGTTGTTCGTCAATGACACCAATGCCTGCTTTTATAATGGTTTTCTTGGTAATGGTTTACTCTCCATTTCTGGTGGGATTATGGAAATGTTAACAGTTAGGATGAAACAGTGGCAGCTCTGTGTCGCTCATAGATAAATTCACACCCAATAGAAATGATTATAAGCGTGTGCATGTCTTAACTTGGATGAGAGCTAGCTGCATGCCTTGCTCTCTACAGCTTACTATTTTTGTCTGTGCCTTTCAGCCAATCCTCGGTAGTATAGTGGTCAGTATCCCCGCCTGTCACGCGGGAGACCCGGGTTCAATTCCCGGCCGGGGAGAACATCTTTTTAAGCTTAGATTTTTCAAGAACTATCCATCTGCCCCTTTCTTCAGATTGTTGTTCGTCAATGACACCAATGCCTGCTTTTATAATGGTTTTCTTGGTAATGGTTTACTCTCCATTTCTGGTGGGATTATGGAAATGTTAACAGTTAGGATGAAACAGTGGCAGCTCTGTGTCGCTCATAGATAAATTCACACCCAATAGAAATGATTATAAGCGTGTGCATGTCTTAACTTGGATGAGAGCTAGCTGCATGCCTTGCTCTCTACAGCTTACTATTTTTGTCTGTGCCTTTCAGCCAATCCTCGGTAGTATAGTGGTCAGTATCCCGCCTGTCACGCGGGAGACCCGGGTTCAATTCCCGGCCGGGGAGAACATCTTTTTAAGCTTAGATTTTTCAAGAACTATCCATCTGCCCCTTTCTTCAGATTGTTGTTCGTCAATGACACCAATGCCTGCTTTTATAATGGTTTTCTTGGTAATGGTTTACTCTCCATTTCTGGTGGGATTATGGAAATGTTAACAGTTAGGATGAAACAGTGGCAGCTCTGTGTCGCTCATAGATAAATTCACACCCAATAGAAATGATTATAAGCGTGTGCATGTCTTAACTTGGATGAGAGCTAGCTGCATGCCTTGCTCTCTACAGCTTACTATTTTTGTCTGTGCCTTTCAGCCAATCCTCGGTAGTATAGTGGTCAGTATCCCCGCCTGTCACGCGGGAGACCCGGGTTCAATTCCCGGCCGGGGAGAACATCTTTTTAAGCTTAGATTTTTCAAGAACTATCCATCTGCCCCTTTCTTCAGATTGTTGTTCGTCAATGACACCAATGCCTGCTTTTATAATGGTTTTCTTGGTAATGGTTTACTCTCCATTTCTGGTGGGATTATGGAAATGTTAACAGTTAGGATGAAACAGTGGCAGCTCTGTGTCGCTCATAGATAAATTCACACCCAATAGAAATGATTATAAGCGTGTGCATGTCTTAACTTGGATGAGAGCTAGCTGCATGCCTTGCTCTCTACAGCTTACTATTTTTGTCTGTGCCTTTCAGCCAATCCTCGGTAGTATAGTGGTCAGTATCCCCGCCTGTCACGCGGGAGACCCGGGTTCAATTCCCGGCCGGGGAGAACATCTTTTTAAGCTTAGATTTTTCAAGAACTATCCATCTGCCCCTTTCTTCAGATTGTTGTTCGTCAATGACACCAATGCCTGCTTTTATAATGGTTTTCTTGGTAATGGTTTACTCTCCATTTCTGGTGGGATTATGGAAATGTTAACAGTTAGGATGAAACAGTGGCAGCTCTGTGTCGCTCATAGATAAATTCACACCCAATAGAAATGATTATAAGCGTGTGCATGTCTTAACTTGGATGAGAGCTAGCTGCATGCCTTGCTCTCTACAGCTTACTATTTTTGTCTGTGCCTTTCAGCCAATCCTCGGTAGTATAGTGGTCAGTATCCCCGCCTGTCACGCGGGAGACCCGGGTTCAATTCCCGGCCGGGGAGAACATCTTTTTAAGCTTAGATTTTTCAAGAACTATCCATCTGCCCCTTTCTTCAGATTGTTGTTCGTCAATGACACCAATGCCTGCTTTTATAATGGTTTTCTTGGTAATGGTTTACTCTCCATTTCTGGTGGGATTATGGAAATGTTAACAGTTAGGATGAAACAGTGGCAGCTCTGTGTCGCTCATAGATAAATTCACACCCAATAGAAATGATTATAAGCGTGTGCATGTCTTAACTTGGATGAGAGCTAGCTGCATGCCTTGCTCTCTACAGCTTACTATTTTTGTCTGTGCCTTTCAGCCAATTGGTAGTATAGTGGTCAGTATCCCCGCCTGTCACGCGGGAGACCCGGGTTCAATTCCCGGCCGGGGAGAACATCTTTTTAAGCTTAGATTTTTCAAGAACTATCCATCTGCCCCTTTCTTCAGATTGTTGTTCGTCAATGACACCAATGCCTGCTTTTATAATGGTTTTCTTGGTAATGGTTTACTCTCCATTTCTGGTGGGATTATGGAAATGTTAACAGTTAGGATGAAACAGTGGCAGCTCTGTGTCGCTCATAGATAAATTCACACCCAATAGAAATGATTATAAGCGTGTGCATGTCTTAACTTGGATGAGAGCTAGCTGCATGCCTTGCTCTCTACAGCTTACTATTTTTGTCTGTGCCTTTCAGCCAATCCTCGGTAGTATAGTGGTCAGTATCCCCGCCTGTCACGCGGGAGACCCGGGTTCAATTCCCGGCCGGGGAGAACATCTTTTTAAGCTTAGATTTTTCAAGAACTATCCATCTGCCCCTTTCTTCAGATTGTTGTTCGTCAATGACACCAATGCCTGCTTTTATAATGGTTTTCTTGGTAATGGTTTACTCTCCATTTCTGGTGGGATTATGGAAATGTTAACAGTTAGGATGAAACAGTGGCAGCTCTGTGTCGCTCATAGATAAATTCACACCCAATAGAAATGATTATAAGCGTGTGCATGTCTTAACTTGGATGAGAGCTAGCTGCATGCCTTGCTCTCTACAGCTTACTATTTTTGTCTGTGCCTTTCAGCCAATCCTCGGTAGTATAGTGGTCAGTATCCCCGCCTGTCACGCGGGAGACCCGGGTTCAATTCCCGGCCGGGGAGAACATCTTTTTAAGCTTAGATTTTTCAAGAACTATCCATCTGCCCCTTTCTTCAGATTGTTGTTCGTCAATGACACCAATGCCTGCTTTTATAATGGTTTTCTTGGTAATGGTTTACTCTCCATTTCTGGTGGGATTATGGAAATGTTAACAGTTAGGATGAAACAGTGGCAGCTCTGTGTCGCTCATAGATAAATTCACACCCAATAGAAATGATTATAAGCGTGTGCATGTCTTAACTTGGATGAGAGCTAGCTGCATGCCTTGCTCTCTACAGCTTACTATTTTTGTCTGTGCCTTTCAGCCAATCCTCGGTAGTATAGTGGTCAGTATCCCCGCCTGTCACGCGGGAGACCCGGGTTCAATTCCCGGCCGGGGAGAACATCTTTTTAAGCTTAGATTTTTCAAGAACTATCCATCTGCCCCTTTCTTCAGATTGTTGTTCGTCAATGACACCAATGCCTGCTTTTATAATGGTTTTCTTGGTAATGGTTTACTCTCCATTTCTGGTGGGATTATGGAAATGTTAACAGTTAGGATGAAACAGTGGCAGCTCTGTGTCGCTCATAGATAAATTCACACCCAATAGAAATGATTATAAGCGTGTGCATGTCTTAACTTGGATGAGAGCTAGCTGCATGCCTTGCTCTCTACAGCTTACTATTTTTGTCTGTGCCTTTCAGCCAATCCTCGGTAGTATAGTGGTCAGTATCCCCGCCTGTCACGCGGGAGACCCGGGTTCAATTCCCGGCCGGGGAGAACATCTTTTTAAGCTTAGATTTTTCAAGAACTATCCATCTGCCCCTTTCTTCAGATTGTTGTTCGTCAATGACACCAATGCCTGCTTTTATAATGGTTTTCTTGGTAATGGTTTACTCTCCATTTCTGGTGGGATTATGGAAATGTTAACAGTTAGGATGAAACAGTGGCAGCTCTGTGTCGCTCATAGATAAATTCACACCCAATAGAAATGATTATAAGCGTGTGCATGTCTTAACTTGGATGAGAGCTAGCTGCATGCCTTGCTCTCTACAGCTTACTATTTTTGTCTGTGCCTTTCAGCCAATCTGGTAGTATAGTGGTCAGTATCCCCGCCTGTCACGCGGGAGACCCGGGTTCAATTCCCGGCCGGGGAGAACATCTTTTTAAGCTTAGATTTTTCAAGAACTATCCATCTGCCCCTTTCTTCAGATTGTTGTTCGTCAATGACACCAATGCCTGCTTTTATAATGGTTTTCTTGGTAATGGTTTACTCTCCATTTCTGGTGGGATTATGGAAATGTTAACAGTTAGGATGAAACAGTGGCAGCTCTGTGTCGCTCATAGATAAATTCACACCCAATAGAAATGATTATAAGCGTGTGCATGTCTTAACTTGGATGAGAGCTAGCTGCATGCCTTGCTCTCTACAGCTTACTATTTTTGTCTGTGCCTTTCAGCCAATCCTCGGTAGTATAGTGGTCAGTATCCCCGCCTGTCACGCGGGAGACCCGGGTTCAATTCCCGGCCGGGGAGAACATCTTTTTAAGCTTAGATTTTTCAAGAACTATCCATCTGCCCCTTTCTTCAGATTGTTGTTCGTCAATGACACCAATGCCTGCTTTTATAATGGTTTTCTTGGTAATGGTTTACTCTCCATTTCTGGTGGGATTATGGAAATGTTAACAGTTAGGATGAAACAGTGGCAGCTCTGTGTCGCTCATAGATAAATTCACACCCAATAGAAATGATTATAAGCGTGTGCATGTCTTAACTTGGATGAGAGCTAGCTGCATGCCTTGCTCTCTACAGCTTACTATTTTTGTCTGTGCCTTTCAGCCAATCCTCGGTAGTATAGTGGTCAGTATCCCCGCCTGTCACGCGGGAGACCCGGGTTCAATTCCCGGCCGGGGAGAACATCTTTTTAAGCTTAGATTTTTCAAGAACTATCCATCTGCCCCTTTCTTCAGATTGTTGTTCGTCAATGACACCAATGCCTGCTTTTATAATGGTTTTCTTGGTAATGGTTTACTCTCCATTTCTGGTGGGATTATGGAAATGTTAACAGTTAGGATGAAACAGTGGCAGCTCTGTGTCGCTCATAGATAAATTCACACCCAATAGAAATGATTATAAGCGTGTGCATGTCTTAACTTGGATGAGAGCTAGCTGCATGCCTTGCTCTCTACAGCTTACTATTTTTGTCTGTGCCTTTCAGCCAATCCTCGGTAGTATAGTGGTCAGTATCCCCGCCTGTCACGCGGGAGACCCGGGTTCAATTCCCGGCCGGGGAGAACATCTTTTTAAGCTTAGATTTTTCAAGAACTATCCATCTGCCCCTTTCTTCAGATTGTTGTTCGTCAATGACACCAATGCCTGCTTTTATAATGGTTTTCTTGGTAATGGTTTACTCTCCATTTCTGGTGGGATTATGGAAATGTTAACAGTTAGGATGAAACAGTGGCAGCTCTGTGTCGCTCATAGATAAATTCACACCCAATAGAAATGATTATAAGCGTGTGCATGTCTTAACTTGGATGAGAGCTAGCTGCATGCCTTGCTCTCTACAGCTTACTATTTTTGTCTGTGCCTTTCAGCCAATCCTCGGTAGTATAGTGGTCAGTATCCCCGCCTGTCACGCGGGAGACCCGGGTTCAATTCCCGGCCGGGGAGAACATCTTTTTAAGCTTAGATTTTTCAAGAACTATCCATCTGCCCCTTTCTTCAGATTGTTGTTCGTCAATGACACCAATGCCTGCTTTTATAATGGTTTTCTTGGTAATGGTTTACTCTCCATTTCTGGTGGGATTATGGAAATGTTAACAGTTAGGATGAAACAGTGGCAGCTCTGTGTCGCTCATAGATAAATTCACACCCAATAGAAATGATTATAAGCGTGTGCATGTCTAAACTTGGATGAGAGCTAGCTGCATGCCTTGCTCTCTACAGCTTACTATTTTTGTCTGTGCCTTTCAGCCAATCCTCGGTAGTATAGTGGTCAGTATCCCCGCCTGTCACGCGGGAGACCCGGGTTCAATTCCCGGCCGGGGAGAACATCTTTTTAAGCTTAGATTTTTCAAGAACTATCCATCTGCCCCTTTCTTCAGATTGTTGTTCGTCAATGACACCAATGCCTGCTTTTATAATGGTTTTCTTGGTAATGGTTTACTCTCCATTTCTGGTGGGATTATGGAAATGTTAACAGTTAGGATGAAACAGTGGCAGCTCTGTGTCGCTCATAGATAAATTCACACCCAATAGAAATGATTATAAGCGTGTGCATGTCTTAACTTGGATGAGAGCTAGCTGCATGCCTTGCTCTCTACAGCTTACTATTTTTGTCTGTGCCTTTCAGCCAATCCTCGGTAGTATAGTGGTCAGTATCCCCGCCTGTCACGCGGGAGACCCGGGTTCAATTCCCGGCCGGGGAGAACATCTTTTTAAGCTTAGATTTTTCAAGAACTATCCATCTGCCCCTTTCTTCAGATTGTTGTTCGTCAATGACACCAATGCCTGCTTTTATAATGGTTTTCTTGGTAATGGTTTACTCTCCATTTCTGGTGGGATTATGGAAATGTTAACAGTTAGGATGAAACAGTGGCAGCTCTGTGTCGCTCATAGATAAATTCACACCCAATAGAAATGATTATAAGCGTGTGCATGTCTTAACTTGGATGAGAGCTAGCTGCATGCCTTGCTCTCTACAGCTTACTATTTTTGTCTGTGCCTTTCAGCCAATCCTCGGTAGTATAGTGGTCAGTATCCCCGCCTGTCACGCGGGAGACCCGGGTTCAATTCCCGGCCGGGGAGAACATCTTTTTAAGCTTAGATTTTTCAAGAACTATCCATCTGCCCCTTTCTTCAGATTGTTGTTCGTCAATGACACCAATGCCTGCTTTTATAATGGTTTTCTTGGTAATGGTTTACTCTCCATTTCTGGTGGGATTATGGAAATGTTAACAGTTAGGATGAAACAGTGGCAGCTCTGTGTCGCTCATAGATAAATTCACACCCAATAGAAATGATTATAAGCGTGTGCATGTCTTAACTTGGATGAGAGCTAGCTGCATGCCTTGCTCTCTACAGCTTACTATTTTTGTCTGTGCCTTTCAGCCAATCCTCGGTAGTATAGTGGTCAGTATCCCCGCCTGTCACGCGGGAGACCCGGGTTCAATTCCCGGCCGGGGAGAACATCTTTTTAAGCTTAGATTTTTCAAGAACTATCCATCTGCCCCTTTCTTCAGATTGTTGTTCGTCAATGACACCAATGCCTGCTTTTATAATGGTTTTCTTGGTAATGGTTTACTCTCCATTTCTGGTGGGATTATGGAAATGTTAACAGTTAGGATGAAACAGTGGCAGCTCTGTGTCGCTCATAGATAAATTCACACCCAATAGAAATGATTATAAGCGTGTGCATGTCTTAACTTGGATGAGAGCTAGCTGCATGCCTTGCTCTCTACAGCTTACTATTTTTGTCTGTGCCTTTCAGCCAATCCTCGGTAGTATAGTGGTCAGTATCCCCGCCTGTCACGCGGGAGACCCGGGTTCAATTCCCGGCCGGGGAGAACATCTTTTTAAGCTTAGATTTTTCAAGAACTATCCATCTGCCCCTTTCTTCAGATTGTTGTTCGTCAATGACACCAATGCCTGCTTTTATAATGGTTTTCTTGGTAATGGTTTACTCTCCATTTCTGGTGGGATTATGGAAATGTTAACAGTTAGGATGAAACAGTGGCAGCTCTGTGTCGCTCATAGATAAATTCACACCCAATAGAAATGATTATAAGCGTGTGCATGTCTTAACTTGGATGAGAGCTAGCTGCATGCCTTGCTCTCTACAGCTTACTATTTTTGTCTGTGCCTTTCAGCCAATCCTCGGTAGTATAGTGGTCAGTATCCCCGCCTGTCACGCGGGAGACCCGGGTTCAATTCCCGGCCGGGGAGAACATCTTTTTAAGCTTAGATTTTTCAAGAACTATCCATCTGCCCCTTTCTTCAGATTGTTGTTCGTCAATGACACCAATGCCTGCTTTTATAATGGTTTTCTTGGTAATGGTTTACTCTCCATTTCTGGTGGGATTATGGAAATGTTAACAGTTAGGATGAAACAGTGGCAGCTCTGTGTCGCTCATAGATAAATTCACACCCAATAGAAATGATTATAAGCGTGTGCATGTCTTAACTTGGATGAGAGCTAGCTGCATGCCTTGCTCTCTACAGCTTACTATTTTTGTCTGTGCCTTTCAGCCAATCCTCGGTAGTATAGTGGTCAGTATCCCCGCCTGTCACGCGGGAGACCCGGGTTCAATTCCCGGCCGGGGAGAACATCTTTTTAAGCTTAGATTTTTCAAGAACTATCCATCTGCCCCTTTCTTCAGATTGTTGTTCGTCAATGACACCAATGCCTGCTTTTATAATGGTTTTCTTGGTAATGGTTTACTCTCCATTTCTGGTGGGATTATGGAAATGTTAACAGTTAGGATGAAACAGTGGCAGCTCTGTGTCGCTCATAGATAAATTCACACCCAATAGAAATGATTATAAGCGTGTGCATGTCTTAACTTGGATGAGAGCTAGCTGCATGCCTTGCTCTCTACAGCTTACTATTTTTGTCTGTGCCTTTCAGCCAATCCTCGGTAGTATAGTGGTCAGTATCCCCGCCTGTCACGCGGGAGACCCGGGTTCAATTCCCGGCCGGGGAGAACATCTTTTTAAGCTTAGATTTTTCAAGAACTATCCATCTGCCCCTTTCTTCAGATTGTTGTTCGTCAATGACACCAATGCCTGCTTTTATAATGGTTTTCTTGGTAATGGTTTACTCTCCATTTCTGGTGGGATTATGGAAATGTTAACAGTTAGGATGAAACAGTGGCAGCTCTGTGTCGCTCATAGATAAATTCACACCCAATAGAAATGATTATAAGCGTGTGCATGTCTTAACTTGGATGAGAGCTAGCTGCATGCCTTGCTCTCTACAGCTTACTATTTTTGTCTGTGCCTTTCAGCCAATCCTCGGTAGTATAGTGGTCAGTATCCCCGCCTGTCACGCGGGAGACCCGGGTTCAATTCCCGGCCGGGGAGAACATCTTTTTAAGCTTAGATTTTTCAAGAACTATCCATCTGCCCCTTTCTTCAGATTGTTGTTCGTCAATGACACCAATGCCTGCTTTTATAATGGTTTTCTTGGTAATGGTTTACTCTCCATTTCTGGTGGGATTATGGAAATGTTAACAGTTAGGATGAAACAGTGGCAGCTCTGTGTCGCTCATAGATAAATTCACACCCAATAGAAATGATTATAAGCGTGTGCATGTCTTAACTTGGATGAGAGCTAGCTGCATGCCTTGCTCTCTACAGCTTACTATTTTTGTCTGTGCCTTTCAGCCAATCCTCGGTAGTATAGTGGTCAGTATCCCCGCCTGTCACGCGGGAGACCCGGGTTCAATTCCCGGCCGGGGAGAACATCTTTTTAAGCTTAGATTTTTCAAGAACTATCCATCTGCCCCTTTCTTCAGATTGTTGTTCGTCAATGACACCAATGCCTGCTTTTATAATGGTTTTCTTGGTAATGGTTTACTCTCCATTTCTGGTGGGATTATGGAAATGTTAACAGTTAGGATGAAACAGTGGCAGCTCTGTGTCGCTCATAGATAAATTCACACCCAATAGAAATGATTATAAGCGTGTGCATGTCTTAACTTGGATGAGAGCTAGCTGCATGCCTTGCTCTCTACAGCTTACTATTTTTGTCTGTGCCTTTCAGCCAATCCTCGGTAGTATAGTGGTCAGTATCCCCGCCTGTCACGCGGGAGACCCGGGTTCAATTCCCGGCCGGGGAGAACATCTTTTTAAGCTTAGATTTTTCAAGAACTATCCATCTGCCCCTTTCTTCAGATTGTTGTTCGTCAATGACACCAATGCCTGCTTTTATAATGGTTTTCTTGGTAATGGTTTACTCTCCATTTCTGGTGGGATTATGGAAATGTTAACAGTTAGGATGAAACAGTGGCAGCTCTGTGTCGCTCATAGATAAATTCACACCCAATAGAAATGATTATAAGCGTGTGCATGTCTTAACTTGGATGAGAGCTAGCTGCATGCCTTGCTCTCTACAGCTTACTATTTTTGTCTGTGCCTTTCAGCCAATCCTCGGTAGTATAGTGGTCAGTATCCCCGCCTGTCACGCGGGAGACCCGGGTTCAATTCCCGGCCGGGGAGAACATCTTTTTAAGCTTAGATTTTTCAAGAACTATCCATCTGCCCCTTTCTTCAGATTGTTGTTCGTCAATGACACCAATGCCTGCTTTTATAATGGTTTTCTTGGTAATGGTTTACTCTCCATTTCTGGTGGGATTATGGAAATGTTAACAGTTAGGATGAAACAGTGGCAGCTCTGTGTCGCTCATAGATAAATTCACACCCAATAGAAATGATTATAAGCGTGTGCATGTCTTAACTTGGATGAGAGCTAGCTGCATGCCTTGCTCTCTACAGCTTACTATTTTTGTCTGTGCCTTTCAGCCAATCCTCGGTAGTATAGTGGTCAGTATCCCCGCCTGTCACGCGGGAGACCCGGGTTCAATTCCCGGCCGGGGAGAACATCTTTTTAAGCTTAGATTTTTCAAGAACTATCCATCTGCCCCTTTCTTCAGATTGTTGTTCGTCAATGACACCAATGCCTGCTTTTATAATGGTTTTCTTGGTAATGGTTTACTCTCCATTTCTGGTGGGATTATGGAAATGTTAACAGTTAGGATGAAACAGTGGCAGCTCTGTGTCGCTCATAGATAAATTCACACCCAATAGAAATGATTATAAGCGTGTGCATGTCTTAACTTGGATGAGAGCTAGCTGCATGCCTTGCTCTCTACAGCTTACTATTTTTGTCTGTGCCTTTCAGCCAATCCTCGGTAGTATAGTGGTCAGTATCCCCGCCTGTCACGCGGGAGACCCGGGTTCAATTCCCGGCCGGGGAGAACATCTTTTTAAGCTTAGATTTTTCAAGAACTATCCATCTGCCCCTTTCTTCAGATTGTTGTTCGTCAATGACACCAATGCCTGCTTTTATAATGGTTTTCTTGGTAATGGTTTACTCTCCATTTCTGGTGGGATTATGGAAATGTTAACAGTTAGGATGAAACAGTGGCAGCTCTGTGTCGCTCATAGATAAATTCACACCCAATAGAAATGATTATAAGCGTGTGCATGTCTTAACTTGGATGAGAGCTAGCTGCATGCCTTGCTCTCTACAGCTTACTATTTTTGTCTGTGCCTTTCAGCCAATCCTCGGTAGTATAGTGGTCAGTATCCCCGCCTGTCACGCGGGAGACCCGGGTTCAATTCCCGGCCGGGGAGAACATCTTTTTAAGCTTAGATTTTTCAAGAACTATCCATCTGCCCCTTTCTTCAGATTGTTGTTCGTCAATGACACCAATGCCTGCTTTTATAATGGTTTTCTTGGTAATGGTTTACTCTCCATTTCTGGTGGGATTATGGAAATGTTAACAGTTAGGATGAAACAGTGGCAGCTCTGTGTCGCTCATAGATAAATTCACACCCAATAGAAATGATTATAAGCGTGTGCATGTCTTAACTTGGATGAGAGCTAGCTGCATGCCTTGCTCTCTACAGCTTACTATTTTTGTCTGTGCCTTTCAGCCAATCCTCGGTAGTATAGTGGTCAGTATCCCCGCCTGTCACGCGGGAGACCCGGGTTCAATTCCCGGCCGGGGAGAACATCTTTTTAAGCTTAGATTTTTCAAGAACTATCCATCTGCCCCTTTCTTCAGATTGTTGTTCGTCAATGACACCAATGCCTGCTTTTATAATGGTTTTCTTGGTAATGGTTTACTCTCCATTTCTGGTGGGATTATGGAAATGTTAACAGTTAGGATGAAACAGTGGCAGCTCTGTGTCGCTCATAGATAAATTCACACCCAATAGAAATGATTATAAGCGTGTGCATGTCTTAACTTGGATGAGAGCTAGCTGCATGCCTTGCTCTCTACAGCTTACTATTTTTGTCTGTGCCTTTCAGCCAATCCTCGGTAGTATAGTGGTCAGTATCCCCGCCTGTCACGCGGGAGACCCGGGTTCAATTCCCGGCCGGGGAGAACATCTTTTTAAGCTTAGATTTTTCAAGAACTATCCATCTGCCCCTTTCTTCAGATTGTTGTTCGTCAATGACACCAATGCCTGCTTTTATAATGGTTTTCTTGGTAATGGTTTACTCTCCATTTCTGGTGGGATTATGGAAATGTTAACAGTTAGGATGAAACAGTGGCAGCTCTGTGTCGCTCATAGATAAATTCACACCCAATAGAAATGATTATAAGCGTGTGCATGTCTTAACTTGGATGAGAGCTAGCTGCATGCCTTGCTCTCTACAGCTTACTATTTTTGTCTGTGCCTTTCAGCCAATCCTCGGTAGTATAGTGGTCAGTATCCCCGCCTGTCACGCGGGAGACCCGGGTTCAATTCCCGGCCGGGGAGAACATCTTTTTAAGCTTAGATTTTTCAAGAACTATCCATCTGCCCCTTTCTTCAGATTGTTGTTCGTCAATGACACCAATGCCTGCTTTTATAATGGTTTTCTTGGTAATGGTTTACTCTCCATTTCTGGTGGGATTATGGAAATGTTAACAGTTAGGATGAAACAGTGGCAGCTCTGTGTCGCTCATAGATAAATTCACACCCAATAGAAATGATTATAAGCGTGTGCATGTCTTAACTTGGATGAGAGCTAGCTGCATGCCTTGCTCTCTACAGCTTACTATTTTTGTCTGTGCCTTTCAGCCAATCCTCGGTAGTATAGTGGTCAGTATCCCCGCCTGTCACGCGGGAGACCCGGGTTCAATTCCCGGCCGGGGAGAACATCTTTTTAAGCTTAGATTTTTCAAGAACTATCCATCTGCCCCTTTCTTCAGATTGTTGTTCGTCAATGACACCAATGCCTGCTTTTATAATGGTTTTCTTGGTAATGGTTTACTCTCCATTTCTGGTGGGATTATGGAAATGTTAACAGTTAGGATGAAACAGTGGCAGCTCTGTGTCGCTCATAGATAAATTCACACCCAATAGAAATGATTATAAGCGTGTGCATGTCTTAACTTGGATGAGAGCTAGCTGCATGCCTTGCTCTCTACAGCTTACTATTTTTGTCTGTGCCTTTCAGCCAATCCTCGGTAGTATAGTGGTCAGTATCCCCGCCTGTCACGCGGGAGACCCGGGTTCAATTCCCGGCCGGGGAGAACATCTTTTTAAGCTTAGATTTTTCAAGAACTATCCATCTGCCCCTTTCTTCAGATTGTTGTTCGTCAATGACACCAATGCCTGCTTTTATAATGGTTTTCTTGGTAATGGTTTACTCTCCATTTCTGGTGGGATTATGGAAATGTTAACAGTTAGGATGAAACAGTGGCAGCTCTGTGTCGCTCATAGATAAATTCACACCCAATAGAAATGATTATAAGCGTGTGCATGTCTTAACTTGGATGAGAGCTAGCTGCATGCCTTGCTCTCTACAGCTTACTATTTTTGTCTGTGCCTTTCAGCCAATCCTCGGTAGTATAGTGGTCAGTATCCCCGCCTGTCACGCGGGAGACCCGGGTTCAATTCCCGGCCGGGGAGAACATCTTTTTAAGCTTAGATTTTTCAAGAACTATCCATCTGCCCCTTTCTTCAGATTGTTGTTCGTCAATGACACCAATGCCTGCTTTTATAATGGTTTTCTTGGTAATGGTTTACTCTCCATTTCTGGTGGGATTATGGAAATGTTAACAGTTAGGATGAAACAGTGGCAGCTCTGTGTCGCTCATAGATAAATTCACACCCAATAGAAATGATTATAAGCGTGTGCATGTCTTAACTTGGATGAGAGCTAGCTGCATGCCTTGCTCTCTACAGCTTACTATTTTTGTCTGTGCCTTTCAGCCAATCCTCGGTAGTATAGTGGTCAGTATCCCCGCCTGTCACGCGGGAGACCCGGGTTCAATTCCCGGCCGGGGAGAACATCTTTTTAAGCTTAGATTTTTCAAGAACTATCCATCTGCCCCTTTCTTCAGATTGTTGTTCGTCAATGACACCAATGCCTGCTTTTATAATGGTTTTCTTGGTAATGGTTTACTCTCCATTTCTGGTGGGATTATGGAAATGTTAACAGTTAGGATGAAACAGTGGCAGCTCTGTGTCGCTCATAGATAAATTCACACCCAATAGAAATGATTATAAGCGTGTGCATGTCTTAACTTGGATGAGAGCTAGCTGCATGCCTTGCTCTCTACAGCTTACTATTTTTGTCTGTGCCTTTCAGCCAATCCTCGGTAGTATAGTGGTCAGTATCCCCGCCTGTCACGCGGGAGACCCGGGTTCAATTCCCGGCCGGGGAGAACATCTTTTTAAGCTTAGATTTTTCAAGAACTATCCATCTGCCCCTTTCTTCAGATTGTTGTTCGTCAATGACACCAATGCCTGCTTTTATAATGGTTTTCTTGGTAATGGTTTACTCTCCATTTCTGGTGGGATTATGGAAATGTTAACAGTTAGGATGAAACAGTGGCAGCTCTGTGTCGCTCATAGATAAATTCACACCCAATAGAAATGATTATAAGCGTGTGCATGTCTTAACTTGGATGAGAGCTAGCTGCATGCCTTGCTCTCTACAGCTTACTATATTTTTGTCTGTGCCTTTCAGCCAATCCTCGGTAGTATAGTGGTCAGTATCCCCGCCTGTCACGCGGGAGACCCGGGTTCAATTCCCGGCCGGGGAGAACATCTTTTTAAGCTTAGATTTTTCAAGAACTATCCATCTGCCCCTTTCTTCAGATTGTTGTTCGTCAATGACACCAATGCCTGCTTTTATAATGGTTTTCTTGGTAATGGTTTACTCTCCATTTCTGGTGGGATTATGGAAATGTTAACAGTTAGGATGAAACAGTGGCAGCTCTGTGTCGCTCATAGATAAATTCACACCCAATAGAAATGATTATAAGCGTGTGCATGTCTTAACTTGGATGAGAGCTAGCTGCATGCCTTGCTCTCTACAGCTTACTATTTTTGTCTGTGCCTTTCAGCCAATCCTCGGTAGTATAGTGGTCAGTATCCCCGCCTGTCACGCGGGAGACCCGGGTTCAATTCCCGGCCGGGGAGAACATCTTTTTAAGCTTAGATTTTTCAAGAACTATCCATCTGCCCCTTTCTTCAGATTGTTGTTCGTCAATGACACCAATGCCTGCTTTTATAATGGTTTTCTTGGTAATGGTTTACTCTCCATTTCTGGTGGGATTATGGAAATGTTAACAGTTAGGATGAAACAGTGGCAGCTCTGTGTCGCTCATAGATAAATTCACACCCAATAGAAATGATTATAAGCGTGTGCATGTCTTAACTTGGATGAGAGCTAGCTGCATGCCTTGCTCTCTACAGCTTACTATTTTTGTCTGTGCCTTTCAGCCAATCCTCGGTAGTATAGTGGTCAGTATCCCCGCCTGTCACGCGGGAGACCTGGGTTCAATTCCCGGCCGGGGAGAACATCTTTTTAAGCTTAGATTTTTCAAGAACTATCCATCTGCCCCTTTCTTCAGATTGTTGTTCGTCAATGACACCAATGCCTGCTTTTATAATGGTTTTCTTGGTAATGGTTTACTCTCCATTTCTGGTGGGATTATGGAAATGTTAACAGTTAGGATGAAACAGTGGCAGCTCTGTGTCGCTCATAGATAAATTCACACCCAATAGAAGGATTATAAGCGTGTGCATGTCTTAACTTGGATGAGAGCTAGCTGCATGCCTTGCTCTCTACAGCTTACTATTTTTGTCTGTGCCTTTCAGCCAATCCTCGGTAGTATAGTGGTCAGTATCCCCGCCTGTCACGCGGGAGACCCGGGTTCAATTCCCGGCCGGGGAGAACATCTTTTTAAGCTTAGATTTTTCAAGAACTATCCATCTGCCCCTTTCTTCAGATTGTTGTTCGTCAATGACACCAATGCCTGCTTTTATAATGGTTTTCTTGGTAATGGTTTACTCTCCATTTCTGGTGGGATTATGGAAATGTTAACAGTTAGGATGAAACAGTGGCAGCTCTGTGTCGCTCATAGATAAATTCACACCCAATAGAAATGATTATAAGCGTGTGCATGTCTTAACTTGGATGAGAGCTAGCTGCATGCCTTGCTCTCTACAGCTTACTATTTTTGTCTGTGCCTTTCAGCCAATCCTCGGTAGTATAGTGGTCAGTATCCCCGCCTGTCACGCGGGAGACCCGGGTTCAATTCCCGGCCGGGGAGAACATCTTTTTAAGCTTAGATTTTTCAAGAACTATCCATCTGCCCCTTTCTTCAGATTGTTGTTCGTCTATGACACCAATGCCTGCTTTTATAATGGTTTTCTTGGTAATGGTTTACTCTCCATTTCTGGTGGGATTATGGAAATGTTAACAGTTAGGATGAAACAGTGGCAGCTCTGTGTCGCTCATAGATAAATTCACACCCAATAGAAGGATTATAAGCGTGTGCATGTCTTAACTTGGATGAGAGCTAGCTGCATGCCTTGCTCTCTACAGCTTACTATTTTTGTCTGTGCCTTTCAGCCAATCCTCGGTAGTATAGTGGTCAGTATCCCCGCCTGTCACGCGGGAGACCCGGGTTCAATTCCCGGCCGGGGAGAACATCTTTTTAAGCTTAGATTTTTCAAGAACTATCCATCTGCCCCTTTCTTCAGATTGTTGTTCGTCAATGACACCAATGCCTGCTTTTATAATGGTTTTCTTGGTAATGGTTTACTCTCCATTTCTGGTGGGATTATGGAAATGTTAACAGTTAGGATGAAACAGTGGCAGCTCTGTGTCGCTCATAGATAAATTCACACCCAATAGAAATGATTATAAGCGTGTGCATGTCTTAACTTGGATGAGAGCTAGCTGCATGCCTTGCTCTCTACAGCTTACTATTTTTGTCTCCGTTCAGCCAATCCTCGGTAGTATAGTGGTCAGTATCCCCGCCTGTCACGCGGGAGACCCGGGTTCAATTCCCGGCCGGGGAGAACATCTTTTTAAGCTTAGATTTTTCAAGAACTATCCATCTGCCCCTTTCTTCAGATTGTTGTTCGTCAATGACACCAATGCCTGCTTTTATAATGGTTTTCTTGGTAATGGTTTACTCTCCATTTCTGGTGGGATTATGGAAATGTTAACAGTTAGGATGAAACAGTGGCAGCTCTGTGTCGCTCATAGATAAATTCACACCCAATAGAAATGATTATAAGCGTGTGCATGTCTTAACTTGGATGAGAGCTAGCTGCATGCCTTGCTCTCTACAGCTTACTATTTTTGTCTGTGCCTTTCAGCCAATCCTCGGTAGTATAGTGGTCAGTATCCCCGCCTGTCACGCGGGAGACCCGGGTTCAATTCCCGGCCGGGGAGAACATCTTTTTAAGCTTAGATTTTTCAAGAACTATCCATCTGCCCCTTTCTTCAGATTGTTGTTCGTCAATGACACCAATGCCTGCTTTTATAATGGTTTTCTTGGTAATGGTTTACTCTCCATTTCTGGTGGGATTATGGAAATGTTAACAGTTAGGATGAAACAGTGGCAGCTCTGTGTCGCTCATAGATAAATTCACACCCAATAGAAATGATTATAAGCGTGTGCATGTCTTAACTTGGATGAGAGCTAGCTGCATGCCTTGCTCTCTACAGCTTACTATTTTTGTCTGTGCCTTTCAGCCAATCCTCGGTAGTATAGTGGTCAGTATCCCCGCCTGTCACGCGGGAGACCCGGGTTCAATTCCCGGCCGGGGAGAACATCTTTTTAAGCTTAGATTTTTCAAGAACTATCCATCTGCCCCTTTCTTCAGATTGTTGTTCGTCAATGACACCAATGCCTGCTTTTATAATGGTTTTCTTGGTAATGGTTTACTCTCCATTTCTGGTGGGATTATGGAAATGTTAACAGTTAGGATGAAACAGTGGCAGCTCTGTGTCGCTCATAGATAAATTCACACCCAATAGAAATGATTATAAGCGTGTGCATGTCTTAACTTGGATGAGAGCTAGCTGCATGCCTTGCTCTCTACAGCTTACTATTTTTGTCTGTGCCTTTCAGCCAATCCTCGGTAGTATAGTGGTCAGTATCCCCGCCTGTCACGCGGGAGACCCGGGTTCAATTCCCGGCCGGGGAGAACATCTTTTTAAGCTTAGATTTTTCAAGAACTATCCATCTGCCCCTTTCTTCAGATTGTTGTTCGTCAATGACACCAATGCCTGCTTTTATAATGGTTTTCTTGGTAATGGTTTACTCTCCATTTCTGGTGGGATTATGGAAATGTTAACAGTTAGGATGAAACAGTGGCAGCTCTGTGTCGCTCATAGATAAATTCACACCCAATAGAAATGATTATAAGCGTGTGCATGTCTTAACTTGGATGAGAGCTAGCTGCATGCCTTGCTCTCTACAGCTTACTATTTTTGTCTGTGCCTTTCAGCCAATCCTCGGTAGTATAGTGGTCAGTATCCCCGCCTGTCACGCGGGAGACCCGGGTTCAATTCCCGGCCGGGGAGAACATCTTTTTAAGCTTAGATTTTTCAAGAACTATCCATCTGCCCCTTTCTTCAGATTGTTGTTCGTCAATGACACCAATGCCTGCTTTTATAATGGTTTTCTTGGTAATGGTTTACTCTCCATTTCTGGTGGGATTATGGAAATGTTAACAGTTAGGATGAAACAGTGGCAGCTCTGTGTCGCTCATAGATAAATTCACACCCAATAGAAATGATTATAAGCGTGTGCATGTCTTAACTTGGATGAGAGCTAGCTGCATGCCTTGCTCTCTACAGCTTACTATTTTTGTCTGTGCCTTTCAGCCAATCCTCGGTAGTATAGTGGTCAGTATCCCCGCCTGTCACGCGGGAGACCCGGGTTCAATTCCCGGCCGGGGAGAACATCTTTTTAAGCTTAGATTTTTCAAGAACTATCCATCTGCCCCTTTCTTCAGATTGTTGTTCGTCAATGACACCAATGCCTGCTTTTATAATGGCTTTCTTGGTAATGGTTTACTCTCCATTTCTGGTGGGATTATGGAAATGTTAACAGTTAGGATGAAACAGTGGCAGCTCTGTGTCGCTCATAGATAAATTCACACCCAATAGAAATGATTATAAGCGTGTGCATGTCTTAACTTGGATGAGAGCTAGCTGCATGCCTTGCTCTCTACAGCTTACTATTTTTGTCTGTGCCTTTCAGCCAATCCTCGGTAGTATAGTGGTCAGTATCCCCGCCTGTCACGCGGGAGACCCGGGTTCAATTCCCGGCCGGGGAGAACATCTTTTTAAGCTTAGATTTTTCAAGAACTATCCATCTGCCCCTTTCTTCAGATTGTTGTTCGTCAATGACACCAATGCCTGCTTTTATAATGGTTTTCTTGGTAATGGTTTACTCTCCATTTCTGGTGGGATTATGGAAATGTTAACAGTTAGGATGAAACAGTGGCAGCTCTGTGTCGCTCATAGATAAATTCACACCCAATAGAAATGATTATAAGCGTGTGCATGTCTTAACTTGGATGAGAGCTAGCTGCATGCCTTGCTCTCTACAGCTTACTATTTTTGTCTGTGCCTTTCAGCCAATCCTCGGTAGTATAGTGGTCAGTATCCCCGCCTGTCACGCGGGAGACCCGGGTTCAATTCCCGGCCGGGGAGAACATCTTTTTAAGCTTAGATTTTTCAAGAACTATCCATCTGCCCCTTTCTTCAGATTGTTGTTCGTCAATGACACCAATGCCTGCTTTTATAATGGTTTTCTTGGTAATGGTTTACTCTCCATTTCTGGTGGGATTATGGAAATGTTAACAGTTAGGATGAAACAGTGGCAGCTCTGTGTCGCTCATAGATAAATTCACACCCAATAGAAATGATTATAAGCGTGTGCAACTAACTTGGATGAGAGCTAGCTGCATGCCTTGCTCTCTACAGCTTACTATTTTTGTCTGTGCCTTTCGGCCAATCCTCGGTAGTATAGTGGTCAGTATCCCCGCCTGTCACGCGGGAGACCCGGGTTCAATTCCCGGCCGGGGAGAACATCTTTTTAAGCTTAGATTTTTCAAGAACTATCCATCTGCCCCTTTCTTCAGATTGTTGTTCGTCAATGACACCAATGCCTGCTTTTATAATGGTTTTCTTGGTAATGGTTTACTCTCCATTTCTGGTGGGATTATGGAAATGTTAACAGTTAGGATGAAACAGTGGCAGCTCTGTGTCGCTCATAGATAAATTCACACCCAATAGAAATGATTATAAGCGTGTGCATGTCTTAACTTGGATGAGAGCTAGCTGCATGCCTTGCTCTCTACAGCTTACTATTTTTGTCTGTGCCTTTCGGCCAATCCTCGGTAGTATAGTGGTCAGTATCCCCGCCTGTCACGCGGGAGACCCGGGTTCAATTCCCGGCCGGGGAGAACATCTTTTTAAGATTAGATTTTTCAAGAACTATCCATCTGCCCCTTTCTTCAGATTGTTGTTCGTCAATGACACCAATGCCTGCTTTTATAATGGTTTTCTTGGTAATGGTTTACTCTCCATTTCTGGTGGGATTATGGAAATGTTAACAGTTAGGATGAAACAGTGGCAGCTCTGTGTCGCTCATAGATAAATTCACACCCAATAGAAATGATTATAAGCGTGTGCATGTCTTAACTTGGATGAGAGCTAGCTGCATGCCTTGCTCTCTACAGCTTACTATTTTTGTCTGTGCCTTTCAGCCAATCCTCGGTAGTATAGTGGTCAGTATCCCCGCCTGTCACGCGGGAGACCCGGGTTCAATTCCCGGCCGGGGAGAACATCTTTTTAAGCTTAGATTTTTCAAGAACTATCCATCTGCCCCTTTCTTCAGATTGTTGTTCGTCAATGACACCAATGCCTGCTTTTATAATGGTTTTCTTGGTAATGGTTTACTCTCCATTTCTGGTGGGATTATGGAAATGTTAACAGTTAGGATGAAACAGTGGCAGCTCTGTGTCGCTCATAGATAAATTCACACCCAATAGAAATGATTATAAGCGTGTGCATGTCTTAACTTGGATGAGAGCTAGCTGCATGCCTTGCTCTCTACAGCTTACTATTTTTGTCTGTGCCTTTCAGCCAATCCTCGGTAGTATAGTGGTCAGTATCCCCGCCTGTCACGCGGGAGACCCGGGTTCAATTCCCGGCCGGGGAGAACATCTTTTTAAGCTTAGATTTTTCAAGAACTATCCATCTGCCCCTTTCTTCAGATTGTTGTTCGTCAATGACACCAATGCCTGCTTTTATAATGGTTTTCTTGGTAATGGTTTACTCTCCATTTCTGGTGGGATTATGGAAATGTTAACAGTTAGGATGAAACAGTGGCAGCTCTGTGTCGCTCATAGATAAATTCACACCCAATAGAAATGATTATAAGCGTGTGCATGTCTTAACTTGGATGAGAGCTAGCTGCATGCCTTGCTCTCTACAGCTTACTATTTTTGTCTGTGCCTTTCAGCCAATCCTCGGTAGTATAGTGGTCAGTATCCCCGCCTGTCACGCGGGAGACCCGGGTTCAATTCCCGGCCGGGGAGAACATCTTTTTAAGCTTAGATTTTTCAAGAACTATCCATCTGCCCCTTTCTTCAGATTGTTGTTCGTCAATGACACCAATGCCTGCTTTTATAATGGTTTTCTTGGTAATGGTTTACTCTCCATTTCTGGTGGGATTATGGAAATGTTAACAGTTAGGATGAAACAGTGGCAGCTCTGTGTCGCTCATAGATAAATTCACACCCAATAGAAATGATTATAAGCGTGTGCATGTCTTAACTTGGATGAGAGCTAGCTGCATGCCTTGCTCTCTACAGCTTACTATTTTTGTCTGTGCCTTTCAGCCAATCCTCGGTAGTATAGTGGTCAGTATCCCCGCCTGTCACGCGGGAGACCCGGGTTCAATTCCCGGCCGGGGAGAACATCTTTTTAAGCTTAGATTTTTCAAGAACTATCCATCTGCCCCTTTCTTCAGATTGTTGTTCGTCAATGACACCAATGCCTGCTTTTATAATAGCTTTCTTGGTAATGGTTTACTCTCCATTTCTGGTGGGATTATGGAAATGTTAACAGTTAGGATGAAACAGTGGCAGCTCTGTGTCGCTCATAGATAAATTCACACCCAATAGAAATGATTATAAGCGTGTGCATGTCTTAACTTGGATGAGAGCTAGCTGCATGCCTTGCTCTCTACAGCTTACTATTTTTGTCTGTGCCTTTCAGCCAATCCTCGGTAGTATAGTGGTCAGTATCCCCGCCTGTCACGCGGGAGACCCGGGTTCAATTCCCGGCCGGGGAGAACATCTTTTTAAGCTTAGATTTTTCAAGAACTATCCATCTGCCCCTTTCTTCAGATTGTTGTTCGTCAATGACACCAATGCCTGCTTTTATAATGGTTTTCTTGGTAATGGTTTACTCTCCATTTCTGGTGGGATTATGGAAATGTTAACAGTTAGGATGAAACAGTGGCAGCTCTGTGTCGCTCATAGATAAATTCACACCCAATAGAAATGATTATAAGCGTGTGCATGTCTTAACTTGGATGAGAGCTAGCTGCATGCCTTGCTCTCTACAGCTTACTATTTTTGTCTGTGCCTTTCAGCCAATCCTCGGTAGTATAGTGGTCAGTATCCCCGCCTGTCACGCGGGAGACCCGGGTTCAATTCCCGGCCGGGGAGAACATCTTTTTAAGCTTAGATTTTTCAAGAACTATCCATCTGCCCCTTTCTTCAGATTGTTGTTCGTCAATGACACCAATGCCTGCTTTTATAATGGTTTTCTTGGTAATGGTTTACTCTCCATTTCTGGTGGGATTATGGAAATGTTAACAGTTAGGATGAAACAGTGGCAGCTCTGTGTCGCTCATAGATAAATTCACACCCAATAGAAATGATTATAAGCGTGTGCATGTCTTAACTTGGATGAGAGCTAGCTGCATGCCTTGCTCTCTACAGCTTACTATTTTTGTCTGTGCCTTTCAGCCAATCCTCGGTAGTATAGTGGTCAGTATCCCCGCCTGTCACGCGGGAGACCCGGGTTCAATTCCCGGCCGGGGAGAACATCTTTTTAAGCTTAGATTTTTCAAGAACTATCCATCTGCCCCTTTCTTCAGATTGTTGTTCGTCAATGACACCAATGCCTGCTTTTATAATGGTTTTCTTGGTAATGGTTTACTCTCCATTTCTGGTGGGATTATGGAAATGTTAACAGTTAGGATGAAACAGTGGCAGCTCTGTGTCGCTCATAGATAAATTCACACCCAATAGAAATGATTATAAGCGTGTGCATGTCTTAACTTGGATGAGAGCTAGCTGCACGCCTTGCTCTCTACAGCTTACTATTTTTGTCTGTGCCTTTCAGCCAATCCTCGGTAGTATAGTGGTCAGTATCCCCGCCTGTCACGCGGGAGACCCGGGTTCAATTCCCGGCCGGGGAGAACATCTTTTTAAGCTTAGATTTTTCAAGAACTATCCATCTGCCCCTTTCTTCAGATTGTTGTTCGTCAATGACACCAATGCCTGCTTTTATAATGGTTTTCTTGGTAATGGTTTACTCTCCATTTCTGGTGGGATTATGGAAATGTTAACAGTTAGGATGAAACAGTGGCAGCTCTGTGTCGCTCATAGATAAATTCACACCCAATAGAAATGATTATAAGCGTGTGCATGTCTTAACTTGGATGAGAGCTAGCTGCATGCCTTGCTCTCTACAGCTTACTATTTTTGTCTGTGCCTTTCAGCCAATCCTCGGTAGTATAGTGGTCAGTATCCCCGCCTGTCACGCGGGAGACCCGGGTTCAATTCCCGGCCGGGGAGAACATCTTTTTAAGCTTAGATTTTTCAAGAACTATCCATCTGCCCCTTTCTTCAGATTGTTGTTCGTCAATGACACCAATGCCTGCTTTTATAATGGTTTTCTTGGTAATGGTTTACTCTCCATTTCTGGTGGGATTATGGAAATGTTAACAGTTAGGATGAAACAGTGGCAGCTCTGTGTCGCTCATAGATAAATTCACACCCAATAGAAATGATTATAAGCGTGTGCATGTCTTAACTTGGATGAGAGCTAGCTGCATGCCTTGCTCTCTACAGCTTACTATTTTTGTCTGTGCCTTTCAGCCAATCCTCGGTAGTATAGTGGTCAGTATCCCCGCCTGTCACGCGGGAGACCCGGGTTCAATTCCCGGCCGGGGAGAACATCTTTTTAAGCTTAGATTTTTCAAGAACTATCCATCTGCCCCTTTCTTCAGATTGTTGTTCGTCAATGACACCAATGCCTGCTTTTATAATGGTTTTCTTGGTAATGGTTTACTCTCCATTTCTGGTGGGATTATGGAAATGTTAACAGTTAGGATGAAACAGTGGCAGCTCTGTGTCGCTCATAGATAAATTCACACCCAATAGAAATGATTATAAGCGTGTGCATGTCTTAACTTGGATGAGAGCTAGCTGCATGCCTTGCTCTCTACAGCTTACTATTTTTGTCTGTGTCTTTCAGCCAATCCTCGGTAGTATAGTGGTCAGTATCCCCGCCTGTCACGCGGGAGACCCGGGTTCAATTCCCGGCCGGGGAGAACATCTTTTTTAAGCTTAGATTTTTCAAGAACTATCCATCTGCCCCTTTCTTCAGATTGTTGTTCGTCAATGACACCAATGCCTGCTTTTATAATGGTTTTCTTGGTAATGGTTTACTCTCCATTTCTGGTGGGATTATGGAAATGTTAACAGTTAGGATGAAACAGTGGCAGCTCTGTGTCGCTCATAGATAAATTCACACCCAATAGAAATGATTATAAGCGTGTGCATGTCTTAACTTGGATGAGAGCTAGCTGCATGCCTTGCTCTCTACAGCTTACTATTTTTGTCTGTGCCTTTCAGCCAATCCTCGGTAGTATAGTGGTCAGTATCCCCGCCTGTCACGCGGGAGACCCGGGTTCAATTCCCGGCCGGGGAGAACATCTTTTTAAGCTTAGATTTTTCAAGAACTATCCATCTGCCCCTTTCTTCAGATTGTTGTTCGTCAATGACACCAATGCCTGCTTTTATAATGGTTTTCTTGGTAATGGTTTACTCTCCATTTCTGGTGGGATTATGGAAATGTTAACAGTTAGGATGAAACAGTGGCAGCTCTGTGTCGCTCATAGATAAATTCACACCCAATAGAAATGATTATAAGCGTGTGCATGTCTTAACTTGGATGAGAGCTAGCTGCATGCCTTGCTCTCTACAGCTTACTATTTTTGTCTGTGCCTTTCAGCCAATCCTCGGTAGTATAGTGGTCAGTATCCCCGCCTGTCACGCGGGAGACCCGGGTTCAATTCCCGGCCGGGGAGAACATCTTTTTAAGCTTAGATTTTTCAAGAACTATCCATCTGCCCCTTTCTTCAGATTGTTGTTCGTCAATGACACCAATGCCTGCTTTTATAATGGTTTTCTTGGTAATGGTTTACTCTCCATTTCTGGTGGGATTATGGAAATGTTAACAGTTAGGATGAAACAGTGGCAGCTCTGTGTCGCTCATAGATAAATTCACACCCAATAGAAATGATTATAAGCGTGTGCATGTCTTAACTTGGATGAGAGCTAGCTGCATGCCTTGCTCTCTACAGCTTACTATTTTTGTCTGTGCCTTTCAGCCAATCCTCGGTAGTATAGTGGTCAGTATCCCCGCCTGTCACGCGGGAGACCCGGGTTCAATTCCCGGCCGGGGAGAACATCTTTTTAAGCTTAGATTTTTCAAGAACTATCCATCTGCCCCTTTCTTCAGATTGTTGTTCGTCAATGACACCAATGCCTGCTTTTATAATGGTTTTCTTGGTAATGGTTTACTCTCCATTTCTGGTGGGATTATGGAAATGTTAACAGTTAGGATGAAACAGTGGCAGCTCTGTGTCGCTCATAGATAAATTCACACCCAATAGAAATGATTATAAGCGTGTGCATGTCTTAACTTGGATGAGAGCTAGCTGCATGCCTTGCTCTCTACAGCTTACTATTTTTGTCTGTGCCTTTCAGCCAATCCTCGGTAGTATAGTGGTCAGTATCCCCGCCTGTCACGCGGGAGACCCGGGTTCAATTCCCGGCCGGGGAGAACATCTTTTTAAGCTTAGATTTTTCAAGAACTATCCATCTGCCCCTTTCTTCAGATTGTTGTTCGTCAATGACACCAATGCCTGCTTTTATAATGGTTTTCTTGGTAATGGTTTACTCTCCATTTCTGGTGGGATTATGGAAATGTTAACAGTTAGGATGAAACAGTGGCAGCTCTGTGTCGCTCATAGATAAATTCACACCCAATAGAAATGATTATAAGCGTGTGCATGTCTTAACTTGGATGAGAGCTAGCTGCATGCCTTGCTCTCTACAGCTTACTATTTTTGTCTGTGCCTTTCAGCCAATCCTCGGTAGTATAGTGGTCAGTATCCCCGCCTGTCACGCGGGAGACCCGGGTTCAATTCCCGGCCGGGGAGAACATCTTTTTAAGCTTAGATTTTTCAAGAACTATCCATCTGCCCCTTTCTTCAGATTGTTGTTCGTCAATGACACCAATGCCTGCTTTTATAATGGTTTTCTTGGTAATGGTTTACTCTCCATTTCTGGTGGGATTATGGAAATGTTAACAGTTAGGATGAAACAGTGGCAGCTCTGTGTCGCTCATAGATAAATTCACACCCAATAGAAATGATTATAAGCGTGTGCATGTCTTAACTTGGATGAGAGCTAGCTGCATGCCTTGCTCTCTACAGCTTACTATTTTTGTCTGTGCCTTTCAGCCAATCCTCGGTAGTATAGTGGTCAGTATCCCCGCCTGTCACGCGGGAGACCCGGGTTCAATTCCCGGCCGGGGAGAACATCTTTTTAAGCTTAGATTTTTCAAGAACTATCCATCTGCCCCTTTCTTCAGATTGTTGTTCGTCAATGACACCAATGCCTGCTTTTATAATGGTTTTCTTGGTAATGGTTTACTCTCCATTTCTGGTGGGATTATGGAAATGTTAACAGTTAGGATGAAACAGTGGCAGCTCTGTGTCGCTCATAGATAAATTCACACCCAATAGAAATGATTATAAGCGTGTGCATGTCTTAACTTGGATGAGAGCTAGCTGCATGCCTTGCTCTCTACAGCTTACTATTTTTGTCTGTGCCTTTCAGCCAATCCTCGGTAGTATAGTGGTCAGTATCCCCGCCTGTCACGCGGGAGACCCGGGTTCAATTCCCGGCCGGGGAGAACATCTTTTTAAGCTTAGATTTTTCAAGAACTATCCATCTGCCCCTTTCTTCAGATTGTTGTTCGTCAATGACACCAATGCCTGCTTTTATAATGGTTTTCTTGGTAATGGTTTACTCTCCATTTCTGGTGGGATTATGGAAATGTTAACAGTTAGGATGAAACAGTGGCAGCTCTGTGTCGCTCATAGATAAATTCACACCCAATAGAAATGATTATAAGCGTGTGCATGTCTTAACTTGGATGAGAGCTAGCTGCATGCCTTGCTCTCTACAGCTTACTATTTTTGTCTGTGCCTTTCAGCCAATCCTCGGTAGTATAGTGGTCAGTATCCCCGCCTGTCACGCGGGAGACCCGGGTTCAATTCCCGGCCGGGGAGAACATCTTTTTTAAGCTTAGATTTTTCAAGAACTATCCATCTGCCCCTTTCTTCAGATTGTTGTTCGTCAATGACACCAATGCCTGCTTTTATAATGGTTTTCTTGGTAATGGTTTACTCTCCATTTCTGGTGGGATTATGGAAATGTTAACAGTTAGGATGAAACAGTGGCAGCTCTGTGTCGCTCATAGATAAATTCACACCCAATAGAAATGATTATAAGCGTGTGCATGTCTTAACTTGGATGAGAGCTAGCTGCATGCCTTGCTCTCTACAGCTTACTATTTTTGTCTGTGCCTTTCAGCCAATCCTCGGTAGTATAGTGGTCAGTATCCCCGCCTGTCACGCGGGAGACCCGGGTTCAATTCCCGGCCGGGGAGAACATCTTTTTAAGCTTAGATTTTTCAAGAACTATCCATCTGCCCCTTTCTTCAGATTGTTGTTCGTCAATGACACCAATGCCTGCTTTTATAATGGTTTTCTTGGTAATGGTTTACTCTCCATTTCTGGTGGGATTATGGAAATGTTAACAGTTAGGATGAAACAGTGGCAGCTCTGTGTCGCTCATAGATAAATTCACACCCAATAGAAATGATTATAAGCGTGTGCATGTCTTAACTTGGATGAGAGCTAGCTGCATGCCTTGCTCTCTACAGCTTACTATTTTTGTCTGTGCCTTTCAGCCAATCCTCGGTAGTATAGTGGTCAGTATCCCCGCCTGTCACGCGGGAGACCCGGGTTCAATTCCCGGCCGGGGAGAACATCTTTTTAAGCTTAGATTTTTCAAGAACTATCCATCTGCCCCTTTCTTCAGATTGTTGTTCGTCAATGACACCAATGCCTGCTTTTATAATGGTTTTCTTGGTAATGGTTTACTCTCCATTTCTGGTGGGATTATGGAAATGTTAACAGTTAGGATGAAACAGTGGCAGCTCTGTGTCGCTCATAGATAAATTCACACCCATCTTAACTTGGATGAGAGCTAGCTGCATGCCTTGCTCTCTACAGCTTACTATTTTTGTCTGTGCCTTTCAGCCAATCCTCGGTAGTATAGTGGTCAGTATCCCCGCCTGTGGTTACCTCCCTTTCTTCGGAGGTGTGTGGACGTGCTGACGATCGGGCAACACAGATTCTCAGATTAAATCGTTCACAAGTTCCGTAGAATACCAGATTTACGCTTACAAGGTAGGAAAGACTTTGATATGTAGTTGTGTGAAGACCTTAAACATTTGCATGCACGTTTGTGCATGCTATTGACTTTGGTTGTCTTTGAATCTCCCTTGCTCACTGGGTTCAAAATGGCGGACACCAAACAGAAAAGAAAATATCTGAAAGATTGCACGATTGAAGTGAATGTTGGTAACAACAAAGTGATTAGTGCTAGTATATTATCTTGTGCGCTATTGGAATATGTGTCCGATGTATGGGCGTGCGTCCTAAAAGGAACAGAATGCTATGATGTCACTGTCCCAGACAGTAACGAGGCAAGGATTCTTGCAGAAACTGATGACTTGAAAATAGGAGGTACACCGATTAACTTCAGGTTACTTCATTGTGAAAGCGTCGTAGTATCATTCCTACACCTTCCACCCTACATTGGTGATGAGGAAATTGTAAACATGCTGATCAAAAGGGGTATCACTTTGAAAAGGGATATTAAACGCAGGACCCTGAAAGGCACCAACATTTTTGATGGTACAAGGTATGTGCGCGTCGCTTCCCCCCCCCCCCCCCCCCCCCCCCCGAGTGTAAATCCTTGCCATACTCCATGGGTTTCAACACATTAGATGGATATCGATACTTTCGTGTGATTCATAATAATCAAGAACGATTGTGTTTTAAATGCAACTCGGGAGACCATATGGTTAAAGAATGCCCAAATACCAAATGCTTTAAGTGCAACGGACATGGCCACATTGCCAAAAACTGCAACACAGAAAGAACACTTAAACGTAGTTGTGAACTGTGCTCTCTACCTATTGGTAGCTGCAGCTGTTTCCTAGACGAGGAAGACAACGGTCAGTACAGCATGTCAGAGGAGTCGGAGCTAGGAAAGGAACTAGCCTCTGAAAGGTCATGGGATGATGATAATGATGATTCATCTGTTGAGAACTTTGAACCTCAAGAAAAGAAAAAGAACAAAGATGGACCAATAGAGGAAAAAGGAGAAGAAAATGAAGAGGAAAAACTTGATGAAGCCCCTGAAATTCCCTGTACAAATAACAGTGTTGGAGATTACATGGAGAGTGAGGATAAGACAATGAGACAGTCGTTTCCTCAAGATGGACATGAAAATATAACACCTTCTAAATGGAACAAATCTTCGGAGAAAAGAGGAAGAAGAAATAAACTACAACCCAAGATCACAGACTGTGTACTTCAGAACAATGACTTAAAAAATAAATTGAGAGAAAGTAAAAAAGATGAACAAAAGAAGAAGAAAGAAGAAAAGGTTAATAATCGACGAGAAATATCTGGCGTGTCTGAGAATGGTGTATAAACTAATAATGTGTTTGTACATACATGTCATACTTATATTTGCAATGGTCACAACATGGTCATGGAATGTGAATGGACTCCGTGATGTCACAAAAATGCAAAATGTATTCTCTCTACTAACGAACTCCCATGTCAATATTGCCTTTTTGCAGGAGACCTTTTGGTCTGATGAATTCATTGAAAAATATAAATATTTATGGCCAGGAACAATTTTATACTCTAATGGTGGTAATGCTAGAAAAGGAGTTGCTCTTTTGATATCTCCTGACTTTGAAGAAAAGGTGGCCATGCTTGAAAAAGACATTGATGGAAGACTACTAAAGGCGTCTCTATCTCTTGAAGATAAAACAGTGATTTTATTAAATGTGTATGCCCCAAACGATCCTAGAGAGAGAATACTATTTTTTAAATAATTTAATGAAATGGGTTAATCATGAGCATTTAATTTGCGCTGGAGATTTTAATGAAATTCTTGATCCTTCACTTGATAAAGGTCCCAATAACACAACGTTTAACATCCAAAGTAGCAATGTGTTAAACACCTTTCTTCACAAAAACAACCTAATTGATATATGGCGGTACAAGAACTATGACAAAAAAGAGTTTTCTCGAATACCGTCTGTATTAGGAGTTATTAAACAATCTCGGATTGATTTGATATTTGTTTCAAGAAACCTTATTTCAAATATTATCAACTGTTACATTAGATATTCCTCTGTGAGTGATCACAATATTGTTGTATCAAGGTTAGACTTTTCTCCTATAGAAAGGGGTCCTGGTGTATGGATTTTTAATAATCAGCTTCTTGACGATTGCGCATTTTATCAAAAGATCACTGAAATAATAGAAGAGGCAAAAGGGTGCCCTTTACTTAAAACTGAACCATTGATATGGTGGGTTAACTTGAAATATCAGTTCAAAAAGTTGTCCAGGTACTATGCATCTAAAAAAAGCAATCATGAAAAAGCTGATTATTTTAAAATTCAAAATAAGCTTAGAAAAGAATATCATAAGATATCCTCCATTCCTGGCTATGTATCTTCTGTTTTACAATCAATAGAAAATGAGCTGGAGACATACGAGATTAACAAATGCAAAGGAGCTATTCTCAGGTCAAAGGCACAGTGGACTCTCGATTCCGACAGAAATACCTCATACTTTTTAAATCTAGAAAAAACAAAACAGCAAGCAAACTCGATCAAAGAATTATTTAGAGGAGATGGTACAATAGCCAACAACACAGAGGATATCTTGGATACTGCTCAACAATTTTACTCCTCTTTATTCACTGCTGAACACTGTAATGTAGAAAAACAACAGGACATAGTTAATAATATCAAGGACAAGCTGTCCGAAGATGAGAGGAATTCATGCGAAGTACATATTTCTCAGAGTGAGCTTACTGTGGCACTCAAAGGTATGCAGAAAAATAAATCACCAGGACCAGATGGTCTAGCAGTTGAGTTTTATTTGAAGTTTTGGAACATTTTATGCCCCTTCTTCATACAAGTTGTCGATTGTGTACACAAAGAAAACAGTCTTTCACGTACCATGAAAAAGAGTATAATTAGTTTATTTTATAAAAAGAAAGGTGACAAGAGAGACATTAAATGTTACAGGCCTATTTCATTGATAAATGTAGATTGTAAACTAATATCCAGAGTGTTGTCATTAAGATTACGAACTGTCATGTCCTCAATTGTCTCCCCTGAACAATCTTGCTGTGTACCAGGAAGAGACATAGCTAACAACCTTCACTCCCTAAGAGATGTTATTGACATTGTAAATAATCGTGATGATGATGATTCATATCTCATCAAAATAGATCAAGAGAAAGCTTTTGACAGGGTCTCACATCAATACTTATTTCAAATTCTCAGAAAATTTAACTTTGGAGATTCCTTCATTTCATGGATTAAAATTCTCTATACTGATATGCATAGTTCTGTTAAATGCAATGGCCATTTGACGCCTTATTTTACTTTAACTCGTGGTGTTCGTCAAGGAGATCCAATGAGCTCCATGCTGTACGTTTTGGTGTCAGAGCCACTTAATCTCCTAGTTAAGAACAATCCTGAAATCCACGGAATAAGTATCAACAATGACATTTATTCCTTGATATATCAACATGCTGATGACACTTCAATCACTGTTTCAGATGTCAACTCCGTCGAAGAAACATTTAGCACAGTTAACTCATACTGTGAAGGAACGGGAGCAAAAATCAACATCGAAAAATCAGAAGTTTTGTTATTGGGTAAAAATAACCTTCGTGGCTGTTCAATCAACGTCCCGGTTAAAATCAAAAAAAGATTGTGCTGAAATATTAGGCATTTATTTCGGCAAGGATAAAGCAATGTGTGAAACGTTGAATTGGAGAAAGAAAATGGACAAAATTCAAACATTGTTAAATTCATGGTTACGTAGACAACATACTCTACAGGGTAGAGCAGTTGTAATAAATATCCTTATGAGTTCCCGCTTATGGTATGCGTTTACTGTACTACCTGTCCCACAATGGGTTGAGCATAGATTTACTCAGATGTTTAGTAAATTCTTGTGGCACAATAAAACTGCCAAAATAACATCAGATACCTGTATTGGTATTTGTTTAGATGGTGGTCTGAATATACCAAAGTTGTGTTTTAAAATATATGCACTGAGACTTAAGTTGCTGAGGGCTTTTGCTAATTCCCAGCTTAATTGTATTTGGAAACAAACAATGCTATATTTTATGTCACAGCTTCTGAAAATGAACTTGGGAATTCATGTTTTATCTCTTGAACATAATAAGGGTGATTTACAAGACATAAGCCCATTTTATGCTGAACTATTATCTGCATGGAATGAAATTACTGGAGGGAAAAGACCCTTGCTTCAAAATGTAGATGATATCATGAATCAACCACTTTTCAAAAATCCATTAATTACTTTCAATGGAAAAACTCTAATGTTTCAATCGTTTATTTCAAGTGGAATTATTTGTATTAAACATATTTGTTTTGAAGTTATTCCAAAATTCATGTCCTCACAAATTATTGTAGACATTGTACATGATACTTTACCTGAAATGGACATAAACACTATACAACAATGCTATGCAATCATTTTATACGCGCTTCCATCAGAATGGAAAAATATCATTTTGTCTGATGTTGGCAAAAACCTTCCCTCGGGAGACATCTTCTGCACGATTGATGGACAGGACATGTCAGTTGAAGTTTTAACAGCTAAATTTTGCTACGAAATATTCAGACAAAAACACTTCCAAAAGCCAGTTGCTATTTCTTTTTGGAATAATATTGCTTTGGACATTAATTGGAAAGATATTTGGCTGAATGTGTGGCAGAAAGATAAATCAACAGACTCTATACAGTTGGATTTTAAAATTGCTCACAATATTATCTTTACATATGATAAACTGTGCAAAATTTGATTGTCAAACACTGATGTTTGTCCTGTGTGTCAAAATGAAACAGAGGACATTTTACATTTGTTTATCTTCTGCCAAGAGTTATCTTCCTTGCAATCTCTATTAATTGACATGTTGACAGATGTTTGTCAAGATTCAGGGTTTAGTCTTGGACAATTATACCTCTGGTTACTGTTTGGATTCCTGCCAGAAAAGAAGTTGTCATGTAAACCCTTCATGAACATTGTATTGTCAATATATCGAATTGCTGTATTTAAAAGAAGAGTTATTATGAGTCAGGAAACAATCTCATTTCACATGAAAGCTTTTTTCAAATCTTTGATTAAGCGTCATTTCAGCTTTTTGTTGTTTCACTATTCAAAAATGAATCAATTACATATCTTTATTCAAAGATATATAATGACCAATACATTTATCACATTAGATGGAAATGAGATTGTTCTCAAACCTCCTCTAGAATAGAAACATATAACATGTAACGTGTAAAGAGCATGTTCAATCTGCATTCCTCTTTTTGTATATGTAAAGACGTGTTTAGATAATCAAATGTAAAAAACTATTTCTCATATTTTCTGTCTGTAGAATCGGAATGTTATCCACTGCCACCCTACTTCTGTGATAACCTTTTCATTTTTTTGGTGGCAGTGGCAGCACTGTCTGCGTCTGTAATAAGTTCCCGTGAATAAATTTTATTAAGAAAAAAAAAAAAGTATCCCCGCCTGTCACGCGGGAGACCCGGGTTCAATTCCCGGCCGGGGAGAACATCTTTTTAAGCTTAGATTTTTCAAGAACTATCCATCTGCCCCTTTCTTCAGATTGTTGTTCGTCAATGACACCAATGCCTACTTTTATAATGGTTTTCTTGGTAATGGTTTACTCTCCATTTCTGGTGGGATTATGGAAATGTTAACAGTTAGGATGAAACAGTGGCAGCTCTGTGTCGCTCATAGATAAATTCACACCCAATAGAAATGATTATAAGCGTGTGCATGTCTTAACTTGGATGAGAGCTAGCTGCATGCCTTGCTCTCTACAGCTTACTATTTTTGTCTGTGCCTTTCAGCCAATCCTCGTTAGTATAGTGGACAGTATCCCCGCCTGTCACGCGGGAGACCCGGGTTCAATTCCCGGCGGGGAGAACATCTTTTTAAGCTTAGATTTTTCAAGAACTATCCATCTGCCCCTTTCTTCAGATAGTTGTTCGTCAATGACACCAATGCCTGCTTTTATAATGGTTTTCTTGGTAATGGTTTACTCTCCATTTCTGGTGGGATTATGGAAATGTTAACAGTTAGGATGAAACAGTGGCAGCTCTGTGTCGCTCATAGATAAATTCACACCCAATAGAAATGATTATAAGCGTGTGCATGTCTTAACTTGGATGAGAGCTAGCTGCATGCCTTGCTCTCTACAGCTTACTATTTTTGTCTGTGCCTTTCAGCCAATCCTCGGTAGTATAGTGGTCAGTATCCCCGCCTGTCACGCGGGAGACCCGGGTTCAATTCCCTGCCGGGGAGAACATCTTTTTAAGCTTAGATTTTTCAAGAACTATCCATCTGCCCCTTTCTTCAGATTGTTGTTCGTCAATGACACCAATGCCTGCTTTTATAATGGTTTTCTTGGTAATGGTTTACTCTCCATTTCTGGTGGGATCATGGAAATGTTAACAGTTAGGATGAAACAGTGGCAGCTCTGTGTCGCACATAGATAAATTCACACCCAATAGAAATGATTATAAGAGTATGCATGTCTTAACTTGGATGAGAGCTAGCTGCATGCCTTGCTCTCTACAGCTTACTATTTTTGTCTGTGCCTTTCTGCCAATCCTCGGTAGTATAGTGGTCAGTATCCCCGCCTGTCACGCGGGAGACCCGGGTTCAATTCCCGGCCGGGGAGAACATCTTTTTAAGCTTAGATTTTTCAAGAACTATCCATCTGCCCCTTTCTTCAGATTGTTGTTCGTCAATGACACCAATGCCTGCTTTTATAATGGTTTTCTTGGTAATGGTTTACTCTCCATTTCTGGTGGGATTATGGAAATGTTAACAGTTAGGATGAAACAGTGGCAGCTCTGTGTCGCTCATAGATAAATTCACACCCAATAGAAATGATTATAAGCGTGTGCATGTCTTAACTTGGATGAGAGCTAGCTGCATGCCTTGCTCTCTACAGCTTACTATTTTTGTCTGTGCCTTTCAGCCAATCATCGGTAGTATAGTGGTCAGTATCCCCGCCTGTCACGCGGGAGACCCGGGTTCAATTCCCGGCCGGGGAGAACATCTTTTTAAGCTTAGATTTTTCAAGAACTATCCATCTGCCCCTTTCTTCAGATTGTTGTTCGTCAATGACACCAATGCCTGCTTTTATAATGGTTTTCTTGGTAATGGTTTACTCTCCATTTCTGGTGGGATTATGGAAATGTTAACAGTTAGGATGAAACAGTGGCAGCTCTGTGTCGCTCATAGATAAATTCACACCCAATAGAAATGATTATAAGCGTGTGCATGTCTTAACTTGGATGAGAGCTAGCTGCATGCCTTGCTCTCTACAGCTTACTATTTTTGTCTGTGCCTTTCAGCCAATCATCGGTAGTATAGTGGTCAGTATCCCCGCCTGTCACGCGGGAGACCCGGGTTCAATTCCCGGCCGGGGAGAACATCTTTTTAAGCTTAGATTTTTCAAGAACTATCCATCTGCCCCTTTCTTCAGATTGTTGTTCGTCAATGACACCAATGCCTGCTTTTATAATGGTTTTCTTGGTAATGGTTTACTCTCCATTTCTGGTGGGATCATGGAAATGTTAACAGTTAGGATGAAACAGTGGCAGCTCTGTGTCGCTCATAGATAAATTCACACCCAATAGAAATGATTATAAGCGTGTGCATGTCTTAACTTGGATGAGAGCTAGCTGCATGCCTTGCTCTCTACAGCTTACTATTTTTGTCTGTGCCTTTCAGCCAATCAACGGTAGTATAGTGGTCAGTATCCCCGCCTGTCACGCGGGAGACCCGGGTTCAATTCCCCGCCGGGGAGAACATCTTTTTAAGCTTAGATTTTTCAAGAACTATCCATCTGCCCCTTTCTTCAGATTGTTGTTCGTCAATGACACCAATGCCTGCTTTTAAAATGGTTTTCTTGGTAATGGTTTACTCTCCATTTCTGGTGGGATTATGGAAATGTTAACAGTTAGGATGAAACAGTGGCAGCTCTGTGTCGCTCATAGATAAATTCACACCCAATAGAAATGATTATAAGCGTGTGCATGTCTTAACTTGGATGAGAGCTAGCTGCATGCCTTGCTCTCTACAGCTTACTATTTTTGTCTGTGCCTTTCAGCCAATCCTCGGTAGTATAGTGGTCAGTATCCCCGCCTGTCACGCGGTAGACCCGGGTTCAATTCCCTGCCGGGGAGAACATCTTTTTAAGCTTAGATTTTTCAAGAACTATCCATCTGCCCCTTTCTTCAGATTGTTGTTCGTCAATGACACCAATGCCTGCTTTTATAATGGTTTTCTTGGTAATGGTTTACTCTCCATTTCTGGTGGGATCATGGAAATGTTAACAGTTAGGATGAAACAGTGGCAGCTCTGTGTCGCACATAGATAAATTCACACCCAATAGAAATGATTATAAGAGTATGCATGTCTTAACTTGGATGAGAGCTAGCTGCATGCCTTGCTCTCTACAGCTTACTATTTTTGTCTGTGCCTTTCTGCCAATCCTCGGTAGTATAGTGGTCAGTATCCCCGCCTGTCACGCGGGAGACCCGGGTTCAATTCCCGGCCGGGGAGAACATCTTTTTAAGCTTAGATTTTTCAAGAACTATCCATCTGCCCCTTTCTTCAGATTGTTGTTCGTCAATGACACCAATGCCTGCTTTTATAATGGTTTTCTTGGTAATGGTTTACTCTCCATTTCTGGTGGGATTATGGAAATGTTAACAGTTAGGATGAAACAGTGGCAGCTCTGTGTCGCTCATAGATAAATTCACACCCAATAGAAATGATTATAAGCGTGTGCATGTCTTAACTTGGATGAGAGCTAGCTGCATGCCTTGCTCTCTACAGCTTACTATTTTTGTCTGTGCCTTTCAGCCAATCATCGGTAGTATAGTGGTCAGTATCCCCGCCTGTCACGCGGGAGACCCGGGTTCAATTCCCGGCCGGGGAGAACATCTTTTTAAGCTTAGATTTTTCAAGAACTATCCATCTGCCCCTTTCTTCAGATTGTTGTTCGTCAATGACACCAATGCCTGCTTTTATAATGGTTTTCTTGGTAATGGTTTACTCTCCATTTCTGGTGGGATCATGGAAATGTTAACAGTTAGGATGAAACAGTGGCAGCTCTGTGTCGCTCATAGATAAATTCACACCCAATAGAAATGATTATAAGCGTGTGCATGTCTTAACTTGGATGAGAGCTAGCTGCATGCCTTGCTCTCTACAGCTTACTATTTTTGTCTGTGCCTTTCAGCCAATCAACGGTAGTATAGTGGTCAGTATCCCCGCCTGTCACGCGGGAGACCCGGGTTCAATTCCCCGCCGGGGAGAACATCTTTTAAAGCTTAGATTTTTCAAGAACTATCCATCTGCCCCTTTCTTCAGATTGTTGTTCGTCAATGACACCAATGCCTGCTTTTAAAATGGTTTTCTTGGTAATGGTTTACTCTCCATTTCTGGTGGGATTATGGAAATGTTAACAGTTAGGATGAAACAGTGGCAGCTCTGTGTCGCTCATAGATAAATTCACACCCAATAGAAATGATTATAAGCGTGTGCATGTCTTAACTTGGATGAGAGCTAGCTGCATGCCTTGCTCTCTACAGCTTACTATTTTTGTCTGTGCCTTTCAGCCAATCCTCGGTAGTATAGTGGTCAGTATACCCGCCTGTCACGCGGGAGACCCGGGTTCAATTCCCCGCCGGGGAGAACATCTTTTTAAGCTTAGATTTTTCAAGAACTATCCATCTGCCCCTTTCTTCAGATTGTTGTTCGTCAATGACACCAATGCCTGCTTTTATAATGGTTTTCTTGGTAATGGTTTACTCTCCATTTCTGGTGGGATCATGGAAATGTTAACAGTTAGGATGAAACAGTGGCAGCTCTGTGTCGCTCATAGATAAATTCACACCCAATAGAAATGATTATAAGCGTGTGCATGTCTTAACTTGGATGAGAGCTAGCTGCATGCCTTGCTCTCTACAGCTTACTATTTTTGTCTGTGCCTTTCAGCCAATCCTCGGTAGTATAGTGGTCAGTATCCCCGCCTGTCACGCGGGAGACCCGGGTTCAATTCCCGGCCGGGGAGAACATCTTTTTAAGCTTAGATTTTTCAAGAACTATCCATCTGCCCCTTTCTTCAGATTGTTGTTCGTCAATGACACCAATGCCTGCTTTTATAATGGTTTTCTTGGTAATGGTTTACTCTCCATTTCTGGTGGGATCATGGAAATGTTAACAGTTAGGATGAAACAGTGGCAGCTCTGTGTCGCTCATAGATAAATTCACACCCAATAGAAATGATTATAAGCGTGTGCATGTCTTAACTTGGATGAGAGCTAGCTGCATGCCTTGCTCTCTACAGCTTACTATTTTTGTCTGTGCCTTTCAGCCAATCAACGGTAGTATAGTGGTCAGTATCCCCGCCTGTCACGCGGGAGACCCGGGTTCAATTCCCCGCCGGGGAGAACATCTTTTTAAGCTTAGATTTTTCAAGAACTATCCATCTGCCCCTTTCTTCAGATTGTTGTTCGTCAATGACACCAATGCCTGCTTTTAAAATGGTTTTCTTGGTAATGGTTTACTCTCCATTTCTGGTGGGATTATGGAAATGTTAACAGTTAGGATGAAACAGTGGCAGCTCTGTGTCGCTCATAGATAAATTCACACCCAATAGAAATGATTATAAGCGTGTGCATGTCTTAACTTGGATGAGAGCTAGCTGCATGCCTTGCTCTCTACAGCTTACTATTTTTGTCTGTGCCTTTCAGCCAATCCTCGGTAGTATAGTGGTCAGTATCCCCGCCTGTCACGCGGTAGACCCGGGTTCAATTCCCTGCCGGGGAGAACATCTTTTTAAGCTTAGATTTTTCAAGAACTATCCATCTGCCCCTTTCTTCAGATTGTTGTTCGTCAATGACACCAATGCCTGCTTTTATAATGGTTTTCTTGGTAATGGTTTACTCTCCATTTCTGGTGGGATCATGGAAATGTTAACAGTTAGGATGAAACAGTGGCAGCTCTGTGTCGCACATAGATAAATTCACACCCAATAGAAATGATTATAAGAGTATGCATGTCTTAACTTGGATGAGAGCTAGCTGCATGCCTTGCTCTCTACAGCTTACTATTTTTGTCTGTGCCTTTCTGCCAATCCTCGGTAGTATAGTGGTCAGTATCCCCGCCTGTCACGCGGGAGACCCGGGTTCAATTCCCGGCCGGGGAGAACATCTTTTTAAGCTTAGATTTTTCAAGAACTATCCATCTGCCCCTTTCTTCAGATTGTTGTTCGTCAATGACACCAATGCCTGCTTTTATAATGGTTTTCTTGGTAATGGTTTACTCTCCATTTCTGGTGGGATTATGGAAATGTTAACAGTTAGGATGAAACAGTGGCAGCTCTGTGTCGCTCATAGATAAATTCACACCCAATAGAAATGATTATAAGCGTGTGCATGTCTTAACTTGGATGAGAGCTAGCTGCATGCCTTGCTCTCTACAGCTTACTATTTTTGTCTGTGCCTTTCAGCCAATCATCGGTAGTATAGTGGTCAGTATCCCCGCCTGTCACGCGGGAGACCCGGGTTCAATTCCCGGCCGGGGAGAACATCTTTTTAAGCTTAGATTTTTCAAGAACTATCCATCTGCCCCTTTCTTCAGATTGTTGTTCGTCAATGACACCAATGCCTGCTTTTATAATGGTTTTCTTGGTAATGGTTTACTCTCCATTTCTGGTGGGATCATGGAAATGTTAACAGTTAGGATGAAACAGTGGCAGCTCTGTGTCGCTCATAGATAAATTCACACCCAATAGAAATGATTATAAGCGTGTGCATGTCTTAACTTGGATGAGAGCTAGCTGCATGCCTTGCTCTCTACAGCTTACTATTTTTGTCTGTGCCTTTCAGCCAATCAACGGTAGTATAGTGGTCAGTATCCCCGCCTGTCACGCGGGAGACCCGGGTTCAATTCCCCGCCGGGGAGAACATCTTTTAAAGCTTAGATTTTTCAAGAACTATCCATCTGCCCCTTTCTTCAGATTGTTGTTCGTCAATGACACCAATGCCTGCTTTTAAAATGGTTTTCTTGGTAATGGTTTACTCTCCATTTCTGGTGGGATTATGGAAATGTTAACAGTTAGGATGAAACAGTGGCAGCTCTGTGTCGCTCATAGATAAATTCACACCCAATAGAAATGATTATAAGCGTGTGCATGTCTTAACTTGGATGAGAGCTAGCTGCATGCCTTGCTCTCTACAGCTTACTATTTTTGTCTGTGCCTTTCAGCCAATCCTCGGTAGTATAGTGGTCAGTATACCCGCCTGTCACGCGGGAGACCCGGGTTCAATTCCCCGCCGGGGAGAACATCTTTTTAAGCTTAGATTTTTCAAGAACTATCCATCTGCCCCTTTCTTCAGATTGTTGTTCGTCAATGACACCAATGCCTGCTTTTAAAATGGTTTTCTTGGTAATGGTTTACTCTCCATTTCTGGTGGGATTATGGAAATGTTAACAGTTAGGATGAAACAGTGGCAGCTCTGTGTCGCTCATAGATAAATTCACACCCAATAGAAATGATTATAAGCGTGTGCATGTCTTAACTTGGATGAGAGCTAGCTGCATGCCTTGCTCTCTACAGCTTACTATTTTTGTCTGTGCCTTTCAGCCAATCCTCGGTAGTATAGTGGTCAGTATCCCCGCCAAGGCGCACCACCTCAGAAATCCATAACGCCCCTGAAGATCATGCCTCACTTAGTGATACATCTAAGAGATGCACGATATGTGGCCTTCATTCTGACAGATGTTACTGCTTCATTGAGCCCTCAGATCCTGCTCTGGATGATACAGAGCTGAGTGATGATGACAACACAGATACTGACAGCCGTGAGCCTGTTCAAACACCTGCAAGGGTCGGCAACCACATCACAGTTTGGAACGTGATGACCAAAGATAATGACGATGTGTCTAAAATGCAAGAAAACGACGATCCAAGCACTGACAAACCTCAGATGTCGAACAAAGCAACTGCTGAGACCAGTCAACCGCCATCCATAAGTGATGCATACCAAACGGTCACTAGTAAAAGGAAAAAAAGAACTCCGAGACAAATTCAAATAAAAATAATAGAAGAAAAAGACACTCTGGAACTAATTCAGACAGTTAACATGAAATATCCATCTCTACTTACAACATCACTCTTTGTCATGATTCTTTCATCATGGAATGTAAATGGCCTCAGAAATATTGGATTTTTTTAATTTTTGCAATGATAATGTAATTGCTGGAGGGGATTATAATGCAATTTTAGATGTGCATTATAACAGAGGTGTTAATATGAAAACATTTAGTATGAAAAGTAGTAATCGTTTACAAACGTTATTGAATACCAAAAATATGTATGATATATGGAGATACAGGAATCCCAACAAACGGGAATATACAAGACAACAAATTGTTGATTGTGTCATCAAGCAGTCACGTTTAGATTTAATTATCTTATCGAGATCACTCATTTCTTTTGTTATAAATAGCTACATAAAATATTCAAGTATAAGTGACCATAACATCAACTGTCTTCATATCAATTTCAGTAAAGTTGAGAAGGGACCAGGTTTATGGATTCTTAACAATAAACTATTAGAAGATGCAGAATTCATAAACGCAGTTCAAAATATACTGAGTCAAATTAAAAACTTAACATTTTTAAAAGTAATCCCATATATGATATACAACGGACAAATGTATCAGAGAAGGTAATTTTTAATCATTAATGTCCAAAGAAGGATTTTAATTAACGGTGGTAACCATAATTTGTTCCAAGCACCTACGGTATTCGGTAATAACATCAACAGTTTAAATCAGTAGCGTGTATGGCCACCATGTGCGTTGACAACTGCCACACAACGCCTCCGCATGGACCTTGTGATGCTTGTGAACACATGATTGGGGAGACGACGCCATTGTTGCTGCAAAATGGTGCCAAGATCTTGCAAATTCTGTGGTTGGTTCTGGAGAGTGCGCAGACTTCTGCCAAGAGCATCCAAAACGTGTTCGATGGGATTGAGGTCGGGAGACCTTGACGGCCAGTCCATGACGTTGACTCGCGCATTCTGAAGGAAATTCCTTGTCACAATTGCTGTGTGGGGTCTGGCATTGTCGTGTTGGAAGATCAAACCGGGTCCATGTGCTGCCATAAAAGGCAGAAGTTCTGGTGCCAGTACCTGGTCGCGGTAAGCAGCAGCTTTGAGGTTGCCACGGATGACAAGAAGCCTGGAACGTGCATTGACACAGAAAGCACCCCACACCATGACACTTCCGCCTCGAAATCTGTCAACTTCCTGTACACAACACTGGGCATAACGTTCATGACGGCGCCTCCACACCCTCGCCCTACCATCAGCAAATCGAAGATTAAATCGGGATTCATCACTGAAGACGACTTGATTCCAATTCCTCTGAGTCCACCGAAGTGTCGCTGTGCCCACAATTGACGTCGACGTCTATGTAATTGAGTCAAAATCGGCCCGCAGTATGGCCGTCGTGCTTGAAGGTGAGCAGTTCTCAGACGGTTTCTAACAGTTTGCGCACTCAGTCTACCCCTAAACAGTTCATTTCTGGTTGATGTAGCCGTCACAAATCGATGGCACGTGGCACGTTCACGTTGCACATTTGAAAAGGCGTGGCATGACAAATGGCCGTAAAGACTTTTGTTTGCTTGTGTTTTTTTTTTTAGTTAATGACTGTTAACAAGTAGGGCTGAGAACACGTGCGGTATTATGGCCACGTGACCAGTTGCACGTGAAAAAACACTTTTGCCACAATAGTGCTGTGCACATAATTTTGATCGATTCACCTGCCCAAAAAAGGGTGTTACCTGAAGACAATACGTGGTCATTACTGTTTAAATACACAATAAGGGCCCACAATGATAACTGGTCAAAATGTTAAAATTTTAGGATTGTGAAGTTTTTAATTTGGTTCAGTATATTATTAATGACAATGTTGTGTGCCAAACCTACCTATCAAAACCATTGGTATGGTGGGGTTGTTTAAATGTCAAATTCAAAAGGTGCGCTATCTATTATTCATGCAAAAAAGCTAAGAGATACAAAAGTGAATACTTTAAACTTAAAAAGTCGTTACGTATTGAATATGAAAATACTTCGTTTTTTCTAAACCTGGAAAAAAGTAAAGAAGAAGCTAACTGTATAAAGGAACTTGAAAAAGACAATGGGCTAGTTCAGTCCATATAAGACGTATTGGATCATGCATACACGTTTTATTTTCACCTATATTCAGCAGTAGAAACTGACGCAGATAAGCAGGATGAAATTCTAGGTTTAGTAACTGATTGAATATCAGATGAAGAAAGAATCAAACTTGATTTGGGTATCACTGGTGAAGAAATAACAACAGCCTTAAAGGGAATGAAGCGCCGTAATGATGGGCTTACGGCTGAGTTTTATGTCACATTTTGGGATGTGCTGGAACCTATTTTTGTCAACATTGTGAATTGAATATTTCAGGAAGAAACATATGCCCGCAACCATGACAAAGGGCGTAATATGCTTTTCTTTAAGCAGAAAGGGAACAAAAGAGATATTCGTAATTACAGGCCTATCTCTATCTTTTGAATGTTGATTCAAAACTTATTTCCGTTGTATTCCGTCGTTAATATTCACTCCATGAGAGATGTTATTGATTTTGCAGATGGGAATGAAGATCATGCTTATATTGTCACTATTGACCAGGAGAAGGCTTTTGATAGAGTTTCACATTCATTTTTGTTTAAAACACTTGAAAAATTGAACTTAAGTGATAATTGTATACATTGTATTTCATGGATAAAGATTGTATACCCTCACCTGAAAAGTAGTATCAAAGTTAATGTTCATTTTACACCATATTTCTCCTTAAGACAGTCTGTAAGACAAGGAGATCCACTTAGCAGTTTACTGTACGTCATCATCAGTGAACCTCTTAATTTGCTTATTAAGAATAATGTGCATATTCATGGCATAAAAATATCTGACGATTGTACATCACTCTTATATCAACATGCTGATGATACTACTGTCACAGTATTTGATGTCCAAACTGTTTACAATACTTTTAATGCAGTGAATGATTTTTGTTCAGCTACTGGAGCCTAAAGTTAATCTTTCCAAGTCAAACGTTTTCTGTATAGGTGCAAGCCGCTTGAATCATGTTTCATTTAACATTCATGTTGCAGTAAAAAACGATGGTGTTAAAATACTTGGGATTTTCCTTGGCCCCTTTGTGACAAGGTCAACTGGCAAAATTAAATTGCCAAAATGAAATGATTGTTTGGATTGTGGTCACAAAGAAATTTAACATTCCAAGGTAAATCAAATGTTGTAAACTCATTTATTCTATCTAAATGGTGATACACTGTACATGTGCAACCAGTACCAGACTGGGCAATCAGAGATACAGAATTTAGATTTCTAACTTTGTCTGGAATAATAAAAATCCGCTTGTAAAACAATCATCTTGTATCGGTCACCTTTATCAAGGTAAATTAGCCCTCCCAAGCTTCAAGTTCAAAATTTACGCCTTCAGAACAATAATCATCCAAAAAATATTCAATCCACAGTTTCACTCATTATGGAAAAATACATGTTGGTTGTTCTTTTCCAGGTATCTAAACATTGGTCTAAAAAGTAGTATTTTCAGCATTGTTTACATTCGGGTATCGCTGACCCAGATACACCCGTTTTATGCTGAAGTGTTGTCAGCCTGGGATGCTGTCACGTGCAGCAAGAGCAAGTGAGCAAGCGGAGATCATGCCTACAACGTTATTATATCATCTTGACCTAAGGAGTGGCGCAATAGTATAATCAACAATACCCGGGATGTTAATAAAGAGTGAGTGAGTGAGTTAATATTTAACGTCACATCGGCAGTATCTCAGCCATATTGTTAATAAAGAAGATAAACATGAAATACATATTGCCACAAATGACGGGGTAATTTCGTCTAAAGATCTCTCTGTAAAGTTTAGTTATAGTTTATTTCTGAAAAGCCTTTTTCTAAAGCCAACATCTGTAGCTCACTGGGATAAATTTGCAATCAATGTGGATTGGGAAAAACGTGGAAATGGGTGTTTCTAACTGATAAATCTGCAGAACAAATTAATCTTGATATAAAAGTATGTATGAAATATACAAATATGGGAGAGTAGATTCAAATGAATGTATTGTGTGTAAGCATGCTGTTGAAGACATTTTCCATATGTTTATTTTTTCTGATGAATTTGAATAATACTGTTGATATTTTCAGAGATTTGTTCTCTGATGTCTTTCTAAGGTTATATTCGTCGGCATTTCAAGTCATTATGGGTAAAATATCAACGTGACAAACAACCGTATAAATTTATTGAACGTTATGTTCTTCCAGTCTCATTTCTACAGGTTGATCGAGAAAGCTTAGTCTTTAAGCACCCATTTGAAAACTAGATATAATGTTTAACTATTACATGTACTCCTGTGATCATTATTAGTGCTAGCGTACTATGCGCTATTGGAATATGTGTCAGATGTATGGGCGTGCGTTCTGAAAGGAACAGAGTGTTATGACGTCACAGTCCCGGACAGTAACGAAGCAAGGATTCTTGCAGAAACCTATGATTTACAAATTGCAGATAAACCCATCAGCTTCAGGTTACTCCATAGTGAAAGTGTTGTAGGTTCATTCCTACACCTACCACCTTATATTGACGATACAGAAATAGGAAATATGCTCATCAAAAGGGGCATCACTTTGAAAAGTGACATCAAACACATAACCCTGAAATGCACGAACATTTTTCATGGTAGAAGGTATGTGCGTGTCGCTTTTTACTCCCGAATGCACATCTTTGTCATACTTCAAGTGATTCAACACTTTAGACGGATATAGATACTTTCGTGTGATTCACAACAACCAAGAAAGGTTATGTGGCAAATGCAAGAAAACATGTTGTTAAAGAATGCCCAGACACAAAATGCTTCAAGTGCAAAGGGCACATTGCCAAACAATGTGACTTTGAAAGAAAACCAAAACGTATTTGTGGACTATGCTCTCTACCTATTGGTACCTGCAGCTGTTTCCTTGACGAGGGTGAGAATTATCCGTCCAGTATGTCGAAGCTAGAATAGGAACTAGCCCCGGAAAGGTCATGGGATGAAGATCCTTTGGATAACGATGATGAATCTGTTGAGAAACCCGAACACGGAAAGGAAAATAAAGATGGAGCAATAGAGGAAAAAGAAGAAGAAGAAAGGGAAACCTTGAGGTAGCCTCAAACATACCTTTTGCCGATAATCGTGTTGGAGATGACACAGCGATTGGGGATAACACAACGGGGCAACCTTTCCTTAAGATGGACATGGAAATGTAACACCTGCTAAATGGAACAAATCTTCGAAGAAAAAAGAGAGTGAGTGAGTATGGTTTTGCGCTGCTTTTAGCAATATTCCAGCAATATCACGGCAGGGACACCAGAAATAGGCTTCACACATTGTACCCATGTCGGGAATCGAACCTGGGTCTTCGGCGTGACTAGCGAACGCTTTAACCACCAGGCTACCCGACCGGCCCCCGAAGAAGAGAGAAAGAAGAAATAAACTACAACCCAAACTCACAGACATTGTACTTAAAATACATTGAGAGAAAATAAAAAAGATGAACAAAAGAAGAAGAAAGAAGAAAAGGTTAATGATCGGCGAGAAATATCAGGCGTGTCAGAGAATGGTATATAAACTAATAATGTGTTTTTACATACATGTCATACTTATATTTGCAATGGTCACAACATGGTCATGGAATGTGAATGGACACCATTATGTCACTAAAATGCAAAATGTATTCTCTCTACTAGTGAACTCACACGTCGATATTGCCTTTTTGCAGGAGACCTTTTGATCTGATGATTACATTCAAAATTATAAATATTTATGGTCAGGAACAATTTTATACTCTAATGCTGATTATGTTAGAAAAGGAGTTGCTCTTTTGATCTCTCCTGATTTTAAACAAAAGGTTGTCATGCTTCAAAAGGATAATGATGGAAGATTACTAAAGGCGTCTTTATCGCTTGAAGATAAAAGAGTGATTTGGTTAAATGTGTATGCCCCAAATGACCCTAGAGAGAGAATACTATTTCTTAATAATATAAAGAATTTGGTTAATCATGAGCATTTAATTTGCGCTGGAGATTTTAATGAAATACTAGATAACAATAACACAACGTTTAACATCCAAAGTAGCAACGTTTTAAACACCTTTCTTCACAAAAACAACCTAAGGAACTATGAACAATCAAAGATTGATCTGATAATTGTTTCAAGAGACCTTATTCCATGTGTTATCAACTGTAACATTAGATATTCCTCTGTTAGTGATCACGGTATAGTTGCATCAAGGTTCGACTTTTCAACAATAGAAAGAGGTCGTGGAGTATGGATTTTTAACAATCAGTTTCTTAAAAAATTGCACATTCCATCAAAAAATCACTGAAATAATAGAGGAGGCAAAAAGGCGCCCTTTGCTTAAAGCTGAGCCACTGATATGGTGGGGTAACTTAAAATGGAAGTAAAGGAATAGTGCGAGACAGAGTCTTGCTGATATGACAAAAGATGACATTTTAGAAGAACCAAGAAGCCAGAAATGTTATTTCTGTCAAGCGCTTTTCTTCGAAGAGAAATAGTGAGGTCACTAAGACCAATACTTACTTGTTTACTTTTGGCCTTCCCAAAAATTCCAGATTCATTTAGAGCAGGTTATTGTAGCATCAAGTGGATATGTACATCCCTAATCTACTGAGATGCTACAAGTATCAGCATTATGGCCATGGATCTAGAACATGTGATGACCAGGCTGCTCGTCACGATGTGGTGGCAACTGTGCAGACAGTACTCAAGGATCCCTCTTGTGTGACCTGTGGCGGTCATGTTTCATCTTCTAAAGTTTGTCCTGCATTCAAATTGTTAAAATAAAACATAAACGGAACATCTCATTTCAAGATCTAAAGAAGATTCGTCTGGATGAAGAACAGTCTGTTCTGTTCTTACTCTGCAGCTGTTTCTCGGCCAAATTTAAAACCTGCTCCACAACGCGTTTCACGGCCTGTTTCATTACTTAGCTGTTGCATGTCAGACAGGTTATACCTGAGGTTATCTCTCTATCTGCTGATTCAACAATTGTTCTAAAAAACCACCATTTCACAAACAACTTCTCAGGACAAATCATCATCTCAGTCAAATCCTAAAACGCAATCCGAAACAAATGTAAAACAAGTCGCAAAAAAACAAACCCGAACCCAGAGCAGATTCATAAAAACATATCAGAGTGGCAGAGCCTTAAAAGGATCAGACAACCAGATCCAATTATTTCACAAGTTGGATCCCTCGAGGATATGGATGTGTCCGACAACAGCCACCAAAGAACACATAGATTTTCGCCCTCTAAGAAAAGCCGGGGTAGATCCCGAATTAAAATTCCGAATGTATTCGTTCAATGGAACTGTAGAGGTCAAACGATTTACAACTTATAATTCAAGATTTCAAACCATCAACATTATGATTGCAAGAAACATACCTAAAATCCACAGATAAATTCAATGTAAGACATTATGATTCCTACCATTGCTCCTCTCCTTCAGGTGAGAAAGCTACTGGAGGATCCTCAATTATTGTGAGTCAGGGCACCATTGGAATGGCATTCTGAACTTCTGGCACTTTATGACCACCTCCCTAATCGTTGCATTATCATGGGAGATTTCAATGGCCATAATCCACTTTGGGGAAGTGATCACACCAATAGAAAAGGAAAGATACTCGAGGATTTCTTCTCAAATAATGATTTATCTATTTTTTTATTATGGCTCTCACACATATCGACATCCTGCAACTTCTTCATACTCTTTTCTGGATTTATCTGTTGTAGAAGCCAATCTGTTTAATGAATGCGAATGGTCATGCCAACTGATGCCTCATAATCACCAAGATGATATATACAAAGGCCAATTTATCTTTGTTTCACACATTATGTACTGCAAGAATAAAGCCCGAGTTATTTCTATGTTACTGATCCTATTCAGTTGATTTTCTGATGAATCACATGTAATTGCTGATGAATGTATCCCAAGGTCCTCTTCCGTTCCACATATTCGTAAAACATGTTTTAACATTGACTGTAAACAAACTAGGAAAAAAGGCAATATTCATTATCTCACACTTAAGAAAAATAAAAGACAGTCATGGCAAAACTATGGTCCTAAAATTAAATCACGAACAACTATTTCCAAGGGTTAAAATCAAAGGAAAGGGGTCCAAATCTGGTGTTCACCATTTTAAGGATGGTGACACTCTTCTAACAGATAAATCCGATATTGCTAATAAATTAGGTGAAACATAAGATACTCATTTCTCATCAACCTATTATGTACCAAAATTAATTTCAGAAATTAAAAGAACAGCAGTTAAAAAGAAAATAAATTTTAATTCCGATAATGGTGAGGATTATAATGAAATCTTTTCTATTCATGGGCTTCATACTGTCCTTGGGCAAGCTCATGATACTGCTTCGGGGCCTGTTTATACTGACACACAACAGAACAGCAACATACAAATAATAATGGTTTATTTATTTTGGGCTGGGGGATTCTGTCTGGGGGATTCCCATTACTTATGTAATACAGCAAACCACTCGACCCCATCCTGAGGGGAAATGCCCTGCAGTGTCAAGCGCTGAGATGACCAGGCCTAGTGGTGAAAATACTAACATTTTGGGGCCATGAATATCCACAACTACCGGCGGATACTCTTGGGGGATTCCCATTACTCATGTAATACAGCAAACCACTCGACCCCATCCTGAGGGGAAATGCCCTGCAGTGTCAAGCGCTGAGATGACCAGGCCTAGTGGTGAAAATACTAACATTTTGGGGCCATGAATATCCGCAACTACCGGCGGATACTCTGGCTGGGGGATTCCCATTACTTATGTAATACAGCAAACCACTCGACCCGATCCTGAGGGGAAACGCCCTGCAGTGTCAAGCGCTGAGATGACCAGGCCTAGTGGTGAAAATACTAACATTTTGGGGCCATGAATATCCGCAACTACCGGCGGATACTCTGGCTGGGGGATTCCCATTACTTATGTAATACAGCAAACCACTCGACCCGATCCTGAGGGGAAACGCCCTGCAGTGTCAAGCGCTGAGATGACCAGGCCTAGTGGTGAAAATACTAACATTTTGGGGCCATGAATATCCGCAACTACCGGCGGATACTCTGCCACAGATTATAGCTGGGAAGGGAAACGCCTTCAACAATAGATTACAATGACATAGCTGCAAAGGGAAACGCCTTCAACAGTGGATTACAGATTACATAGCTGCGAAGGGAAACGCCTTCAACAGTGGATTACAGATGTAGCTGAGAAGGGAAACGCCTTCAACAGTGGAATACAGATTACATAGCTGCGAAGGGAAACGCCTTCAACAGTAGATTACAGATGTAGCTGTGAAGGGAAACGCCTGCCACAGTGGATTACAGATAAGGCTGTGAAGGGAAACCCCTTCAACAGTGGATTACGGATAACATAACTGCGAAGGGAAAACGCCTTCAACGGTGGATTGCAGATAAAGCTGTGAAGGGAAACGCCTTCAACGGTAGATTACAGATAAAGCTGTGAAGGGAAACGCCTGCCACAGTGGATTACAGATAAGGCTGTGAAGGGAAACGCCTTCAAGTGTGGATTACAGATAAAGCTGTGAAGGGAAACGCCTTCAACAGTGGATTAACGATAACATAGCTGCGAAGGGAAACGCCTTCTACAGTGGATTACAGATTATAGCTGTGAAGGGAAACGCCTACAACAGTAGATTACAGATAAAGCTGTGAAGGAAAACGCCTTCAACAGTGGATTAACGATAACATAGCTGCGAAGGGAAACGCCTTCGACAGTGGATTACAGATTATAGCTGTGAAGGGAAACGCCTACAACAGTGGATTAACGATAACATAGCTGCGAAGGGAAACGCCTTCGACAGTGGATTACAGATTATAGCTGTGAAGGGAAACGCCTACAACAGTAGATTACAGATAAAGCTGTGAAGGAAAACGCCTTCAACAGTGGATTAACGATAACATAGCTGCGAAGGGAAACGCCTTCGACAGTGGATTACAGATTATAGCTGTGAAGGAAAACGCCTTCAACAGTGGATTAACGATAACATAGCTGCGAAGGGAAACGCCTTGACAGTGGATTACAGATTATAGCTGTGAAGGGAAACGCCTACAACAGTAGATTACAGATTATAGCTGCAAAGGGAAACGCCTTCAATAGTGGATTACAGATAAAACTGTGGAGGGAAACGCCTCGACAGTAGATTACATATTACAGCTGCGAAGGGAAAATGCATTACATAGTGATTTTGAAAATACATAACTATGGAGGGAAACTCCTTAACAGTGTATTATAGTACCCCCAGCGCAGGGCAAAAGAGGTTAGCATGACAAATATTAAATAATAAGAAGAAGTTACATGGAATGAATGTTAGTGGATATAAGCACATGGACAGAGTATTTAAGTAATTGATGAGATATATTATTAACTCTGATAATATATTAACACAAGAATGGGAATCCCCAGTATAAAGCCTTATACATGCATGTTTATTAGTTGTTATACTAAGTAGACAAGATCTGATTACCACATAACTGGTGCAGCAGGGGATGGAGGTGGGTGTCAACAGAACAATGGCGATTGTGCACGAAAACCACTAAGGAACCTGCGCATCACAATGCGCAGATGAGGTGTGCAGTGCGAGTTACTGCCCTTGCATTCTAAATATAACTACTATAGTCCAATTACGTGACTCTGTAACTGTAAGAAACATGCTTAACAATAAATAAAGACTAGATGCAGTGTATAAAAGACACATGCCATCCTAAGGTACGTACTCATACATGTCATAGCAAATGTTGTGTGTCACCATAAACTCAACTCAAATTCCTGAGTACTAATTTATACTGACACACAACAGAACAGCAACATACAAATAATAATGATTTATTTATTTTGGGCTGGGGGATTCCCATTACTTATGTAATACAGCAAACCACTCGACCCCATCCTGAGGGGAAACGTCCTGCAGTGTCAAGCGCTGAGATGACCAGGCCTAGTGGTGAAAATACTAACATTTTGGGGCCATGAATATCCGCAACTACCGGCGGATACTCTGCCAAATGAACATGAAAGAATTAAGAAATATGCATATGATTAATTTTTAAATGAGAATAAAAAAAAACTAACTACACAGAAGTAAACTGGTCATAGTCGTACAAGGACGTAACAAATGTATGCCCTATAACCAAGGTGGTAACTATCTTCTAACCTGTATCAAGAGAACAAACAACAAACATAAGAATATGTAGTGAACTAACATGTGTATTGAAATCAAGAAATATGCTAAATAATCATGATAATACATTACACTTGAAGAAAAGGTTTACAGATAAATTCTAACATGAATATATACACTGGGCGATGTGGAGAAGGGTATTATAGCCAATGTTAACAAAGATAAGCCATATCTTTTTGAGCACGCCACAAAACATCTTGAGGTGTACGTATATATCTGGTGTAACAAGAAGATGACCACCGACCAAGGACTTGTATGAGGTGATCTGGTACTTTAGCACTGGCTGCTGATGTAGCGGCTCCTATTCGAAAGGAATGACCCTGATAGGCATTGTCATCATAACCACACAGTCTTAATAGTTTCTTAAGTTGCACGATGAAATATGTCCTGAATAATACCTTGCCATCTACCGTAACAAATAAAGGATCCGCTTTATGCACGGCATAGCGATGGCGTTGAACGAGGTAGGCTTGCATACTAGCTACAGGGCATACACAATTGCCCGTGGCTGTATAGGTGATGGTGACTCCTTTCCGGAATGGATCTGTCTTTGACGCTGCCAACAGCAAGGTGAATGAAGCCGAGATCCTGGAGAATTGCACAGCTCTAAGGGTAAGATTGTAAACTGGATTAAGTTGTCAGTGTCACAAACAAATTCTCCGCAACGGAGAAAGCCGAAGAACGCCAGACAACACACTGCTTTCAATAGTCCACAGGTGTAGGGATCAAAAACACCATGATTTAGAGCCATAACCATCTTAGTTAAGATAGAAGTTGTTATTGGCAAGCGGGGTGATGTGGACAGCCCTTGATTTTTTTTAACCCCCTGCACAATAGTTTGCAACCGAATTAAAGAACCGGATGTCCAAGGGTAAGGTAAACCCACTTGTAAATACCTAAACCGAATGCCACACAGGTATGATTTAATGGCAGAATATCGCAGCAACAATCTACGGTAACAGTGTGCCACAAATCTAATGAGAATGTCTTCCGAGATAGGAGGTAAAGTAGTAGTCCACACGAACCCCTGCATAGTCATGAAGGTGAGAAATGCGTTAACTCCTGATTGGTAGACCTGATATGTTCTGGTAGACACAGCTGATGACCACAAAAGCTCGATGTCTGCCTCGATAGTTCCTCCATGGGTTACGGGTACATCATGTCTGTCAGCTGAGGACACGGGGTTGGGTGACACTCTGCATCTGGTGCTAGGTGACGAAATCTGGCTATCTGCAATCGTGAGAGAGCATCACTTATAGCATTATCCACACCAGGAACATGTTTAGCACAAAACACATAATTCCATTGAATAGCATGTAAGGTTAATTGTCTCATAAAACGCATGATAAGAGGGATAGGGGATCTGCCTTTGTTGATGATAGCAACAGTGGCCTGGTTGTCACAGTGGAAACACACACACTTATTAGACCACAAGGGTCCCCATAAATGGGCAGCTGTCACAATGGGAAATAACTCCAAGAGTGCTATTGACAAGTTTTCTCCTGCCAAACTAAACAGTTCTGTGGACCAGGTGGATGAAAACCATCTGCCTTGGAAGAAACCCCCATATCCAAGAGATGCTGCGGCGTCTGTGTACAACTGAAAATCAGGTGAGTTGATAGTGTCTGTAATAAACATGGAGACACCATTCCAATTTTGAAGAAAGTAGCGCCACATTTGGAAATCCAGCAGGCAGTCAGCTGAGAGATGCACACTGTCCCGTAGGTTGGAAACCGAGTGAGCTACCCCTAATAGGTATCCAATAAAACTTCTACCTGGTCTAATGATGCGCATGGCAAAGTTCATGTGTCCCAGAATCACTAAGAGATCCCTCTTAGTCACATGGATTTTCTTGATTATATGGTCGATCAAGGTGACAATTCTCTGCACTTTCTCCGTAGGCAGGCGGGCCTCCATCCGAGAAGAATCCAGGGTGATGCCAAGATATTCTAGGCATTCCGAAGGACCAGCCGTCTAAGCTTTAGATAAGGGAATGTCCAAGTCATGAAACATAGTGAGCATATTGTTCATAATAGTCTGTCCAAGAGAATAGTCTTTGGCGAAACATATGAAGTCATCCAACAGATGAAGAATGAGTGGTATCTGGTAACAGTTTTGGGCTATCCAGCATATGGCTATGGACAACTGATCAAATATTTTTGGACTGGACCTACATCCAAACACTAGTCTAGTGAAGTAATAAAACTGTTGGCGCCATTTAATACCGTGAAGATGCCACAGGTCAGGGTGGATGGATATAAGTTTAAAAGCATCTGTGATGTCAGTTTTACACATAACAGATCCTGGCCCAAGTTCTTTGATGACATTGATGGCATCATCCACTGTCACATTTGACAAGGAATACTTGTCCTTGTCGATCAAGGAATTGAGGCTGGGATTCACACAATCGTCGTGAGGAGCCGACATATCCACAATCAGTCTCTGCTTTCTGGAATACTTTCCTTCGACCAGTCCAATGGGGTTGATGCGGTGAATTGGGAAGGGTGATATATAAAACGGACCAATGAGATAGCCCCTGTCTCGTTCCTGTTGCAGAAGAGTGTCGACAGCTGCCGACTTCTTGCGTCCTCTGGTGGATAACAAATTCTTGCACTCATATGTCCTAGTAGGGGGGTGATCTATGCCTGTAAAATACCCATCTGATATCCCCGAAACCAGTTCTTCCCCGAAACCAGTTCTTGCACGAAATGTTTATCAGGATGTTTTCCCAGTTGTTGCTGTAAAATGTCTACCTTAATTGGAGATATGACTGCATTAAGGGGTAGTCACTTGGAACGTGTTGATTTGTCTGATGTCTTGGAACACTTCTTGATTGCATGATTCTTCTGACATCCAGCACAGACATGAGCAAATCTACAGTTTGGACGTACACACGATTCGTAGTTGAAATTATTGCACACTTCATGAAACACGATTTGACGACCTTGAGCATCTTGGTTTCGAGGTCGGGCTTGGCTACGATTGAACATATGTGGGAGATTCTTATCTCGTCTGTTGGCACTAGCCTGGTGGATGGCTAAAGGGCAGAATTCTGTGGGGTGGGTGATTCCATGACAGTGTTGACACCTATTGTTCTTGTCAGAATTGAAAACTCTTAGGTATAACTCTTGATCCAACTTGCTCCAATCTACTTTGACATTGGACTGCACAAGAGCTGAAGCGGCTTTGGCTGAAAACATCTTATGGTAGGTGTAGAAATCACTTTCGTCACCTTCGTTGCTAAGGCTCAAAATAAGATCAAGATATCTGTCCAATTCTACACTTCTCTGAGGCCATCGGGTCAACATAATTCTCTTGTAGCGATTGAAAGCAGTGATGAAGTGTTTGAGACTGAGGGTTTTCTGTAGTCTGGGATCTCCGGCTGGGTTTAGTCGTAATTCACCATTCCCCAGTTCAATGGTACGAGGGTTAGTGGGTATATCATCTGGAACTAGTAGCAGTGCTAGGTTGACATCTCTACCTTCCACTATGTGCTGACGTAAACTGGCAGACACTGTATCTACACGGGGAAGGGAATAAGGGTCTAAGCCAAAATTACCTGTAACATGATGGGTAGTGCTTGAGGCTGTGTTGTCATAAACAGTATCGAGGGTGAAGGGACGTGAGGTGGAGAAGCCTGGTGGCCCTTGACCCTGTTGAAGTCAGTCATGTAAGGCAGTCTGCAGAGAAAACTGACTGTCTATGATATTTGGAGGCACAGTGAGATTGGCATGGTTATTGGTGGTTGAATTGACCTTCTCTGCTAGTGCAGCCACTGTTGCCACCAGTTGGTTGACTGTCATGGATAAACCTTGAAGGTCAGACACACACTAGTTGGGCCCATTGAGGTCATCTGAGGTAATGGTGGCACTGGAGGAGACAGTCCTACTAGGCAATTGAGTCTTGTGAACCTCAGTGGCATCCGATGATTCAGGCTCTCCTGACTGTCCACGTGCCGACTCTGATGGGCGGTTGCGTAAATACAACGCCAGAAGTTGAGCCTTGGGGAGACTCGGGGGAAGATGTTGAATACCGATGTCCCTGGCAATTCGTGCCCTCAGCTGGGACACATACCAGTTCCTTGGATCTCCGTCGTAAATCCCCGGATTTTCGTGGCGATACCTCGCACGGAAAGTCTCTGCGTCTACAGATTGTGCGCTGTCGATAGATGTTTGCTCGTGGTCAGAAGTAGCAGGGCCGCCATGTTGGATCGCAATGTCGTCCGTAGTGTGCGCCGATGACCTATTTCTGCCTCGATGTCTCTTTGGACGGCGAGTAGCCATGGCGTGACGATCATTCGATGAAAATGATCTTTGACGAGAAAAGATCGTTCCAGCCGACTTACAGCAAACGAAACTGACGTAGTGAGTGTGTCAAGTCGATTAACGTAGCTTACGATGTCAACAGAACAATGGCGATTGTGAACGAAAACCACTAAGGAACCTGTGCATCGCAATGCGCAGATGAGGTGTGCAGTGCGAGTTACTGCCCTTGCATTCTAAATATAACTACTATAGTCCAATAACGTGACTCTGTAACTGTTAGAAACATACTTAACAATAAATAAAGACTAGATGCAGTGTATAAATGACACATGCCATCCTAAGGTACGTACTCATACATGTCATAGCAAATGTTGTGTGTCACCATAAACTTAACTCAAATTCCTGAGTACTAAATAATATTCATTCTTCCATGAATTTCGAAATTACTCGATTCTGATTGGTCAATCAGATGCACGTTCGGTTCCAAATTCAATTTAGTGCGGTTAAATCTACAGGTTACCTTGCTCTGCATTGAAAACAGAGTATGTATATCTCTTAATTATCATATCCTTATACATTTACCTGAATCATGTTTGGAAACAATGTTAAATATCTTCGACAATATTTTGACTTCTGGTAATTTCCCACCATCATGGCGAACTGCTATTGTCGTTTCTATGCCTAAACCTGGTCGAGATCACTCCGATCCTTCTAATTACATACCAATATCCCTTACCAGCTGTGTTTGTTAGACTAATCGGGGGCATGGGTGGCCCAGTCGTCTAAGGCGCCGCGATTTGCAGAGTTGCGTCCCTTGGGCACGCCAGAAACCTATGATTGTGTGTTCGAATCCCGGTTCGCCCCAATTATGTTTCTAGGTTTGTCAGCACCATACCCGTGCTCGTGGGTTTCACCGAAGTGGTAAACGTCTGAGACCTGCATCACTTCGGGCTTTCCTCCCACATTAAGCTGACACGCCGTGATATAACTGGAATACTGTTAAAAGCGGGGTTAAACCCAACTCCCTCACTCACTCACTGTTAGACTAATGCATGTATGGTAAATAATCTTCTAGTTTGGTATTTGGAAACAAAAAGATCTCATTACTAACATGTCAATGTTCAATGTGGTTCCCGGAAAAATCGAAGTATCATCGATTATTTAGTACGTTTAGAATCTTTTATTAAAACTTCTATTATAAATAAACAACATGCTGTATCTATCTTTTCAGATCTCGAAAAGGCATATGCTACAACATGAAAGTACGGCATTTTAAAAGATCTTCGAGATTTGGGTTCAAGGGCTCGTTTGCCCCAATTTATGTGTCAGTTTTTAAAAGGCAGACAATCTCAAGTTCGTATGAGTTCAACCCTGTCTGACCATTTCAATCAGGATCAGGGTGTCCCACAAGGCAGTATCTTGCCTGTCACATTGTTTATTATCAAGATCAAATGTTTATCACAAGGTTTTAAATGATTCAATTGATGGATCACTTTATATGGATGATTTTATTATTTCTTGTCGTGGTAAAACATGCATATTATTAAAGGCAACTGCAATTATTTTTTTAAAATTCATAAATGGTCTCTTGAAAATGGTTTTAAGTTTTCAACAGCCAAGGCCAACTGCATTAAGTTTTGTAGAAAATATAAGCCGCACGAGGACCCCGATTTAGTTTTGGATGGTGCTCATATCGAAGTTGTAAAAGAGGCCAAGTAAGAACAAAGAAGGTATTATTTTTTACCATTACTTGACCTTTATACCGCACATAATATTTTTAAAGACTTAATTCCTGAAGGCGTTAGTCGCCTCTTACGACAAGCATAGTCGCCTTTTACGGCAAGCATGGGTTGCTGAAGACCTATTCTACCCCGGATCTTCACGGGTCGGGGAGGGGATCGGGAAACCCTCCCCAACTGTACGGAACGCTCATCCGCTCTAAACTTGATTACGGCTCCATCATCTATGGTGGAGCTTGTAAAAGCAACTTTAACAAAACTAGATTCAATTTGTAATCAAGGCCTGGGGTTTTGCATTGGAGCCTTTAGAACTTCTCCGATGCATAGTCTGCATATGAACCGTCACTAAAACAACGTCGCATTAAATTATCTTTACAGTACATTTCTAAATTGCATTCTAATAACTCCAATCCAGCATTCGATTGTGTTTTTAAACCTTTCTATAAAGAACTCTACAATAAAAACTCACCTCTTACTCCACCCCTTGGAATAAGAATATAATCTCATATTTCTGCAACTAAAATACAGCTTGAACAAATAGCACCCACCCAACATGTATTTAAACGTAAAGATGGCGCTGATGAATACCTGAGAGTGTTACACGCTGTAGATACACCCTGGGTCCCCTTCGTTCAGAAACCGACCGCTACGACAATCTGCCTGTTGATCAGGACACTGTGGAATAACAGTGTCGTGGAGGACGAAGTGCATGTTTGGATGTGTTGTCCAATTGACCACGTTTTACATTTTTAATTCTTTCCAGTATGCATTTTACCAAATTACATCTTTTCAAAAATAATTATCCACTTTTAGAACAATTACTGTTTAATGTTCAGTAAAAATCTTCAAATCCTTTTTGCCAAAACATTTTTTTAAATTTATTTCACAGCACCATAGACACATGTTATATGTATTCACATATGAACTGCCGAGCAAAAGAAAGTATACACTTGAAAATTGGATTTAACGAAAAACAAATATCACTAGGCTGAAACCAGTCGCCGAAACACGGCAAACCTTTGGTCCAAAAACACAACCTATCAAATACATCGACAAAATGTATTATTTGTTTCATTTTAGCAACCATCAAGCATAGGTGTATACTTTCTTTTACTTGGCAGTTCAGTTGTATTTAGTTTTGCACATAATAGTATCTCGTAATTTCATAAGGAATGGTTTATGTACTACAAAATAATTCCATTTTTGTATATTGTAGACTCAAGTGTGGATATATATAATGTATATCTGTCTACCTGTATCATTCAGTTCAGTTTTGTCGGCATGGATTCGGGATAATTGCTCTCATTGGGAAACAACGAGCATCAGAATAGATACAATTAATTTATCTGAAAGACAAGAAGTCTGACATTCGCAAAGTTTAATGAGTGTTAGGGCAAATTAAACAGGCAGGTAAAGAGGTAGATGGAGGAACATGCTAGTCCATCAATCACCACTATATCTAGGAGTTTTAGTTGGAGCCCTTCCTCTTTGTTTCCAGGACATTAGTGTTACCAGGTAAAACTGGAGTAAACAGAGGAGTCAATTAGTGTTTCAATCAGCAGATCCAAGCTCGTAGGATTGCAGTTGTGCCCAAGTTTAGAACCTCTTCAATGCAGAATTACCTCGATGAATTATACGATTTGTATGTACAAAAGACGCAGGTAGTAATTGCCAGCTGGTGACACGCTACATGTGGCTATGGAATGAGCAATTAACAAAGGCAGTGGGTGCATGTTTGCCTGGATTGATGGGTTGTGTTCACGTAAGTTATGCTTCTCTGGGAAATGGGTGCAACCACTGAACGACACGACCCGCAAGTGACGTCGCAATCTGTTGTCGGAGTCAGGACGTTCTTCCAACTTCTCTACAACAGACAGCCTCCGTGGTCTGGTGGATAGAGCGTCTGCCCGGAGAGCGGAATATCGCTGGTTCGATCCCCTCTCGCGTCATACCCAAAGACGTAAAAGATGGTACTTGTTATTACCCTACCTGGCGCTCGGCTTTACGGGGATAAAACAAGGACTGTTCGACTATGTATACTGTGTCCAAGTGGGGTATGTTAAACTGCGGCATGGTATCTCAGGGGACTAGCATTATAAAACCGGTATTTTAGTCCTCGTCACTTGAAATAACTGACGGCAAAGTGACATTTTACCACTTTAAAAATGAAATTACCAAAATTTAATCACACAAGTTCAAACTAATTCAATTCGTAAAAACACAACGACGCTCTATGCAGAAAGTGATGCACGTCCACGGCACGTTTTTGTGTGTAGAAAATGCTAAAAAGTGAATAACACGTGCCGATTGGGCAGTCGAAACTACACAGGCAAAAATAGTATATAAATGATACCCACAGTAAAAGATAATCCACAGAAATGCCACAACTGACACCCGAACAACGCGAGTGGGCCCTTGGTATGATACCGATGGGAGCCACCCATGCCCACATTGCTAGAACTTTTGGTTCCTCTCCCGTGTTGCTGTAACTAGGGCTTACAGACCTTACAGAGGACAGTTATTGACATCGCAACATCGTCGTCAGATTGAGATGGGCCCGGACCGTACGTCTTTGGCAGCGACGTGACTGGCAGAAGGTCGTCTACACTGATGAAAGCCGGTTCTGTCTGTTCAGAGCTGATGGAAGACAGCATGTTTACCGCCGGATGGGAGACCGTGGGGTCAAACCAACTGCCCGCGAATCCTGGTGAATGTGGGTGAGCACAGAGTGTGTCCGAGATTAGCCTAGTTGCTCTTGAAGATTGGTTGGTTGGCTTGTTGTTTAACGCCGCACTCAGCAATATTCCAGCTATATGGATCGGTCTGTAAATAATCGAGTTTGGAACAGACAATCCATTGATTAATATCATGAGAATCGATCCATGCAAATGGGATCGATGACATACATCAACAAAGTCAGTGAGCCTGACCACCCGATCCCGTCAGTCGCCTCTTACAAGCACAGTCGCCTTTTACGGCAAGTGTGGGTTGCTGAAGACCTATTCTATCCCGGATCTTCACGGATCATCAATAATTAGTGAGGGAATTTGGTTTAACCCACATTAAATAGTATTTCAGTTATATCTGGGCATGTCAGCTTGGTGCATGCGTTTGGCCTAAAACGTTTACCACTTTGGTGAAACCCACGTGCATTACGCATGACAAACCTAGAACATACGCAGGGCGAACACACGATCATATATTTCTGGCATACCTTAGGGACGTAAGCTTATTACAGAAAATACTTGAGAGAAATTGTTATGCCAAAGCTGTCGTTTTCCACCATGCAAAGTCTAGAATGAATTAATTCATATCAAATACAATTTCGGCGCTTTGCAACCTTGAGCAATCAAATTCGAGTATTGCTTGTCAAACGTTCGACTCCGCATCTTTCAAACCAAGGCCTACCCGACAGTCGGTCCAAATTTTATAACCGGGATAAGGCCGCTTCACCATTGGCTTCTTTCCCCACCACGAGTCGGAGCGACTGTAGTGCACGAGTTTCACAAAATTAACGTAGATGAAATGTGACTCGCTGGGCGATGCAGAACAGATAAAAACTCTCGTGTAGTTTCTCCAAAAAGCAATTAGATCACATCTAATACCTTTCCACAGTGTGGTCACAATTTTGATGATGGAGAAGTACTGTAACGAAAACACTTTATACAGACGTAAAGCCCTCGTGCTTCGTACAGTTTCTGTACAATCTGCTTCGAATGTGAAGGGTAGGGTTTGAGCGATATGCTGTGTGTGGTTCGTGGTCAGGCTCGCTGGCGTGGTTGATGCATGTCATCGTATCCCAATTCCGTAGATAGATGTAAACCACTGGGTTGTCTGGTCCAGACTCGACTATTTTCAGCCCGCCATTGCATAGCTGAAATATTGCTGAGTGCGGCGTTTAAAAACGACAAAACAGGCACTCGTCGTCTATCCACAGGAATGTGTTTATGTGTAGTTTAATTAGTTTATGTGTGTCTGTGGTGTGAGGCAGGAGGTCTTGTTGGTGTGTGCCTGTGGTGTGAGGCAGGAGGTCTTGTTGATGTGTGTCTGTGGTGTGAGGCAGGAGGTCATGTTGATGTGTGTCTGTGGTGTGAGGCAGGAGGTCTTGTTGATGTGTGTCTGTGATGTGAGGCAGGAGGTCTTGTTGATGTGTGTCTGTGGTGTGAGGCAGGAGGTCTTGTTGATGTGTGTCTGTGATGTGAGGCAGGAGGTCTTGTTGATGTGTGCCTGTGATGTGAGGCAGGAGGTCATGTTGATGTGTGTCTGTGGTGTGAGGCAGGAGGTCTTGTTGATGTGTGTCTGGTGTGAGGCAGGAGGTCATGTTGATGTGTGTATGTGATGTGAGAAAGGAGGTCATGTTGATGTGTGTCTATGATGTGAGGCAGGAGGTCATGTTGATGTGTGTCTGTGGTGTGAGGCAGGAGGTCTTGTTGATGTGTGTCTGTGATGTGAGGCAGGAGGTCATGTTGATGTGTGTCTGTGGTGTGAGGCAGGAGGTCTTGTTGATATGTGTCTGTGGTGTGAGGCAGGAGGTCTTGTTGATGTGTGTCTATGGTGTGAGGCAGGAGGTCATGTTGATGTGTGTCTGTGGTGTGAGAAAGGAGGTCATGTTGATGTGTGTCTATGATGTGAGGCAGGAGGTCATGTTGATGTGTGTCTGTGGTGTGAGGCAGGAGGTCTTGTTGATGTGTGTCTGTGATGTGAGGCAGGAGGTCATGTTGATGTGTGTCTGTGGTGTGAGGCAGGAGGTCTTGTTGATATGTGTCTGTGGTGTGAGGCAGGAGGTCATGTTGATGTGTGTCTGTGGTGTGAGGCAGGAGGTCTTGTTGATGTGTGTCTATGGTGTGAGGCAGGAGGTCATGTTGATGTGTGTCTGTGGTGTGAGGCAGGAGGTCTTGTTGATGTGTGACTGTGATGTGAGGCAGGAGGTCTTGTTGATGTGTGTCTGTGGTGTGAGGCAGGAGGTCTTGTTGATGTGTGTCTATGGTGTGAGGCAGGAGGTCATGTTGATGTGTGTCTGTGGTGTGAGGCAGGAGGTCATGTTGATGTGTGTGTGTGTGTGTGTGTGTGTGATGTGAGGCAGGAGGTCATGTTGATGTGTGTCTATGGTGTGAGGAAGGAGGTCTTGTTGATGTGTGTCTATGGTGTGAGGCAGGGGGTCATGTTAATGTGTGTCTGTGGTGTGAGGCAGGAGGTCATGTTGATGTGTGTGTGTGTGTGTGTGTGTGTGTGTGGTGTGAGGCAGGAGGTCTTGTTGATGTGTGTGTGTGTCTGTGATGTGAGGCAGGAGGTCATGTTGATGTGTGTCTGTGGTGTGAGGCAGGAGGTCTTGTTGATGTGTGTCTTTGGTGTGAGGCAGGAGGTCATGTTGATGTGTGTCTGTGATGTGAGGCAGGAGGTCTTGTTGATGTGTGTCTATGGTGTGAGGCAGGAGGTCATGTTGGTGTGTTTCTATGGTGTGAGGCAGGAGGTCATGTTGATGTGTGTCTGTGGTGTGAGGCAGGAGGTCTTGTTGATGTGTGTCTATGGTGTGAGGCAGGAGGTCATGTTGATGTGTGTCTATGGTGTGAGGCAGGAGGTCATGTTGATGTGTGTCTGTGGTGTGAGGCAGGAGGTCTTGTTGATGTGTGTGTGTGTGTGTGTGTGTGTGTGTGTGTGTGTGTGTGTGTGTGTGTGTGTGTGTGTGTGTGTGTGTGTGTGATGTGAGGCAGGAGGTCATGTTGATGTGTGTCTGTGCTGTGAGAAAGGAGGTCTTGTTGATGTATGTGTGTGTGTGTGTGTGATGTGAGGCAGGAGGTCATGTTGATGTGTGTCTGTGGTGTGAGGCAGGAGGTCTTGTTGATGTGTGTCTATGGTGTGAGGCAGGAGATCATGTTGATGTGTGTCTGTGGTGTGAGGCAGGAGGTCTTGTTGATGTGTGACTGTGATGTGAGACATTTGTGATGTGTGTATGTGTGGGGCGTGATGTCACGTTGACTCTTCGTGTCATATGTGCGCTGCAGGAGGTCATGCGTGTTCCCCGTGTCGCCTGTTATTGGTTTCATGGAACGTGTTAATGGCCCACACTGCCCTGGGCATCCTTCTAGTACATTATGTACCACGTATGTATTGAACGCATTCACGTGGCATCAATATGGCGACTACCGACATTTAACGATGAAGGGCAGTTACTGCGAACAATACAAGACTAAACTGCGTTGTCGTATTCAGCCCACCAATTAATTGAGAGAATATTGAAAATCCAGATGAATCATAGTCACTTGGATAATCGGACAGTTGTTTCTTTTGTAACTTGGTTATCGTAATGGCCACAGTCAACAATTGCATGGTAGTGTTGATGGGCTGAATCGATATCCGTACATATAATCGACATATAATTAGCCTGCAATTCTAGAAAAACTCTTCTTGCTTAGTTCATTCCAAATAATGTGTCATTGTCATACAGTAATTTAGTGAATAGTAAATATTTCTATTCCTAGTTCGAAATGCATATACATGTATTACGCGCAATCGTGTCAATAACGCCCAGGCCAATATAATAGTTCACTGGCTGATCTGGAGGGGTAGGGGTGCAGAGGGTCGAGACGAGTAAGCCGGGACGAGTTTGAAATGCCGATATTTGACCTAAATGCCAATAAAGATTCGAAATACAGGGCTAATGAAGATTCCTGGTATCCGGATTAAGTCACTGTAACATTCCTTTTGCATCAATCTTCAAAGGAAGATACGGGGGCACGGGTGGTCCAGTCGTCTAAGGCGCCGCAATTCGCTGTGCAGAGTTGCGTCCCTTGGGCACGAAAGAAACCTATGATCGTGGGTTCGAATCCCGGTTCATCCCGAATATATTACTGGGTTTGTCAGTACCATACCCGAACTCGTGAATTCACCGAAGTGCTAACCGTCTGAGACCTATATCACTTCGGACTTTCCTAACACATTAATCTGGAATACTGTTCAGAGCGGCGTTAAACACAACTCCCACGCACCCACTCACTCACTCACTTATATACTGAACAGCATTGAAAACGCACCAGCAATAAATCTTGAAATATTACAAAAACAACTTGAGCAATGACCGATTTTGATTAGAACAGACATAGACGGATTATTAAGAAAGACGACAAAGGAAACAGGAATACCACACAGTAATTACAATTACGTCATCAGTGTAAGGAAGACACATAGGGTTAAAATGAAAAGTCAATATCTGGTATGTCCGCCATTGACAGCAACACAGGCCATGCAACGTCTTCTCATTGATCGAATAAGTCTGCGAATAGTGTTCTGGGGCATTCCACTCTTGACGTAGTGTATCTTCAAGTTCTCTCAGGTTCTGTACTTGCGGACGACGTGAGAGGCGTTGACCTAGGTAATCCCATAGATGTTCAATTGGCGATAGATCGGGTGACAGGGCTGGCCATGGAAGCAGAGGCACATTATTGTTCGCTAGGTACTGTGTTGAAAACACGTGCTGTGTGCGCTCTTGCATTATCTTGCTGGAAGGTGTGCATATCCTGGTGCTGATGAAAGAATGGGATGACGTGATTTGCCAATATGTTATTCCTGTAGTAAAGGGCTTTAACTCTTCCACGACAAACATGGAGCTCTGTTCGATGGATATGACGCCTACCCCCCCCCCCCCCCCCCCCCCCCCCAATCGATCTGTCTGTACAACGCAGTCACTGTGGTAACATTCTCCACGTCGACGCCACTCTCGCAGTCGACCGTCAGCATTCCGTAAATGAAAACGGGACTCGTCAGAGAACAGCACACCATGCCACTGCCGCAATCTCTAATGACGATGCATTTTGGCCCAACGCAGACGTTCATTTCGATGTCGATCAGTGAGTATGGGTCCAACTTATGGACGTCGAGCACGTAGCCCTGCTGAGCGGAGACGTCGACGTACGGTGTCAGCACTGGTCAATTCCGTCGGCCTTGTACGGTTGCTGCAGTCCTGGTAGCCGGAAGTGTACGATCACGAAGATGCCGACGAACAATATGGCGATCCTGACGTGGTGTAGTTACACGACTTTGACCCGGACGTGGTCGATCTCTGGTGGTTTTTGTCTGCTGGTATCTGTCAGTAGCCTGAGGACTGTTGAATGATGGCATTGAAACCGTTGTGCAACGACTCTACTTGACGTACCAACTTGAAGCATGCCCAAGGCACGTTCACGTTCCTCTGCTGTTAATCTTGGCATTTCTTGTGTCAGTACCCTTTACGTCTGCAGCAACAAGTGATGTGGCTTTTAAAAGTCTGTCTTTTATAGCCCTATTCTGCATGCTTCCCGTGAAACAAAACACGTTTTCCATGATGTGCACGCAATGTGTTTTGACGAGCTGTTCTTCTTCATGCTTCGTCCAGAACGTCGTATATTACTCATTCACTTGTATATTTTCATATGACTTAAGCCCGGCTAAAAATACATCCATTTTCATGGTGGTGCGTTTTCAATGCTGTTCAGTATATCATGAGGCAATGGAGCCTCTTTTATCTGATGTAATTATGTGTTTATTTCTAATCTTGGTATCAGGCCTTTTCGTAAATATTCACTAAAAATGTACACTTCTTCATCTTTTAAAATCCGGGTAAGAATTTATCTTTAGCAATCCATGCTTGTCGTAAGGGGTGACTAACGGGATGGTCAGACTCGGTGAGCTGGTTGATTCATGTCATCGTGTCCAAATTGCCAATCACTGGATTGTTTGGTCCAGACTCGATTATTTACAGACCGACGTCTTATAGCTGGAATATTGCAGAGTGTGGTGTTAAACAACAAACAAAAAACAAACAACAGACAACTTATCAGTTATATTTTCAACGGAAGGCACTGTGCTATAATATGTTTTCTCTCGCTCGTCACCCCCCTTTCGAACTGAACATACACAACACATTATGGATGTCCTTCGGTCAATCTTCAGGTGGTAAGACGTCAAGATTTTCTGGAAACCTGTTTTATTTCTAAGCACAGGAAAAGATCGTCAACATGGGCGTTCGCGCCAGCAGTCTGCTCCACCTGTCGACACAACGTCACCTTTGTCTTGTCTGCTGGATACTTCCCGCTTGTGAATTGTAATTACAGTGTGTAATCTGTTAGCTGTCAGCACCAACACAAGATAACAGACTGCAGTGACCTCGAGGTCACTTCCGCTGCGTTACGTTGTTGGATGTTGCTGTGGAGGCTCTGTGTTGTAGAAATGCTTGTCTTCCACAGTATACGATTTGGGAATTTGGAACAGCATAGTGATAGTTCCTGTTCGAAGATGGTCGAGTTCAAATATCGACTTAAATACCACGTTGAAAAGATTTCATGGTAGAATTGGTTGTTCTGTAATAGTATCCGAATATTAATTCTCTGACTTATGTCAGACGCATTACAATTCTTATTTACTGTCTTTGTAAGGCGGAATGACACCATACTTATGTGACATCATGCGTTCTTTCTGTCCCATGATCCGATTGTCTGATACAAAGACAGTACTCTGAGTGAGTGAGTGAGTGAGTGAGTGAGTGAGTGAGCGAGCGAGTGAGAGTATGGTTTTACGCTTTTAGCAATTTTCCGGCAATATCACGGCAGGAGACACCAAAAATGGGCTTCACACATTTTACCAATGTTGGGAATCGAACCCGGGTCTTCGGCGTGACGAGCGACTGCTTTAACCACAAGGCTACCCCACCGTCCCACTTTGAGGGAGACACTACGGTCTGGTACCTGGTACCTGTGGCCAGTCTGGATCTAGACGTTGTAATGTGCATTGTACTGTTGATCAGAACAAATATATAAATTATGAATTACATTGTTTCTGTGCAATTAGAGTGCTAGTTTATTGACATGCATTATTAAATCTGAGGAAGCTTACCGACTTTCTGAGATTGCCAATTTGCCCGAGCCTAGTATCGCTTTATGATGTGAGTGTCGTCACAATGGTTTTGCACATGTTTCTATATAAACAACAGCTGTATACATGTTTTTATATAAACAATAGCTAGAAGTATCACAACGTCATTTCGCCAGGTCAGTGCAGAACTTTCACAGAAGATCGCCAAATGACGTCACGATTCAAACTCTTGGTCTGTGGACAGTAAAATGCAAGCTGGTTTACATTGGTAGATTATGAAGATCTAAATTACAACATTTCACCAAGATCTTGTTTTACTTCAGATTGACACACTACATGAGCAATAACACCCATCGTACATCGGTGATACATGAGCTACTTAACGTAGTCAAACAGTGTGTACTGTTTCATGTAATTGAAGCGTAATGACGGACATTTTCCTACAAAGGCGACACGGAGGAGAACTGTGAACAATACACCAGGAGGCTATAAAGCACGGAAACAGACAGAGAAAATATCAAGACGTCAGGATCTACAACGATTCTGAAAACATCATGAACGACTAGTTCCGCATTAACTAATGAACATATGTGAGATGTACAATGTGTATCATAGACGGATATATGCTATAGTTAAACTGATTCTCACAGCGCGGCGATGTATTCTGTATGAGAAACTGTTTGACCACTTGTCATTAAAACAGTACCTAAAAATAGAAGGCTGTGATGACCATGAAATCCAGATTGTGTCATTGCATGGTGGTATTACACCTCTTGTGGACGGGATGTCGCTTCATACGTGGGCACAATTTATTAACATCGTGGCACAGGAAATCAGTTCATGACAGCTGCAATCTATTCTGTATCTTAAACACATCATCGTGTAAAAAGTGCATGTAAATACTGACGTGCAATTCTTTCCTTGTACTCTCCGAAAATAATGGAGGAAAAAAAGATTATTCACTTATTCATCATAAACAACAGTTGTATGAATGTTTCTATATAAACAACAGCTGTGTACATGTTTCCGTTAAAAAATATTAGCATTAATGCATCGTTTCAAACAATTAGGAAGAGAACCGAGCTTCGAGACAATGACTAATTGAACTGACGCCCATGACGGCTATTATTGCCAGCATGAGTGTACATTACCATCACAACAACACTGACACTTCCGCCCCAGCCTCGTTATGGTATCAGCAACACAGCTGTGCAACATCTACCGCGCTCCTCCCCACAGTCCAGTAACCAGCCCGCAATGTATTAACTCCACACACCGAGCAATCTGACCATTAATGAGCAAGGTTCGATGTCCATGCTATTGTAATCGATGAACACACAGACACACCTGTCCCATTTCTTATGTAAAAGCCTTATGTTTTACCTTGAAATGTACATGTGTCCATTTCGTCATTAGCGACGTTCGAACGGATCTATTTCGAAGCAAAACTAAACGGAATGAAATAAACCACTCACCACGAAAAGGGGACACGAGAGAGTTCGCTTAGTACATAAAGGATACAATAGCAATATAGTTAGCAGTAGGCTCTGGTAATAAACATGCACGTGTTCATTTCAAACTACCTAATGTGCATGTGTATGTATGTAGCTGTGTGTACCAACCAGTGATCACGGCTTGGCAGCCAATTAGCTCCGTCTCTTCCATACATACTGTGGCAAAGGCTATCGATCACCTGTCTCCCATGTGCACAGGTGCGAAGAGGAAGCAAGAGATCGGTTGTTTGTCATAAACTATCTGACAATGTTTAGGATAGTACCGTTCATTGTTCTCTCTGCCGTAAGGTAAGTGTAATCTTGATCAATGTTTCTAACAAAACAACAAATGTTTACATCCTTCGCAAAATGTAAACATAGACCTCAATCACAAAATTTGATCACAACTTGATAAATCTTAATTGCTGTGCGATTATCAATAACTGTTAATAAGCAATGTTTTGTATACAGTTTGAATGTAAAATATCTGAAAGATTCGTGATCACAAACAAAAGCATAAAATCTCAGTGGCACGATCAATGGCAGTCTCAACAAGACGCAGGTGGAGTCATACGTTCCGTATGAATTATATATGATAATATTCCTAGATATGCTATAATAAACGCTTGTAAAATTGGGATATTTCAGTAAGGAAACATGTGCTTGTGCCGCGTATATCTCGATCAGGGTTAACGTGTTTGGGAACACTTAAGCCAACCTTAGGTCTATTCATGCGTGATGTATAAAATACATAATTGGCGCCGGGTCGTCCTCTACTTTTATATAGACCCGCTATGTATGGCGTCTGTCACATTCGGGCGCCGAGTACAGGCATCGTATACAATGAGGGATCATACACGAAACCCATGTAACTATACCCACACTGGCAATAAACTGTAAATAGAAGGGCTTTCTTTCGCTATTCTTAGCTGTATGATCCCCGAGCAGCTCTCCCCCCAGTCCAACACGACCAACCACTGGGCTAATGCTAGCGTTCACTTTGTTTGTGTGTATCGTTTTTCAGCTGTTGCTATTCAATGACCCGGACAAATCAGAACATGTGATCTTCATTTGAAATGTTATTTGTATGTTTTTACAAAACTATGTTTGTTTGGTAATGGAAAATTGTATAGTAAGATTACATGTCTGTACGAGAAGTGTCTTGAACAGCAGCGTAAAAGTGCTAGCGTTGTCGTTGACTGCTTAATATATATTCATGTCTTTCAATTCTTAATATATATGTATGAAAGTGCAAAAAATATAAAAAAACGTTTCATGTTTGGTTATACAGAGGGACAGCATATTTCATTTACTGTGGTTCAAACTTTGTTCCATGTGAACTTGCAAAACATCGAAAAAGACATTTGAAAAGAAAAACAGTAAAACAGTAAAACATTGAAGCAATTGCCAATCAAATAATCCTGGGACTCGACAGATCCGACCGATCTAAGGACCTTCCGAAATAAGATAATATCCGCCGCTTATTCAAGGATTTATTTAAATGTTTGGATGTGACGTTGGGTATATATGATATAGATTCTGTATTCGAGAAAGGGGTTCTTCTGGTATTGTTTCAGTTCAGTTATGAAATTTTGAAATGCACACTCCAGAACACATGTTGACTGAACATATATTCTGTCGTTAGATATTGTAATCCCCAAACCGTTTAGCTTCAGCCGACCCCCGTTATCCACACATTGAAGGGCCAGCTTTCTTTGAACAAATTAATGACTGTAGTTCTTTGTCAAAGTTTCCAGTCATTATTATACTGAACGTCCTAAAAAGTAAGCTCACTGTACATGTGCTGCTTGGAATGGCATCTCGTGTCAGAGGGGAATGAAGATGACCTGTATAATCGGAGCATCTGTAGTTGATGACTCGCGTGGATTTGAAATATCTTTAATATTTATAGTTGGGCAGGCTGTTGTTTATCAATGGTCACAGGCATGCCGATTTGCCCACCAGAACATCTATATGATTATTTATATTTGTAAAGTTGCTACACTACCAGAGTTCTCAATCTCCCTACCCCTTCCCTTCCACGACCTCCCCCCCCCCCCCCCCCCCCCCCCCCACGGACAACACTCCCCACCCACCCCACCCCCCACCCCCCCACCTCCCTGAGAGTAAATTCGCACTGCGGATTAAATCTAAGTCTAATCCTAATAGAGAGGAAGCATTGATTTTATTGAATCCCTTTACCGCATATATACTTTGTGTGTGGTTACACACTGCACATGCCAGTTTCGCCGTGGGTTCATCTTCTCCTTCATCACCACGTAACATCCACACCGTGTACCACATTTCGCTTCACATGCAAGTTATTATCTGAAGCTAGATTTATAATTCATGCAAATGTAACTAACACAAGTAAAACAAGAATCAAACTCAACAGAACAATCCCAATTTGATTTCCCACGATCCTGGGTTATACAATGAAACTCCGATAGTACGGACCGCGTTTATCGGGACACCCTACTTTCCGGACAATTACACATAGGAAGGTTTATATGTATGTATGTATGTATGTGTGTGTGTGTGTGTGTGTGTGTGTGTGTGTGTGTGTGTGTGTGTGTGTGTGTGTGTGTGTGTGTGTGTGTGTGTGTGTGTGTGTGTGTGTGTGTGTGTGTGTGTGTGTGTGTGTGTATGTATGTATGTATGTATGTATTCAAAGAATATGACTCTTTTACAGTGTTTCGTTTATCCGACAGCTCGTTAATCCGTACGATTTCTGTCCGAAAGCCATCTTCCGGAGTAACGAGGTGCTTGTATATACAACGAAAATTAACACAATGTGAAGTCACCCTTTGTTTGACCCCACAGAGATAATCACTTAAATAGCAGTGATAACACATTCCACCACTCTGTGAAGTGGATGCACGTTAACACAAGCAGTATGTCAAGAAGAATGTATCAAAGACTGGTATAGATGGCATACATTTCATCAAGGGAGTGATGGGGACCCTGTTTGCATGTCTAAACAACAGGAAAACAGCTGTTCCAGGGCGGATTCGGATCGTCAAAAATGAACACTGATCGCTATATCTGTATCAACACGCTTAAACCAGTTAGACCCTGAACGTGAAAGCATAACCAATATGTTTACTGCCCTAAAATGTTGTTAAAAAATAACAATTTTTACATTTAATTTACAAAATTACGAATTATTACAAAAGAAATTTTAAAAAACGTTTGTTAGACGACGTTTAGGAGGACAATGGCATATGAAGAGCTTAATGGTGTATGTTTGGTAGTACAACATGTGTGACCCTTAACATAAATATGGTTACTAAACACATTGTTGCCCGGAGCTATAAACACTGCTTTGAAGACTATAAACAAACAAACAACTATACATTCGAAATCCCGTCGCAAAGTTACCGTAACACACCGTTTGACCTGCAGCCGTGATTAGACTGTACAGTGTTAACGTTACGGGTTCAGAGGAATTCATCCTTGAAATCAACATCTCCCACAGGGGTGTTGATTACATAAACCTCCAGCTATGATTAACTGGGTTATGCTTGTAATTGTGCTATTGACAAGTACTGGGACTGAATAGGTGTTGAACATGTGTGTTGATTACAAATTCGATAGCGGGAACAGGTCATTGGTCACATGAATGACAGTTAGTCTGTATGACAAGGGGAAGGGATCACAAAGGGGAGACTCGTGCTGGAACATGTGGAAGGTTGAAATAACATGGTTATCATTTCACAGAATGTTGAAGCATTCATTTTAATCCCTTCTTCAAAGGAAGGCCCATTTGTATTGCTCAAGTGGATAACCCAAGATCCCCATGTCACTTATGCATGGTACATGGTGTGGCTAGCTTGTATGAACAAGGAAACAGCGTGATCACTATCCCCCGCCATGGACACATCAGAATTTTGTTTGTTCAAATGATAGTGAACAATATGGAAGTTAATGTTAACTATAAATATTAAGGGTCCAATAAAGCATTAAGAAGAGATTGGCACAAAGGTCGCTTTATGTGATCCGATTTTTCTTATTAAATGTGAAATTAATACAGGCCCCTTCTCTAGAAACAATAATTAATGGCACCGATTTTCGAACTCGGTCTTGTTAAGTGTCTCTTAGATAAGCATGCAATGTTACGTAAAATAACACGAATGAAGGTCGGTAACTGTGTTTCAAAATATTTTACGACACCAATTTTCGAACCCAGTCTTGCCAACTTTCATTCATGTAACTTCAATAGTTTCTGAGAAAACTTTCCCTTTTTCATGCCGTATGCGCAAAGTTGAAAAGCATTCTGTAAAAACTAAATTTAAGACACCTATTTTCAAACTCATTTAAGATCATTAATGTTAGTGTGTAAAATTCCATTTCTCTATTGTTGAGAAAATCTGTCCAGTGTCAGTTATTACCCGGCAGCATTCCTATGGCTGTTGTATTTTTGTCTCTGTGTAGTTGGGCATACTATGACCTGGAAGATTGATATATTTGAGTCAACAGACAAAGTTGTGTTTGAATTCTTTTATTACTGAGAGAGTCCGAACACCTTTAAACCGACATGTCGTTGCTACAAGCATATCTCGGACAGAAATAAAGGTCAGTCCCGCATTGTCACGAGGCTCCTACCACAGATGAATGGGGAGACAGGAAGATTATCCCAGAAGTTTGCGGTGGGTTCATCTTCTCCTTCATCACCACGTAACATCCACACCGTGTACCACATTTCGCTTCACATGCAAGTTATTATCTGAAGCTAGATTTATAATTCATGCAAATGTAACTAACACAAGTAAAACAAGAATCAAACTCAACAGAACAATCCCAATTTGATTTCCCACGATCCTGGGTTATACAATGAAACTCCGATAGTACGGACCGCGTTTATCGGGACACCCTACTTTCCGGACAATTACACATAGGAAGGTTTATATGTATGTATGTATGTATGTATGTATGTGTGTGTGTGTGTGTGTGTGTGTGTGTGTGTGTGTGTGTGTGTGTGTGTGTGTGTGTGTGTGTGTGTGTGTGTGTGTGTGTGTGTGTGTGTGTGTGTGTGTGTGTGTGTGTGTGTGTGTGTGTGTGTGTGTGTGTGTGTGTGTGTGTGTGTGTATGTATGTATGTATGTATGTATTCAAAGAATATGACTCTTTTACAGTGTTTCGTTTATCCGACAGCTCGTTAATCCGTACGATTTCTGTCCGAAAGCCATCTTCCGGAGTAACGAGGTGCTTGTATATACAACGAAAATTAACACAATGTGAAGTCACCCTTTGTTTGACCCCACAGAGATAATCACTTAAATAGCAGTGATAACACATTCCACCACTCTGTGAAGTGGATGCACGTTAACACAAGCAGTATGTCAAGAAGAATGTATCAAAGACTGGTATAGATGGCATACATTTCATCAAGGGAGTGATGGGGACCCTGTTTGCATGTCTAAACAACAGGAAAACAGCTGTTCCAGGGCGGATTCGGATCGTCAAAAATGAACACTGATCGCTATATCTGTATCAACACGCTTAAACCAGTTAGACCCTGAACGTGAAAGCATAACCAATATGTTTACTGCCCTAAAATGTTGTTAAAAAATAACAATTTTTACATTTAATTTACAAAATTACGAATTATTACAAAAGAAATTTTAAAAAACGTTTGTTAGACGACGTTTAGGAGGACAATGGCATATGAAGAGCTTAATGGTGTATGTTTGGTAGTACAACATGTGTGACCCTTAACATAAATATGGTTACTAAACACATTGTTGCCCGGAGCTATAAACACTGCTTTGAAGACTATAAACAAACAAACAACTATACATTCGAAATCCCGTCGCAAAGTTACCGTAACACACCGTTTGACCTGCAGCCGTGATTAGACTGTACAGTGTTAACGTTACGGGTTCAGAGGAATTCATCCTTGAAATCAACATCTCCCACAGGGGTGTTGATTACATAAACCTCCAGCTATGATTAACTGGGTTATGCTTGTAATTGTGCTATTGACAAGTACTGGGACTGAATAGGTGTTGAACATGTGTGTTGATTACAAATTCGATAGCGGGAACAGGTCATTGGTCACATGAATGACAGTTAGTCTGTATGACAAGGGGAAGGGATCACAAAGGGGAGACTCGTGCTGGAACATGTGGAAGGTTGAAATAACATGGTTATCATTTCACAGAATGTTGAAGCATTCATTTTAATCCCTTCTTCAAAGGAAGGCCCATTTGTATTGCTCAAGTGGATAACCCAAGATCCCCATGTCACTTATGCATGGTACATGGTGTGGCTAGCTTGTATGAACAAGGAAACAGCGTGATCACTATCCCCCGCCATGGACACATCAGAATTTTGTTTGTTCAAATGATAGTGAACAATATGGAAGTTAATGTTAACTATAAATATTAAGGGTCCAATAAAGCATTAAGAAGAGATTGGCACAAAGGTCGCTTTATGTGATCCGATTTTTCTTATTAAATGTGAAATTAATACAGGCCCCTTCTCTAGAAACAATAATTAATGGCACCGATTTTCGAACTCGGTCTTGTTAAGTGTCTCTTAGATAAGCATGCAATGTTACGTAAAATAACACGAATGAAGGTCGGTAACTGTGTTTCAAAATATTTTACGACACCAATTTTCGAACCCAGTCTTGCCAACTTTCATTCATGTAACTTCAATAGTTTCTGAGAAAACTTTCCCTTTTTCATGCCGTATGCGCAAAGTTGAAAAGCATTCTGTAAAAACTAAATTTAAGACACCTATTTTCAAACTCATTTAAGATCATTAATGTTAGTGTGTAAAATTCCATTTCTCTATTGTTGAGAAAATCTGTCCAGTGTCAGTTATTACCCGGCAGCATTCCTATGGCTGTTGTATTTTTGTCTCTGTGTAGTTGGGCATACTATGACCTGGAAGATTGATATATTTGAGTCAACAGACAAAGTTGTGTTTGAATTCTTTTATTACTGAGAGAGTCCGAACACCTTTAAACCGACATGTCGTTGCTACAAGCATATCTCGGACAGAAATAAAGGTCAGTCCCGCATTGTCACGAGGCTCCTACCACAGATGAATGGGGAGACAGGAAGATTATCCCAGAAGTTTGCGGTGGGTTCATCTTCTCCTTCATCACCACGTAACATCCACACCGTGTACCACATTTCGCTTCACATGCAAGTTATTATCTGAAGCTAGATTTATAATTCATGCAAATGTAACTAACACAAGTAAAACAAGAATCAAACTCAACAGAACAATCCCAATTTGATTTCCCACGATCCTGGGTTATACAATGAAACTCCGATAGTACGGACCGCGTTTATCGGGACACCCTACTTTCCGGACAATTACACATAGGAAGGTTTATATGTATGTATGTATGTATGTATGTATGTGTGTGTGTGTGTGTGTGTGTGTGTGTGTGTGTGTGTGTGTGTGTGTGTGTGTGTGTGTGTGTGTGTGTGTGTGTGTGTGTGTGTGTGTGTGTGTGTGTGTGTGTGTATGTATGTATGTATGTATTCAAAGAATATGACTCTTTTACAGTGTTTCGTTTATCCGACAGCTCGTTAATCCGTACGATTTCTGTCCGAAAGCCATCTTCCGGAGTAACGAGGTGCTTGTATATACAACGAAAATTAACACAATGTGAAGTCACCCTTTGTTTGACCCCACAGAGATAATCACTTAAATAGCAGTGATAACACATTCCACCACTCTGTGAAGTGGATGCACGTTAACACAAGCAGTATGTCAAGAAGAATGTATCAAAGACTGGTATAGATGGCATACATTTCATCAAGGGAGTGATGGGGACCCTGTTTGCATGTCTAAACAACAGGAAAACAGCTGTTCCAGGGCGGATTCGGATCGTCAAAAATGAACACTGATCGCTATATCTGTATCAACACGCTTAAACCAGTTAGACCCCGAACGTGAAAGCATAACCAATATGTTTACTGCCCTAAAATGTTGTTAAAAAATAACAATTTTTACATTTAATTTACAAAATTACGAATTATTACAAAAGAAATTTTAAAAAACGTTTGTTAGACGACGTTTAGGAGGACAATGGCATATGAAGAGCTTAATGGTGTATGTTTGGTAGTACAACATGTGTGACCCTTAACATAAATATGGTTACTAAACACATTGTTGCCCGGAGCTATAAACACTGCTTTGAAGACTATAAACAAACAACTATACATTCGAAATCCCGTCGCAAAGTTACCGTAACACACCGTTTGACCTGCAGCCGTGATTAGACTGTACAGTGTTAACGTTACGGGTTCAGAGGAATTCATCCTTGAAATCAACATCTCCCACAGGGGTGTTGATTACATAAACCTCCAGCTATGATTAACTGGGTTATGCTTGTAATTGTGCTATTGACAAGTACTGGGACTGAATAGGTGTTGAACATGTGTGTTGATTACAAATTCGATAGCGGGAACAGGTCATTGGTCACATGAATGACAGTTAGTCTGTATGACAAGGGGAAGGGATCACAAAGGGGAGACTCGTGCTGGAACATGTGGAAGGTTGAAATAACATGGTTATCATTTCACAGAATGTTGAAGCATTCATTTTAATCCCTTCTTCAAAGGAAGGCCCATTTGTATTGCTCAAGTGGATAACCCAAGATCCCCATGTCACTTATGCATGGTACATGGTGTGGCTAGCTTGTATGAACAAGGAAACAGCGTGATCACTATCCCCCGCCATGGACACATCAGAATTTTGTTTGTTCAAATGATAGTGAACAATATGGAAGTTAATGTTAACTATAAATATTAAGGGTCCAATAAAGCATTAAGAAGAGATTGGCACAAAGGTCGCTTTATGTGATCCGATTTTTCTTATTAAATGTGAAATTAATACAGGCCCCTTCTCTAGAAACAATAATTAATGGCACCGATTTTCGAACTCGGTCTTGTTAAGTGTCTCTTAGATAAGCATGCAATGTTACGTAAAATAACACGAATGAAGGTCGGTAACTGTGTTTCAAAATATTTTACGACACCAATTTTCGAACCCAGTCTTGCCAACTTTCATTCATGTAACTTCAATAGTTTCTGAGAAAACTTTCCCTTTTTCATGCCGTATGCGCAAAGTTGAAAAGCATTCTGTAAAAACTAAATTTAAGACACCTATTTTCAAACTCATTTAAGATCATTAATGTTAGTGTGTAAAATTCCATTTCTCTATTGTTGAGAAAATCTGTCCCCATTGAGAAGCGGAGGGGCGGAAAGACGGACGGAAGGACAGACGATTGGTGCAAACTACGGTATATAGCAGATCATAGTGCTAGCCCCGTGCTCATGTGAACATCGTACACAGTCTTACTAAATAATCTTTAACAATTCTTTGATCATACTCAGTCAAAAACGTTTTGTTGACTGACTTCTTTAAACTTATTCGACCCTAAAACCAAGATACAGTAAATACGTTTATAACGAACAGGCTTATAACGATCTGACGGATATAACATACTTATATTTTGGTTTCGGCCATTTGCTGTATATAGGCTTATAACGAACTACGGTTATAACGAAATAAACCTATTCGTGATAACCGTAGTTTACTGTATAGTACACAGAGTTGGTAACAACAAGACTCGAAGTAACCGTTGTCTTATAAACCTGGATTAATCAATACAAAATACTGTTTCGTTCCGTTATCTTTTTGTGATATTTCTTATCAATATTCAACTCACTAAATAATAAAGAAATCCCTACTAAAAGCAGAATCGATCGTACGATTCCGACTATATCATGAGCATGTGTTTATGAGTCACTATCAAACAGGGATTATACGAGGTGTTCACGAAATGGTAAGCGTACCCTTATCCACCTGTGGCACCCGTCACAAACACATGAAAAGGCATTCAACTGTTCACCAGAAAAAACACGGACACCTAAAATACAAGTCAAAATAGCGATTGCATCGGACATCATGTTTGTCACTGATGAGTCAAGTTTGGAAATGTGCAAGCTTTACTGAGGCCTTGAATATTATAACCCTGCTCAAACAAGTCTCACGACGCTCTTTCACAGAAGGAGCGTGCTCGATTGAACCTCAAAATATGATTGTGTCTTATAATAAACATCAAGATAAACAATCGACATACAAAAACAATTTGTTTCCATAGAAACAATTAAATTCTAGTTCAAATATATACCCAAGAGAGCAGTGTCAACGTTAACAAGCGTTTTTTGCAATTACGTGCTAATTTCTACAAACAGGAGACTGGAGGTATGGGTGTATTGTTCGTATACATGAAGCTTATTAGGCACCCTTTGATCGATACGTGTTACAAGGTAGCATTTCGTTCACACATGTTAAAAAAGCATCCACACATATCGAACCAACACGTTTTACCACAAACTGACGTTTCGTTAAATTTGCGAATTATCGATAAACAAATATTTGGAGAATACAAAGAAAAGCCAACCTTCGTGTCTTTTGATATCAAATCTAAACTCAAAATCGATACAAGTTTAGAACTTCGGCCTTGAACTTTTATCAACGAGTGTTGATATATTTGTTATCAGAAGACACACGGGTGAGATTCTTTTTATCAGCCAACATCACTGTTCCCAGTTTTTCAGCTTGTAAACAGTAATAAGTATTTACTGTGGGTAAAAAGTACAGTTATACGGCTTCAGGGGCAGATAGATTGGTGATATCATTTCTTTGTGATCTCACCTCAGCGATAATACACGCGGAAGCCAGTTTATGATGATAAAAAGATTTTAGCATGCACAATTTCTTATCACATCGTATCAATTTCCAGTGATTTTATATAGCAATAATAATTATAGTCGGAACAAGACTTTTTATTAGGGTATTGAAGTCAAATGGAAAATACGAAATGAAAACAAAACTTCTTTGCGCTTAACAAAACACGTCATCAGAGAACAAAAATAATCAGCAACACTATTTAAAAGGTCGGTTTATTACAGTGGGGCGGGTAGTTTTTTTTCGCTTGTTACAGGGCTCAGGTCTATTAAACTAGTTTATCAGTAGAAAGTATTTGAGGTTTCAAACGAAGAACTAAATCGATGTATCATGCTGTCACATTAGTTTATCTGTCGCGCCGCGTAGGTCATCCAGGACAGGAATGGTTCCCAGCTTTTAAAGCGTGGTTTAAGAGTCAACTATAATACGTATTGTGTAATAAGTGAGTAGTGGTTAAACCTGGTGGTTGAAGCGGTTTCGATGCGTGAAGGCCATGTCTTAAGTCCCCCGCCGTGATATTGCTGGTATATCGCTGAACGAGGCGTGACACCCGACCCATTCATTGATGAGTGACCGGAAGTAGATGGATCCCGTTAACGTGGGTAGTCGCTCACAAGTCGCTTGTTTGTCCAGTGTCAGTTATTACCCGGCAGCATTCCTATGGCTGTTGTATTTTTGTCTCTGTGTAGTTGGGCATACTATGACCTGGAAGATTGATATATTTGAGTCAACAGACAAAGTTGTGTTTGAATTCTTTTATTACTGAGAGAGTCCGAACACCTTTAAACCGACATGTCGTTGCTACAAGCATATCTCGGACAGAAATAAAGGTCAGTCCCGCATTGTCACGAGGCTCCTACCACAGATGAATGGGGAGACAGGAAGATTATCCCAGAAGTTTGCGGTGTTTGTTTGTTTGTTTGTTTGTTTGTTTACGACAAGCATATTCGCCTTTTAAGGTAAGCATGGGTTGATGAAGACCTGTTCTAACCCGGATGTTACGGGTACGATGTAGTAGTGAGTGGCCAATTTGGCATATCGCCGCTTTGAACAGTATTTTACTGAACTTTGTATACGAAGTTTACAACTTTGGTGAAACCAACGAACACGGGTTGCTTATGGTTAATCTTCAAATAAAACCAGCGCGACCGGAAATTCGTACCCACGATCATGGGTTTCTGGCACAACTAAGAGGGACGCGTTTCTGCAGCAAGGTATCGCTACCCTTGCGATGTCGTACTGTCTACGGCAGTGACAAATAGTCCGTCCGACGGCAGCTGGGTAACCGGCGTCCAGATGGATGCCTAAACCTCGAACTCCGACCCACGTCTCCCGTACCGATACTACTGGCATCAGCGATACATCATACCATTTGACCTTTTGATGATCTGGCAGCTAGTTGCCATGGTAACTTGTCTCTTTCATCATACATCGGTTACGTTTTATGGCAGTACGCATCCGACACTGGGTAATTAAACGTGTTTTGACATTACTTGTGCTGATCAACAGACGTAAGTTCACATGATAACCTATTGATTCTCTGTAACTTCAAAAGCGGCCATTTGCTAGACATCTTCCCAGAAGATATGTCATTACACAGAATACAGTTGTCAGCGCAGTCTACATCTACCTCACTTAAGGGAGGCATTTAGTGGATGTCAAACGCTATGCATGTCCAAACAGTACCCAACAAGCTTAGGTATTACCAATAGACCAATATATACATGGTCTGTGTCATACAGACCCTGAAACAAATATATCCAAAACAGCCCATGCAAGTCTATAACATTTGGCTCGTCTAGATTACTGCAGTTTCATGTCTCTGGGCTCTATGTTATTATATTTTATTAAATTTATAACTGTTTGTTTCTGTAAAAATGGTTCATTTTTATCAGTATTCCAGTTATATCACGGCGTGACAGCTTAATGTGGGATGAAAGCCCGAAGTAATGCCGGTCCCGGGCGTTTACCACTTCGGTGAAATCCACGAGCACGGGCATGGTGCTGAGAAACCCAGAAATATAATCGGGGTGAACCGGGATTCGAACCCACAATCATAGGATTCTGGCGTGTCCAAGGGACGCAACTCTGCACAGCGAATCGCGGCACTTTAAACGACTGGGCAACCCGTGCTCCCCGGTTCATTAAAGAGACTAGATGTTAGTGTAATATATACCCAACACGCCAGAGTAAACATTGGCGCAACTGTAGGAGGTGAGGTGAGGTGAAATGGCGTTTAACGTCGCGACCAAGATTATTGAACCCATATAGCATGCACTTGTGTGAATGTGGCTGTTTGTACTAGTCCGGACTAATACCGATTTAATCATGCTAGTCCACTGAGATACCATGCCGCAGTTTAACATGAATACCCAACTCGGACACAGTATACTGATTCCGAGACGACCAGTCCTCATTTTAGTCCCTTAATGCCGAGCGCCAGGCAGGGTGACTGTAGTGATGGAGCAGGCAGATGTTGCCACAATACTGCCAGCTTGTATTTGTTGCATCAGCAATCATCGCCTACGTTAATGGCACTACATGAAACGCAAATGTTTTGACACCAATGCTTGTTAGTACAATCTTGCAATAGGGATAAAAAAAAACCGTGAGGGTCTTCCTGTACAATCTTGGAATATTCTCACAGTCCATGATTGTACAAACAATCTTAAGATGTTAACGTCACTATATATGCCTTTGTAGCTGACGGTTCACGGCCTTGTTTGCTGCATTTCGTAGCGAGGCTACTGCTGTTTGACGGTGGGTGTGATTCCCCTCTACCGCTGGTGTTGGCAGTGTTTCAGCTCCTTGTCTACCGGGTATCAGCGGGTGTAGGGTGTGGTGGTGGCAGGTGACCCAGTCTACAAGGGTTGCAGGGTTGCCTCCCTTGGGAGTGCCAGAAACCTGTGATCGTGGGCTGGAATCCCTGATAGTTCCTGGTTATATTTCAAGTTTTGTCTGTACCAGACATCGTGGGTTCCAACAGAGGTAAACGCCCAAGACCTGCATTATTTTGGACTTTCCTCACAAACCTATCTGACAGTCAATGATATGACTGAAATGCTGTTCATAGTGGAGTTAAAACACTCTCTCACCGAGGGACTCGTGAAGATCCGGGTTAGAAGGGGTCTTCAGCAACCTGTACTTGCCGTAAGAGGCGACTAACAAAATCGGGTCAGGCTCGCTGATTTGGTTGATGCATGTCACAGTATCCCAATTGCGTAGATCGTTGCTCATGATATCAATCACTTTTTTCTGGTCGAGACTGGATTATAGTCAGACCGCCGTCATATAGCTGGAATATTGCTGAGTGCGAGCTTAAACAAACAAACAAATAAACACTCACTGAAGAAAAGAACGCAAACACTTTGGATCAGATACAGATTAAACGTTTTGCCCGAATAATTGCACATGACAAAGACTTTGGGAAGCAAACACTCCCTAAACAATGGCAGTAAAGTGTTGTATTTGAAACACCATCTATAATTCACAACACGTATGCGCTTTGAGTTACCCCATTAACAGACATTAAATTTGGATGTGATTTCTGTCACAAACCAATACGACCATGTTTCTCCTTGGAGTTCTAGGCTAGTTTCTTGAAGCATGTGCGTTCATCTTACATAAGTTATGCATGAAACGGTTGATTGAAGGATAACAAGTCATAAAGTCAGGGTTTGTTCCTGGCATTGTGATATTCCAGTCAAAACAGTTCGGTGGAACTTCTTGAATTCGTCTTTGACTGGTTTAAGAATTTGTCGGGTGAAAAAGGGGTCATTACTATGTTGACATTTGGATGTGTTGGTATGGCATTTACTGGAAATATTAATCAATGTTTCAAAATCATTTTCACACATTTCTGTAACATTATTATCTTTCAAAACGGAATGTTCTCCACAAGAGTTGGAACTTCACGAATTCAAACCGTCTGACTCATAAATCTAACATTAATCTTACTTGAAAAAATAACACTTTAGATACAAGAGTGAGTGAGTAAGTTTGGTTTTGCGCCGCTTTTAGCAATATCACTGCGGGGGACCCCAGAAATTGGCTTCACACATTGTACCCATGTCGGTAATCGAACCAGGGTCTTCGGCGTGACGGGCGAACGCTTTAACCACTAGGCTACATGACCGCCCCTATGGATGCAAGAATACTGGTGAATATTATATTGAAGGATCGAATGACTCAACATAAACAGAAATGCTATATGCTTGGTATTGTTATATGTTGGTAAACCTCTTTGTATTGAGACGAAAAACGAGTGCAGTTGAAAATGGAATGAGTATAATAATCGTCTAAAATTGATGCAGATCTTATTTCTTCATCATTGCTCTATTTCTCCGTGGAAAATAAGTTTAAATATATAAATGAATGATTCTGATTTAAGTTCCGATACAAACTTCTAGACTGTGAGCATCTGTCAAGTTTAATTAATCAAATAAGTATGTTATGAAAGCTATTGTTTTTTTGCAAAGTGTGTTACATGAATACATTATGTACACAATATGTGTGAGTCTGAAACATGAATGCATTATGTACACAACATGTGTGAGTCTGAGACATGAATGCATTATGTACACTATGTGTGTGTGTTACATGAATACATGATGTCCACAATATGTGTGTGTGCCAGATGAATACATTATATACACAAAATGTGTGTTACATGAATACATTATATACACAAAGTGTGTGTTACATGAATACATTATATACACAAAGTGTGTCTTACATGATTGCATTATGTACACAATGTGTGTGTGTGTAACATGAATGCATTATATACACAATATGTGTGTGTAACACGAATGCATTATGTACACAATGTGTGTGTGTGTGTAACATGAATGCATTATGTACACAATATGTGTGTGTAACATGAATGCATTATGTACACATTGCATTATGTACACAGTGTGTGTAACATGAATGCATTATGTACACAGTGTGTGTGTGTAACATGAATGCATTATGTACACAATATGTGTGTGTGTAACATGAATGAATTATGTGAGTGAGTGAGTGAGTGAGTGGGTTTTACGCCGCTTTTAACAGTATTCCAGTTGCGGCGTGTCAGCTTAATGTGGATGGAAAGCCCGAAGTGATGCAGGTCTTAGACGTTTACCATTTAGGTGAAACCCACGAGCAAGGGTATGGTGCTGACAAACCTAGAAACATAATCGGGGCGAACCGGGATTCGAACCCACAATCATAGGTTTCTGGCGTGCCAAAGGGACGCAACTCTGCACAGCGAATTGCGGCGCCCTAGACGACTGGGCCACCCGTGCCCCCGAATGCATTATGTACTCAATGTGTGTGTAACATGAATGCATTATGTACTCAATATGTGTGTGTGTGTCTTACATGATTGCATTATGTACACAATGTGTGTGTGTGTAACATGAATGCATTATGTACACAATGTATGTGAGTCTCAGACATAAATACATTATGTACACAATGTGTGTGAGTCTCAGACATAAATACATTATGTACACAATGTGTGTGTGTGTTACATGATTGCATTATATACACAATGTGTGTGTGTAACATGAATGCATTATGCACACAATGTGTGTGAGTCTCAGACGTGAATGCATTATGCACACAATGTGTGTGAGTCTCAGACATGAATGCATTATGTACACAATGTGTGTGAGTCTCAGACATGAATACATTATGCACAAATTGTGTGTGAGTCTCAGACATGAATGCATTATGCACACATTGTGAGTGAGTCTCAGACATGTATGCATCATGTACACAATGTGTGTGAGTCTCAGACGTGAATACATTATGCACACATTGTGTGTGAGTCTCAGACATGAATGCATTATGTACACGATGTGTGTGAGTCTCAGACATGAATGCATTATGTACACAATGTGTGTGATTCTCAGACATAAATGCATTATGTACACAATGTGTGTGATTCTCAGACATGAATGCATTATGTACACAATGTGTGTGAGTCTCAGACATGAATGCATTATGTACACAATGTGTGTGAGTCTCAGCCGTTGGAGTTTATCCTCCAATGCGTTCTCGGCATATGTTATTTCATAAGCCATTCGTGACAATGATTGAGTTGGGACAAGGAGTTCAGTTATTTCACGTCGTGTCAGTTTCACAAGGAAAGAAAAGCCCAAAGTGATGCAAGTCTTAGACATTTACCACTTTGGTGGAATCCCGCGAACTCGGTCTAGAGTGACCGATACAAATGATAAAGCGCTGTGAATATATCTTGGACATGTCGGTCTCATGATTGTGTGTCTGAATGGTGTCAATACAACGTCGTTGGCAGATGTTAGGGTGCCATCACATATGCTACGAGGCTTCTATATGTCCTATGCATAATGGAAAACCTAATGTTTATATTTTTTCTTTAAAAATCCGTCTAATGGATAGGTGAGATTGAATGGGATTGCGTGTGGATGTGGCTGCTTTAACATACCCGACTATGACACAATACACGATCTCCGAGCTGACCTGGCCTTGGTTTATCTCTTATACATACTGAGGTTGGGACGTCCTCGGATCTTTGTTTAGCGATAGCGAAACCAAGGATCTGATTTTAATGAGATTGAATTAATCATGCTTTTACAGAAAGACCATGAGCCCATAGTATTCCATTTCAATTGCGGTGGTTGATGAGTTCGAATTCCAAACATTTCAGGGCTCACAAAGAAGTATTGATCGATATATGAACGACAGGTGCGTATGTGATACGTTCATTTCCTATGTTTCAGAGTAAGCTATGCAGGCAACGACACCTCCGTTCGGTATCTGCTGACTCGCCTGCTAGATGAATCTGTGTATGATCCAACCATCAGACCACAAGTGACCCCTGGTCAGTTGCAAGGCCAGTCATGCCCTTAATCGACTCTGTTTTTGTTTAACTTACTACATTATTATTATTATTATTATTATTATTATTATTATTATTATTATTATTATTATACGCTTGTGAGAAATTGTACTGACTTGAGCCACTCACACGGGATTCTTGGAAATATTATATTAACAGTAAACCAGACAAGATTACTTCTCTCAGTACGTATACCATATGTTATACATGTCCTTAAGGCCTGGACAAAAACAAAATATATTGTCGGTTTGGTGATCTTTAAGATGCAGTGATTGGGGCGTGAACTCTTTAGTTATGATAACCGTTAATCACAGATAATGAAAGCTGCTGAGTGCATTCTGTCTACGTTCCGATAAGGTCAGATCTAAATAAATAATGTACAGGACAATCGTAATGGTCTGTCTCTTCTTGACAATATTTGTATCGATTGCTGTGGTGTCCATTTCTGACACTGTGCTTTGTTCTTCCTGCTATGTCAAATGCCAATCTACAGTAACTTACAAACACGGATATCTTCACTGTCATGTTGGTGCACGTGCATCAGACCTGGACCTTCAAACAATGGTAGTTTATTTATAGATAACGGTTCGGAAATGGTTAAGAAATCATGTTAATGACATCTGCAAATATGCATACCATCAGATGACATATATAAGACAAATCAGTAGGTAGGTGGACAAAGACTGGCCAATGCTTTGTCCTTGCATTTGTCAAATCAAGATTCAACTATTACATGGCATTCAGCACATTCATCTGGGCATATGCGTGTACAGAATACAGCTGCCAGGCTCATCACATGGTGTCGAATGCGCGATCACATAACACCGGTCCTCAAAGAACTGCATTGGCGACCAGTGAGACAGAGAATCGCGTTCAAGAAACTGGTAAAATGTCTACAAATCATTCCATCGTCTGGCTCCATTGTACCTACAAGAACGTTTACCAACCTGAACGGACATTGCGATCTGCAGGCCAACAACAGATGGTGGAGCCATCAGCTCAGACAGAACACATTTTTATATTATCATTATTATTATTAATTACAGATAAAACTAAATACCACAAAGAGGGTTCGCGTGATTCTGCTGTTTAGGCTCAACATCTACCCATGTCCATTGTACCCTCTACAGCGCAGACAGCGAATGGGGCTTCTCCCAGGAAGCTCTGCCAGGATACCATTCCTTAGTTTAACATGGATACCTCAATAATAACATTTCGGAGAACGTGAACATTTTCCAAATCGTTAGCCTTCTGCATAACCGAGAGCGTGAGTCGGGCAGCAAACCCAAATACTCTCCCAATGTCAGTCAACAGATTGGGAGGTACCAAACCTGAGGCACCGAGAACTACGGGGAGTCGGACAACGTGATACTTGGGATGCAAACGTGACATTTCGTAAGCGAAGTCCACATATTTGCCATGTTTTTCCTGAATGTTTGAATCATGTCAGTCACATCATGTCAAAAGGGACAGAGAATTTGATGATATAAATGATTTCCTTGGATTTATAAAAAAAACAAGGTCAGGTAGTAGTAGTATTAAATAATAGAAGGGTTTTTTAACATGCTCCAAGGAGAGGTTCAACTAGTGATCTATAATGAAAGTACGGACCAAATTGTGTACAAACCTTGTGTAAAATGGTTTCTCTTTAACTTGTTTTAATCTTCCAGATCCAGACCACGATTAATTAAAATTTTATATATTCTGGTGAGTTAACTCGATATGAACTCGCTGCAAATTACACATTGATAGACAGTTATGCATCACAATTTCAAAGTGGTAAAACACTCAAGTCTCACTTTATCCCTTTGGGTATTTCAATGTCGAGTTAACGAACATCTAGCTTAATTCTGTGACAGTCAAACGACTGATATTTTCACTTAAGCAATTTAAAAAAACGCCAAAACATTTCAGTCATTGTACAATTATGCTCCCGTCAGAATGACTAAAACTTATTAAGAAGTTGAAAAGCATGCTAGGATTAGAAGACCGAAAATGAAAAAAATATTATACATTGACTTTCGTTTTCTTTCTATCCTATCATTTTCAGTCACTGGGTGATCAAATAATATACTAAATGGGAAAAATTAATGTAAAATGACGTTGGCGTTTTGTAAATTGCCCAAGTGACAGTTTCGGTCATTTTACACATTGGTTGTAACAATGTAACATCCCAACAACAGTGTGCCCCCATATGTCTCTGTGTTGTGACTGATATGTCAACCTGTCCCTTCATGGTGTTGTATTCTACTACTGTTCATATGTTTACAGGGTCACCGACAAAGGTGAACGTCGACGTGTTGATGACGTCCCTAGGCCCGCTGAATGACTCCGACATGGTAGGCATAGGGACTACTGCTTTGGGCAAAAAGGGGTAGGAGTCAAATAAATCAGCTTGGTCGCACAGCTGTTTAATGCTGACAGGCTATTACTGAAGATTCATATCAGGTTTTGTGTGCAGTGCTAGAACATATAATTAACACACTCAGCAGGTAGTAGATATAAAAATGTATTTGTTATATTCAATGAATTCAAAGGCTGTATTTGTCGTAGTGGGTCCTAAATTACCTTTAAATTTCATGAAGCATTTTGCTTGTATTTTCTCAACGCCATTCTTATAAATCTGAACAATAGAGACTCGAGAGCTATTTGAGCTTATTCAAATGGAACCGTTCTGTGTGGTTGTCTTTCTTATTGATTCCTTTTCTATCGAAATCAGATTGAAAACATAACAGACATGCGTTCTTGACAGAACACGCCGAGGCTGTTTAAAGCCTCTTCAGGGAAAGGATAGGTCCCAAGTACCCCTTGCTAAGAGAAGTATTTCTAGATTCTTTAAAAAGTGTACTTGTATTTGAACATGGTTTTGTCATCAGGAAGCCTTTTTAGCAATATATGATGACTGTTTATCGCAAAAGGTGAGGTGAAATTGGGTTTAACGTCGCGTCCAAGATTATTGCACTTATGTGTGTGTGTCGCTGCTTGTACTGGTCCGGACTGATGCCGATTTATAGTGCTAGCTTACTGAGATACCATGTCGCAGTTTAACATGAATACCCCACTCAGACACAGTATACTGACTCCGAGCCGACCAGTCATTGTTTTAGCCCCTTAATGCTGAGCGCATTACCAGCGCAAGTACCATCTTTTAACGTCTTTTGGTATGGCGCGGCCGGGGATCGAACCCCGGACCTTCCGCTCCCCGGGCGGACCCTCTACCGCAAGATCACGGAGGCGGTCGCCTTGAAACAGATTCCAAAAGGGGCGTGATGTTGATAATGCAGACTTTCCTGGTTTGTTCCAGGATTTCTACACCACGTTATTCCTGCGCCAAGAGTGGAGGGACCCGCGTCTTTCCTTTGACAGTTTCAACACCAGCATCGTTGTCAGCCACAAACGTCTGTCTCAGTTGTGGGTGCCAGATCTGTTCTTCCCACAAACCAAGGAGGAACGCAGTCACGATCTGACGACACCCAATGTCCTCATACGCCTGTCTCCTGACGGCAGTTTACTGTACAGCCTTAGGTACTGTCACACCAAGTAGCTTACAAGCACGCAGTTAGGCTTATACATGTAATATATGTGTGTGGAGTTATCTGCATTTCGAGACAATCGGAATGCCTACATCAGACTATTGACCCGATATGGATTACACAACAACAATTAAACATAGCCATCGAGTCACACTCAAAGGCTGGAAGACCTAAACGTAGCACGTGGCCTAAATACGTCACGGTAATTTCGCTTTCTGCAAACGTCAGTAGTACACATATTTTGAGTAAACGTATCTCGCAAAACAAACTATTACTCGAGTTCACGTTGTATAGACGTAAGTGTGTTTGTTGCACAAAGCTTGCACCGCTGCTGTTTATGAAGTGGTCGCTTTCTTGCTACCTTTAAGTTATGTGTTCTTTATTCAGGTAACTGAGTTCGAATTACAAATAGAGATTTGAAAGGAACATAGCATGAATAAGATATATACCGCTTTACGCAGTGACAATCACTGTATTTCTACCCCTGGGAATTTCGAGTACGTCCTCATGGCAGTAACAGCCGACTGGAATGTAGACTGGGTGATGACCCTCTGATGCTTGGCTGATTAGGTGTCACTGTTTTGTGTGTATGTTGTTTAACGCCGCACCCAGCAATATTCAAGCTATATGGCGGCTGGGTGTAAATAATCGAGGATGGACCAGACAATCCTGTGATCGATATAATGAGCAACGTACCACGTCGCTTGGGTACGATGGCACGCAATCACGCAAATCAGCGAGCCCGACCACCCAATTCATTATATATGTCGCCTCTCGCGACCAACATAGGTTACTAACCCGGCGTCGTGATGCATGTGCGTCATTGTATCCCGACGGTGTTGAGTAGTACTCATGCTATCAATCAGTGGTTTGCATTGTTCAAAGTTGATTTTTATAGGCCGCGGTCATAGTATTACCGTATGCAACGGAAAACAAATACCAACCAGTATATTTCTCACTGGTATTCTCAAACTTATTTTCCATGATGTCTTCAGCAAACACTTAGGCACGCGGTGCGCGATCCCATGGGATTGTTACGTTAAGTAGGAATAAATATAAATTATTACCATGACAACGTTCCGTTTACTGTGCATCGATAAGAGTTTTTAATGTTTTGTGGGGCTTAACGCTCTTCCATGTGATGGAGCAAAGATAGAGGTAAACTACATGTGTGTTGCACTGAACAATGTTTCAAGTTAATATTGCCTAAGGATGTTATAATACTTCACATAAACGTTATTCGGTAACAAAAGCGCACCAAGTGTGTTGCAACCCTTCTCCGACACCAACCGATGTTGAATTATAATCGATGTGCTAAATAGAAGAGAATACCTGTTAGTGGCATACATGTCGCAGTAAGTAGGACGCTGTTGTTACAAGTGCGAGGTCTTTAACGTGATGCTACTGCTGTAAGGCTGTTCACGCCCTGTCCCCAGACATTACAGGGTGTGGTGTATAGGGCATGCTTCATGGTCATGTTCGATATGGATGTAATTGCAGGCTCACCCTTCGACTTCGATGTTTAATGGCTCTGGAGAACTTCCCCCTCGACGTCCAGACGTGCAAGATACAGATCGAGAGTTGTGAGTTGTCCTACTGTCAGAATACAGTATCTGAGGTTACAAGGTCGTAATGACGGGGCTCTGTGGAGAGTTGCACCCCTTTGTAGTGCAAGGATTCCCTGATCGTAGGTTCTCCAAGTATGTAATGGGCCTTGGTATGTGATCGCCAGGCCCTTGCTCGTGGGTTTCACCAATTCGTGACGAGTGTCTCTGACCTGTCGCACTTCGGACTTTCTACCCTCATGAATACGCCGTTATATAACTGATATATGTTTAAAGCGACGAAAGACCAAACTTACGCACTCACTATAATTGGAGCTAGTCCGCATTCTTTAGGTGAAAGGTGGTGTCATATTTAACGTTTGGACGAAGAAGCAACAGGTGGGTGGGTCGAGTTTCACCCCGTTACTGGACAGTATTTCACCCAAATGAGAGTATGAACAAGAGATTTTAGCCCGACTTAAAATAGGTCGCAGACGTTTACCACGTTTGTTGAACGGAGTGCGGAAGGTTGGTGGTTGGATTCCCGGCCGCGTCATCCCAACAGACGTTGAAAGATGGTACTTGTTGTTACCCTGTCTGGCGCTCGGCATTAAGGGGCTAAATCAAGGACTGGTCAGAGTGGGGTATTCATGTTAAACTACGGCATGGTGTCTGAGTGGGCTGGCATTATAAAGCACGCACGCACACACAGACAGACACGCGCACACACACGTACATGCACGTCCCTATATAAGTAAATAATCTTGAACTCGATATTAAACCCCATTTAACCCCACCTCCATGTTTAGGCAGTGATTCTCATTGATGTATGTCTGAGATTCCAACCTCCAATCAGCGGATCCAGTCAGGAGACAAAGACAAGAGTCAAGGGAAATAGCGGCGCCTTGGTATGCTGGGCTGTCGTGGACCCATGAAATACGAATTTATTTTAATTGTTGAATGACAGTTACAATTCTGTCAAAATGTCTCGTACATTGTGGCGTATAGTGACGTATCGAGTTCCCATCTCAATAATTCAAGTTAGTAATTAATATTTATAGTTATAGTAATGTTTGTTAATTGTTTAATTTTCGCCACAACCAGCAATATTCCAGGTATATGGCGGCCTATAAATGAACAGGTAACCATATGCTACGATGAACCGAGCTGTTCAGAGTTTCGTCCCTTGGTCACACCAGAAACCTATGCTCGTGAGTTCGAATCCCGGTTTGCCAAAATTATGTTCCAAGGTTTTTCAGCAACATACCCGTGCTTGTGGGTTTCACTAAGTGGTAAACATCTGAGACCTGCATCACTTCGGGCTTTCCTCTCACATTAATTTGGTCTGCGTGATATAACTGGTGCACTGTTCAAAACGACGTGAAACCAAGTCACTCACTCACTCACGCACGCGGGGTCGAGTACGATGAGGAATGAGGAGCATTCAGCCATGTCACCGACCTACAGCTGTCCACCCAATCCACGAAGTCGCCAGGTTACATTTAGGGTGCTGGGAACGTATTCTAACCCTGAAACCCAACGAGGTTAAAGTACTAATGCAATTTGTACGATACCAAATCCATTTATTAGAAGCAAAAATTGAAAAACAACACGAGGGGAGTGTCATCGGGTTCTTGTTGTTTTCATAGTTGTAGCAAGTTATAATGCAAAGAAATGACAATCCGCCATCAGATTTCAACAAACTGACAAGGCAGAATTGATCCCCGCCTTATGCATTAATCGGAAGAGTTGAGACAACATTTGATGAAGTCATGATCAGTGCTTCAAGAGCATATCCATAAGTCGATATTCAAGTAATGGCTTCCTGTCTGTTAGATACGTTGACATGTATATTTCGTGATCGTATTATATCCACGTGGCTGTTGGTTGTATGTTCACTAGACGCGCGAAAACAGGGCATCAACAGCTGGGCACGACAAAGGTGCGCCTATTGAAGACAAATGACATCAATGTTAAATAATAAGAGCTCCTCGTATAATCATTTCCAGCATAAACGTCTTAGTCTATAATGGTTGTTGTACAACAATACCTTAAGCCAAGCGGGTACACATGTTGGAACGTGTATGTTGTGTTTCCATTGTCTCAGACGGACACACGCTGGAGGATTTACAGCTCGAGTGGTCCACGTCACGTCAGACGGTTGATGTACTTCCGGAAGCGTATCTCCCAGACTTCCAAGTTGTAGGGGTGAACACCACTTCCTGCAGCACGGGATACGCCACAGGTATTGTGACCATGCTTTAGTTGTTTGATCTGAGTTACACCATGAAAGGCCCCAGTAAAACTTTCCAAAGGTTTTATGGGAGATCTTGGCATGTGTAGGATTCCAAATTTGAAGAATCAGTGACATAATGGCCGATGCTATTCCCTTTTTTGACACATATAATATATTCCCGTGATTGTTCAGGTGAACAGGACTTGCCCTTGTATGTGTTTGTGACGGGTCCAAGCGGTGGGGAAGAACGCTTTCACCTTTTTGCCTGTAGTGGTGGTGGTGCTAGTAGTTCTAGATGTGGTGGTAGTAGTGGGGAAAGTCGTTTGTTTGTTTCTTTCTTTCTTTTCCTCAGTGAGTGTTTGTTTGTTTGTTGTTGTTTAACGCTACACTCAGCAATATTCCAGCTATAAGACGGCGGTCTGTGTAAATGATCGAGTCTCGACCAGACAATCCAGTGATTGATATCATGAGCATCGATCCACGTAATTGGGATTGATGTGAAAGTCGTAGAAGTGGTAGTAGCAGTAGTGGTAGTAATCGTAGTTGCAGCAACAGTAGTAATAGTAGTAGTAGTAGAAGTAGTAGTAGTAGTAGTAGTAGTAGTAGTAGTAGTAGTAGTAGTAGTAGTAGTAGTAGTCATCCTAAGCGGTTGTTCCCACTCTCCTTACTTGCTGAATGTATGCAATATCGGTGCTCTCATTTTGTGGATGACGTTTAATTGCTTATACTATTCTGATAAAAAAGCATGTATGCACACTGATAAAATATATTCCTACATAAATTAATGTTTCAGGTGCATTCCCGTGCATTTACGCGGAACTTGTTCTGAGAAGGGAGATCGGCTTTTACATGATCCAAACATACATTCCCACAATGCTTATCGTCATGTTGTCGTGGGCCTCGTTTTGGATTGACCATGAAGCAGTTCCGGCACGAATATCTGTCGGCCTACTCACTGTACTGACGATCACTACGCAGAGTTCCGGCGCCCTGTCACAGCTCCCTAAAGTTCCATACGTCAAGTCCATCGACGTATGGATGTCCACGTGCCTTGTGTTCGTGTTCGCCTCCTACATGGAGTACGCTGTGGCGGCTGTCCTCACACGGAGATACAAGAAGGCCATGATACTCTTGCAAAACCATAAATCCGTACGTAAACGTTTTTCATCACACATCCCTTTGTATGCATAACCGCTGTATCATTGCCTATCTATATTGTAATTAGCATATATTGCACCACCGCGGGACGCACCACAATGGCCATCGAACCTGGATCACTAGCTTCGCGAGTTATCGCTGTAACCAATAGGCTACTCTCAACTGTCATCCACTTTTAAGGCTCTGAAAGTCACGCTGTGTGATGGTCTTGAGCGTACTAAAATCCTATGACTGTGCGTTCCCAGGTTTCCCCACATGATGATATATATCAGCGATGACACCGCGAAAAGGATACGCATGTCCTGCCCTACCGGTAGTTTCACATTAAAGTAGCACAAAACACCCTTCACAGTACTGAATACCCTCTACAGTGTGTTTTATACTCTTTGTTTCAGTATTCAGTTGTGTCCCTAGACTCTATGGTCGTGGTTCGAATCCCAGAAAGTCCTCATTATTGGTTTGTCAGAGCCATATGCGTGATTCACCAAAGTAGTACACGTGTACAACTAGCATTACTTGTGAATTTCCTCCCACATTAGGCTGATAACGATTTCAAGAGCCTGTAGCATTGTTGGCGTAATATCGGATGCGTCGTTGCCTTTGTTGACTTAGTAAACAGATCGCTGTTGACTTCGTATATACATTATCTTTGACCTTACATGCGACAGCCAATTATTGTTGACGCCATATTGACACTGTTAACTTCTGTTAAACACACCTTATCCATAACTTTCATATTCAATAGTTAAATGCATGTTTACCTTGTGTACGAAGTCGTGTTTCTGAAAGTCATTTAATAAAATCATATATATAATAATCTATACACAGGGCGTATGTTATTGTATGTGATGCCCGTCAGATCAAATGTTGTTAAAGTGTAAATCAGCTAGTTATGGGTTGCTTACAAAGACTTTGTTGACATTATTAAAAGGTTTATCATCCATGGCTTGACAACGAGCATATACTTGTGGGAAGCCTCGCACATGTATTTGTTGAACAGCGATCAGGAAATGGAATGAAAATTGGCGGCACGCACTTTTCACGTTTTAGAACACTTCTAAGAAATATGAACCATGTTGGTTGACGATATGTAATATAGGCTTGCCGCGTGTGCCTACAGATGGGAGAGATATGTTATGTGTGGAAGCCAGCAATTCATGTGAACATCTAAGGAGAGAAATTGATTTTCCCCCTCCCCCCAAGAATACACGACTAGACGTTCGATAAAGCTATTCAGGACTCCTTTTGTGGTGTATTGATGATGGCAGAATTAATCACATGTGAATTGCGTGTTAACAACAACTGATTAGAAAGTTGTGATTGAAAATTACATTGATTTAATTTTAACATTGATAAATCTTACCACCATAACAGGACACAATATCATTTAATGAGATCAGTATAATTTGCAACAGTAAGGAAGCGAACATTGAGCATGGGCTTCTGAAAAAATGTATTTACATATAAATGATTAAATAACTACTTGCGGGAATATTAGATGCTCAGAAAAATGTGTTCATCAAAATTATTGTTGGGCTCCCGTGGCAAATTCTCTACACACGTATATACATAAAATAACGTCTTCCAGTGTTTGTTTCAGAGTGTGCAGAGAGTCAGTACAGTATCTAGCAGAACAAGGTCCTCTGAAGTGAAGGAAAATGGCGTCAGCAACAATAAGCCGGATGCTGACAAGGATTCGACCGATGATTCACCCACGTCTAAGGACAGTGTTAGGTTACCATACCTGTGTCGGCAGGATTATGGCCGGAGATTGGAGAAAATATCAAGATTCCTTTTTCCAGTGTCCTTCATCATTTTCAACATTGGCTATTGGACATCATACATCATCATGTCAATACGCTCATGAAATCGACATCTTGCTTCATACACCAGCATCTATGGCAAAAGTCCCTGTACAAAAATCCAGTTAACCAGTCAAATTACCATGACCAAGAACTAAGCGATCGTTCCTTTGAACGTCGTATTATTGACATTTTCTTTATTTATGCTAAAGAAATGTTGTAACAAATATGATATTGGTTACAACACATCTTTAGATATGAGAAGGAAGGTCGGCAAGCAAGAATCGTGGGGTTAACAAGGAAGCTCTGTAAAGACATTACAGACTCAGTACATAATGTATGTCTTTACTATGATAAATGTTTATATACTTCACCCTTTTTACTGTCAGAGAATGCATTTACCCTTTCTACTGCCAGAGAATAACAACAGAGATAATTTGTATACTGTTTGAAGATCGTGCCCCGATATTTTGAAGAAAATAATTAATGAATGTTTTGTTCCTGTCTGAAATGTGCAATAGTGCTTGGCCTATTTGTCTTCGATCTCCTTTTATCTTGGCATCAAAGATTCGTTCCAGCTTTCAACTTTCCCTATGGAACAGAATTACCTGTACGTGCTTAAAACGCACGCAAAGCGTGTTTTATTCTCATCATTTGTAAAAACATGTAGCTTTCCAGTTTAATGTTTGTGAATGATAAACACAAGACACATGTTCGATTGTTCTACATTAACTGTACAGTGTAAATATTACAATGTCGTCTACCGGGTGCCGACAGAGCCCTTGCATTAATGTGTTAGCTATGAGATGGGATTATACAACCACGCACAGGAGCATCAGCTATACCAGCGACCGTACACCGGAATATGTTCACTGACCTTGTGAAGCAATTGTGGAAGTGGATCGAGTGATAATGGGTTTATAACAGTGCAGTCATGTATAGCAACGGTGCAGCGTGACATGGAGAAGGCGGGACATGAAGAAGACGCCTTGACATGAAGACGGCGTAACATGAAGACGGCGTGACATGAAGACGGCGTGACATGAAGACATCGTGACATGAAGACGGCGTAACATGAAGACAGCGTCACATGAAGACGGCGTGACGTCAAGACGGCGTCACATGAAGACGGCGTCACATGAAGACGGCGTAACATGAAGAAGGCGTGACATGAAGACGGCGTGAAATGAAGACATCGTGACATGAAGACGGCCATTTTTAACGTCTTTCGGTATGACGCTGCCAGGGATCGAACCCACGACCCTCCGCCCTCCTGGAAGATGCTCTACCACAAGACCAGGGAGGCGGTTGATGTGGAAATATAACCTAATAGGTTGGGTGTGGCACCTTTTGTGAGTTAAGTTAGAATTATGTGTTTTTAGTGCAACATACATGCTACTCTTTCGAAGGTGTGGCAATCAAATAAAAAAGAAGTCGTTTGTATGCATTAATTACATGACATTCACGGTGCCTGAGTGTATGATAAGTGTCCAGTATACCTCTTGGTGCTTACCCCGCCTTCATTTTCATCAGTCTCCTCTTCGTCCATTTTATTGCATTGTATTTGATTTGAATTCGTCCATTTTTTATGTGATTAATTCATATGCATTGTATTTTGTTTAATAAAAATGTTTTTTTAATCAGAGAATTTTGTAACATACACACACTGTGCTAGCTCGTGAAATGACGAACATTGGGTTACACTCATCACGTGATCAATGACATAGATGTGTAACATAACAATAAGCAATCTTTCGTCTAATTTAACATCATTAATGCGCATGTGTGATTTTAAGTTCGGAATGGTAGATGTTTCATTCTGATACGGGCAGCATGGTGGCGTTCTCTCGTCACGCCTAAAGTCCGGGTTCGATTTTCTCTTTTCCTGGTGACCCGGGCCCCCTGTAATACTTCTGCCATTGTGTTGAAAGCGACGTAAAACCATACTCACTCACTCACTAACGCACATACGTAAAGTCATCGTGTCTGTTATATTCTGCAGACAGTATTGTCCCCGACTATTTATGTGAAAGGGGATTAAAAAATTCGGGCATAAATATCGACTACACATGTTATAAGGAGTCCACCTGACTCGATAACGTTAATAGCAGAAAGAAAATAGATGATGCCATCGTCATTTACTTGCAATACATTGGAATATTTGGATCATACATATTTCTCGAAGTTATATAATGGTCGTACGGAGGCGACAAACGTTATTCAACAATAGACAATATTTTAATGTTAAGTTTACATGTTATACAGTTTTCCATTGAACGCGAGGCGGAGGAACTGACGTTCATAAGCGACTGACCGACGCATTTTGACGTTTACACGTTTTGCACGAGAATGTTTTTATTTAATGAAATTACGTACACACTGACAGAGTACTTCCACATCCCTGGGGAAACCCCTGGGAATTCTTTAGCATGATACCATGGTCGCATATCCTCGCTATCCCCCACTTTCCCCCACTATCCCCCGCTATCCCCCACCCTTGTTAACAAAACGAAGAAATGCATACCCACACTGCCGACTCGATCATGCCCCGACTAACAGCCTACAGCAACGTATGAAATTACGTACCTCATTAGCTATTTGACACATCTTTATAATCACATCTAAATTATCTAATATTTCCTTTAAATAAACTTTAAAAAAGCAAATTGAGCTTGCATATACACTTGTCATCTCTCTCGTTGGGGAACTATTTTATTCCGCGTTACAACTGGCTGTTGTTACACGTTCTAAATGAAATTGTATAGATCTATACATACTTCGGGGTACATAAAATAGTGACATCATAAATTTTAAAAATTGACATTCACTTTGGTTGAGGTCATTGGAGTATGAACCATCATATAGAGTCATCGCAAGCTCCGAGTTTAGCCCTTACTCTGTGAAAATCGATATGTACTCCAATGAATTCACACAAGGTGAAACTACAAAATGTCAACGCCAGAGAAGAACCACTCTCGACTATCCACCGAAACGGATTCCATTGGGCAATAGAGCGGTGATGAACATCAATGATGACACCAGTATCATGCTGATTTTGCACCGGCCTTTACACTAAGTTTTCGCAAATAGTGTAAGCATGTACCCCGCCACTCACACAATTTGCATAAAAGTGTAAGTGTTGTTGCCCGGTTCCGCACAGCAGTACTCCTGCCATGTGACGGCGGTCTGTATACAAGCCATTACAATTCTGCCGTGTCGTTATGGACATTAGCCTGCAGATTTCTTTTCGTGTAATGAATTTCCTGTTTGGTTTAGCACCATCAGCATTAAGATGATTGGCTACAACATCAAAGTGCTTTGACTCCATGTCCCAACTCTATAATTGAGCATGATATTAGCTGCCTTATTAAAAAATCCATTTTGCAGGATTTCATTGATAGAGCAACGATGATAGTGACAGCGAGTGCAGCTAATTTAACGATAAACAAGAACGGATTTCTCTGTACATGTATTTATCAATCAGCGCAGATCAGCGCAGTGGCGGGGTGACGTGGCGATTCTTATTCCCAATCCGGTAATTAGTTGTCCAACATTTACAGTGGTATTCGAAAGGAAGCCATTGCCATCTGAAAATTACGCATGGGTTTGTAATCCATTCTTTCCAAAAACGCTGAACATAATAAAAGTCTGATGTTGAAAATCAACAGTGAAAGCCGTTAATTCGAACTCGTTAGTGTGGAGACCAACGTGCTGATGAGAACGTATACGCGCACAGGAAGGTTCGTCTGCCAATGGTTCGGCAGTCTGGGATTTGGTTCAGTCGGGTGATTTCACTTGGAACTTTCGGGATATATTAACTAAAAAACTAACATTACCCCTTGTCAAACTATAACTCACTAATGAATTGGTTTCCAATTGGTTTTACCCGGCTCTTGCGTACAGCATCTTGGTGCCCCGTGGTATGCTGGAATATTGCTAAAGCGGCGTAAAATCATACTCACTCGCCGATAACACGCCTTCGTTAACATTTCATGCCCTAAGGTGTCTCTCAAAGATACCACAGTGCTATGTATTCTCTATAGTATTACGTTTGGCCATACCTCTGTGAACATATACAGCCTACTTCACCCTTTTCCACATGGGTTTCTGGGAGCCGTCACGACGTGAGTCAGTGGTTTTACGCCTCTTTTAGCAATATTCAAGCAATATCAAGCCTGGAGATACTAGAAATGGGCTTTACACATTGTACCCAAGTAGGGAATCGGACCCGGGTCTTCAGCGTGACGAGCGAACGCTTTAACCACTAAGCTACCCGGCCGCCCAGTTTCGACAAGAAGCACATTAATACAGCCGATGACAGTCTCACTGATTAAATTGTCTAAACAGTCTTGACTAATGGGTTCTTGCCGGGACAAATATTATTCTGTCCCCGGCCCTCCCTGGGCTGTACACAAGGAGGATGGTAATGTCTACCCAGTTCGTCAGTGGTTGTGTAATGTCGCCAATATAGATGCACTCCATGTTAACATACTCATTCACCATTAAGTAGAACCACTATATAATCAGTGCACGGAACAGAGCTGCTCGGGAAACAGAAGAACATACGGTATTTACTGGCATACCTGCTACTTTACCTGAAGGTCATATTTCCATCAGTCTAAACATCGATCAATAGTACCATATATAATACACGGTAATGTAAGGTTACAGAGATAACTGCAACGCCAAGAGTTACTTCCCTTTATATTGACAAGGTTAATAATTTAAAGACGCAAAATCGCATCTCAAAGATGCATATAATAATCTTTTCATGTGTTTCTATTATATTTTCATATCGTAACATTTAACTAAATAACATGCGAGGGTAACGGTAAAAAGTGACTTGTACATTGCGTTTTATAGATGATAGATGATTCATAGCACGTGCTAATGCATACTCACTCACCGGTCGGTAGGTGTCTTGTACATCAGGCGATCACCTAGCCAGATGTTGACTACTTGTTATCGATCGCCGCTGATTATAACTGGTCATTCTACCAGAAGAATCGATCCCTTCCTACTTACACTGCAATGTGGTCGATGTATGACCGGCTTGTGTAAACAACCATATTACTGTGATATAATTTACACAACCCTAAACACGATGAAGAAATCACGTGGCCTTGCTCCTGTATATTATTTGTAAATATATGAACATTCGTGTAAATATTGACGAAAGTGTTAATCCCAGTGCTATTCGTGGTCTTGTGATCGACTCGTCGCACTTTGTGTGAAGAGTGGAGTCCCGTAAGTGTGCCAAGCCTTTGGTTCGAATTCCAGATTAACCCAGATGATAACACTTTGTCTGTTAGAAGATAAGTTCTTTCATGGTAAAACGGTAAACGTATGTGACTTGTTTTAACTTGAGCCTACCTCCCACATGAAGCTGACAGATCATGGTGTAACCGAAATAATGTTCAAGCGTCCTTGAGACTGGTGTGTGAGTTATCATAGTTTTACGTTATATCATCAATTTTGCAGCTATTCGCGACGACTGAAGCCAGATGCGTCACACATTCTTCAGCAACCATTGCTTGCGACTAACGGGATCGGGTGGTCAGATTCAGTGACTTTAGTTGATACGTGTCATCGTATCCAAATTGCGTGGATTCATGCTCATGATGTCAATTACTTAATTGTCTGGTCCAGAATTGTTTACAGACCGCCGTCAAACAACAAACGTCACACAGTGATTCATACTTGAACAAGCACGACATGCCGGCTAAGCGAAGAGTCTGTAAAATGTCTAAAGACGGCATTGTATAACCCACACAGCGCAGATGCAGCTGTATCGCCGTCAATAGTGAGTGAGTATGGTTTTATGCCGCTTTTAACAATATTCCAGCAATACCACGGCGGGGGTCACCAGAAATGAGTTTCACACATGTCGGGAATCGAATCCGGGTCTTCGGAGTGAAAAGCGAACGCTTTAACCACTAGGCTACCCAACCGCCACCGCCGTCAATAAGGTGGAGTGAGTGTTGGGGCGGGGTGGGGTGTATGTCTTTTGAAAAAATACATATGGACCCCAATATTATGAAAATAACTCCTTCGCATTAGTGAAATACATTTGTCTTACCACCGTGTCAGAATGTTGAGATATCATTGGTACAATACTATGTATCCCGCCTGGAAGGGAAATGCATTTCTGAGCGGGACAAAAAATCCCTTATACCCCGCCACGAAGAAAACAGGCTGCACGTGGATTTCTGAACTGGAGAATAAATCCTTATACTCCTTATGCTTCGAAGCAAAAAGCCGCACAAGACACAGCACAGGTTAACCTCAGCTCAATCGGAAAGCCTTTTTCCATCAATTTTCAATTTGTTTTAATTTTTTCACAATGGCCGATTGAAACATGCTGTAGCAGTATCACCCGGGGAGAGTAAGTGAGTTTGATTTTACGCCGCTTTTAGTAATATTCCAGCAATATCAGGGCGGGGGCACCAGAAATGGGCTTCACACATCATCTTTGTCTATTGATCAAAGCCTTCTGTCGTCACGTTAAAGACCCGTGTTCGATTCCCACCACGGTAACAATGTGTGAAGCTCATTTCTGGTGTCCCCCGCCGTGATATTACTAGAATATAAGAGCTAAAAGCGGTGTAAAACCATACTCACTCACTCTAAAGTTTGTCTTGTCATTTAGAGAACCTCCAACCCTCCACACTATTTAGAATAGTTAATATTACTGAGTGCGGCGTTAAACAACGAAGAAGCAAACAAACATAAAGTAAATACAGGAGGTGAAAGGGCAAAGACGTCATTGTTTCGTTATTTCATTCACTATTTGTCCAAGGAGAGACTTGATGTGCGCCTAGATGTTATAATGTACGCCGCAGCTGATTGTGTCATCCTTGTTCACGTCACCAACCACGGGGCTACTTCGTGACTGTAATTACGTGGTACTATCGCTGTGATACTGTGTGGATTCCAGCCTCAAATAGGCTGGAAATGAGAGCAGACCAGACAAATCTGGCTTGCAATATCCTGAGATAATGATATAAGAATTCAGCCCCACCCGAATGATTTCGGCTTTATTTTATCAAACAAATGTTCAGTGATTGCTAAAAATGAAACAAACGGAAATGGAGAATGAAGAATTGTAATGAGTATACTTCCTATTACCCACCAATTTACATTATAAAGTTTGAACATGGAACAGGCAAACCGATATATTCCAACCTAAACATATTTATCTTTCGTAGAATTTCGTTGTCAGTACCAAGACATTTAATTTATAGTATTGTAAGTATTACTGCGTGTGAGTTCCTGGGCAATGATAAACTTTACACCCAATATGAGATCAATAAATGAGTTATCAAATGTGACTGTCTTTTTTTTTATATAAAACACTTGATTACTATTTGCATAATTGTGTTTGAGTAAACAACGCACATGACCTGGATGTATACTTGATGTGAACATGCGTCAAATATAATGTAATAAACTGAGGGTCAAAAGAAAGTATACCGAGTTTTTGTTTTTTGTGTAATTAAAATCGAAAGAACTGTTGTTATATTTGATGTATGTCTATTCAGCCAACACTTATTCCTTTGTTATTTTGTGCAAAAATGAAATGGTTCAATGGAGACCTGGGCAAGAAATGAATCTGCATCCACATGACCCCTACCATTCATGAAATGTTGTAAATTTGTGCCCCAAAAGGTACATTTATTTCTTTTTAACGATAAGATGTTTGAGATTCCCATCAGCAGTTGTGCATGTTGCGAATTATTTGGCTTTTTAATTTTGAAAAGTTTTAAATCAAATTATATTATGTAAAATGAAACCATGGAGAAGGGTTCTTTGAGTGCTGACTAAGAACCAGCACAGTTCGTTGTTTGGATATGATATCGCTAACTCAAACATGTGATAAAATCAACTAAGAGGTAAAATTTCTTTTGCCAGTCAGTTTATGTAACCGACAGTTTCACTGTCCCAGTTGGTGTTTGTTTAGACAGACCCTACAATTCCGATAACGAGGTCTTCCCGGACGATGTGAAATCATTTACATCGAGTGAGTGAGTTGGATTTAACTCCGCTTTGAACAGTATTCCAGTTATATCAAGGCGTGTCAGCTTAATGTGGGAGGAAAGCCCGAAGTGAGGCGGGTCTCTGACGCTTATCACGAGCATGGGTATGGTACTAACAAACCTTGGAGCATAATCGGTGCAAACCGGTATTCAAACCCACAATCATACGTTTCAAGGGACGTAACTCTGCACAGGGAATTGCGGCGCCTTAGACGACATGGCCGCCAGTGTCCCCCTCATTAACAAACGACACGTGACAATGGCGCTTTTTTCTGTATCTACCCATAATTTCACACCTCTGGAAAGCGAATCAAGGGACCGGAATTTGGCGCTTTGATATTTGTAAGCGGAGGAGTATCAACTGACCGATGTGGGAATCGAACCCGGGTCCGTAGCGCAACGAGTGAACACATAATCACAAGGCTACCACAACCCCGCACTCAGCAATATTCCAGATATATGACGGCGGCCTGTAAACAATCGGCCAGACAATCCAGTGATTGACATCATGAGCATCGATCCACGCAATTTGGATACGATGACATGTATCAACCAAGTCAGCGAGTCTGACCACCCGATCCCGTTAGTCGCCTTTTATGGCAAGCATGAGTTGCTGAAGACCTATTCTACCCCGGATCTTCTCATGGCTGGTATGCAGATGATTGTGTTATCGTGTTCCAAACGTGCATTTGTTCAAATATTTAAATACTGTCATGTTTTGATGATCAGTGTGGTGGAAGCCTGACCATGAAGTGTTGCCCGGACCTTCTTAGCATCATCCCATGCTCCTACCTATTCATAACGAGTACCTTGTTACCGGTTGCTCTTTGGTCGAACCAAGGTTGACAGCCATCATTAAATATACATAGACCATCCGCGTGAGATCTATCTAAAGAAAGAACTGGGTTAATTAGTTATTGATTACATGGCGGAAGTACATTGAGGAGACAGGTCTTATTCACAAATCTCCATATATTTACTTCCTCACAATATTATGAAACCCTTGCGACCTTGTCACATGGCAACGTGTTTATTCCATTTTATTATTTAAAATATAAACTTTGACTGTATTCAGGAAAAATATATTCTCAGAAAATCCTCCTCCCTATATAACAGCACTCATCTTCCTTGTCCCTAGGAATGTCAGTAATGTAACAGTACATATCATTATGAGGTCATCACAATCAATAGAGGTACATGAGCGAAAGAGTGAGTGAGTATGGTCTTACGTCGCTATTAGCAATATTCCAGCAATATCACGGCGGGGGACACCAGAAATTGGCTTCACACATTGTACCCATATCGGGAATCGAACCCGGGTCTTCGGCGTGACGAGCGAACGCTTTAACCACTGGGCTGCCCGGCCGCCCCCATGAGCGAGAGAATTGCTTCCAGTACCCATGTAAGGATCCGCAGATTGCGGGTTCCAATCTGATGTACACCATTTGGCTCTCCAAAGGGAGTACTAGTATATCTTACATTGTGAATCAAAACTAATCTTCCAATTTTTAGTAATGACATTTGCCAGTTATATTTTGATAGCTCTTCCCAGTCAAATTAAAATTGTGCTAACATAATACCAAAGGGCACATATAATATTGTTGATTACGTCATAATTGTGTTAAAAAACAAGAGCGTATAAAAAATATAATTTTTAAGTAAACAAGTAGAAATCATTACTTTATGTTTCCAAAGATTAAGGGGCGGACGGGTAGCCCAGTGGTTAAAGCGTTCGCTCGTCACGCCGAAGACCCGGGTTCGATTCCCGATATGGCTACAATGTGTGAAACCCATTTCTGGTGTCCCCCGCCTTGATATTGCTGGAATATTGCTAAAAACGGCGTAATACCATGCTCATTCATTCATTCCAAAGATTAAACCAGTATGATTACGTCACGGCATTGGTACTGCAGTTGGATTGTGAGCCAGGAATTCACTCGTCATTCTGAACGTACATTTTAACAAGTAAAACTGAAGCAACCATAGGTCATTATGCCAGGTTGTAGAGAAGTTATGTGTCCTCCGGGTTTGTTGATTCTACTTCGGGAATATATAGATTCTCGCGGGTAGGGAATACCTATTTCTTTGTACGGTATTGGCTCTTTTAATTTGCCGTGAGTCGATATGTCACGTTACGAAGTAGCTGGTATTCATGCTATAGTGAATTTGCAAATACATTATACGTTTTCTGTGAAATGTCTCTTTTTCTTATGAATCCCTATCATTCGTTCCCCCGTTTTTTTATATCGAAACCGAGTGTACCATGCAGTAAGTTTGGGGAACAGTGGCCCAAAATTATCAAGAAACACCCGAGATGGTCCGTCTGACAAGTTGTACCAAGTTTATATGTTACAATAATATGAAATGCAGTCTTAGTTTATACACGCAAAAGCAGAAACTCGACAATAATATGGTTTAAGTCACTATCAGATTGATAAGTTAGAATGAATCTCGATGAAATATGAATTAATTTACACGATAATAATCTGTGATTGTGAAACGGGTGTAAATTTTACCTATGATCTGTGAAAAGGTGATCTGATTACCTGTGAACAGTTATTGGGCATAGGCATTTCCTTCCCCCATTCTCGTGATTTCTCCATTATTGAATCAGAGGTAAACCTGTCACATTCTTGGTTAAACATGTGTACACAAGATAGTCACTTTACGACCTTGCCTAACTGCAAATCTTGTAAGTCAGCCGACGTCATAGCTACAGATACAGGTGAATTCCATACACAGATATTGCTGTCTAGACGCTGAACAGAGTTACATCCCTTTGGTGTACCAGGCACCTGTGATCGAAGGTCCAAAACCCAGATTATCCCTCATTACGTTGTCAGCACCATACCCCTGCTCATATGTTTCACCGAAGTGGTAAACGTCTAAGGCCTGCATCAATCGGGCTTTCCTCCTACATCACACTGAAACGCCGTGAAATAACTGGAATACTGTCAACAGTGGCATTAACCCAAACTCACTCTCTCACTCACTATATTGGTAGCAGGTAGATATTACCTAACTTCAACATCGTTCATGTCAAACCTTGGATAGGCATCAGGTTACAACGCTACTGAAATTATTCTCCTTACTTCAAACCATATTCAACAATGTAACGTGCGTCTGTATTGAGCTAAGGTTATGACGAAACCTGATCTACCTCAAGTCTAAGTTATGCAAGATCCTCTATCAGATCGCCTGTTACATCTGCATACAAGGTCGTATTCTGTCACCACTACACTGTTGATACTGTAGTACACTGAAACCTCGCTAGTCGGAAACTCCGCATTCGTGTCCAAAATGCATATATTCGTTAATCCGGAAATTTGTTAACCCGGCCTAGTTCACTGTAAAGGTTTATCCGGAATAATAATAATAATAATAATTTCGTCCTTATCTGAGAACAACCACAATTGTTGTTTTGTTTTGTATTTCATACAAATAAAGACGACAAACCCTAAGAGCAAGTACTCAGTGTGTCGTGGCCTGAGGTCAAAATCCTTTTGTGTTAGTATTTAACCAAATTTAACCAGATCCGGAGCAAGGCAGGTCTCTATCCTCAGCCATTGACACACAATGACAATGTACCTCGGAATGCCGTTAAGCGATCCGTGACTCGCCCAAAACCACTGCAATACAAGGCCTGAGCCTGTGTGTGTAACATGACACGACCGTGTGTCCCCGGCTGACTATCACAGGTGGGTAGTCATAGCACAGCCCTGTAAACACAGCCTACACCAGACTCGTTCCCCCGTCATCGTTGTTATATCTAAACTTGTTACATTTAATTCCGTACTTTCAAAAGAATCTGAACCAAAAACATAATACGTATTAATATGCAAGGCCAAGTATTTCTTTTATTCTTGTTTTTAATTAATTTGAAATTAAACATTATATTTATGCCTATGTAATCTATCTTATTTACAACATTCTTGTTAGTCAGATGGAAACGTGAGTGGGACGCAACTCCGCATAGCGATTTTTTGTCGAATAAACTGTACTGTTGTGTGTGTTCTTTACCACTCTTCTGTGTTTTCTGCTACTTGAACATGAGATATAGATTATCAGGGACACTCTGAGAACCCCAGATCCCAGCTTCCTGGCACGCCTAATTAAGGTACCGAACTCTGCACAGTAAATCGCGGCGCATTGCCCAATGCAACCCTCCATGTATGTTTTGTTTGTTTGCTTGTCTGTTTGTTTAACATCGCACGCGGAAATATTCCAGCTGTATAACGGCGATCTATAAATAATCGATACTGGACCAGATCACCCAGTGACTGACATCTTGAGCATCGATTAACGCAAAGTCAGCGAGCCTGACCACCCGACCCCGTTAGTCGCCTCTTACGACAAGCACGGGTGACTGAAGACCAATTCTCTACCAGGATGTTCACGGGTCCCTCCGTGTATGAAGCCTGGAGACAGAAATATGACTGCTTGTGTGGATGGATGAAGAAGTCTTTATTTGTACTAAGGCCACTGGCCCATATACAATACATACATTTGAAATAGTGTGGTACATGAAAAATAGGTAATGTCAGGTACAATTTACAGATTTACCGGCTTTTCATAATTACGTCTTCTTTCACAGCTGCAATACAGGTATTTACATAGTTTTCCAAGTAATTGTTTACATGAAGATTGCAGCAGCGTTTTAAATTTATGCATATTTGGATTATGGCAAAAAGTTGTTGGTAAATACAGTTGTCTAATATCGTTGTAATATTCACATTCTAAAGTAAAATGATATTCATTCTCTATACTTGTTTCACATATGGGGCAGAGCCGTAAACGTAAATCAATATCAGCCCATCTACCTTCGTTTACTTTAAGTCTCAGTAGCCCGGCTCTAAGCCTTATCATAACATTTCGATACTTTATTTCAGTAATAATGGAAAGGTATTTTTCTGGTTCCAGGAGAATTTTAAACTCTTTGTACAGGATGTACCTAGAACTAGCCTTGGTAGTATTATTTCATGAATGGTAGAACATATTTATCAAAACGTTTTTAAAACTATTCATGAATGATGGTTTGTGAGTAAGATGCTCTAGCCTGGGTGCAATCTCTGAAATAATAGCACAACAGTTTTATTGCATTGACGTTTGGAAATACCTTTTATTTGACCTTTATTTTGACTTAATCGATATTGTAAGCTTTCTAATGCTAAAAAGAAAAAAGAAATTGTCATATAAAATACCGCCAGTTGTGAATTTAAGCTTGGCTCAATCTATAAATTGTTTTGTTTTGTTCATTTTAAAAAGTGAAACCAGTAAAAATCTAACATTATAACGGAGGTATGCAAAGAGCAACGTCTGACACGCAATATATGTTCTCCTGATTAAAACATAAATTATTCAAGGAGCGGTTGCTGGGAGATACTTGTTTTGGATTGGGTTACTCGGTGCGTCAAACCCCCTTCAACTCTCATCATAACAATGAGGTTTTAAGATAGGGTTTAACCTATTAAATTCCGTTTACATATGTCGTAATAATTAACTTATGAAGGTCGCCTTGAAGGACATATAGCATGGCGATGGTTTTGATGCGTATTTAATATATGTACATAATTATTCAAAGTTTCAACGTAGCAGGGCAATTCGTTATCATGCATATGCGGATCTGTATACTGGTATCCCTTGCGGTGAATCAGCAGAAGCTCACAAGAAACTCATATTAAAATTCAAAGAACTGTAGCGTGTGAAAACGGATCAGTTATGAAATGACAGCACGCCATTTATGAATGTCACCAATAAAATGTTTTCATTCCGATGTTCAGTCCACGAGCAGAAGAGAAAATACCGTTATAAACTTAGGGTAAAACAGGGTTTTCCAATTATTGAAATGTAATTTATAATTGAAAGAACTGTTCAATTTGATTATTATGTCTATTTCACCATCACTCATTCCTGCAACAGCTTGGAAAAAGTAGTCTGGCTGGGTACATTTATACCGTTAGGAGCAAATGTATTGATTTCCAAGGACGAGATGTTTAAAATACCAATCAGCAGTTGTGTATTATGCGATTACCTTTTAAATTAAATTATATTTTAAAATATAAAACTAGGTAGAAGTATTCTTTGAGTGCTGACTAAGCGCCAAGACTGTTTATGTTTTGTATATAATATCGCTAATTTGAGATTTTTTCAATTTAAAATCAACGATGATAAAATCAACTGAGATCATTTCTTTTGTCCCTTAGTTTATGTTCGAACTAATTGACATTTATGTATACAGTAGGTGTACCACAGACTCAAACGTAAAGTTGACCATTTCCTATACACTGTATCAAAGTCATAAGTCTTTGACAATGTGAACATCCCACATATACATGTTGTATTTCAACACAGGGAGACGCTACTACTATGGTTTTACAAGGCCAACCATTGTTAACATTCCATTGTCTTTAACATTATTCAAGCCTCCCCTGGCTAGTGGACACGCCATGTTTTCGTGTTGCTATGTTGCTACCAGGGTAGGTTCGTTACACCTTTTCTTAGATTAAGGATACTAATCTATCCAATCAAGGTTGTCAAGAAAACACCGTGCGGCTATTCACCTGCTACTCACGAACAAACTAGGTCAGCTGATTAAGGGATTGTGCGTTTCCAGATATATGTACAAGGATAGCACTTGGTGACAACAGGTGACACAACGTGGAGCTGCATGACAGGGGATTCACAGGTTACTGCAAATACATTCAATCATACCATTTGCATTAACTCGCAATGTCACGGAAAAAACTATTTCAACGATTTCTGCGTTTCACAACAACAATTAAACTGAATGTGATTTTTAATATATAGATACGTTTATATATTCAAACAAACACGCAATATGTGTTTATTCTATCACTGGTGACATTGGTAGAGTGAGCTGGCATGACGATCGTCGTACTCATTTTATACTGGGATAAAAGATAGTCTAGTGGTTAAAGCGTTCGCCCAAGTTCCGGTTTCGATTCCTCACATGGGTAAAACGTGTGAAGCCCATTTATCCCTCTCTGTGATATACCTGGAATGATGTTGTCAGAGTTGTGAAACACATTACATCACATTGTCGCAGGAACAATCAAACATTATTTTTCATGTGTTGATGTAAGTTTATCACTAAACTTAACAAACATTCTTTAAACTAATCTTTGTAGCTTCTCGTACACGTTAAATCGGAGGCGAAAAATCAAATTTGATATAAATGAAAGTTGATTTAATATCATTCTTTAGTTGGAACCATTCATGCCTTCTGCTGGGGCGCCATTTTGCATGTGGTCATGCACATACTACATGTATTGTTCAATCCTAATATTTGCAGGGTCAAATGTCCGTGTTGCGTGTTTCACGTTTACACTTTGGCAAAATCACCGTGATATGGGTCCAGGACAAGCACGTGACTGCTTCAAAAATGTGTTTACATCGTTGTCAATAGCAACACAGATAAACATATCTCACAACACACCTTAAGGTATTATTGTTTTGAAGCAAATATTCTGTTTCAAAGTTTACAAGTATTCCACGGCGGCATATCAGAGCGTGAAATCTCCTCCGTCCACCTTTGGTTAGGTTCAGTAGGTAACCTAATTAATGAATTGGTAATGTGATGAGCGATGAAATGGGGTTTAACGTCGCGTCCAAAAATATTGCCTATATATAGCAACGTCCATGCATGTGTGTGTGTGTGTGTGTGTGTGTGTGTGTGTGTGTGTGTGTGTGTGTGTTTGTGTGTGTGTGTGTGTGTGTGTGTGTGTGTGTGTGTGTGTGGCTGCTTGTCATAGTCCGAACTAATGCCGTGGGATACCATGCCGCAGTTTAACATGAGTACCCCACTCAGACACAGTATACTGACTCAGAGCCGACCACTCCTAGTTTAAGCCCCTTAATGACTAGCGCCAGGCAGGGTAACATCAAGTACCATCTTTTAACGTTTGTTAGTATGACGCGCCACCGGGGATCGAACACCGGACGGTCTTCTCTCCTGGCAGACGCTCTACCACAAGACCACGGAGGCTATGATTTGCAGGGTAAACTTATGTATTTATCAAAATATGTGATCGTTTTTTATCGTGGATTCGTTGAATTGTCATTAAAAAAAAAAAGATGGAAAGAAATAAAAAGCTAATTCGGCGCAACTGTTTAATGTGATTATTAGGATTCAAGTCGAACCTGGTTTGTTACAAACAATTGCACTCTCTTCACAAGATATTTTAAAGACTTGTATTGTATGTAGTTATGTATGTATACATGTATACACGTTACTGATGTAAATGCGTTTGGAAGTGTCACCAATTTTGAATATATCAAGTCCAGATGTGGCACACTGTGTCAATGGGATAAAACAGAGAAACTTCCCCCAAAGATCCAGGTTAAAATTGGTCTTCACTAACCCATGCTTGCAGTCAAACACATAAATATGTCCGTTAATGTTTGAAATTGGTTGTGCTTGTATGATTTTACCGTATTAGCACAATTGGGATACGATGATGTGCATCAACCAAGTCAGCGAGCCTGACCACCCGATCCCGTTAGTCGCCTCTTACGACAAGCATAGTCGGATCTTCACGGGTCTAGGGTACAAAAGCAGACTGAGTGTAGATGTCTTCCATGGCACCCAAATCAGCGTAAAAACACAACGACCATGCCAAGGCTATCGAAAGAGGAGAAAGAAAGGCTAATAGGTATGATGCAGAGGGGAGCTTCACATGACCACGTTTTCGGTTGTACCCGCACTACAATAACTGGGTTGATGATACGTGACAGGCACCCTGGCAATACCGTGGAGTGGTAGAGCATTCGTCACAACCCCCAACGAAGACCGGCATCTACGCGTCATACAGTCGAGGAACGCATTCGTCACAGTGACGTCATCGTCATCAACTGTCCTTGGACATCCCGTCAGTCGAAAAACGGTATTGCAGGAGACGACGGCAACATGGTATTTGTGTCTTCAGGCCGTACCGCGGAATAGCCTTGTCGCCTCAACATTGACGTCAAAGACTGAGGTGGCCACGGACCGTGAGCCAATGACAGAAAAGAAACCAGGAGAGGTATTTTTTTCTGACAAAAGTCGATTCCAGCTCTTCAGTTCTGATGGCAGAGCTCGTATTCACCGTCGACGGGTAGAAGGAACGGCACGTTGTTGCGCTCTATTTCTTAAACTAATTGTTGAACATTGTTGAACATTGTTGAACATAATTATTTATATTCATGCAAAATGATGTTTACATCCATTATTTCATATATATAATTATATATTAATGCGCACTTCCAGGAAAACCTGCAATGTTTAGGTATCAATTGGGAGAGGTGAGAATAGGATCTTTACCACCTCAAAACTCACTCGCGTGATAACTTGTATTTATTATTGATTTATAGGTAGTCCTTTCCACACATTCAATTTCCGCAATCGTTATTTCTTATTGATTACAGTACACATGCACTGTTTGAAATGTTTATATTATTGCGTTATAACAAGCCAGGTGACGTTGCACTATATCCTGTAACAATAAGTCGTCATGTCTCGTTATACCAGGCCATTTTAAGTAATACTGCTTAATGTGAATTTATACCGTCATATTATGAACTAAAACTACATCAAGTAACGTTATTTTGTCATAAAATGTTACACTGTATAGTGTAACGTTATACCATCATATGACGTCATGCGGCATCATGTTACATTGAACATTCACTCTAAAGTTTCACTCTAACGTGTAACTTTAAATCATCATATGACGGTATACTGTATCATGTAACTTTACACTACTATATGACGTTACAATGTTACATATGACGTTATACCGCCAAAGGAGTTACACTGTTTTGGCTAATGTTATACTGCCATATGACGTAATACTGTTACATCTTACATTGAACCTTAAATAAGTTTTAGTCCAACGTGTAACGTTATACCGCCAAATGACGTTACATTGTATCCTGTAACGTAATACCACCATATTACGTTCCGCTGTATCCTATAATATTATACCATCATATGACGTTACGCTGTATCCTGTAACGTAATACCATCATATGACGTTACACTGTATCATGTAACGTTGTACCACCATTATTCAAGTTATATCGCGGCGTGTAAGCTTAATGTTGGAGGAAAGCCCGCAGGTCTCAGATGAGACCCACGAGCACGGGTATTGTTCTGACAAACCTAGAAACATAATCGGGGTTATCATAGGTTTCTGGCGTACCCAAGGGACGCAAATCTGCACAGCGAATCGCGGCGCCTTAGACGACTGAGCCACCCTTCCCCCCTACCAACATATAATGTTGCACTGTATTATATATAACGTTGTACTGTCATATAACGCTGCACTGTATAATATAACGTTGTTTTGTCATATGACGTTACACTGTATCATATAACGTTGTACTGCCATATGGTGGTACACTGTATCATGTAACGTTGTACTGTCATATGGCGTTACACTGTATAATATAACGTTGTACTGTCATATGGCATTACACTGTATCATATAACGTTGTACTGTCATATGGCATTACACTGTATCATATAACGTTGTACTGTCATATGGCGTTACACTGTATAATATAACGTTGTACTGTCATATGACGTTACACTGTATCATGTAACGCTGTACTGTCATATGGCGTTACACTGTATAATATAACGCTGTACTGTCATATGGCGTTACACTGTCTTATATAACGTTGTTCTGTCATATGGCGTTACACTGTATAATATAACGTTGTACTGTCATATGGCGTTACACTGTATCATGTAACGCTGTACTGTCATATGGCGTTACACTGTATAATATAACGCTGTACTGTCATATGGCGTTACACTGTCTTATATAACGTTGTACTGTCATATGGCGTTACACTGTATAATATAACGTTGTACTGTCATATGACGTTACACTGTATCATGTAACGTTGTACAGTCATATGGCGTTACACTGTATCATGTAACGTTGTACTGTCATATGACGTTACACTGTATCATGTAACGTTGTACTGTCATATGGCGTTACACTGTATCATGTAACTTCATACTACCATATAATTAAGTTTTCGTTGTGATCATTGTAAATCCTGCCTTCTGATTAGCTGAATTGGTCACGTGTTATAACATTCATTTCCTAAATGATTGTAAAAAACTATGCCACGCCCACCGAAGTGGACTTATCTTATTACTACGTAATGTCGGGGAATCCCAATATTACAGTCTATAGAATTCCCTTTTTGCTCACGTGTATTGTCATGCACAAAACTTTTAGCGAAATTCATGCATATTGATTGTCCAAACTAGTGAGTGAGTATGGTTTTATGTCGCTTTTAGCAACAGTCCAGCAATATCACAGCGGGGGCTTCTTGCCTTAATTGTCTGAGAGGTCCTATGAACATTGTTTTGATCCTACTCTCCGTTGATTAGCTACTGACTCTGTGGACGTGTAAAGTTATGTGCCTAAATCACACGGATTCATACAGTTTACACATCGGTTTTTCAAATCATACCTCAATGAACCGAAACTAATCACAGTCAATCCTTAAATGACGTTACACTGTATCATGTAAAGTTATACTACCATATGACCTTACAACGTAACATTTAACGTTTTTATACCGCCATATGGAGTTACACAGTATTGGCTAATGTTATACTGCCATATGACGTAAAACTGTATCATGTTGCATTGAACCTTAAAAAAGTTTCAGTCCAAGGTGCATCGTTATACCGCCATATGACGTTACATTGTATCATCTAACATTATACAGTCACATGGATTTACAATGTATCATATAATATTGCACCGACAAAAGATTTTACATTGTATTATCTAACGTTATACAGCCATATTGCATTACAATGTATCATGTAATGTTACAACTCCATAAGACGTTACACTGTATCATGTAACGTTATACCGCCATATGACTTTACTTTGAATCATCTAATATTATACAGTCACATGGCGTTCAATGTATCATATAACGTCATACAGCCATATGGCGTTACAATTTATCGTGTAACGTTATAACACCAAATGGCGTTACAATGTGACGTTATACCGCCATATGCATCACGTAACATTACGACGTTGCACAGTATCATGTAACATTAAACCTTAATATAAAGTGTTACTCTATCTTGTAACGTTATATGTTACTGCATTGTATCAGGTCACACAAACACCATCATCTGTAGTTATACTGTGTCATGTAACGTTATTCTGTCATTTGAAAGTACACTGTATCGTGTGACTTGAAACCGTTCGATGAACTTATTTTGAATCAGGTGAAGTTTTACCGCCTTGTAAGGTTACACTGTGCGCCAAGCTGAGCACTACGGTTTCGTTACACTGTGCGCCACGCGGAGCACTGAAGTGTCGTTACATTGTGCGCCATGTTGAGCACAACAGTGTCGTCACACTGTGCGCCATGTTGAGCACAACAGTGTCGTTACACTGTGCGCCATGTTGAGCAAACCGGTGTCGTTACACTGTGCGCCATGTTGAGCACAACAGTGTCGTTACACTGTGCGCTCTGTTGAGAACAACAGTGTCGTTACACTGTGCGCCATGTTGAGCAAACCAGTGTCGTTACACTGTGCGCCATGTTGAGCAAACTGGTGTCGTCACACTGTGTGCCATGTTGAGCACTAAGGTGTCGTTACACTGTGCCCCATGGTGAGCACAACAGTGTCGTTACACCGTGCGCCCTGTTGAGCACAACAGTGTCGTTACACTGTGCGCCATTTTGAGGAAACCGGTGTTGTTACACTGTGCGCCATGTTGAGCACAACGGTGTCGTTACACTGTGCGCCATGTTGAGCACAACGGTGTCGTTACACTGTGCGCCATGTTGAGCAAACCGGTGTCGTTACACTTTGCGCCGTGTTGAGCAAACCGGTGTCGTTACACTGTGCGCCATGTTGAGCACTACGGCTTCGTTATGCTGTGTACCATGTTGAGAACTAAGGTGTAATTACACTGTTCGCCATTTTGAGCACAACGGTATCGTTACACTGTGCGCCATGTTGATCACTACGGTGTTGTTACACTATGCGCCATGTTGAGCACTACGGTGTCGTTACACTGTGCGCCACGCTGAGCACTAAGATGAAGTTACAATGTGCGCCATGTTGAGCATACGGTGTCGTTACACTGTGCGCCATGTTGAGCATACGGTGTCGTTATACTGTGTGCCATGTTGAGCACTAAGGTGTCGTTACACTGTGCGTCACGCCGAGCACTAAGGTGTCGTTACACTGTGCGCCACGCTGAGCACTAAGGTGTAGTTACACTGTGCGCCATGCTGAGCACTACGGTGTCGTTACACTGTGCGCCATGTTGATCACTACGGTGCCGTAAATTGTGCGCCATGCTGCGCACTACGGTGTCGTTAATCTGTGTGCCACGCTGATCACTAAGGTGTCGTTACTCTGTGCGTCATGCTGAGCACTAAGGTGTCGTAAAACTGTGTGCCATGTTGAGCACTAAGGTGTCGTTAAGCTGTGTGCCACGCTGAGCACTAAGGTGTCGTTACACTGTGCGCCATGTTGAGCACTACGGTGGCGTTACGCTGTGCGTCACGCTGAGCACTGAGGTGTCGTTACACGGTGAGCCACGCTGAGCATTAAGGTGTCGTTACACTGTGCGCTATGTTGAGAACTACGGCGTCGTTACGCTTTGCGCCATGTTGAGCACTACGGTGTCGTTACACTATGCGCCATGTTGAGCACTGAGGTGTCGTTACACGGTGAGCCACGCTGAGCACTAAGGTGTCGTTACACTGTGCGCTATGTTGAGAACTACGGCGTCGTTACACTGTGCGCCATGTTGAGCACTACGGTGGCGTTACGCTGTGCGTCACGCTGAGCACTGAGGTGTCGTTACACGGTGAGCCACGCTGAGCACTAAGGTGTCGTTACACTGTGCGCCATGTTGAGAACTACGGCGTCGTTACGCTTTGCGCCATGTTGAGCACTACGATGTCGTTACACTGTGCGCCATGTTGAGCACTACGGTGTCGTTAAACTTTGCGCCACGCGGAGCACTACGGTGACGTTACACTGTGCGCCATGTTGAGCACTACGGTGTTGTTAAGCTGTGCGCCATGTTGAGCACTACGGTGTTGTTAAGCTGTGCACCATGTTGAGCACTACGGTGTTGTTAAGCTGTGCGCCATGTTGAGAGCTACGGCGTCGTTACATTGTGTGCCATGTTAAGAACTAAGGTGTCACGGTACGAATGCCGGAGAACGTTTCAGTCGTAGAAGTAGTAGTAGTAGAAGTAGTAGTAGTAGTAGTAGTAGTAGTAGTAGTAGTAGTAGTAGTAGTAGTAGTAGTAGTAGTGGTAGAAGTGGAAGTCGTAGTCGTAGTCGTTGTAGTAGTAGTGTAGTATATGAAGAGTCAGCAGTCTCGCAGTTGAATATTTTATTGACCATTGATCGTATGTACAATTATCTTCGTTGCAAGCTTGATGTATACATGTGAGACAGATACTCCCAGCGGTTAACCCTTTTCCGTCATCTCCATAACAAAGTAAACACAGACGATAAAAGAGGAATTCAGATACAATATAATGTGTTAATATTCACAAAGTAATACTTGTAGAAGACTGGTCACTCTTGTTATGGGGTGTTTAGTGTCACTCACATTCGTGTTCAGTCCACACCGGTTTATAACTGTAACACTAATCCAAACATAAGAAGCGACAAATGTGTCGGTTGCTTCAAGTGTTTTTAACTCTGACGTTATTGAAGAACATGCCACCCGCCTCACAGATAGGAGCCAGACAACAGTTCACGCATGTTCCGAAGAACTTCTGGGCGCAGCCAAGGTTGATCATCCAGATCCTCAAGCAAGGAGTAATCTGCCACACATGTTGGAAAGTGATCTCGGCGAACTCACACCCCCAACACATGGCCAGGGGACAGCCATAGAGGACGGAGTACATGGCATAGCAGCAGTTCCTCCACCCAGTGAAACAACTGTAGGACAGACTCCACACACAGTTAATGCTGTGAGCACCTTCTGGCTCAGCAAGCACGTCTTCAAAACAAACCTGGAAAAGAGTCGCATTTTAAAAATTAAATTCCCGAGACCTGAGTCTTCCAGACTATAAATGTGTCAATGAACTTGCTTTATATGCAGTCATTGTGGCATTTTTTCCGAAAAAGGTGTGTGTACTTTCCTTTCGCATGTTATGAAATATCGTATGTAAAATTATGGATCGTTAAAATACATTTCGAAAGCATTTGAGGGACTGACCATTTAGTATTCAGGACAGTGCCTGAGCTTTTTGTTGGAGAAAGAATATGTTTTCAATCACCACTTCAAAACAAACAATTGTTTGGGTTTCTTTGAAGAAAGAGCAAAATATTTCTTGGTGGCCCCACAATAGGACAGTGAATATTTAGAGGGGAATACATGTCAGTGTATTAGTATGTCGATATGCATGTCAAAAAAGGAAAAAGATATCACGGGTTAGTAACAATGGCTCGTGTGTTCAAAGGGCAATCTGGTCTCTACACCTATACAACCACAACATCAATCAAAATCATTTCATGGTGCTTTCCCTTTATTAAAGACCAGCCGTGTAACTGCTCCGGTCATTTGATTAAGTACTATCGATGTCTTCAATTGAAGAACTGATATGAAGTCATTTGAATTGCAATAGGTAAGCGTATATTGTTCAGACAACATTCTAAGTTATATTCACTCGCGTGTTCCTAGAGTTCTCATAATTATACAAGATCAACGGACACATTCTTTGGAAAAAGTACCGTATAAATCAATTGTTATTGTTCGTGAATTAAGTTGGTATGTTTACCTTATGCTAAGCATAATTCCTGCTGCTTACACTTGTATGTTGATCCATTCAGGCCCTTCTTCTCTTGCAATGTGCAGTTCTTTAATGTGCACATTGTGACATGTCATAATAATATTGAAGAATTTCAAGATTTTATTCAGATATGATGTATTTATACAATGACCTGTCCACGTTTGCATAGTTTATTTGTACATGATATATGAAACGCGTTTTCCATTTGGATCCATAATTGTTTTGCTTGTTTTTTTCACAACTGTACCAACAATACGAAATTACAAAAATAACAATTTAACGAAAATATGCAGTATTCCGTGTATCATGGGTTAGATTGGCATATTATTCTAATCATTGTTGAGGATATTTTTACATCACACGAGGGTAGTGTACGAGTTCCGTGAGTGCATCTCTCTTCATGTAGCAGGGGATACAAGCCGATCTCCATCTTTACATAACACAATAGGAAAACAGGTAAAAGAAAATATATAAATATATTATATACACTGCAGATACAGTTATCACAGAATCCACGAAACCGTACAGTGTCGAGATCACAATGATGAGGAGAGTTTACGAAAGTCCATAGAGAACTGGAGACAGAAAGTTATTTTGAGTCGTTCTGCATCTCTTTAGCCATTTTTGACTTGGATGTTGCTGAAGAACATGCCACACGCCTCACAGATAGGAGCCAGACAACAGTTCACGCATGTTCCGAAGAACTTCTGGGCGCAGCCAAGGTTGATCATCCAGATCCTCAAGCAGGGAGTAATCTGCCACACATGTTGGAAAGTGATGACGGCGAACTCACATCCCCAACACATGGCCAGGGGACAGCCACAGAAGATGGAGAGGACATTGTAGCAACAGCCCTTCCACAGGTTGAAGCATGTGTAGGACAACTTCCAGACGCAGTCAATACTATGGGCGCCTTCAGGCTCGGCGATCACATCCTCAAACAACACCTGAAAGGTAGAATCATGGGATTAAATGACCTACTTAATACTTTGATGTCTTGGGGATTTCACATTCATGATGGTATGTAGAAGTAGAATGAAGTACCATGTGTTCGTGGAACACTGTGGCACGTGCAAGAATCCCAACTCCTGAACCACACGGAGCCATCGTCAACTCACCAGAGCTGATATGCATAAGAGCTTTACGTTTAAGATTCACATTATATTAAAGGATGACATAATAATAGGTAATATTATATTATTATACATATTTTTTATGGATATATAAAGTTTTGAAATGGATAATACTTACAATGTGATTTACCCATTCAATCATGAGGTATTGTCTTGTCCAAGGTATTTTCTTATGCCAGCACACGATGATGCGTAAACTATAGTAATCATGGTGGCATTATTCTACAAAAACTGCTGTCATGTCATCAGTACTCGTTATCTACAGGGGTCGTGGGGAGGCCTAGGGCATCAAGCGTTCGCTCTTAACGTAAAGACCAAGGTTCGACATAGTGTAAACCCCATTTCTGGTGTCCCCCGCCCAGATATTGCTGAAATATTGCTGAAAGCGGCATAAAACCTAACTCACTCACTAACTCATTACCCATGAAATGATTAGAAAAGGTTCAGTTTTCTTATTCAACAAGCAATGCGTATTCGTGATAATCATGCTGTCATAGTGGGTTAAGTTACAATATATACCTACGTCAATCAACGCTCAGGGTCATCTAGACTCACATTCTGCTTTGTTTATGGGCTTCTATGGGGACGTATAACAATACTATTCATTATTCAGCAAACTTACACGAAGTCTTACCCTATTATACTCCAGCACGCAAGAGGTGCAAGATCTACATGGTGATTCCACGTTTGTGTTTAGCAGAGGGACGTTACTAAGGCTTTCTCGACGCAAGCGACAAGATCCTAATCATTTATTCATTCCATGAAGGATTTTAACTTAATTACGGTTTGTTTTACATCCTGGTAACCACTGATTGAAAAACTCAAATATGTCAATGCATAGGAATCACATATTCGCTTGAAAACTCAATGCTATATTTTCTCTGATATGTTCGTATGGACATGTGGATTATTTTCTTATCTGTAGTGAACTATTTAATCCACTGTATAATAAGAACTATTATACACATAACCCATTAAGAAAGAATGACTTTATCTTGCAAATCTATTAATGTTAAGAGGCATTATTTGTTACTTGATGAGACAAAAGATGTTACCAACATTTCATCATTCTAATGAAATGGTAAATGTAAATACTTTCGCTCATATTCTTCTAATTTGTACGTGAACTTTTGAAAGCATTCAACTTTGAATTTGAAAATATGATAAGACATTAATCGTTTATCGGTAATGTATCATTAAGTAAAGTACACATGAGTAGAGTTGATTGTGTCTTCAGATTTATCATCACTTCAAATTTCAACACTTAATTCAACCATACATATTCGTGAACCCAAGTATGTTGCCCCTTGAAACGAGCGGCTGTTAACACACAACAGAGACATACATCAAAGCACACTGTTTGATTGGAATTCTGGAGGTTGGTGAGTAAAAAGTGGTTATCCATAAAGATGTATGTTTTCTTTTATACATAAAAGCATTTCTTACCTTGACATGGTCATTCAAGTTGTTAGGGTCACGGTTGTCCATGTCAAGGGAGTCAGCCATCTTGAAGCCTTGTCGTTGAGATATCTCGAACCAGATCCGAACTGTGCCAAAAGGTTTGCCGAATGGCAGGTTGTTTCAGCAGTACAAATTTATATATTTGTTGGTATCTAAGCTGCAGAGAAACAACTTTGCATGACACGCTACCTGATTGGATAGATAGGACACGCCGCCATGGCGACGACCTCGCGTGCTCATCTCGACAAGAACAAGCGCCAACTCATTCCAGCGGATAATAAATCATGTAAATTGTATTCACAATAACAATGCCGAAATAAGTGTTTGGGCAACATTTTAGAACGTATTTGGGTGTGTAGTTACTGTGTAAGGTACAATAAGCTTCATTTTCAAAAGAGTAGATCTCGAGATGATAAGATTACACAATGAAGCCTAATGTCGTTAACGACTTCCCCTGTTTGGTATGAGTAACTGCTGGAACCACGCAACATCAACACAAGAGCTAAAAATACACTCCACACAGCTTTTCTTCTTTAAGCGTAACAATATGGTCAATATCGATATAAAGTTAGTTAGTAGCCATTGGGCGTTAAAGTGTAAAATATGAAATTGCCTTTCTGATATAAGATTTTAAGTGTTAAGGGACACTTTTCAGGTCAATCTGTTAAACATAAATACAACCTAATTAATTTCGAAAAAATACATTTTTGAAATGTAATGTGATTTTAAAAAGAAATTGTCTGGTACTGTTTAGATTATGTTTTGCGGACAAGATTTACTGCATTAAACTATTTCATAAATGATAAAATCAGGGATGTTTTCAATTACAATAACAGTTTGTTGCCGTAGACAACCAAAGGTCGGTAAATCAGTCAGCGGCCGACCCTCTCAAAGTCCCTGGTCATTGTAGTTAATAGAAGACTCATGGTTCGTTCTTTGTGGTAACGTACAGTCTGTTGAGGAGTTTATCCTCTTAATCGAGCTGCCCTGAGATGTGCCAATGATAACGTTTTTCCACATGGCCAGATACTGTGAAGATTAATATTTCCATACACACACCTACGCTGATACTCGGTGGGTGGATATTACACACAAGTGTAACGTTACACTCATGAGCTTAGGTCGGCCCTGGTCTACTTTGTGACTGAACGAACTTTGATTTCTCATAAAATGTATTATTACCTACAAACACGGACGGCGAAACGTTTGTAACTTTGGACAAAGTGATAATGGACGCCAAATGTACTGGCTGCTTGTAATTACAGCATTCTCATAAAATGCCCTTGGAGTTTCTCTGAAAAATAATGCGTGTCTTTCAGAAGGTGTACATCATATTGATCAGTTATGTTGCAAACAAACTGTATATTATTGCGTGAAACCTCGCTAGTGCGGACTCCGTTAATCTGGACACCTCACCCGACTTCTGGACGATTACATCTGGAAATGCTGACATGTATACAAAGGGACATTACTCCGTCACCATGATTCGTTAATCCGGAAATTTGTTAATCCGCATGGGATCCGTTATAATGCAGGTGACTAATATGATTAATTCCATCATTTAGTCACTAGCATTGAACGAGTTTGGTGCCAGACATTTATTTTGAGTTTGGTGTTTAGTCTGAAAGTTACATCCTTACAGGCATACTGCGGCTCGAGCGAGATACTGACGAAGTTCTACCAACTTATCAAATAAAGATTCATTTCATTGAAACATTCATTTTTTGGCTACAGTGAAACTTTGACCACACGAAATGTCTCGAATTATCTCATTTAAGTCGATTAAACTTTATGGTCCCGGCTGAATTGGTATCGGTACTATGCTTTCATATTGGTACTCATATTGTCTCGAACAGCGGATAGCTCGTCAGATAATTGACGGGACTTCAGTTGATGGGTTTTCACTGTCTGTTCATGAAATAGAGTTAGCCCCTATTTACCCTTATTCTAATTCTATATCATATATTGGCAGAGTCCTTCTGAACTTCAAAGGGGACACGAGTGACACGAGTGGTGTTGTGCGGTGTTGTGTCCCTTAGCCGTGCCAGGATGCACGGATACCCTAAGAAGTATTTCTCATTACGTGTCTAATAACAACCCAAACACACTAAATTAAGTCTTTCCTTTGAGAAAATTTATTTCTGTTAATATTTGAATATGCAAACGATCATATGGTATAACCAGAAATTATTAAGAATTTTAAGGATATGTTTAAGTGCATATCTAGTATATAAAAAAACACTGACCAGCTATCAAGTGCTTGATTTCATTCAAGAGAGACAACTCAGTTAATCCCATTTCATTAGTTTGTCAAGAGTTATTCCCCTTTGTTTACTTGCTAGCAGACGTCATTTTCAGTGATCCTCAGTATGGATGATTTAGAGAAGAGGGGGTTGATTTTAGAGTATTATAACAAGGACATCAGATCAGCTGAAGTGATTTCAAGTAGAACAGGCATCCCTTTGTCCACTGTTTATCGTGTTTTGAAAAATATTGAAAGTGAAGATGGCATTGAGCAAAAGAGAGGCGCAGGTTGGCCAAGAATAGTGACAGTCGGTGACAGGAGGGGTCTCGGTATTCTTGTTTCTAAAAACAAACGAAGGAGATAGGAAAACTTAAGACTGGATATGATTGATAGAGGAACTGTGGCTGTCTGTAAGGAGACAATTAGAACTGAGCTGCATGCACTAGGTTGGGAGAAAAGTCGAGGAATTCCATCACCGATCATGAAACCAGAACAAAAGGAGCGAAGGTTGAACTGGTGCTTAGAGCATAACTTTTAACTTAAATTTTAACTGGGACAGTGTGATTTTCTCAGATGAAAGTTCTATGTGGCTGTTTCCTAATACACTAAAATTCTGGACCAAACAAACTGAAAAACCTTTGTATCAGCGCCCAAAGTACAGTCCAAAATTCCACTGTGTGGTGGCATATCTGTGTTAGAGCAACGCCCCTGAGTGTATTTGAAGGGAATATGAACAGTGAGCGGTACACAGATATTCTCGAGGGACATTTTCTTCCATCTGCTCAAGTATTCTTGGATTTTCCAGCCAGACAACGACCCAAAACATCGTTCAAAGCATTCTCAGGCCTGGTTTCGGACCCAAAATATGACATTATTAGATTGGCCAAGCTACAGCCCTGACCTAAATCCAATAGAAAATGTTTGGGGGCTTATGAAGGAAAGTGTCAATTAAAAAAATCTGACAAATATTGCTGAAATGAAAGAAGAGTTGGTCCGATATTGGGACAGCATGAACCACGACTTTCTAACTACTTGGATCAGTAGTATGCCCCACCACCTTGAAGCCTGCATTGCTGCCCATGGTGACTTGACAAAATACTAAGTGTTCACCTGTCTTTGAAGCTGGAGTTATGTTGTACTAATATTCACATTTAATACGTGAGTAATGAGTGAATTTATTTTTTTTAAATTACAATCTTTTAATTCTCAATAATTTCTGGTCATTTTGTATCTTGTTAATTTTATAGCGATAATGCCTCGCCGAGCGGGACGAGTCAATCAGACGCCATCTTGTTACTGTCACGTGATTTCGAGCCCCTCCATTACAGTCAAGTTAAAAATAGATGCAGAACATGATCAGTCACAAGACATTTTAGACAGGAAGTTTACAACAGCCACAGGGGCTTGTAACGCGAAAAATAGCAGCTACAAGATCTGTGGTCACATCCAGTGTAAGTATACTATATACATGGAAAGGGGTGTAACGAGGTCAACTCACAAAGTTCGTTCGAGCACGAATTCAACAATGTCCACTGTAAATACACCTTTAAAATTTACACTCATTTCAAGCCAATACATTTAGCTACACAAAGAGGCATAGATGAAGAAAATCGAAGCCGTACGTTTGGAGTGAGTGAGTTGGGTTTAACGCGTGTCAGCTTAATGCGGGAGGAAAGCCCGAAGTGATGCAGGTCTTAGACGTTTACTACTTCGCTGAAACCCATGAGCACGGGTATGGTGCTGACAAACCTAGAAACATAATCCGGGCGAACCGGGATTCGAACCCACAATCATAGGTTTCTGGCGTGCCCAAGGGACGCAACTCTGCACAGCGAATCGGGTCGCCATAGACGACTGGGCCACCCTTGCCCACTCCGTACGTTTGGAGCTAGCGTCTTCAGAAGCTGAAAATATCGTGATTTTTCCCTGTTCAGAATTTGTACCGCTAACATACCTTTTTCTTGTTTATTGGATCGTGTACAGAAATACCACGGGCCAAAACATGTTCAATCGATAGCACCTGCCAGCCCGCCCATCGTCATTCTTTGCGCGACACATAAACCTGATGGTATAATGAGTTTACGTACATTTATTCGTCTAAACAAGCCTCTTGCCGTGCCCTGTCAACCATAGACGACATTGGCCTTAACATACCCCGCATTGAACAAAAGCCAGCGATCTGATTGGCTATAAATATTTTTTTCCTCTACATCGTCTGCTAAAATGAATGGTGCGACGTTTTTCAGTTTGTTTGATTGTTTACCAGCTTGAGAGGAATACCCGGGGTGATGCAGGTCTCAGAAGTTCACTTCTGTGAGGAAACCCAGGATGATGCTGACTAAACTATAATCAGAAAAAATTGAGATTTGAACCCATGGTCCTAGGATTCTGGCACACCCAAGGGACGTAAATCTACATAGTGAATATTTTGTAGTATAGACACTGTACTCTTGTGTGTGTTCTTTACCACTCTTCTGTGTATTCTGCTACTTCAACGTGAGATATAGATTATCAGGGTCACTCTGGGAAGCCAAGCCAGATTCCTGGCACGCCCACGGTACCGAACTTTGCACAGTGAAATGTGGCGCCTTAGACAACTGTGCCTACTGCAACTCTCCGAGTATGATTTGTTTGTTTGTTTGTCTGTTTGTTTAACGTCGCACATAGCAATATTCCAGCTATATGACGGCGGTCTGTAAATAATTGAAACAGTACAGTGATTGACATCATGAGCATCGATCTACGCATTTAGGATGCGATGACATCAACCAAGTCAGCAAGCCTGGCCACCCGATCCCGTTAGTCGCCTCTTACGATAAGTATGGTTGCTGAAGACCTATTCTAACCCGGATCGTCTAGGGTCTGGTTCATATGATGGAGTGGAGAGGTGGGGGGTACCTTGTGGTGAAAGGGTTCGCTTGTCACGCAGAGGGTTCCATTCCCAACATATTTACAATGCGTGAAGTCCACTTCTGGTTTCCGATGTCATCCGCAACAATATAACTTGAATATGGCTAAAAGTGGTTTAAAACCCAACTCATTCAATTTTATTCAATATGACGGACTATTTGCAACAAAGTCGTGCAGCTTTAGAAACAATAGGTTGCAGAGCCACACCTGCTAAATTCCATATTTCTTAATCAGCAACGATATGATCTCTTTTCCCTGTAATCAATAGACCAATTGCATAATATATACACAGACAATTAGAAGGCACGGCGGGCACTGCTGTATGGGATAAGGGCGGTAGACAACGCGAAGTACGTCGCGTGTCTTACTCTGGGGAAACAGCCAGATCAGCATACATCAGACAGGAGACTGTGGTCCAACTGTACATCCGTATTACCTGGGTAGGGACATGCCCTGGCGGCACCACGATAAGGTTTGGTTACATGTGAATGGCGTGTTGCTATCTATAGCAACGATATGTTATATTTATGAAGGACTTTTGATTCTATAGATGGCCTAAGGTATCTGCCATGGCATTAACCTTTTGTCAGATCTATTCTGTGAAATGCTGTCTTGTTGTATGGACTTCCAGGTTTGAGAAAATCTAAATCAACTCACGACATTCGTGAAGCCTGCGACGGATTTCAATCAAATGTTTCTTTACGAGAGTAATTAATGAACAAACATGCATATCAGAATAACTATTAGTATATTCATCTCTACATGTCTGTAGTTTCATCCAGTGTGATATACGGTCTTCTGTACAATCGGCACATTAAAACGTTTCTGTAACACAATTCACACTACAAGTAGTACATGTAGACGATTGTTTTGTGGTAACACAGGGAAATTAGGGAAACGATACTATATATAGCACGAGTTAACATAAGTCCCATGTGTAGGACGATATTTGTTTAGATGGCTTTAAGATACCAACATATGGTTCTGTTTGTTCACGACTGTGCAATTGAATATATAATTCAAGTACAAGTAACATAAAACAATATATTTATAGACTCTAGACTCAATGTTTTATACCTAACGGTAATGTACTTCATGTATAGACACATTTTGTTTAAAGATTATAATTAATGTTCATATAATGTATATTAATCAATACTTTTCTGAACCACCGGAATTAATAATGTAGAAAAAGAATTCCCGAACATTTCCGTCGCGTATTTAGGCATTATAACCTCGGATAATATCACCATGGAACGGCTGAGTAATGACGAATAAAACAGACAAGCGCACTGTGTGTGCACGCTAATCCCTTTTCAACAAAGAAAATCGAGATTAAGAACAAAATGACGATAAGTTATATTAACGTAAATTTGTTTGGTTTGTAACAGAGTTGAGGGTCCATTTGACCTGATTATATGGTGCTAGAGAGACCAACCAATACCCAACAAAAAACCTTACCAATATCCAACGAAATTTCTACGTTGTTTCATTATTGATGTTGATTCAACGTGGACATTTTGACATCATTTCAACATTCAAAAATCAATGCAATTTCAAAGACATTTATTCAACACTGATTTAACATTGTGCTGCTGGGATGCTGACAGGTTCCAACATTGATGTGACTGCTGGGATGCTGACAGGTTTCAACATTGATGTGACTGCTGGGATGCTGACAGCTTTCCACATTGATGTGGGATGCTGACAGGTTTCAACATTGATGTGAGATCCTGACAGGTTTCAATATTGATGTGGCCTGTTGGGATGCTGACATGTTTCAACATTGATGTGGGATGCTGACAGGTTTCAACATTGATGTGACTGCTGGGATGCTGACAGGTTTCAACATTGATGTGACTGCTGGGATGCTGACAGGTTTCAACATTGTTGTGACTACTGGGATGCTGACATGATTCAACATTGATGTGACTGCTGGGATGCTGACAGGTTTCAACATATGTGACTGCTGGGATGCTGACAGGTTTCAACATTGTTGTGACTGCTGGGATGTTGACATGATTCAACATTGATGTGACTACTGGGATGCTGGCATGATTCAACATTGATGTGGGATGCTGACAGGTTTGAACATTGATGTGACATGCTGACAGGTTTCAACATTGATGTGACTGCTGGGATGCTGACAGGTTTCAACATTGATGTGACTGCTGGGATGCTGACAGCTTTCCACATTGATGTGGGATGCTGACAGGTTTCAACATTGATGTGAGATCCTGACAGGTTTCAACATTGTTGTGCCTGCTGGTATGTTGACAGGTTTCAACATTGGTGTGCCTGCTGGGATGCTGACAGGTTTCAACATTGTTGTGCCTGCTGGGTGCTGACAGGTTTCAAATTGGTGTCCCTGCTGGGATATTGACAGGTTTCAACATTGATGTGACTACTGGGATGCTGACAGGTTTCAACACTGGTGTGACTACTGGGATGCTGACAGGTTTCAACATTGTTGTGCCTGCTGGGATGCTGACAGGTTTCAACATTGATGTGCCTGCTGGGTGCTGTGAAGTTTCAACATTGGTGTGACTACTGGGATGCTGACAGGTTTCAACATTGTTGTGCCTGCTGGGGTGCTGACAGGTTTCAACATTTATGTGACTGCTGGGATGCTGACATGTTTCAACATTGATGTGACTACTGGGATGCTGACAGGTTTCAACATTGTTGTGCCTGCTGGGATGCTGACAGGTTTCAACATTGTTGTGCCTGCTGGGGTGCTGACAGGTTTCAACATTTATGTGACTGCTGGGATGCTGACAGGTTTCAACATTGATGTGACTGCTGGGATGCTGACAGGTTTCAACATTGATGTGCCTGCTGGGATGCTGACAGGTTTCAACATTGATGTGCCTGCTGGGATGCTGACAGGTTTCAACATTGTTGCGCCTGCTCGGGTGCTGACAGGTTTCAATATTGATGTGCCTGCTGGGATGCTGACAGGTTTCATCGTTGATGTGCCTGCTGGGATGCTGACAGGTTTCAACATTGATGTGGGATGCTGACAGGTTTCAACATTGATGTTCCTGCTGGGTGCTGACAGGTTTCAACAAAGTGATACACGTCTGAGACCTGCATCACTTCGGGGGGTTTTCCACATTCACTTGACACGCCGTGATATAACTTTTATTACAGTTTTTCAAAGCGGCATTAAACCAAACTTGCTCACTCACGCATTCACTTTCTCGATATCTTCCTTATTTTTTATATGTAATTACATGAGATTTAATTATTGTATGAAGACAATTTATTAAGCTATGGTGACCTATTTGTATCCTGTTGCCATGACAATGGCATATTTTCCATTAATATAACCTGCTTTCCAGGGAATTTCTGCAGAATACCTGTTTCCTATACAAGCTGCAGCTAATGTCATCGTTTGTCTTCTGCTGTTCTAAAATCGATCAGCACTGGGGGCTACGATTATACTGACGCCGCTCATCTTTTGTCTGTTCAAGGACAGAGGAGAGATGGTGGAATTAGCAGCAGCTAAAGGAGGGGCCCGTACAGAAAAGGGGAAAAGAGAACAGTCTTCAATGGCCTCTGGTTTATACTGGTCAGAATGACGGACTTTGCTGTCCACTCTTAATGCACAACAATACTTTAGGTACAAATTATCATCAAGGTAAATATAATACGGATGGAAAAAATAAGGGAACTCATATTTCATGATGTCATGAATATAGGAACATCCCCACTATCGACGGCTAATTGCAAACACACCACTGCAGTTAGTGCGACCAAAGGCACAAGGAGACTCACATGCGCGTGTAAATCATGTGTCAACGACGTGGTACATAGAAAAACTGCACATGTGCATCGTCAACATCAGACATGGTGACCGCACGGTCCGAGATCGACTGAAATCGGCGGGCCTCAAGAGTCGTCGTCAAGCGGTCGGCATCAGAATGGCCAATGCGCACAGACGTTTACGTTTAGAGAGGGTATGGCGGTGTGGCGTCCGAGAATTACGTCATTGGCATCGTGCCATGTTCAGCAAGAGTACAGCTAGGTTCCTTCTGGACCATTCAGATGGTCGGCTCGCGTTTGTCGATGGGTCCATGAATGACACATGTCATCAAACCAGTTGGTGTGGGGTGTGTGATGCTGTTGGGATCAACAACAGGACTGACTCCATTCGCCTTGACGGTATGGTCACTGGTATCCGTTACCGTGACGAGGTGTTTGAGTGACTCCGTTTTCCAAGAGCTATCTTCAGAAGCCGAGACGTATCTAGCCAGTTGTGAAGAGTCTTGGGGATCACACGTTACCAACATTCAGTATTGTGACACCTCAGTTTCACTGTGTTTGTTTGTTGTTTAAACCCGCACTCAGCAATATTCCAGCGTTATGACTGCGGTCTGTAAATAATCTGGAGTCTGGACCAGACAATCTAGTGATCATGAGCATATATTGTGATTGACATTTCAGCTTTCCGTATTTGGCATTTCAATAATGATATTTCACTTATGGGGTGCGATACCGGATTTAAGATCCGGGGTAGAACATGTCTTCAGCAACCCATGCTTGCCGTAAAAGCCAACTATGCTTGTCGTAAGAGGCGACTTACGGGATCGGGTGGTCACGCTCGCTGACTTCGTTGATGCATGTTATCGAATCCCAATTGCGTGGAAAGATGCTCATGGTGTCAATCACTGGATTTTCTGGTCCAGACTCGATTATTTACAGACAGCCGCACTCAGATGGACTATTGCTGAGTGCGACGTTAAACAACAAACAAACAAGAAACAAATCAAAAGAATTCACTGCTGCACGGAATTTGAAAGCTATGTTAGAAACGATCATTTTACATGCGCTTCCCCAAACACCTATCAGAAGGCAGAAACAACGAGAAATTGTGTATGTGGCAGTGCATTTTGCATTTGTTATTATCTTCAATATGCATTGTTATTCAAAAACCGATTTATTGATTTTCAAAAACTTTTTAAAAAAGTCATGCCTTTCAAGCAAGACATCTGTGGACATAAAGTGTGGATGGTTGTGATTCCCGCGAAGAGTGGATTTTTGGTAGCACAAATTGTGCGGTGTGTCTCATTATGTGAAGAAAGAACGGGAACACACAGTTTACATTGTTTGTGGGTACTGGGGACAGTTGGGTAACCTGAGGCGTAATGTTTGGTAGTGATGTCAAACGTGGATGAAAGTATAATTGTTAATCATGATCTATTATGGCATAATAACAAACAAAGATATTAACGAAACATTTTGTGATAACATTTTGGTCAGCACAAGAACCTCATGAAACACGATTTGTAAGCAAACCAAGTTGTCACACATACTGTTTCTTTTCACTAACTGAACAAAGAATAAGCTGTATTCCAAGTTTATTATATTCCTAAATGTTTCTTAATAGTACCCGATACTGCATAATATTGAACTACTGAGTCGGGTGTGAATAACATATATCAACAAATATATGACTAATTTAAAAAAAGGATTTAAGAAACAATTTCTCTCGGAAAATACTGATAAAGCCTTTTGTCGAGGGATTACAAGAAAACAATTGTTTAATAAACATGCTGGAAACAAATTGTCGTGCCCCTAGTATTCAGTCTTTAATAAGAGTTCCAGGCCCCGGAATAATAAAGTGCCTTCCCCTAAGGATACACACGGACATGAAAACCAACACAGCGTTGACAGATGTCGAAGTTTATTGCACTAGTTCTCAGGTCTATCTCACAAAATGTCCAAGCGATGTCCGAAGTCACACCATTTGGGTCAGGAAACAACACATGACAACGATAGTAGCGATGGGGTGTCTTATTCATTGCCAGTGATGATATTCTGTTTCCGGGTCATAATTGGTCTCCAGCAACCCATGCTTGTCGTAAGAGGCGACTAACGGGATCGGGTGGTCAAACTCGCTAACATGGTTGATACATGTCATCGTATCATGTATTTACATCATTTAGATTATTTATAGACCGCAGTCATAAAGCTGGATTTTGTTGAGTGCAGGGTTAAACAACAAACACGAACAACCAAAACATATTGTGTTTAGTCTAAGTAAGAATGGTACTGCTATAAACTGTATGGTTGTATTAAGATGAGAGACCGATTGTTCAAGTCTTTTTTTAATAAAACCAATCTGTTTGCCTTTCTGTCTGCTAATAACCAGTGACGTGATCGGCATTCATCACCAATAATAGTTCAGACCTTGTTCCAAAACAATAGTAGTTTCAGAAGTTACCACAAAATAATTCCTGACAACAATTACTATTCAAAACTCGCTTATGGCGGAATATTGTTTTTTTCATATTTGGTCATCTCCCCGAGACAAGGGAGTTAACTGACTGTAAAAATCCCGTTTCCACTCTTGCCGAACTAGGCAGTAATTATATAGGTATATTTTGGCTGGACTAACGAGTCTCTGCAAAGCCCAATCAAAATCGCGATAAGAAATCAACATCCGGTTCGTAAACTGCCGTGCAGATTTCGGGACATTCAGACTTAGTTAGGCAAACGTGTAAATTATACTTATACAGTCAGCTAACTCCCCTGCCTCGGAAAGATGACATTTGGTTGGGTAAACTAAACATACATATAGAAAAACATGGTAGCAATCAGATAACAATAAAAAATATTGATAAGAAAATATGTATGTAGGGTAAAAGTGTAAATCCCAGTGAACTGTGCTATGTCCTTTATATGTGTTGCATTGCTGTAGTCCAAGATGACATGGTGTGATCAACATATTGCTAATATCAGAGTGACAATGTCGAGAAATGCCATTTCATAACCGTATTCAAATATCAGAGACGATGGTGTATGCAGGATGTCGTTGTTTTCGAGGTTGCCACTATGGTCTATTGTTTCCGAAATGCGTGGAATATCATGCCACAACCCTCACAACAGGGGTCCAAGACACAGTGGACGCACATCCCGTAGAATTTCTTGATACAGCCACAGTTTAGTTCCAGGAACTTGAACATTGGCGTGACGATCCAGACGTGTGCGAATGCGACGACGGCAAATTCACAACCCCATCGAGCAGCTATGCAGATTCCATAGAAAAACGCGAGAAGGTTGTAGATGCAACTCTTCCAGCAGTTGAAACACCTGAAGGAGTTGACCCACACACAGTCCAAGCTGTGGATGCCCTCTGGCTCAGCCAATATATCCTCGAAGGCGACCTGAAAAAGCACGGTGAAAGTGAATATCTTGGAATCAGGTAGGGTTGAATGTGTGTAGAAGTATTTATCAAATCGCACTCTATGAATATTTTCCCACACATTTAAGGATCATATTCTTCACCTTAATCAATGTTTTCTGAAATGGCATTTTTATACGTCTCTTATTCATAATATGTTTTGGTAATATATATGATAAAGACGTACATAAAGTGTATACGTCTGGGATCATTGCTTTTGTTTGGATTGCCACCAGTGGGGAGGATAAGCTCCCCTTTCCGCGAACACCTGGTATATTCACTGTTTGATAGTGATTCATAAACACATGCTTATGATATAGTCTGAATCCTACATTTTCTTATGATTAAGTTTTTTCGCTACTTTTTTAACAAAGTGTTCCAGAAAATGTATGAAAACGTATTTTGACACAGGCTTTCCCAAAAATGCTTTGAAGAAAACAAAGGGGGAAAAAATGTTCGGCACTTCCAGAGGAAAAGTCTTGATGCAGTGATTTAAAGAATATCATTTCTGTAACAATATTCCCATTATCCAGTATCATTAAATTTGTGTTTAGTTTTTAATTTCAAAAGCTTATCTCAAAATAAAAGGGTGCATCAAGGTGCAAGAAAATGTCGACGTGCACTTTGTTAATTCGACTGCAACTTTAATGATCTAGCCATTTAATATACGTGTGTGAGTCCTTTATGAGATCTCTTCCAACGTACATGTATAATGCAATAGCGTGTGGTCATAAATGATAAAACACCGAATCGAAGAAAAGGTCTATTTCTTGTCCAAAATACAACTTAATGACGTCATATTGTAGTATTGCATTACTATGACGTCATATAGCTACAACGCTAGATCACACGCTTACTCCTGTTCCCGGTTGCCAAAGGGTTTGATGTTTTGACTGTACATTCAGTGAAATTATTTATGAATGTTTTCAAAAGGGTTTGATTTAGGCACTGACACCTCATGCTAACACGTATGCCAGTCAGTGATCAGGAAGCACTCAGACAACCAATTCAAATTTAGACATGAAGGCTCTAACTGGAAAGAGCAAATATATCTTTTTTGTGTATATAGATAATCGCATTTGCAGTAAGAGTAGTGATGGCATTTCATGGTGACGTCAAGGGAAAAATCAATGAGACACCATGCCGCTGTATAAAAATACGCCACTCGGACACAGTATACTGATTCCGAGCCCACCAGTTCTTGTTTTACCCCATCAATGCCGAGTACCGGGCGAGGTAACACAAAGTGCCATCCTTTAACGTCTTTAACTTGATCTAGCCATGGGATAAAACAACCGACCTCGCTTTCTCCTGGCAAACGCCCTATCCACTACCCCCACACAGGCGGTTAACATTTGATAGTAAGTCAATTTGCATATTATCATGAGATGTTATACCAGAATGCCTTACCGTGATGTGATTATTAATTCCATTGGGGTCACGATCTTCCAGGTCTAATATATCGTCCATATCGTTTGTTCGAAAGTTCTGGTAATAGCCAATGCACTGAGATATCCATTAACTGGTCATTGTTGTGTTCGGACCTATTTATCAACAGCCTCCATGGCTACCACAAACAAAAACTCCGTCTCTTAGTGATTAACTTCTTGTGGAGTTGGTTAAGGGTATTTGGGATTAGCCCTTACGTAACAAGCCGGTTGTTTTCTATGCTAACGAAGTGGCACAAATGAATTCAGGATTATACAAAGGGACTGGTTTCACACTAATTGTCAGGTTTTAACATGTACGTGTTTGTCGACATAAACACCTCACACTTTCACGATATCCATATGGTCAGCTATTTATCCGTTGAATTTTCACAAATTTTCACTAATTTTCCATTCATATTATTTTCAGCACTTTTGTGCAGTCTGTTTCGGCAAATACTGTTTATTCTCTGTCTTTGACGTTATAAGTTAATTAGCATTAGTATAGCTGGTTAACGTTCTGTGAGGGGCGGCAGGGTAGCCGTAGTGTTGAAGCTTTGTCTTATCACGCCCGAAAGAGTTTCCATGGGTATAATTTGTGAAGCCTATGGATATTGATCTTGTTGGTCTACTGCCGAAGTCGGCGTAAAAATCTACTGTTTCCCTGATGTGGAGGCGTCCTAAATACTATCTGAATGCAATCCCTCAGACAGACGGGTTGTGGCAGTCTTCAATTGAATTTTATATGGTCCGTGACAAATCCTCATTGATAAGAAAGATCAAAGTTGTATGCTATAGAACTGTTCACGGGATTTTCATCCCAAATGGCCGCATTATGCTGCAGTGAGGGTGAATGGTGTTTAACGCCACGGACATCATTGGTCAGCCTATATCACGGCGGCCCGAAACAGTCGAATGTGGACTCGAGAAACCCGTGGTTGATATCGTGAACAACGATCCACGGGGGTAACGATCATTTAGGAGTTATATTACCAGGCGATGTTTGTTATGCCTAAATTTACATCTTTCAACACAGTAATCATGGTTCCATAGCTATAATAGTTACTGTAGGTGTACAATGTAATTTAATAAATTGAATTAAAATTAGGAAATATTCTTTAATGTGTTTATTCACGTGTTTAAAGTTTACTCCGCACTATCATCATGGAACTAACAGCACTTAAGGACAACTTTTGCGAGGAGGGCAAACTCGATATTTCGCAGAACAATCCTTCACATGGGTACATAGTATGTTTGTTTGGCACAGTTGTCTCCCGCGGTTGAAGACTATGCTACTTATATTTTAGGGAAACAATATTCTTTCTTAAACATTTGGAATATAAATCACAGACTTCACATCAGGTGTCTAAGCAACACCCTTCGCTGTACACCCTCTTCACGCAGCCACGGTACCACATCCACCACACCAGGAACATTGATACGTGACATCTTCAAGAGGCATGTAAGTAGATACAGATAAAGATTAAATGAACTTTGACAGCAATGTTTGAGACTGTGGTACATGTACATGTATATATTATCACATTTCGTGTTATGTACCCAACTCGTCATGTGAGTTTGGTTTAACCCAGCTCTCTCTCTCTCTCTCTCTCTCTCTCTCTCTCTCTCTCTCTCTCTCTCTCTCTCTCTCTCTCTCTGATGAAGGAGATGCCTGCTTTATTTCACGATAAATCATTGTTCAATCATGACGTCATTTCCTAAGATTCAAATATGCGCTCGCAACTTGATGACGTCATATATTGGATGACGGTTTTTTTTTAGAGGGAAGTGTCCACTACGTTGTTCCGCATAGATGTAGCTGGGCTACGCAGATAAACGCAGTGGCTGAATGATCGCATACAAACGTGGGAGACATATGACAATCGATTGTGAGAACACCTGTTCGTAAAAGGGACTTGTCCGAGTGTGTGAGTGAGTGAGTGAGTATGGTTTTACGCCGCTTTTAGCAATATTCCAGCAATATCACGGCGGGGGACACCAGAAATGGGCTTCACACAGTGTACCCATGTCGGGAATCGAACCCGGGTCTTCGGCGTGACGAGCGAACGCTTTAACCACAAGGCTACCCGACCGTCCCGGACTTGCCCGACATTTCCGAGGTCGGATTCTATTCAGGGAGTCATCATTTTTTACATTTGGGTAAATATTTTTAAAGCTTGTACATTTTATCAACCTCCTTAAAGAGGCTGTACATAATGTTGATATCACATACAAAAAATAAACGATAAAACAATGCTGCGCCCCTCATGGTTTATTGTCCCTACGGTGTTTTATTGTACGATAAACAACTCCCACTCGTCGTTTCTTAAATAATAGTTAAAAAAGAACTTATTACACCGTTTAGTAAAAACAGTGTGACACACAAGCTCGTATGATAATTTCTAAATGTAGCAACACACAAATAGAGCATTTGCTGTATGTGAGTACGTCTTTGACTAGGCTTTATACCGGTTTTTGTGACCAGACCCGCGAAAATCCGAAGTGGAAAAGGTCTTCAGCAACCCATGCTGGTCGTGAAAGGCGACTATGCTTGTCGAAATAGGCGACGAACGGGATCGGGATGTCAGGCTCGAAGACTTGGTTGAAGCATGTCATCTTATCCCAGTTGCGTGGATCGATGGTCATGATGTCAATCACTTGATTGTCTGGTTCAGACTCGATTATTTACAGACCGACGTCATAAAGCTGGAATATTGCTGAGTGCGGCTTTAAACAACAAACAAACAGCACATAAATGTCACAATAAGGGGATATCAACTATGGCTTCACGTGTTAAACGATCCCGGATCTTCGGCGTGATGAGCCAGTGCTTTTACCACCAGGCTACCCTACCACCCACTGTATCATGCATAATTCTGTGAATAGTAATTGCGAATTGAATTCTGTGTTGTTGGTATTGCATGAACATAAACCACCATTATCTAAATTTCGCTTAATGACTGGCAAAACAAGGTTGTCCTGCTAAACAGTCGTTGTGTGTATCAGGCACAAATGGCCACCAAGCAAGCTTCCAGGCACTGGTTACTGAGACCTGCGTCACGTTGGATCGGAGTGATAAAAGTGAAATAATGTTCAACGCAGATCTAAACTCACTCACTCACTCACTCACTCACATAATTGAAATAATGTTCAACGCAGATCTAATCCACCTCACTCACTTACTTAAACTTTAACCTTTGTTATTGCGCTATTGGGAAATCACCATCTTCGAGAAATGTTTTATATAAAAAACAAATACAGCAGAAAAAAGCATTCATTTTTTTAGAATTTATTTTCATATTTTATTCTTCCAGGTACCATGTCATCAGATAGCTTTATGTATATAGATTTGTTTAGATTTGTAAATACAGATATTATGATTACTAATTTTATTCAGTAATCAAAATTTTCTTTTAAATCTTCAGCTGTTTACATGCATGAATGGTATGCCACAGCCTTCACAGCAGAAACTAAAGTGTTTTTATGTGTACTTAATGTAAGGGAAAACATAGGGATATTCCAAATGGCAATACGACCATGTCGAAAATACCAGCTCAGAACCATTTTCAAATATCAGAGATGGTCGTTTATGTACGTTATTGTTGTTTTCAAGGTTGCCACTATGGTCTATTGTTTCTGAAATGCATGGAATATCATGCCACAACCCTCACAGCATGGGTCCAAGACACAGTGGACGCACATTCCGTAGAACTTCTTGATACAGCCACAGTTTAGTTCCATGTACTTGAACATTGGCGTGACGATCCAGACGTGTGCGAATGCGACGACGGCAAATTCACAACCCCATCGAGCAGCTATGCAGATTCCATAGAAAAACGCGAGAAGGTTGTAGATGCAACTCTTCCAGCAGTTGAAACACCTGAAGGAGTTGACCCACACACAGTCCAAGCTGTGGATGCCCTCTGGCTCAGCCAATATATCCTCGAAGGTGACCTGTAGTGAGAAATGTAATAATATTTACCAAAAATTAAATCTCTGATTTCTTTTTGCTTTGGTGTAAAATTACATTCCAGATCAATTATACAACAATATTTTTAAACGATCATTGCCAATCAGTTGCATATATATTCATATTAAATATGAAATATTATATTCGAAACAAATCTGTTTAATCAAACTTGCTCTTGACGCAAGCAACCAGTAAAGTGTAAATAAATAAATCAATGATGAATATTCATCTCTTATGCCTGATCTTCTTGAATGTAAGTGTTTGGTAATGAAACCCATTCTCATTAACCGGGTAAGGATAATGTCTTTTATTGCAAACTGTATACAGTAAACTACGTTTATACCGAACATGCTTATAACGCACTGGCGCATATAACGAACTTTGGGTCCCGCCTACATGCTGTATATATGCTGTATATATGCTAAAAACGAACTTCGGTTATAAGGAACAGAATTAGTTGTCCTTTAGCGTTCGTTATAACCGTATTTTACTGTATTCAGGTATGCGCCTCATTGTCTAATACATCATGTACTTACATATATATGCAATTCAAATATCAGTTCAATTGTGGTTACAATAAGTTGTGAAGCGTATATGTCATTATGATATACTATTATAATTATGTTGAAGTGTGCTTGACCGTGAGTTGTCACCAATAAAACCAAATCGCACAGATCAGTAAATGCGTGTTTTCATTGATGATAATGCTCTAGCTTTCCTATTACCAGTGGTAATAGTCATACCTCCAAGAAAGTGCTATTTTTCTTACAAGTTAAGTTTGTATGTCGTACACCTGATTACTCAAACCATTTCTATATTCATTGCTTACTGCATTCTACGTATTAAACCTCTTCGTAAGGTTACAGGTAGTCTTACAGTTCATTACCTGGATATGGTCGTTGATGTTGTTGGGATCCCTGTTTGTCAAATCAATGTCCATGGCTGAGCTAGGTATGTGGTCAACTCCGAGGTATGTGATCAGCTGATGACCTTATTTTGTGACCAAAGACTTTATATTCATCCATGTTAGCAACTGTATCCAAGGACGCAAATCTAATCCCTGCATAGTTACAAATGAGCACCTTGTAAACATTCAGAGGATCATTACATAACAGATAAACTGAGTATTGTGCTCGCGACGGGGCGCTTAATGCCCAGTTACAAGCAGGTTATTTCACATACGGACCCCTGAAGATCCAGGTAGAGAATAGGTCTTCATCAATCCATGCTTGCCGTCAGAGACGACATTGCTTGTCGTAAGAGGCGATTAACGGGATCGGGAGGTCAGGCTCGCTGACTTGGTTGAAACATGTCATCGTATCCCAAGTGTGTCGATCGATGCGCATGATGTCAATCACTGGTGCAGACACGATTATTTACAGACCGTCGTCATATATCTGGAATATTGCTGAGTGCGGCGTTGAACATGAAACAAACAAACAAACAAACAAACAGATTTCACTTACTGTAGTTATGTGTTTGTTGAATGTGTCACCAAAATACAAAATTAATCGATCTAGGAATTTGTTCAAATACAACACAATAGGCCAAGCATTAGAATCCGCTATCTGGTTGTGTCAGATTTTTGTATAATGTAAATTTATGGAAGTAATAAATTCGCAGAGGTTGTCCAGTAAAAGTGCATATGTTGTATCAGAAACAGAAACAGAGTATTCTCTCCAGACCACCGGCAGTGGTACAAAAGAATAAGCATGTACACACAAAAATATTAATATGTGACAAGATGACAGTATGTGATGGGTGGATATAGTTTCTTTTCCATTTGTGTTGTTCAAATATTTCATCGATAAATCTCGACAGGTTTTTAAGATCAATAGCTTTTTGACAGGACAATAACCTCTTAAATGTATACAAATTAGACCATTTACTCTGGTAAGCAATAAGTTAGTATACACGTCTATGTTTTAACAGAGCCTCGCATCTAAACAGATAATGAAATTAGTCTGCAACTGAAGGAGAGTTGCACAGTTCACATACACGATTTTCTTCTTTACATTATTCCAACGGCCGGTTTCAATTGATAAGTTATGGTTATATGTTCTGGATTTTAGGATTGGAATATACATATCTGTTGTCATTTAGATGTATCTATCAAATGTTGTGTTTTCTGTCAGATACCGATAAATGTAACCTTTACTGCTCAATGCCATGATGCATCTCCTTTCTTGTACGAACTGACCCTGTAATAGCTCGCCTACCTCAGCCACCAGCCATGTAGTATTACAGGTGATAGGGTTGTAGAATACGTGTGTAAGTCCACAGTTATTTAATATAGGTTTGATCCATACTAGCGAGGTATTACTCATATCAAGATTCCGTTTAACAAAGTGATAAATCATTTGTGAAAGTTTCTTGTCACACGTAGGTGTTGCGAGGTTATGCCAGACGTTTTGTTTGTTTGTTGTTTCACGCCGCACTCAGCAGCAGTATTCCAGCTATATGACGGCGGTCTGTAAATAATCGAGTCTGGACCAGACAATCCAGTGATTGACATCATGAACATCCATCCACGCAATCGATGGCATGCATCAACCAAGTCAGCGAGCCTGACCACCCGATTCCGTTAATCGCCTCTTACGGCAAGCAGAGTCGCTTTTTACGGCAAGCGCCGGTTGCTGGGGACCTATTCTACCCCGGATCTTCACGGGTCTCCAGAAGTTAATTACACTTTTTCAGATAGTTATGTGTAGAGGTTACCTGCATTATTCCCCATTAACCATAAAATTTGGAGTTGGTGCTCTTAATCTAGTAGCACATTTTAGAAATTTTAAATGAAAACGCTCAATAATTTGTAACTTTTCGTATCCCCATATTTCTGAACCATGTACAAAGATAGATGATATCATAGAATCAAAAGCCGAGATAAGGTAATCGAGAGGTTAATTAATATTTCTTGCAGAAGACAGAACACAGCTTTCTTGTCATTAAAGGTAATAGATTTGATTGCGCTTGTCATCCTTCGATTTCTATGGAATGTTATGCCCACATCGTTATCTACTATCTCGAGATGTTTTCCAACAAACAAGAACTGGAGTTTACTTCGTTTAGCAGGACCACTGCCAAATATAATTATAATTTCCGTTCACATTTTCGTGAAAAGTTCACATCTAATTTCCATTTCGTGCAGTATATTCTAAACGAGTCAAGAGTTTTCTGTATGTCAGCGGGGCATCGACTAAATAAGACTGCATCAGCATACAGTAAAATTTTAAATTGTAATAATAAGGTTGCACCATAACCAAGCTTGCAATCAACATTTACATCAAGACAGTTATGTTCTAATAGCGATTGCTCGAGGTTATTAATAGACAATTAAAATAGTAATTGGGGAAAACGTTCTCCTTGTCTTACTCGGGAAAGACTTTGGAAAAATCTGATGTTTCCTTTTGTTACTACAACACATGATTTATTACCGCTGTACAATTTGTTAATTAGAATGATACATTTACCTCTGACGCCACTTTTCAAATTTTCAAAGACCTATTCTCCACACTTTGTCAAAAGCCTTGGTGAAATCTATAAAAGCACAATACAACTTTTGTTTAATATGCCTAAGGCTCTGCATTAACATATTGATGATAGACATGGTGTCTACTGTTGAGAAGTGTTTCCTAAATCCAGTTTTTGCGGGAGACAGGATGTTATTGTTATCAGTGAAAAATGACAATCGTGTATGAAGTGTACTGGGAAACAATTTCCCTTATCAACTCAAAATTGTGATAGGTCTGTAAGAGATCTAGTGCTCATAAAATGTCTCCATATCGGGCTCAATATTATTCCCCTCTCTCTTATTCTTGTTGAGAGCGTTCCAAATTTCACTTGGACTATGGCTGTAAATAAATTGCATAAATCGTTCTATGTTTCTTTATATGTTTGTCTTCGTATTTCCGCCTCGGGGCGGTCGGGTAGCCTAGTGGTTAAAGCGTTCGCTCGTCACGCCGAAGTCCCAGGTTCGATTCCCGACATGGGTAGAATGTGTGAAGCCCATTTCTGGTGTCCCCCGCTGTGATATTGCTGGAATATTGTTAAAAGCGGCGTAAAACCATACTCACTCACTCTTATATGCCTCAGACTGCTCTCGGAAAAGCATTCTAGTTTCAATTGTGTTAGTTTTCTTAAATTTCTTTTTTAGCCTCACGGAAGTAATTCCCTTATTTTTTGTTTACATTCGTGACCGAACCAAGGTCCTGCTTTCTCTTAGTGAGAGCCTCCGCATCACACTGGTAACAAGGTCTCATCCCGAATGATGCACGTGGAGCGTCGACAAGCACATGTGCGATTTCGCTTGTTATTTCATTCACGGCGCTTGTGTCAGCGACTCCCAAACACGATGACCTTGCTAGTTTGACAAGACAACACGGGTTCTATCGATATTATCAAAATATATCGGGCTTTTAGTATTCTCAAATCTTTTGGGCTCAAGTTCACTTACCGAGTTATTTTTGCCCGTTTCTGTATTGAGGTTTTGATTTTCAGGACATTTTGATTGATCTAGAGGAACCTTATTGGGCGGTGTACATCTGAAAACAATGAGCAGTAACGTTTGATTTCAAAACCTTTAAATAGATGATGAAACATTGTCGATGAGATTACATAATCGATCACACTCTTGTCCAGACATGTAAATCTTTCCTATTATTTTATCTTGTCCCATACGTCCATTGTATAAATAACCTCTCATTCTGGCATATGTTTATCAATTTTGCTTCTGAATTATTAACCCGTGATATATCTTTTGACGACCTAACGCTTGAAAAAGAAAGGTCATCGAGTTCTGCTTTAGGTTGGAGTTCAGATCTCTAATCATCTATATCCATAGCCAACTCCAGTACAATAGTCACACAGGTTACTCGTTTTAGCGTTGAAATCAATACAACATAATCACTCAAGGGGAAAGTGTGTAATACGGATTGTTTAAGTTCATAGTAGTCACCCGAGTTTTCGGGTTGAATATATACTACTCATGAATACATATATTACTCTTTTGAAATATTAACCCAGAGAATATATTCTTACATTTCCCCAATGAGGTGGGCATAGTTAGCATATGTTTCTTTTATTGCAAAACTGTTATCTCCCTGACTGCTCCTACGTTGGTGATAAACATGAAAACTGTCAATTTGGACATCATTCAATACATCAATTTGAGTTTCTTGGAGGCCTAGTATATCATTGTTATCAAGTGGATCCATGATAAGGGGTGTTCTAATCGTTTGCTTATCCCACACACATTCAAATTTAAAAAGTACAAAGATGGTGGGAGATTGTCAGAAGCTTTCATATTATCCTTAGCTATGCTTAGTGGTGCTACATATCTATTTAAATTATTATGGTGTATGTTGGGCAGTTTAGGAGTCCCATCGTTGGACTAAAAACGTGTTGAAACTAAAAACCATTATATTCTTATCGACATTTTGACGAATAAACGGGGAACCTGATAACCCGCTGAGATGGGAATTCTAATGAACAAAATATACTGGCTTCTTTTAATGGCTTACAGATGTGTTTCATCAGTATTTTAACTAGGAGTCATCATATCCTTTTTCCGTGGATAGATGCTCAAGATGTCAGTCACTGGATTTTCTTGTTTAGGCTCGATTATTTACAGACCGCCGTCAAAAAACTTGAATATTGCTGAGTGCGGCGTTAAACAACAGAGAAACAAAAATAACTAACTAAGGATGTGAATGTCACTGTCCATTCAGACATTAACATGTTGGTAGACTTTACTAATCAGTAAGTATTCTTTTTACTAGGTGGCATATTGTCATTAACTAATAAAGGTGAACTGGTAATCAGATACACTTTTATTGTCAGCTTCCTGTAGGAGAGAAATACTGTTAGTGCATACAGCGTCAACTCATTGATGAACACAAAGAATTTTTAACCTCAGTGGGATCCGAACCTGCAGCCTCTTAATTTGCAGTCCTTCACGTTACCACCTGTGCTACGTCATACGTGTTAATTTTCCGAGTCATCATTAGTTTGCTTTATTTGTACTTTTTTATGTTAATATTATGCCAAGTGGTATATGTGTCATGCAAGTGCACGTGAATCTGATTTGCACATCTAATTTCAAAACATGTTATATATCTCATCCATATTTGACTTATTGCCTGATCAAGAAGTCAGCATATTCTCCGAAACGTTGTGTTCCACATAATAATGAAGTTGACATCCACATATTTATCTCTCTTATAGCCTGATGATATGCACTTTATTAATCATGTTAAAATTCTAAAAATGTTAAAATGTGTTTGAATTGTAAACATGTGTGAAGGTGTTTACATTCTTAACACATATTTACAGTGTGGTTAAAGTGGTGTATAATACGATTTTAATAAGCCATATTTACTAATCTTACTAAACCGAAGACCCTGGTTGTGAATATTAATATTGAATTCTGTGTTGTTGGTATTGCATGAATATAAACCATCCTTATCTAAAGTTCGTTTAATGGCTGGCGTATCAAGGTTGCCATGATAATCTGTCGTTGTGGGTACCAGGCAGTAAAGTGTCCGCCCAAGGAAGCCAACTATCATGGACTGGTTATTGAAACCTGCGTCACTTTGGGTCTAAGTCATTCAAACAGTTGACATGCCGTGAAATAATTGAAATAATAACTTTAACCTCTGTTATTGCGCTATTGGGAAATTTTCGATAAATATATATTTTAAAAAATATAACAGTGAAAAAGCATACGTTTTTAGGATTTATTTTCATATGTTGGTATTCCGGGTATCATGACAACTATAATGAGAATATGATGATTGTCTCTGCAGTTTATTTCAGTCTTCAGTTCTTTTCAAATTCACGGAAGAGCATACCTCAACCCTCACTGCAGAAAACTATCGTGTTTCTGTGTGTACTGAATGTATTCGAAAACACTGGAATTATTCCAAATGTCAATGCGACCATGTCGAAAAATACCAGCTCATAACCATTTTCAAATATCAGAGACGACCGTGTATGCAGGATTTCTTTGCTTTCGACGTTGCCACTATGTTCTATTGTTTCTGAAATGCATGGAATATCATGCCACAACCCTCACAGCATGGGTCCAAGACACAGTGGACGCACATTCCGTAGAACTTCTTGATACAGCCACAGTTAAGTTCCATGAACTTGAACATTGGCGTGACGATCCAGACGTGTGCGAATGCGACGACGGCAAATTCACAACCCCATCGAGCAGCTATGCAGATTCCATAGAAAAACGCGAGAAGGTTGTAGATGCAACTCTTCCAGCAGTTGAAACACCTGAAGGAGTTGACCCACACACAGTCCAAGCTGTGGATGCCCTCCGGCTCAGCCAATATATCCTCGAAGGTGACCTGGTGTCAGAAAGAAAATGATGTGTAAAAAATGTATTGTCCCTTGTGACTTTATGATTTACACAATTATCTGATAACAATTTTTTTGCTATCACAGAACAACTTGGTGTAGGTTGATAGAATACGTGGCAAGACATTCTCACTTTCATCGATTGTTTGATACAATATGGTTGGACATTGTTAGTGCCATAATTTATTACTGGATCAAAACCTTTTACTCTACCTGGGGCCCAAACAGTTCTTCCTTAGGGTCTGCTATTTGTTCATCTTCGTATGTCAGTGTCAGGAGCGGGACTATACTTATATATTGGTAGGTGTCATATGTGTGCAACGTGTTTGTTTGTTTATTTGTTTGTGGTTTAAAGCCGCACTCAGCAATATTCCAGCTATATGACGGCGATATGTAAATATTCCAGTCTGAACCAGACAATCCAGTGATTGATTATTTTAACCATAAACCATACTTCTACTTGAGACTTACCGCTCAAAGGTTAAGATGTTTACTCCTGTCCAAAGGCGCTAATATCTCGCTTCATGTAAACTGGATCATCGTATCCCGCATAGCTATATGTTATATGGGGGAAAATGTTGGATACAGCTTGACTGGTACCCTGCCCTTCACATCTAAGCGGCTCAGGCGAGAAACGTAAGCGCTCTGGTGCATGTTAACCAGTCTAGGACGGGGCGTGTATCCCTGTTATGACTGTTGCCGAATAACATAAAAATATTTAGTGAAATAATTTACAGTTAGGAATGTTTTAAAAATTATTTGCATACTTACTTATGTATTTCGTATGAACGCATATCATTATACATATTTTAGACAAAGATTAAGTTTCCTTTAAAACTATTACTCATCCACCATGTAACTTTGTAATAAGCGTTTAATCCTGCTTAAAGAAGCGGATAAATAAAGTTTCTGTCCAGCTGGCAGATGAAGATGAGAAGTCGGTAATGACGGTTTCAATAAGTTAGCGAAAAAGTACCTGGATATGGTCGTTGATGTTGTTGGGATCCCTGTTTGTCAAATCAATGTCCATGGCTGAGCTAGGTGTGTGGTCAAATCCGACGGTGTGTGGTCAGCTGGTGTTCCTCCTTTGTGACCACAGACCTTTATATGTCCTCGTTAGTAACTGTATCCACGAAAACAACTGTAATCCCTGCCTAGTGACCGCCATGTAAGCATACAGAGGTCCGGGATTATTACATAACTATAACCATGTATTTCTGTCTTGACGGTAGTCGCGCACTCTATGACGACAACAACATTGAATGTATTTGTTTTGCCGGTTTGAAACGGTTCAGTTATTGTTCTTCCATTTTAAATGTTAGTTTGCAGCAGGAAGTTTCAGCTATCTAGTTATATTATCGCGGTAGTTAATCCATAATGGATCGTAATGGTGTACGCTTACTAACATATTAAATACATGTATAAGAGATTTATGGAGCCCGCGATAATATAGAGTCATACTATATGTTGTCAATTTTCGGGATTACAAGTCAAAACATCAGCCATGTATCTGTCTCCTTTCATACAGGACGAGTGTATTTTGATAAGGAGGGGTGTGAGGTTAACATCGTTGTAATGAGGATATACTAACGTAACCATCGGACATCTAACGACTGTTAAACCTCAGACCTCAGAAACAAGTGTTGTGATTGGTTTCATCAAAACCAGCACATTTTCTGTGTATACACACATTGTGTTAGCGCCGGTATCTTTGAGGATACTGAGATGTATGTCTGAGGAATAAACTACAAGGGTGACCAGATAAAGAAAACACAACACTGTTCAAAACGCATTTATTTTTCAATTGTGAAAAAACAACAGAAAATAAAGCAGTATTTTACTAACAAAAAAAGGGACTTGTTACCAAAACACTGACAATGTCTTTAAATCACCAGTGTTGGTATATAAGTATTTGAAAGTCCCATCACTCAGAGAGCTTCAGCCCATCTCACAGAAAGGATCACAACAAAATAATCATACTTGTTTCCATTTATATAGACCTCTATTATTTAAGGTGTTATCAATTGCATGGTTCAGTATTCAGTGTCCATTACGACTGGAACATCTTGGCAGCCATGCCTCCGTTTGTCACAAACAAAAACTGTTAAATAAATGCAAAGTTTCATAAAGCTCAAATCTAACAATACACTATTCTGCATCTTGAGACTTCTTTCACGGCCTTTAACCTAACCGCAAATTATTAACCTGCTTTGAAGAAGTAAAGTTATCAGGTTTAAACATGTTCCCTGCATTCAGGTCATTATGTGTCATATGTGACATACTTCGTTACAATAAGATCAATTTGTGTATCATCACTGATGAAAAATGTTTAAAAACAGTACACTAGCAACAGAAAGATAACAATCACATGTCCCCCTACTTGTTACCCCCAAGCAAATAATTGAGTACATACCTGTCATGAATGACATATGTAAAGGCACATATCAAGACATTTGTAACAATAATGTCATAATCAGATCACCCAGATACACTGTGTATCATACATACATGAGCCATTGAAACAGACTGTGTACTAATGTCTAATGGCAGTCTGGAAAACGTTTATCTTCACAAGCAACATTAATATAGAGTCAGTTATGAAAGAAAGTTCTTAACATTACCATATCTATTATCCAATTAACTAAATTGTCTTCTAAGGACATGTAACAAAACTGATATCCCTGCTACTTGAGAGGGTAGGACAAAAAAACACATTTACATTATGATGCTGTCAGTACACCCTGAACATTGACCTATCAATTTCCACACTTCTGCCATATTAATGTCAGATAGAGTTGAGTCTGTCACATCTTACTATTACTATATTTGAACTATATTTAATGGCGTTATCTCTTTATGTGAAGATACAATTATAAGATACTGAATTCACAACTACAGCAGATTGGTTGTGTCACATGACCTCATGTTGTGACTACAACTATTCTCCCTGGGAATTCTTTTAGAATTCTCCAACATTTCGAGCCTATTCTGCTTCAGCATGACTTGCCTCAAGGCCTTCTGACCTCTATGGGACGTAGGCCGGAAAAACCATGATGTTGCATTATCATTTAATTTTTCAAAGCCTTGTTGAGAGAATTTACATAAACTACCATGTAGCCTGATCATCTCACTAGCATGAAAAGCCAGAATGTGCATATAAGGTGTGAGGTCCTTACTCTGATACACCTGTCCAAAACATTGTACCCAACCCTTGAATCTTTTGTCAAGGATGATATACTCAGAAGGTTCAAACCTTTCTTTACCAAGGACAGTGCATATATTGGATAATTCACCCCACAAATGAATGATCTTTTCACGTTTTGGGTGATTTGGAATAAACTCTGAAAGATTAATTATTTCAGAAATTATTTTGTGTTCAGGTCCTGTGAAACCTCAGAAGAGAAATCTACCAGACTCCTTGTCATTTCTAAAGTGGAAGTCAATTCCACAGCTGCGAACAAATGTTTCACACTTGAAAACATTTTTACACTTCTCTTTGTCATACCTGCTTGTACATCTGTCAATATTATCAAGAACTCTGAGGCATGAGATCAAATGTTTGACAAGCTGATCCGACAGCCTCAGACGCAAGCGCAATATGTCCGGTACTATTCTTACAAGTGGAATGAAGTCAAATAACGGAGGTTTAACACAGTTGTACCCCTTACCCTTTCTGTTAGCCATAGCTGAAATGTCTTCCACAGTCCTTGCCCCCTGACTTACATCAGTAACTGACCAGCTCTTTTCCATATCATACCTGTCTGCAGCAGGGCCTTTACACCAAACACAGGAGAATGTTGAAGCACAAGAGGCTATACCAGAGACCATATTCAAAAACTTCAGATCTCCACCCAAGTAGTATGTGACGTGAATCCTAACATCTTGTACATAAATGTACTCTAATGCCTTGGCCTCAGTGATGACATCTTCAAGAGCCTTTTGTACATTTTCATAACTTTCATTTGCTGAAAACGTTGCAAGTAAGTAATTCCCCTTCACTTAGACACACTGCTCTTCATCTAGTATAGTGAAGCCAAAATTGGCAAGTTTCTTGCGCCTACCAAGATCAGTGCCATCACCTGTGAGTTTCACATTGACATTTTCGGTATCCAAGATTAAGCTACCTTTCCCTGATGTGATTAATTGAGAGATACGACTTGTAAGTCTATCTTTCAGGGACTGCTGTACTCCTAACACAACATTGGGGGTACTGACTATGTTTATGTTGGCATTGTGCACTTTCATTCTCTTTGTTACTGTGTGTGATCTTGGTAAAGTGGGTACAATCATAGACAACTCATGATAGGCCTTGTTAGAAATATTCTCAGAACCCTTTACAAATATTAACCCATCCAAATCAACAATGGGACCATCTTCCTTTGGAGTACTATCTTTTAAAGACAAAGACATCTGACTGTCATCCGACTTTTTAACTTGAACGGACAATGCTTCCATCTCATACCTACCCATGAATTCTAACGATTGTTTACACTCAGTTAACAACATTTTGTTTCTTTCATACAGCTGTGACCTTGACACACAAGAATTGGAGGACAGCACTCTAAATGGCCGGACTGACTTATTTGTTTGTCTTTCCAAGAGAATTGCATTCAATTGATTGATTTTTTTCTTCAAAACCATTTTCTGCGACTGGAAATGTTTTGCCTTTTTGATTGCAGATTTATATCTGCACATCAAAGATTTTCTTATGCTTTTCTCATTTTTTAACTTTATGCATGTCTGACAGTTACAAAAATCTTAACATAATAATGTTCACTGTCCCAAACTTCCAGTAGACGTTGATATTGTTTACCTCCCTTTCTTTTAGTTTTATCATGATTGGAAATAAGCTTCTTGAGATATGACTTCTATGTGGGTAACACCTTCTCAATAACAACAAAATGGAATTCAATGTGATGCTTGTCACAGATTGACTCCAAAATCAATGTGCACACGTCTGTTGAAAATGTATTAACTTACATGCACGCCGAACATATTTGGATATGAAAACGATATATTTTTTATTTGACAACTCCGTAGGTGCAAATATGTTTGCTGTAGCACGTTGTAGAGAGACGGGGTACCCAATATCAAGCAATGATTCTATGTTTTGTCAAGCGAGATTGAAATTATTCTTCATTCTCAAATGTGAAACCTCACATATTTATGCAAAATTAGTGAATTCAATTCCTTGATTTCTCTCACTTCCTTTCTTGTGTATTCGTCAAGCTAGTTTCTAATTTTGAATTCATCGGTCAAAACCATTATATGACTGTTATTCTTGCTTAGGGAACGACCATTTCTAAATGTGACATTCGGGGGGGGAGCTGGGATTTTATCGAAAAAAGAAGATTGTCCCAGAAAAAGCTTGAAAATAATGATTATGCTTATAATAATAAAAAATAATTATGAAAATAATAGTTAGTTTATTAAACCTAACTATTATCATGTATAAGTTTTTGCAGCTGTAGCTGAAACAATATCTAGTCTCCATACAAAATCACAGACACCCCACTCCCCTACCCCAGAATAGCAAATGGTCTGTCCCTTATGAGAATGATTGTTGTGGTAGTGGTAGAAGTACAACATACAAATAATACGTGTTTCCAGAAGAAGAAAAGAAATAAGCTTAGATATCACAGTTTAAGTATAAAACAAAAATCTCAAAATCGAAACACATCATTTACCATGGAAGATATCTTATCAATTAAGCCCAGGCCAGATACCACCTTACTGGGGACCGTGGGAACTTACAGTACCTCTGCTTCCTGCAGGACTCCCCAGTAGGATGTATGCGATCACTCAGGGCACCAGTGCAAACCACCAAATCACTAAACCACCAAATCACTAAACCATCAAATCACTAAACAGCCAAATCGCTAAAAACACTAGTCGATATAATGTACATTAATCATAATTCAGAAGTTAAGCTAATTTAACAAGTAACATGTGAAATGTAAACACTTGACTTCTATGCACTCTAATCACTAATTCAGATAGTAACCCCTTTTTAATAGGAATTACACTACCCATTGAAACAGCTGTTTAAATGATCCCTTGGCGGCCAGTCTTTACAGGATTAAGAGGATTAATAAACAGACCATGTAATTACCAGTAGCTTGTACTCGACATTTCGGGGAGTCAATCCAACGATTCACTGATGTATGGTCACATATATGCCCGCTTGTGAATCATGTGGACGACGTGACCGTGATGAAATTTAGTCTTATTGATGAGTGCGGCGTTAAACAGCAAAGAAACAAAAGATTTATCCCATACAATAGATACTCGATGAGGAAGACAGAAGTTAGAAGGAAAGTAACAAAATATGTGATTCAAAATAATTGGTTGGGTTAAATAAGATTGATTTGGTTTAAGTAGTTCCATACGCTTCTTCATCAAATTTGACTTTTCGTAATTACGAAAATTGATGAACAGAGCAAATGTGAAGGAACATTCCTTATAAATTTTAATTCTTTTCCATGTTATGAGAAATTATTAATAACAAAGTACAAACACTAAACGAATATGCAAAGACAGGCCCTGCAAAGTTATAATGAACAGAAATAGTTATGTGTTACATGCAGTTTAACGACTTTCCCTATTCAATTCAATAACTCAGTAATATGCATAGGAGGTATCGGATGTTTCCGAGTGGCACGCTTCTCAATATCACATTATGATATCTGGTTAGTTCTGTGGACAAAGAATTTACTAGTCCATTTTATGGTCAATCACATTATGCCTGTCATTATGCATGGAAAATAAAAAAGTCAGTTTGACATGTTCGAGAATAATTTATTATTATGATTAAATAACAAAGCCATGTGTACAATTGTGGTGTTAAACTTATTCAGTCCGACTAAAATCAATGTCAATGAATATGAAACATACAATCTAAAATTTAATTATTTTTACAGTATAAGATAAAAGACAAGTGGGAGTGTTTCCCAGAAAAAAAAGTTGTTTCTGATATATGTTATAAATTATAAAAAATCAATTATAAAAAAATTCGACCATAACAGTTTGGATAAATAATACAACAGATTTATTGAACGCTGTGATATAAATGAAATACAGTTCAAAACAGCGATAAAACAGTTTCACTCACTGATTTATCTGCATCTAACGAAGAATAGACTGTTTTTCCGTTAATGCAGATGAACGCAATAGAGAGATATGGTAGACACGGGAGCAGCTGCGGAGACAGAGACCAATCCCTTAGTCAGGACACCATGTCTTGACTCTAGACCGCCTTCCACATACATCATACTGCTTCCGTTTCTTCTGAGGCAGAACACCTGGAAAATGACAGGGGATCGGGCTCTCGTCCAAGTTTTCGGACATAAACATGGAAAGAAATGACGATTATTTGACATGTCTTGAAATAGTTATATTCACCATATTGCACATAATATACACATATACATTTTAGTGACTCAATGTGTGACATGTCATGGAACGTATCCCATTAAAACAAACGTTTATTCAGTATATAAATTGTTTTACTTTAATCGTTTGACTGCAGCGATGCATACAATATTTACGAAGTACCTGCAGCTGTGAGGAGGACTTGTAAGAGAGCCTTCCGTCAATGATTGGAGGCACGGAGCCTTCGATCGTAGAGCTTAATGAATTGATCACCAAGATCAACCCTTCCCATGGGTTTACACGTTTACCACAGAAGGAAGGGGTCACATTATGTTTTGTATGTTTGTTTGTTGTTTAACGTTTGTTGTTTGAACTCAACAATGTTCTAGCTATATGATGGTCGTCTGTAAATTATGAGTCTGGACCAGATAATCCAGTGATTGAAATCATGTGCAAGGGTCTCACGCAATTGGGATACGATGACATGCATCAACCAAGTCGGCGAGTCTGACCACCCGATCCTTTCAGTCGCCTCTAACGACAAGCACAGTCGGCTTTTACGGCAAGCATGGGTTGCTGAAGACCTGTTCTCACCCGGATGTTCACGTTTCGACCATATCATGACTCAAATCAGATTCTACATTGAAAATTGTAAAACCCGCGAAATCGGTAAGGAAGGCGTCTGTATATGTTTAAACATAATAAAGATAATCACTTCTAGTGAAATATATAACATGCTGGATACAAACAAAGGACTATAAAGATTATTTTATTATATTAAATTAGGGTACATTTTACACACGCACACACACACGCACACGCACACACAAAATTTACATAAGAATGCCAGCACACATGGTATCCATCAGCTGCAAAGCTAAACAAAAAAGAAAAAGTATTCATAAGTCTATGAGGGAAACGGTTGCTTTGTCAATAGCTGTGACGTAACACATGCAAAAATGATCCAGGCACAATATTGTTATAAACGGCGCAGAGTTTGAATATGTGCATAAATGTGAACTGATATGAATATTCATGCACAGAATCGTGAAGTTTAATACATCACGTGTGTTATATAATAATATTCTATGGACATTATTGAGTGTACGAAAGTGGTAGCCATGCAAAGCAATTTGATAGATACATTTTGATGTACAGCAATGATTGGCTGAGTGAGTTAGGTTTTACGCCGCTTTTAGCAATATTCCAGCGACATCACGGCGGGGGACACCAGAAAAGGGTTCACACATTGTACCCATGTGGGGAATCGAAACCGTGTCTCGGCGTAACGAGCAAACACTTTAACCACGAGGCTACCCCACCGCCCCTGCACAGCAATGATGTTAACGTGCAGTCGTGGTGTTAGTGCTATAACTCGGGGAGCATAAATAATACCACATTGGTATTCACTATTAAAACCTTCTTTCCATATGTTTGCTTTTCATATTTTCATTTAATGAGCGCCATAAATATAATGGAAATACACACAGTTGTTCTCTCATGTGTGTACCAACCATTCCGCCATTACCGATAGTCGATAGAAATATGCAAAACGTGTAACTAAAAATGTTCGTAACGAGGTGAACTTACATATTTTTACATATATATGACTACTTTGATCAGAAAATTTCTTAAGATTTTATCTGAAAGTATTTACGTGTATGTGACATGGGTGCATAATCCAAAATCGCCATCATTCACTTGAAGTTCAAATAAGGGAGATAAAGATCGGTTACCACTTTACCAATCTCACCATTGTGTGCAATCAGCAGCACTGTATAATATGAATGATGCAATGTTAAAGCTGAGATGATTGGGGTGATATATAGATATATATAGATATCGTCCCGTGGCATTAAGAGGACTAATGCTGCTTCTAATAGGGGTTTTTTCCAGGTATATCACGGGGTGTTGGCCTAGGCCACTAACCACATATTGCGTTAATGTGAAATTACTATTTTCGAGAAATGCTTTATGCACAAGACAAATACAACAGAGAAAAATCATAGGATTTTGTAGGAATTTTTTTTCTAATTTAGTGTTCCAAATATCATGTCAGTTTTACAAAATAGCTGCATTGCATATACGTATGTATAAAAAGTAAATACAGAAAATATTATGTTTCCTGAAGAGGTTCAGTAATCAGAATAGTCTTCGCAATTTCACGTCGTCGGTACTTTTTAAATGTATGCAAAGGCATGCCACAGCTCCCACAGCAGAAAACCATAATGTTGCTGAATGTATTCGAAAACATTGGAATTATTCCAAATGTCAGCGCAACAATGTCGAAAATACCAGCTCATAACCATTTTCAAATATCAGAGACGATCGTGTATGCAGGATTTCTTCGCTTTCGACGTTGCCACTATGTTCTATTGTTTCTGAAATGCATGGAATAGCATGCCACAACCTTCACAGCATGGGTCCAAGACACAGTGGACGCACATCCCGTAGAACTTCTTGATACAGCCACAGTTTAGTTCCATGAACTTGAACATTGGCGTGACGATCCAGACGTGTGCGAATGCGACGACGGCAAATTCACAACCCCATCGAGCAGCTATGCAGATTCCATAGAAAAACGCGAGAAGGTTGTAGATGCAACTCTTCCAGCAGTTGAAACACCTGAAGGAGTTGACCCACACACAGTCCAAGCTGTGGATGCCCTCCGGCTCAGCCAATATATCCTCGAAGGTGACCTGGTGTCAGAAAGAAAATATACCACATAAAATATATTGTAGCTTGTGCTTCCTTTTGCTTATATGTACACAATTATCTGATAACAATGTTTTTGCTGTCACAGAACAGCCTTGTGTAGGTTGATAAAAGAACGTTGCTAGATATTCTCGCTTTCATCGATTGTTTTATACAATATGGTTGGACAGTGTTAGTGTCAAGGCGTCTCTATGGTTCAATACGTTTAACTACTTCGGGTCAAAATATTTCTTCGTTAGAGTCACGACAATTTCTTTATCTTCGTATCTCAATGTTAGGAGAGAGACTACGCTTGTATATTGGTAAGCGGATATCCGTAATAAGGCCCCATTCGTTCTCTTTAGATATGAAATATGCTTGCGAGCTGTGCCAAATGTAAATGTTGGTCCGAGATAACTTCTTAAACAGTGTAACTTAAATATACAATAATATTATTCATTCTTATTTATTTCTGGCACTAATAGGTATCGAGTCAGTACGCTAGGTATATTATGGCTATTATCACCAGTACAGGTCTAGAAGTGAGTAAACTGATTTATTTTTTGTTTTAGGATAATGATTAATACCCAACGGGTAAATTTGTATGATGATTATTCAGTCATAGCTCAAATTACCAGGAGAATCGTCTTTCTGTCCGACTGGCAAATGGGGACGAGATGTCATTTTTAAAAGGATAACGAAATAGTACCTGGATATGGTCGTTGATGTTGTTTGGATCCCTGTTTGTCAAATCAATGTCCATGGCTGAGCTAGGTGTGTGGTCAACTCCGACGGTGTGTGGTCAGCTGGTGTCCCTCCTTTGTGACCACAGACCTTTATATGTCCTCGTTAGTAACTGTATCCACGAAAACAACTGTAATCCCTGCCTAGTGACCGCCATGTAAGCATACAGAGGTCCGGGATTATTACATAACTATAACCATGTATTTCTGTCTCAACGGTAGTCGCGCACTCTATGACGACAACAACATTCAATGTATTTGTTTTGCCGGTTTGAAGTGGTTCAGTTATTGTTCTTCCATTTTACCATGTTTGTTTGCAGCAGGAAGTTTCAGCTATGTATTGCTATGTATGGGATTGAATTTTCCAAGAAAATGCTGGAAAAATATATTGGTGTTTCTGATTGTTGAAAAAAGAGATACAATTGTTACCAGTGGAGGGAATTCCTGTACGTGTCAATACCACCTAGACGAAGAGAAACATTTGTCACATTTAACACAAACACATCGGTTCATTCAGTTCATACTGAATCATTTCATTCCCGCATAATTTACCATTAGCAGCAACTTTCATAACTTAATCATATATTTGGTGTTGCCCACAACAAGAATATTCGCACGTGAGCTCGTGCACAACTTACGTGCATCATGCTGGTCATGAAATGGGGATCGGATGGTCAAATGGCTTTTGATCAGGAATGATACATAAGTGTTTTTGTTTGTTTGTTGTTTAACGCCGCATTCATCAATATTCCAGCTATATTACGGCAGTCTGTAACTAACGGAGTCTCGATCAGACAACCCATTGATTGGCATCATGAGCATCGATCTATGCAATTGGGATACGATGACATTCATCAACCAAGTAAGCGAACCTGACCACCCGATCCTGCTAGTCGCTTCTTACGACAAGCATAGTTTGCTCATAGGGCAAGTATGGGTTGCTAAAGACCTATACTCTATTCGGTTTTTCACGTGTAAGTATACCCCCTTCAAGAGCTTATACTTTGTTCAATATTATATCGGTAAAGCCAAACCATTGTCCACTTGTTGTAAAATGTCAAGTCATTTTATATGAGTGGGTTTCATATCACAGGAATATGTAAATCTGATTACAATAATGAAATCGTGTGCCTATTTACAATCAAACAACCCTATATATGTAAACAAGAGGAGTGAAATGCGATAGTACGCTTGTTACCACGTCATGTAACCCTCGGGCTTTAGTGTCATAAACATACATAGGATGAACGGAGTGGACACATGGTTCCTTCTCGACACTGCTGTAAATATTGGAGACACTGTTTCCAAAGCAGTTTATGCAGTGTATCGACGAAAACGAGTATTTAATTTGTGAGCTTGCTCTATTGATTTTACGAAACTTCGACTATATAAACCTTCGAAAAACTACATCGCACTCTATTGTTTTGATCATTGTATTATAGTATAACCTTTATGTGTTCACATTTCATACCTTGTTGTATGAAAGCACATTCCTGAGATGATGTTGAAGATGGCCAGCGGTGGAATAACCTTGTCTCCTTCCTCATCTGGGCGACGGATAGAGCCAGGGCATCCAACACTTTCTGACTGAGACGGTCGCTCATTCATTCATTCATGGGTGAGTGAGTGAGTGAGTGAGTGAGTGAGTGAGTGAGTGAGTGAGTAGCACATATTTGGATGAAGCCAATTGTACAGTACTAATAACAATTAGCACACGGGTATTGAAAGCAGATATACAGCGAGGATAAGGATTAAAAGGGATATACAGTTATGACAAGCCTATTGGGTCCTAATTAAAATTAACTTAACTAGATCTTCATAGGCAGACGCATGTAATACCCTTGATCTCTGTTGTTCAAAGGTTTGTGACGGCGGGTTCCTCAGAAGCGATATGTGCTTGTTATCTGTTACCGTTGTTGTCTATGTGAATCTGCTGCTTATCACAACATGTCATGCATATATATGTGTCGGAGTGTCGGATTAACGAGACTTGACTGTATACCTCTCATCACTTGGTTGTTGTCACTCCAGCTTGATAACGGCATAAGAATCTACATCGAAACGCTATATGCAATAAACCAGAAGTTGGTATCAATAAACTTGTACGTTTTACTTACCCTTTTCATACTTACCAATGAAGAGAAAGAAAAGACATATGCTCAACGCTTTAGTGGCTATTTTCCTCTACAACTTCCACGTGGTGCTATATGATCCATGAGCAATGTCCTTGCAACATTGTGTTAAACTGGCGGCTGCAATATACAAAAAACCTCACCTAGTGTGTACTCAGACTGTTAGGTAGACCCGGAAGCAGTCTAATGTCCGTATCCGCCTCTGTTCTCACAGTCAGCGATACACATGTTTCGACACTGACCAGGGTTATCAGCAGACCTACATTCCGACCTCCTGATCACCGTAACAAATATCAGATATGGAAACTCCCGCTATCGTCAGGGTCATCATTCATCGCCAAACCAGAGGGACCATATAAAAACCGAAAACATGAATATAGTGCATGAGTACAAGGCGACCGTACGCCTGTTTGTACGCCCAGAAAACCTCCGTTACCGGCCCACTTTACGAACATCGAGATAACATTTCTAAACATGGTCCAAATAGTATGGAAACGCTGAAGGGTCACATTTTCACTCAACGGCCATTACTATATTGTCGTCGCGTTAAGGACTGTCTGCCAACCGTCACCTTGCCATGTATGTGCTCGCTTTCATACAGTACTACAATACCTCGTTGCTGGTCCGGATCTCTAACAAATATCTAATAACAAATTCGAGAAGAGCATAACTTCAACAATACGTACAAGCCCCTGTTTAACTACATATATAATAATGATAGTAGTAGAAAGGAGGTTAATTTACACCCCATTTTTCTACTTCCATGTCATCTTTATTGATAGCTATATTCTTCATGTCTTTATGTTGTACCAGATTATCTCTTTGGTTCAGCAGGTTGGATCAGTTTCATGGTTAAACTGTAAGGGTAATGCGGGACACAGGGTAATGCGGGACACAGGGTAATGCGGGACACAGGGTAATGCGGGACACAGGGTAATACGGGACACAGGGTAATACGGGACACAGGGTAATACGGGACACAGGGTAATACGCGACACAGGGTAATACGCGACACAGGGTAATGCGGGACACAGGGTAATACGGGACACAGGGTAATACGGGACACAGGGTAATACGCGACACAGGGTAATACGGGACACAGGGTAATACGCGACACAGGGTAATACGCGACACAGGGTAATACGGGACACAGGGTAATACGTGACACAAGGTAATACGCGACACAGGGTAATACGGGACACAGGGTAATACGGGACACAGGGTAATACGGGACACAGGGTAATACGCGACACAGGGTAATACGCGACACAGGGTAATACGCGACACAGGGTAATACGGGACACAGGGTAATACGGGACACAGGGTAATACGGGACACAGGGTAATACGCGACACAGGGTAATACGGGACACAGGGTAATACGGGACACAGGGTAATACGCGACACAGGGTAATACGGGACACAGGGTAATACGGGACACAGGGTAATACGCGACACAGGGTAATACGCGACACAGGGTAATACGGGACACAGGGTAATACGGGACACAGGGTAATACGTGACACAGGGTAATACGCGACACAGGGTAATACTGGACACAGGGTAATACGCGACACAGGGTAATACGCGACACAGGGTAATACGGGACACAGGGTAATACGGGACACAGGGTAATACGCGACACAGGGTGATACGGGACACAGGGTAATACGCGACACAGGGTAATACGCGACACAGGGTAATACGCGACACAGGGTAATACGGGACACAGGGTAATACGCGACACAGGGTAATACGCGACACAGGGTAATACGGGACACAGGGTAATACGCGACACAGGGTATTACGGGACACAGGGTAATACGCGACACAGGGTAATACGCGACACAGGGTAATACGGGACACAGGGTAATACGCGACACAGGGTAATACGCGACACAGGGTAATACGTGACACAGGGTAATACGCGACACAGGGTAATACGGGACACAGGGTAATACGCGACACAGGGTAATACGGGACACAGGGTAATACGCGACACAGGGTAATACGCGACACAGGGTAATACGGGACACAGGGTAATACGCGACACAGGGTAATACGGGACACAGGGTAATACGTGACAGGGTAATGCGGAACACAGGGTAATACGGGACATAGGGTAATACGGAACACAGGGTAATACGCGACACAGGGTAATACGCGACACAGGGTAATACGGGACACAGGGTAATACGCGACACAGGGTAATACGGGACACAGGGTAATACGGGACACAGGGTTATGCGGAACACAGGGTAATACGGGACACAGGGTAATACGCGACACAGGGTAATACGGGACACAGGGTAATACGGGACACAGGGTAATGCGGAACACAGGGTAATACGGGACACAGGGTAATACGGGACACAGGGTAATACGCGACACAGGGTAATACGCGACACAGGGTAATACGCGACACAGGGTAATGCGGAACACAGGGTAATACGCGACACAGGGTAATACGGGACACAGGGTAATACGGGACACAGGGTAATGCGGGACACAGGATAATACGGGACACAGGGTAATACGGGACACAGGGTAATACGGGACACAGGGTAATACGCGACACAGGGTAATACGGGACACAGGGTAATACGCGACACAGGGTAATGCGGAACACAGGGTAATACGGGACACAAGGTAATATGACACAGCAGTTACCACGCAAACGTTCCTATGACATGACTTTGTTGTTGCAAATGCCACATCATCATAGCAATGTTGTCCGATGATTTATGTACTGGTTTTACGTCGTTAGTTTTGTAAAACGTCATTATAAAAAAACAATATTAATTAGATCAATGTCAGAAGATTAGAACTGCGTTGACAAAAAGACAATACTATATTCGAATACACCGCAAAGACACAAATAAAGAACAAATTATACATGCACATCCCCTATGGAGACTGTTTTTCACTATTCATATTCTTATTTCATACCACATCATTAGAGTACTTGAAACTTTAAAATGACTTCAAATGTTAAGTACAAAAGATTGAACGAGAACAAAAAATAAATTACACATAAATGATTCAATAATTGTCTCTTTTATCAGCCGCTACGTTTGTATTGATTGCATTTTACAAAGAAGGATTTTGTCTGTCATCGTGCAGATTTAGACTTACAATGTGTCCATTCGAAATAGGAACGAGGATAATTGATTATGTATCAATATATATATTATGCACTTAAAAGTGTGGACACACATTCCGCCGATTACAGCATACACGTAGGCTCTGTGTGTTCAAGCAGGAATATACAGGAAATGCTATGTAACAAACATCTGTGTACTAATTACATGTTTGAATGTTATCAGTTATGCGTTCTGAGATAGAGTGATGTAAGTATCTTCCACAATTAACAATTTATGTAGACAGAGACCATATCGGTATATGGTCTCTGATGTAGATGATAAAGTAAAAAAAACCTCTCTGCTGGAATGTATATGGTGCCAATTATTCGATATTGTAAGATTCGTAAAATGTATGAGCAGACGAATCAACTATTCACACTATTCAAAGCTGTCAATAAACTGCCAATCATATTAATAGGCGACAACCAGTTTTAATAATCAAGTGGTAACCAATAGAATATCAACTACAATTTGCTGCATAAAGCTCTCAATAAAAGGACAATTATATCAACAAGAGGCAACCAGTTTTAGTAATCAAGTTGTGTGTGTGTGTTTGTGTGTGTGTGTGTGTGTCTGTCTGTCTGTCTGTCTGTCTGTCTGTCTGTTTAAAGCCTCTTCAGGGAAAGGATAGGTCCCAAGTACCCCTTGCTAAGAGAAGTATTTCTAGATTCTTTAAAAAGTGTACTTGTATTAGAACATGGTTTTGTAATCAGGAAGCCTTTTTAGCAATATATGGTGACTGTTTATCGCAAAATTTAACTTTACAGCGGCGAAGAACTGTGAGCCTTGAAACAGGTGAGGTGAGGTGAGGTGAAATGGGTTTAACGTCGCGTCCAAGATTATTGCACTTATATGTGTGTGTGGCTGTCCGGAATGATGCCGATTTTATAGTGCCAGTCCACTGAGATACCATGTCGCAGTTTAACATGAATATCCCACTCAGACACAGTATATTGACTCCCAGCCGATCAGTCCTTGTTTTAGCCCCTTCAATGCTGAGCGCCAGGCCGGGAAACAACAAGTACCAATTTCTAACGGTTTTTTTTGGTACCTTCCGCTCTCCGGGTGGACGCTCTTCCACTAGACCATGGAGGCGGTCACTACAAGTTAAGAATAGTTCATAAATAATGAATACCCATTAACAAGATATATAAATACATACACAAAACCAAGATAAATAAAATATAAAAATAAATATAGTATCATATACAGACAGACACTAAACAGGATACATACATACATACATACATACATACATACATACATACATACATACATACATACATACATACATACATACATACATACATACATACATACATACATACATACATACATTGTTAACTCATAACTGTTAAATGCATTGCCTAATAGATACATGTACATTAATACACCTACACATATAACCACTGGAGCATGTACCTACATATGCCACACACCCGATATAAACATATATAATCGTATCAAGATACACGTGCACATGTTCCTTGTTCACAATGGGTTAGGTGACTGAACACCTTTCAATTTCAAATTGCGCAGGTATCTGTTACATGCGTCTGTGTCAGACATACATGGAGGGGACACTTTGCTCCTGCCCCCATAACTACATGCGTCTGTGTCAGACATACATGGAGGGGACACTTTGCTCCTGCCCCCATAACTAGATGCGTCTGTGTCAGACATACATGGAGGGGACACTTTGCTCCTGCCCCCATAACTACATGCATATCTTGTATTCACAATACGTAAATACCGAAGGTCAGAACAATCAAACCTGGTTATTTAATTATGATAAACAAACAATATTTGCTCACACATTTAACTTTTACCGCACAGGGCAAAATATGGAAAATCTTTAAAAAATTATTTGCACATGCAAAACGTATCAAGAAGGTAAGTCATCAGTTATAACAAACATTGTTTGTTGGCGCACGTGACCAAACATATAGTGAAACGGTATGTCAAGGTGTAGGAAACTACTTGGATGCACTGACGACAATTGATGTGCGGTACATAACACATTAATTACAAACTAATGCAAGATAATTAGCTGTCTTACTGACCGTCTGTCTGATTGTAATACCGTACAGTGCGTGTATAACGTGCTTGAATGTACAAGGTCTACTGTTATATCACAATGACATTTTAATTTGAATAACATGGGAATTGAAGTATATGTGTCTAATGCAACTGCATATATAACGATCAGTTTTGTAGGAGCACATGCAATGTACTTTATATTAATATTATATCAACGTTAACTGTGTGGCCACACTAATCAGGACTTCCCTCCTTGTATGTACATTGTAGGTGTTTTTTACCAAGTAAATGTACATATACACACATCAACTATACTAAAACAAATGTCAAAGTACTACATTAGTATATGCTAGTCCATGAATGTATACATGTAGTAGATTTGTACAAATGAGAGACACACTGCAAGTTGATCATTAATCAAATATTTATGTTAAATAATATTTAATGATAGCATTATTATAGCAGCAATATTTTACAAACTGGTGTTTACATGTATTTATCAAATGTACCTGCAATCCATTCGCAGCATAGTATCACAGAATAATTTGTATGGAGAGTGTTGCCATGGCCCGCCCCGCGTTGACGGCGTGAAAGTCCCCTAAAACTCCTAATTAGTGCCCTAAAACAATAAAATAGTTTTCGCAGAAATTCGCGGATATCCGCGGATTATTCGGGATTTTGCGAATTATTCGCGAGTTATTCAACTTATCCGCGGAATATCCGATAACAAACTTTTGCGTTGTAGCGTAGAATCCTTTCTACATCCAACCTTCTTGAGAAATAGACCCGAATTTACAACACTATTCCGATTGTTTCTACTACGTTGAATTTACAATCAGATAAGGGTACATGTGGAATTATACATTGCCAGAAGAAATGTCCGTTAAGTATGTCTGTTTCTGTAAAACTATACTGAAACACGACTTCAAACTGATCAAAAGAGAGAAGGGAAGTAACTCTTGTAGTTGCTATTGAAATATATTTTCTTAGCCCTTCTGTCAGTTTATCAAAAGAGTTTCGTAACCTTAGTAATTCAACAACAGGCCTAAAATCATAACATCTCATTACCAGCAGGGGCAGAGGGGGGGCCTCGTGGTTGAAGCGTTCGCTCGTCGATCCACATGGGTACAATGTGTGAAGCCCATTGCTGGTGTCCCCCGCCGTTATAGTGCTGCAATATTGCAAAAAGCGGGGTCACTCACTCACTCACTCACCCACTCACCCACTCGCTCACTCGCTCACTCACTCACTCACTCACTCACTCACAGCTGAAGACATATGTACACCCAACGTAGTACTCGCCGTGTTCAAGGTTCTTATATAACACGCAACAATACCATGCGTTTATTGTGAGATGTGTGTATGAATGAAATCTACACTTTCTATTGCCTGTTGCAGGTCATCTACGATTCTACTTTTATTGGAATAACACTGTGTATCAGATCAACCATAAAACATAAACTGCAACTGACAGGTTACCCCCCATTTATAAGTGTTAGTTATAAAATATTGACGAGCCATCATAAAGATAGGTAGGATAATAAATAATGGTGAAAAGCCTTTGAGGAGATCGTGACATTCGCCTGTACACAAGATGCCACTCCCGGGCAGGTTCAAGATGTGTCCATTTGTCGATGAGAGTAAAATCTTCTGTTGCCGCACACAACGCCCGACCACACTTCTCACCATGTAACATTCTTTGGAAACTCCCCACTTGCAACTCAACCGAAGGCTCCTATAAAGAATCATTTACAAAACCGTAAGAAAGTTAATCTTTGTACATCTTCAGAATGGACGATATTCTAGACCGGGACCCAAACAACATCAACGAACATGTCAAGGTAAGAGACAGAGGTGTCAAAGTTTAACTGAACACACACAGAACAGGTAAAATCATGTCAAACATATGACCTCACTTGTGAGGTGTATCTTTAAATAATTACCAGGAGAAAATTCCTGGTTAACTTCAACGTACCTTACGTAAAACAAATTAAACATCTTGACGTTTGTAAAACGTGATAAATTCAATAAATTCAATAAATTCAAGTATTAAATGCACCCGTTGGGTGAGGACAACGACCTGTTGTAAGTGAAGCCACAACAGTATCTAAGTTTATGTTCATGCATAAAAGATTTATTTACCTGACTTTCTTAATAGGCCAGTGGCGGTCGGGTAGCCTAGTGGTTTAAGCGTTCGCTCGTCACGTCGAAGACCCGGGTTCGATTCCCGACATGGGTACAATGTGTGAAGCCCATTTCTGGTGTCCCCCGCCGTGATAGTGCTAGAATATTGCTAAAAGCGGCGTAAAATCATACTCATTCACTCACTTAATAGGCCATGATATACAATTTATATAAAAAAATGTTGTTTTTTAAACTGTCTTTGTGGTACGCCACAGGAAACGTTACAAACCAGAAATACAAGAGGGCCGCCATTTTATTAAAATGGTCGATAAATTACGTCTAAGATTTGTGAAGATTTTGACAGTTTACAGTAGTGTATGCATTTATGCTTGCTAATTTGTTTCATACCATTGTACTCAGGTATCATTCGAGGACGTCCTAGCAGAGCCCGATGGTTCTCACAGCTACTCCTGTGTGTGGAGCTTCTCCTACCTGTGTTTTGACTGCGGTAAAGGGTGCCTATACAAGCTCCTAACACTGCTTTGTGGTATATGTATTGCCATGGGTTGGGGCTGTGAGTTCGCCTGGGTGACTTTTACCCACATCTGGTTTATAACCCCCTGCTTCAAGGTACTGGAGCTCAACTGTGGCTGCCTACAGAAGATATACGGAGTGTGTGTGCACTGTGCAGTGGGTCCCTGCTGTGAAGCATTTGGCCTTCTCTTCCATGCATTCAGAAAGTGATGGAGCCAGAATTGCCTTTCAAGACTTTTATATGAAGACACTGGGAGTTTCTCGTGGTCTCGATATTAATATGCAGCTGACAATGTACCATTTTGTAAAAATAAAAACGTTTGGGCCTTTCGGCATAAACTCATAGTGCCTCTGTAGATGTTGTTGCTGAAGACCCAATTTGGCAAGTTTCCAAAAAGCCCTTGTTACAAATATAACATTGTTTTCATGCAATTGTTGGGATTTTTTAGATTTAGTCCTCCCAATGAATACCGCCTCTGTGGTCTAGTGGCAGAGCGGAAAGACCGGGGTTCGATCCCCGGTCGCGTCATACCAAAGACGTTAAAAGACGGCACTTGTTGTTACCCTGCCTGGCGCTCGACATTAAGGGGGTAAAACAAGGACTGGGCGTCTCGGAGTCAGTATACAGTATCTGAGTGGGGTATTCATGTTAAACTACGGCATGGTATCTCAGTCGGCTAGCACTATAAAATCACCATTTGCCTTGGCAAGTAGAATCAGAAAAACAGACACGCGCGCATGCATGTCGCTATACAAGTGTCATAATCTTCAACGCGACGTTAAAGCCCATTTCAGCTCACCTCACCTCCCGGTGTTTTGAACACAATAACCTTTCGACATGTGCATACGATTTATCCTGTCATTTAACCATTAATAGCTCCCTTATCTCTCCAACACGATGGTCTATAAACTGGCGGTAAAGTTACGAGCTTGTACACTAGGAACCACTCGAAAAGTATTTGAAACGAAGCCAAATAGATTTAGCATCTACGTGTGTTCAAGTTTCGACATGGTGCGACACTGTTGTTCTATTGCTAAGCTACAGCAAGTACTCGATGCTTCAGCATAGCTTATTGTGTAACTGATTCCTCCAGCAAAGGGCTACAAGCTTCTACCTGAGGGCCACGATGGTTGACGTCCTGAACCGCGATCCCAACAACATCAACGACCATGTTAAGGTAAGCATGCCGGTCGTGTCATGTTTATATGCTGTATATATGCTTATAAGAAATTACGGTTATAACGAAGTATATAACGAAGTATATAAGTTCGTTATAACAGTAGTTAACTGTATTGAAACATGAGATCATGTTGAAGACTTGAAACCTATATGTATTATGTCTCTGTACATCTTTGATACATGGAACCAGTTATTAAAACAGATATCTTTAAAGTCAGTATAAGAATGCTCGATTTTTTGTGAAATGAGTTCATGTGTCCGCATAAAGGTTTCTAAATTTATATTAATTGTCTTTAAACATAAACGCTACCACTTACTTGAAACTTTTTGGTAGCATGTTTGATAATTATTTGTTTGTTTGTTGTTTAACGCCGCACTCAGCAATATTCCAGCTATATGCCGGCGGTCTGTAAATAATCGAGTCTGGACCAGACCATCCACTGATTTACATTATGAGCTTCGATCAATGCAATCGGGATACAATGACATGCATCAACCAAGTCAGCGAGCCTGACCACCCGGTCCCGTTAGTCGCCGCATTTAACAGTTTAACAAGGTCACCCGAACTCAGAAACACTATACTGACTCTAAGCTGACCTGTCGTAGTTTTCTACCCTTAGTGCCAAACGCCAGACAATGATACAAGCACCGTACCGTAATCACATAATCAACCCCCATTTTCAATTTTTGAAACTCCAAAGTACCTTTCAAATACACTTTTACTAGTAATGACATGTTTAAATGTCTAAGTATATATATATATTAGGAAGTGGGCGACCAATTATTCTACTTGGAAAATCGGTAATCTTAGAACATGTATTGTTTATCGTTTTTTATTAGGTTGAGTTCGAAGACATCCTTGCTGAGCCAGACGGAGCTCATAGCTTCGATTGTGTATGGACTGCCTCCAGTCTCTGCTTCAACTGCTGTAAAGGATTCCTGTACAAGCTCCTGACACTGTTGTGTGGCATCTGTATTGCTATGCAGTGGGGCTGTGAGTTTGCCGTCATCGCCTTCAATCACATCTGGATCATCACGCCCTGCTTCAAGGTACTGGAGCTCAACTGTGGCTGCCTGAAGAAGCTATACGGCATGTGTGTGCACTGTGCTCTGGACCCCTGGTGCGAGTCTTGCGGCCTTTTCTTCACGGCTTTTAGGAAATAAGACCAGAAATATTCACCAGTGTTGCTATTCATGCTGTTAATGAAGACATATTTGATAGGACATAATTGATAACGAATTGTGCCTTGTGATATATCTCAGAGGGAAGTCGTATTGTGAGACGTTTACACATTATAGATAAAGCTAAACTCATATAGCATATGTAAATTTATGCTTTTAAATCGTCCTTATTTTTCTTTACTTCGACTGATGTACATTTACATTTAATTGTATTTTTTAAATAAAGATTACGTTGGAATATATACATACTGTCATTTTAGCGTTTTTAAAGTCTTCCGTCACCATGCCGAAGGCCTGGGTTCGATTCATCACAAAGTATGAAAACCCAATTCTGGTGTCCCCAGCCATGACTGAAGTATTGTGCCCGTGAAGATCCGGGTTAGAATAGCTCTTCAGCCATTACATAACAGATTCACTGAGGGTTGTGCTCGCAGCGGGGCGCTTAATGCGCAGTTACAAGCAAGTTATTTCACGAAGGGACCCGTGAAGATCCGGGTTAGAATAGCTCTTCAGCCATTACATAACAGATTCACTGAGGGTTGTGCTCGCAGCGGGGCGCTTAATGCGCAGTTACAAGCAAGTTATTTCACGAAGGGACCCGTGAAGATCCGGGTTAGAATAGCTCTTCAGCCATTACATAACAGATTAACTGAGGGTTGTGCTCGCAGCGGGGCGCTTAATGCGCAGTTACAAGCAAGTTATTTCACGAAGGGACCCGTGAAAATCCGGGTAGAAATGGGTCTTCAGCAAACAATTCTTGCCGTAAAAGGCGACTATGCTTGTCTTAAGAGGTGACTAACGGGATCGGGTGTCCCAGTTGCGTAGATCGATGCTGCAAGGCCTGGATGCCGGTCAAGAAGAAATTGTCTTCAGCCACCCTAAAAAGTCATTCACAGCGGAAATGACGTCATCATTACTAGGAACAAAGGCGACCCGCTAGTTCCTTTTTCATTTTGGAAAACAGGTGGAAGTCTGACGGGGCCCAGTCGGGTGAATAAGGGGGATCGTCAATGAGTTCGAAGCCACAATCATTGATCGCTGACATGGCAACCACCGATTTGTGAACAGGAGTATTGTCTTGGTGGAACAGGACTCCTTTAGCGAGCATTCCCCGTCGCTAAGCTTTGATAGCTTCACGCAACTGTTTCAGTAGGTCAGCATAATATCTTCCATTGATAGTCTGGCCTTTTTCAAGATATTCAATCAGCAGAATACCCTTGGAATCCCAAAAGACTGAAGCCATCACCTTTCCAGCAGAAGTAACCGACTTGGCTTTTGGGGGGCCTGGTGATTCCGGATGCTTCCATTGTTAAGACTGAATTTTGGTTTCTGGTTGAAAGTGATGAATCCAGGTCTCATCCATGGTTACAAATCGGGCCAAAACATCATCGGGATCTGCTTCAAAACGGCATTTGTCACAGGTCGTCAGGAATCTGACACGTTTCTGATCCGCTGTCAAGAGCTTTGGCACCCTTCTTGTAGAAACTTTTGTCATCCCCAACTCGTTGGTGATAATGTGCTCAACCCTCTCATGAGAGATGCCCACAACACTGGCAATATGTCGAGTGGTCAATCGTCGATCAGCCATCACCATGTCATGCACCCGGCCGGGTAATGTTTTCCGAAATGGTTACTGTTGAAGGCCTTCCTGGACGCGGGTCATCGTCAAGGCTCTCTCTGCCACGCTTGAATTCCGCAGCCCACTTCTTTACAGTGGAAAAGGAAGGGGCAGCATCCCCTAAAGTGGAGACCATGTCAGCATGTATCTGTGTTGGAGTTAGCCCTTTCAGTTGCAGGTACTTGATGACTGCCCTATTGCCAGTTTTGTCCATTTCTGGTGATTTCAATGGGTAGGTTCACAAGATGGTCTGGTACAAAGGCAATAATAACACTACAGTTATAGTTCTTATGTCTGTGATTCATTAAATGATTGTACTTGTTGGTGGCAAATGTTTGTATCAATCCGATTGAGATATCCCACTTAGGCTTAGAAATTTTCAGCCAGCCCTTGTAATATCCTCATAAACTATCTCAGTTTTTTTTTCTGGCAATTGTAATATTTTCTCCAGTGGTTTTAAATTGCCGCATATCATTAATGTCTTTGTTTCTTGCAACGAATAACACTGTGGTTATCTGGAGTTAACTGACTCGCTAACAGGACATAAGCTATTAATTAATTTATTATTATATTGAAAAAAGTAATAGTTTACAGTCAGTTGTATTTTGTGTAAGTCAAACGTAGTTTTTCTTAATTTGTTTATACGTTTTTGTCATGTTTGTCAAAGTAAGTATGAGTATGGCCACTCCACTATATTGTACAGAGAGCTTTATAGCACTACTCTAGACGACTTTCATTCCTAATTGTCATCGGTGCCAAAATGTCGATTATCTTGATCATATGGTTAGACATTCATATACGAAGCACCGGTGTAATTTGATTAATTCTATGAAAATAAACTAGCTGTTGACATAAACAAAGTCAGTTATATCGAAAGAAAGATTTTTTAAAACAGATTTTTCATCAAGTCGAAGATATACCTACATTTATTTATTTTAAATATTAAAAGAAGTTATAATTATTCATTGCCTATAATCAGAAACAATATGATTGTAAGTTTTGATATCATGTGATTTGTGTTATATAAAGTTAAACTATTTGAAAACGTGATGTCAAATTCTGTCAATATGTAATACATTGAGCACTGATATTTGTCGAGCAGTTTTCAGGCAACACGCTGCATTTATATAAACAAGTGATTTCGTCAGGTGTATAAGTATTAAATATACAAAAAAAGTCCAGATATTCGTGCTTGTCAAAACTCCTTTATCCACACAAGATCTTTCGTCGTAATGAAAACTTTAACTTACATTGTACGCGACGCACAACAGTTGTATTTGTGGCGTCATAATGCCTTTGACGTAACGGTGACAATGGAGGGAGAAGTAAAACGTAGTTCTAGGCTATATATATGCATAGCGACTGCTGTCAAATCGTTGTTTTCTACTATAGGGAAAGCAGTAGTGTGTACGAGAACAAAGCTACGATGTCGCAGCTAATTAGATCTCATTTATCGGAAAATACTCGGTGGCTACAATTATGTACGTACTCAGACCAATTGCACTTAGGTTTTTGTTTTTGTCGTAAATATAATTACACAGATGATAAACAAATGTTACTATACCTTTCATGATCGTTCATGCTTTGTATACAGCAGGCATTCGCTAACTTCTCGGCAGTCGATAAAACGTTCGCCGTCAGCATAGAAAGTAGGCTACAGGTGTACTCATTGTAACATCTCTTTCAGCAATCCTCGGTAGTATAGTGGTCAGTATCCCCGCCTGTCACGCGGGAGACCCGGGTTCAATTCCCGGCCGGGGAGAACATCTTTTTAAGCTTAGATTTTTCAAGAACTATCCATCTGCCCCTTTCTTCAGATTGTTGTTCGTCAATGACACCAATGCCTGCTTTTATAATGGTTTTCTTGGTAATGGTTTACTCTCCATTTCTGGTGGGATTATGGAAATGTTAACAGTTAGGATGAAACAGTGGCAGCTCTGTAATACAATCAAGATTTTGTCTGACAAAGAAAGTCCAATGATTTGTCATTTGTACGTGACACGTGCAACCGTACACACGTAGCTGTCCCGTATTTCACGCACGTGAAGCACGTGCTTAACGTTCTAGCTATCCGTTTTACAGTAATGATAACTGAGAAATTACAATTTTGAATCCGACTATTGTAATAACAATGTTCAAGAGATGAAACATTTAAGTTATAACATACTTTAAATATGTTACTGTTTGTCAATATGACGAAACGTTAGACAGGGGGGAAAGATGGACGTTACTGCTAGCAACCATCACCAGCAACCCACAAATGTAAACAAACAATTGGAGTGTGCAGCACAGAACATGGTTTATACTACTCAAAGTTCGCTAAGGATCTCCACATTTAAAGGTAATACGTCAAATTGTGTGCATCTTTAGAAATAGCCAAAGACTACAGATGTAGTTCTCATGACCTTCGAATAGAAAAAGGTAGACATTGAGCAATATCAAGGGAAAACAGATTGTGTAAATATTGTACTTGCCAAGAGATAGAAGATGAATACCATTTTTTGCTAGCCCATTGCATGCAAATATCAGAAAAGAATACATTCATACATATTTTTATAAGAATCCTAGAATAGACAAATTTTATATCCTCATGTCATCTCAAAATGAAATAGTCACAAAATATCTTTCAATGTATATATACCATGCAATGAACATCAGATCCTCTGCATTATAGATGTGATATTTAGTTACGATATATGTAATTCCTATTGCACCCATTGCTACTGTATGTGTATATGTACTATAGGCCTATGGCCTTTTCACTACTTGAAATAAAGATTGATATATCCACAATATAGCATGAAGACATGTTTAATGAACAAAAGTCCGTTGTCGTGTACCACACAATGCCAACAAACAACATGTGACTAATAATCAGTCAGATCATCCGTCACAATGAAAGTATCTGACAAAAACTGAAACGTTAAAAAATCAAGAAAATGAAATACATTGTCCAAAAAAACAACTCACAGAAGCGCGTATGTGATCCACGAGATGCGATCACAGCCTGGCTCCGTCGTCTCATGCTCCCAATAAGTGTCTGCATAGTTGCAGGGGCGGTGGGGTAGCCTTGTGGTTAAAGCATTCGCTCGTCACGCAGAAGACACGTGTTCGATTTCGCTCATGGGTACAATGTGCGAAGCCCATTTCTGGTGTGATGTTGTTGGAATATTGTTAAATGCGGCGTAAAACAATACTCACTCACTCTGGATCGTTGCCAAGAGAAGATTGTTCCACTCTTCAGTAACAACATTGCCGATTTCCTGTAGATGAAAACTTGATCCTTAGAAAACTTTGAGTAGAATTATATTAACGCCGTGTTGTAGACACAGGCAAGTGCTTTAGGTTGAACCCTGCTTTGAACTGTATTTAAGTAATTACAAAGTTAGATTTGTTTAAATTGATTTTATGACTTAAGTGTTGCAACATCAATGGCAACACACACAAACGCAGTGACACGAGTACACTGCTGACCCGGGATTTGTTTAAGTTGTTTTTTATGACTTGAATGTTGCAACATGGATGGAAACTCACGCTGACAACATAGTGTTGTCAAATATCCTGTCCAATTTGTTATCTGTCCTTGGCAGTGGTTATCGCAGTGTATGTATATGTTAATCTATTTTACTTGATCGCCACTGCCGTGTGTGTTGTACGTATGTGTACTCGATATCTCGCGGGTCCGCGAGATCAAGCGTTACTACCCTGAGTTTAGGGGCATCACCATAGCTAACCAGCTATCCAATCATTTGTTATATGTTTGCTTTGAAGTGTATTAAAGGTGTAGGACTTTTACATTTTGTTCGTGCGATTTAAATTTCATACAAAGAAACATATTTCAGAATGCAGGTAAATTTAAGAAAAATCGCAAGTTTAACCTCCGCTGACGTAAACGTTCAATCTAAACGGATCGTGACGAAAACCCGTGCCCACGTCATAAATGTGACGCAGCGCATATACTGCCCAAACGTGTCCTAAAATGCACCCTTCAAATATAGTCCACTGGCTTAAAAGAATCTGAAAGAATTTATTTTACATTATATATTTATCAATTAGAATGTACGTGTGAGTGAGTGGGTGAGTGATTGGTTGAACAGTTTTCCAATTATATCACGGCAAGTCAGCCTGGATACGGGAGGAAAGCCCAAAGTGATGTAGAGCCCTTCAAAACATAATCACGGCGCACCGTATCAAAGGTCAAAGGTTTGACGCGCAAGGGACGCAACTCTGCTCAGCGAATTGCGGCGACATAAGAGTGAGTTAGTGAGTGAGTTGGGTTTAACGCCGCTTTTAACAGTATTCCAGTTATATCGCGGCGTGTCAGCTTAATGTGGGAGGAAAGCCCAAAGTGATGCAGGTCTTAGACGTTAACCACTTCAGTGAAACCCACGAGCACGGGTGTGGTGCTGACAAACATAATCGGGGCGAACCGGGATTCGAACCCACAATCATAGGTTTCTGGCGTGCCCAAGGGGCGCAACTCTGCATAGCGAATTGCGGCGACATAAGAAGGAGAAGGGAAAGGAGAAGAAGTAGTCAACTTATAATGTGTGAAATTCCACTCAGTGCATACTCATAGCTATATTGTATTATTACTCCGGATAATGGATCGAGTTTCATTCTCAAGTCTCAAGAAGGTATAGGCACTTGGACGACTTGGCCAAGAATCTGAGAATAAGTCCTGAGTAACTTACCTTTAATGTGGTCTTGTGGTAGAGCGTCCGTCCGGAGAGCGGAAGGTCCGGGGTTTTGTCATACCAAAAGACGTTAAAAGATGGTACTTGTTGTTACCCTGTCTGGCGCTCGGCATTAAGGATCCAAACAAGGACATGCACGTCGCTATAAAAGTGCAATCATCTTGGACGCGACATTTAACCCCATTTCACTTCACCTATAGATCCATCACGTGCTATTCATGCATGATGTGAATTTGCATTGATATAAGAGGATGCGTTCGAATTCAACATCACGGTATTGTAAACGTGCACCTCAACGATAGCTACATTCTAGGAAGTATATATTTAGGGGCGTGGAGACGTTAAGAAACATGTTTTAACAATATATAAGTGCAATAATCTTGGGCGCTACGTTAAACCCAATTTCACCTCACCTCACCTCACCTCACCTCTACCTTTAATGTTTCCAGCTCATGATCGAACTTCTTGATTGATGTGTAACTTATTCTGTCCACAATGCTACCCATGTGGATTACTTTGTCGCAAATAAATCGTTAATATTGATATCGTTCCGCCTTATCGCTCTACTTGTCAGAACTCGTTTAGCCAGACATGGCATAATATGTGTGAAAAGTGTTGAAATACCAGTACATATAACTTCGAGAAGTGAATCTATTCATTTATGACGGGAAGTAGTAACGAAAACTTCAGCCATGGATCTAGTGAACAGAGACCCAAATAACATCAACGACCATTTAAAGGTAACTGATAGTATGTCTGTCGGCAAAATATTGTGTACACTTAATCTTAGCTAAAGGATGTAATTAATATGTAAGAGCAGGTCCTCCGCACGTTCCTTAATGGTTTAAAGATTTAAAAAAGACTTGATATGTGTATTTAAATGAATATTAAACATAATATTACTCAAGTATATACTGAATCGTAGAAGAAACAATGTCGCACTTTCTCCTACGTCGCACGTTCGCGTATTATAGTCACAGTCTCAATAAATATCATCTAATAGATTATACTTCCATCTACATAGATCACACTACTGACTTTGAAGTAGACGATACTTCCATCGACGTATATGATATTATAATCTTCATAGAAGAAAGTATCATCTACTCTCTAATTAGCGTACTTTTGAAACAATATTTTCTCGAGTAACCGACACTAGTTCCGGGTATCTATAACCTCTTGCTTAATTAATAATGATAATAATTTGTTTGACTTTCTACCTTGACATGTATTTATTGAGGTACTATCTAAAGAATAAATAATGTCAACCTTCATTTCCATGTATCGAAGTTACTGAAGAATGACACGCCGCACCCTCTTACAACCGTAGGGGTGGTCGGGTAGCCTAGTGGTTATGGCGTTCGCTCGTCACGTAGAAGACCCCGGTCTGATTTACGACATGGGTACAATGTGTGAAGCCCCCGCCGTGATATTGCTGGAACATTGCTAAAAGCGGCGTAAAACCATTCTAACTCTTGCAACCGTAACAAAGAGAGGAGAGCACGAAATGTTCTCCAAACTACAAACAAACAAACACTCTGCAGGTCATCATTCAATCTTTTTGCGAAATTATGTATCAACCACAACATATTCGCTACAAAATGTTGATTCTCATGATTTCTCAATTACGGAAATTAGGTTTAAGAGGTGAAAGATTAATATGAAGGGGCTGGATCACTCAGACTATAAAAAAAACTATATCAAACCAATTCTCGTCATCACCCTATGAAGGAATTATGCAGTTTGTGTTTTTATTTTAACGCTGATAGTTTTGCAGTTTGAAATGATCTCAGTATGTTATAAAAATATGAAAATAAATGACCAACATGCCTCAAAACATTTAATTAAATTATCAGTAATTAAATAATTACCTTAATTTTAAATATACATGTTTGTATTTACTAGCATACAATATATCCACTTCACAAGACAATATCACTGTCTGAGTAACGATACGTACGTTAAAAATATCACAAACGTAGATGAAAGTATATATGTTAATTGTTTTCAGACTGTGGCGCTAATACGCTTCCATAGATGGTAGATCATACTTACGTAGATTGTAATAATATATACGTATATGCATGTATCTTCTACCTTATATGTGAGTAGTATCATCTCTGTAGAGTAAACTATCATTATACGTAGATGTAAGAATCATCTACGAAGATTACATCTTGTTTAGATGGTGGCACTAAAACGCTTCCATAAAAAAATAAGAGTTGTTACTCATTTCAGACATGCCTTTTCACCCTTTCAACGACACCAGGGGCTGTAGTTTCAGACATTCTAAAGTATGTTCTAAATTACGTCATGCGCTTTCCCCATGCATATAGTCGATGAACGTATAGAAGAGGTTGTTGTAGTATTTTTAGTTCAGTAGTGGGATTTCACCAAGTTCTTTTTACTCATTACCTACCATTTCATAGAAAAGTGTTTTGTGTCGGTAGTAAATTGTAACAATCCATTTACACTTGGAGTTTCGTTTTTTAATGTAATATGAAACAGGAAGAATGGAAAAAGTACTTTGAATACAATAATGAATATAATGGTCCCGGTCTTTGAATTAAAACATCATACGTATCCTTCAGGTGGAGTTTGAAGATGTCTTGGCCGAGCCAGAGGGAGCTCATAGCATCAACTGTGTATGGAGCGCATCCTACACATGCTTCAACTTCTGTGAAGGCTGTCTGTACAAGGTCCTCACACTGTTGTGTGGCATCTGTATTGCTATGCACTGGGGCTGTGAGTTTGCCATGATCTCTTTCAATCACATCTGGATCATCACGCCCTGCTTCAAGGTACTGGAGCTCAACTGTGGCTGCCTGAAGAAGCTATACGGCATGTGTGTGCACTGCGCCCTGGACCCATGTTGTGAGGCATGTGGGATGCTGTTCCATGCATTCGGGAAGAAATGAAACGGTTTCCTTGGCAACTATAGTTAAAGGAGAGACATGCACCATGAGTTACATCCGAGTTGTTGAAAATTAATTCCAGATAATTGCCACTTTGCTACATTGCGAAAACAATATACTTGTCCCTTCAACTGTTTACTAGTCTCGGACCAGCGGCCTAGTGGCGCTGTCACTTCTATAGCTAATGAGACAAGAATTGGTTAAACGGACATAATTATACTTCCAATGTTTGTTTTGTCTAATGAAACTGCTAATCATGTTTGTATTTTTATTGATAATCACATTTTGTGGCCTGGTTGTGTTTCCATACACAATATCCTGTAAATGTCGAGAGTCTTTAAACCGATGTCGTTCACATTTTAATCAACTGTTTGTGTATCATATTCTTGTATGCAGTTATTTATAATGTGGAGCTGATGTTTGACGTTTGCATAACGTGTCGAATAAAACGTGTATCGTTTAGTAAGCAAAAATATATGATTTTTAAATGAAAAGGATGAAGTGGTACCAACTTTCCCACACAGTGATGTGATGTTGCTGTTGTGATATACCATGTGCCTAAAAGGCTTTCAGTGAAACTATATCGTCGTGAACCTATATCGGGTTTAACGTCGCGTTCAAGATTGTTTCACATTATCTGCGACGTGAAAGCTCGCGTGTGCTGGGCTGTTTGTTCTAATCCGAACTTTTGTCGATTTTCTAGCCCACTCAGATACCATGCCGAAAGTTAAGACGGATAACTCACTCAGACACAGCATACTTACTCCGCGTAAATAATTATTCTTATAATGCCGGACCGCCTCCGTGGTCTAGAGATAGAGCGTCCGCCCGGAAAGACGTTTACCCTGTCTGGTGCGCTGCATTAAGGGACACACACACACACACACACACACACACACACACACACACACACACACACACACACACACACACACACACACACACACACACACACACACACACGTGCATGCATGTCGCTATATAAGTGCAATAATCTTGGACGCGACGTTAAACCCAATTTCACCTCAAATCTTATAATGCCGTGCGCCAGGCAGGGTAACAGCAAGTATCATCATATTTCGTTTTTAGGTATGACTGGGCAACGACCTTCCGCTGACCGAGGTGGCACTTTATCGTGCAAGTAAAAGTGAAGGCGAAACGGGAAGTTTTTTTATGAGACTATGTGGGCGGGTTGAGTATAACAGTGCTTTGAACAGTATCGTGAATACATCACGAGGGGGGGGGGCTGTTTAATTTAGGGAGCAAATCCCGAGTTGCTGCAGCTGGTCGTGGACGCGTACCACACGAGGACCACAATCAGGACGAATCTCAGAACCGTATCTGTGACCAGCGGATCCTGACGCGAGATGTACAAAGCGAATCCTGACGCGATATGTACACGGCGAATCCGACGCGATATGTACCTAGCGCATCCTGACGCGATATGAACCTAGCGCATCCTGACGCGATATGAACCTAGCGCATTCTGACGCGAGATGAACCTAGCGCATCCAGACGCGATATGTACACAGCGGATACGACGCGAGTTGTACGCGAATGACACTCCAAGAATCTATCTTAATGAGAAGGATTTGGCTCCACGAACGAATGATGTTGATCTGATTGTGGTCTACACCAAGCGAACTGCGACAGCTTAGGACACTAATCAAGCGAATTCCAACAACTTAGAAATCACAAGAATCTTAAACTACCATAAATCAACAAAGTTGACTTTCGTCAGTTTCTCTCTTTAAAACAAATGCTCTACCAAATCGTTTCCAGAAAATATTTCTGCTGAAAATGACTCCCTAAAGGTTTGTGAAATGACGTCCTAACTTAAGCTGATAATACGCTCGTGCCCCACTCTAAGTCTCAGAGGTCTAGTTCGTGAGGTGAGTTAGGGGACAGGGACTACTCTGAGAAAGTGACAACGTCGGAGAGACTTACGATCAAGGTCGTCGGTGCCATGCAACTGTTAAACTGTTAACGTGGTACGAGCGTTGAGACACGTGCTGTTGTAGCAACGCAACACGATATGTTTGTATGGATACATCCCCTCCAAGTGATAGATAAAGTAAGACGTTTTCAGTATACGTAACGATTTTTTATTGATTTTTAACGCCGCCCTGAGTAATATTCCAGCTCAACGATTCGAACCTATAAATAATTCTGGACACCAGACATTCCAGTAATCGATATTTGACAGCAACGAGCCACGTCGTCGGGGTACGATGGCATGCAGTGAACAAGCCACAGAACCTAGCCACCTGACACATTTGCCCGCCGCTTTCAACCAGCATAGCTTGCCAAAGGTCCGTGGTTCTTTCCATACCCAGGCGCGTTGTTTTTGTTGTTGTTTTTTTGGCCTGGTCAAGTCTCGATTATGTCTGTACTCAAGTAAAGACATGTAGCTGAATTCAACATTAATTTATATGCTGGATATAAAATACAACAGCTTTGGTATAGTTGGCATTTCACTGAAGAAATTGTGCTGGAATAACACAGTCACTTACAGGTTAAATAAATCAGAATATATGTACGTCACCCATTTAGTTTGTTAAAACTCCTGATATTTATCACATTAATTTTCCATTAAAATATCTGTAATTAATGTTGACATTTATTCGCTTCCTTTTTATGGACATCTATCGGACATGTGTCGAATTAAATCGTTTGAACATCTTTGCGTGTATGATTTGTGGTACACCAATCGTCATAATTACTTATAAGCGATTCATTAACATGTGTGGTATATTTTAAAAATGTTATTAATTTACCCATGCGTCGGCTTTAATATATATACCTGAAGATCCGTTGAACGGCGAAAGATATTGTGTGGATAAGGGAGTTTTGACAAGCACGACAAGACACCCGACGAAATCACTTGTTTATATATTAAACCTGGCGTATCCTGAAAGATTCCATAAATGAAAAACGCACTTCGTACCATATGTATTGTTCTATGTGGACTTTAAACAGCATTTTTATAACTCAAATGCCAGTTCGTGCTTGACAGGTGCTGCCCGTGCAAAACTGAGCAGGGCGGGTCGAGATAGGAATCACGTACTTCAATCGTATCGTATTATTTCAAAGCCTTGAATTACTCTTTTTCTTAAACTTAAGACGTAAGACTTCCAGTCCCACCCCTACCCCAAACTCCAATATATATATATACAATTAAAAGGATTGAGAGGCCTTGCATTCATGTAAACGTTTTGGGGGGCTGATTCGGATTTTCCGAAAGGTAAAGAGACTGTAAAATCATGCCCTTATTCCATACTTGCTCATATTCTATTTACAGTCACAACCGTACTTGACCTGCGCGTCAGTCGAGATTTTAAACACGCTGGTGCACAGCTATTTGTGGCCGGGTTCACTGACGAGTACGGGGTCGTTGGCATTATAAACATGCAGAACACAAGCATATTGTAACCGCGTGACGGCAATTTGTTGCTGCTATGTTTAGCGTTATAAGCCCCTGTGGACAACATCGCACATCTGTCAGCCCACCTGCATCCAGTCTTAAAGCTACACATACTGAGGATCTATGCAAACGTATATCAAAATATATGTTAAATTTCTTGGACGTTGATTGCAGTGATACTAAAATGAAGTTAAAACTGGCATACACCCCCACAAATGTGTTATGTCATACCCGTCATCCCCTGAACGTACTTGGACTTAACTGCTCATGCATCTATCGGGCTCAACAGTCAAATAGGTTATGGTTTGCTTTTTATTTCGTCGTTTATCCGGAATTTTCTATGCACAATCAAACAGGTGTCTGATCAATGAGTGGGGTCATTGTTGCGATTACTTAGTATTTGGATATTTCTAGTAAAATAAGGTGATAATATATCATGAAGTAGCAGAGCAACAACCTCCGTCTGTTTTGATACATATAAATATAAATATGATATTCGCATTGCGAACATGAGATGAGAACATGAAATTCATTTTACACCTCTTTGATTAAAAAAAATCTTTACCTGAACAAATAAGGATATGCACGTATTAGCGTGATGCCTGGGGCTTTTTTCTTAAAGCTTTAGTAACACTGAATATACTTGCGTATTTTCCATGTACAGCTACAAAAACAGATATATTTCAATTTAAAACTATGCTGGCTGTGAGGACCTGGGGTGCCGAGGAGTGCTGGCTGTGAGGGCCTGGGGTGGTGATCAGTGATGGTTGTGAGGGCCTGGGGTGGTGATGAGTGCCGGTTGTGGGGACCTGGGGTGGTGATCAGTGCTGGTTGTGAGGACCTTGGGTGGTGATGAGTGCTGGTTGCAAGGACCTGGGGTGGTGATCAGTGCTGGTTGTGAGGACCTGGGCTGGTGATCAGTGCTGGTTGTGAGGGCCTGGGGTGCCGAGGAATGATGGTTGTGGGGACCTGGGGTGGTGATGAGTGCTGGTTGTGAGGACCTGGGTTGGTGATCAGTGCTGGTTGTGAGGACCTGGGTTGGTGATCAGTGCTGGTTGTGAGGACCTGGGGTGGTGATCAGTGCTGGTTGTGAGGACCTGGGGTGGTGATCAGTGCTGGTTGTGAGGACCTGGGTTGGTGCGGAGTGCTGGTTGCAAGGACCTGGGGTGGTGAGGAGTGCTGGTTGTTAGGACCTAGGGTGGTGCGGAGTGCTGGATGTCGGGACCTGGGCTGGTGAGGAGTGCTGGTTGTGAGGACCTGGGGTGCCGAGGAATGATGGTTGTGGGGACCTGGGGTGGTGATGACTGCTGGTTGTGAGGACCTGGGGTGGTGATGACTGCTGGTTGTGAGGACCTGGGCTGGTGTTCAGTGCTGGTTGTGAGGACCTGGGGTGGTGATGACTGCTGGTTGTGAGGACCTGGGCTGGTGTTCAGTGCTGGTTGTGAGGACCTGGGGTGGTGATCAGTGCTGGTTGTGGGGACCTGGGCTGGTGCGGAGTGCTGGTTGTGAGGACCTGGGGTGGTGATCGGTTTTGGTTGTGGGGACCTGGGCTGGTGAGGAGTGCTGGTTGTGAGGACCTGGGGTGCCGAGGAATGATGGTTGTGGGGACCTGGGGTGGTGATGAGTGCTGGTTGTGAGGACCTGGGGTGCCGAGGAATGATGGTTGTTGGGACCTGGGGTGGTGATGAGTGCTGGTTGTGAGGACCAGGGTTGGTGATCAGTGCTGGTTGTGAGGACCTGGGTTGGTGATCAGTGCTGGTTGTGAGGACCTGGGCTGGTGATCAGTGCTGGTTGTGAGGGCCTGGGGTGGCGATCAGTGCTGGTTGTGAGGACCTGGGCTGGTGATCAGTGCTGGTTGTGAGGGCCTGGGGTGGTGTTCAGTGCTGGTTGTGAGGACCTGGGGAGGTGATCAGTGCTGGTCGCGAGGGCCTGGGGTGGTGTTCAGTGCTGGTTGTGAGGACCTGGGGTGGTGATCAGTGCTGGTTGTGAGGGCCTGGGGTGGTGATCAGTGCTGGTTGTGAGGACCTGGGGTGGTGATCAGTGCTGGTTGTGAGGGCCTGGGGTGGTGATCAGTGCTGGTTGTGAGGACCTGGGGTGGTGATCAGTGCTGGTTGTGAGGACCTGGGGTGGTGATCAGTGCTGGTTGTGAGGACCTAGGGTGGTGATCAGTGCTGGTTGTGGGGACCTGGGGTGGTGATCAGTGCTGATTGTGAGGACCTGGGGTGGTGATCAGTGCTGGTTGTGAGGGCCTGGGGTGGTGTTCAGTGCTGGTTGTGAGGACCTGGGGAGGTGATCAGTGCTGGTCGCGAGGGCCTGGGGTGGTGTTCAGTGCTGGTTGTGAGGACCTGGGGTGGTGATCAGTGCTGGTTGTGAGGGCCTGGGGTGGTGATCAGTGCTGGTTGTGAGGACCTGGGGTGGTGATCAGTGCTGGTTGTGAGGGCCTGGGGTGGTGATCAGTGCTGGTTGTGAGGACCTGGGGTGGTGATCAGTGCTGGTTGTGAGGACCTGGGGTGGTGATCAGTGCTGGTTGTGAGGACCTAGGGTGGTGATCAGTGCTGGTTGTGGGGACCTGGGGTGGTGATCAGTGCTGATTGTGAGGACCTGGGGTGGTGATCAGTGCTGGTTGTGAGGACCTGGGGTGGTGATCAGTGCTGGTTGTGGGGACCTGGGTTGGTGCCGAGTGCTGGTTGCAATGACCTGGGCTGGTGAGGAGTGCTGGTTGTGAGGACCTGGGGTGGTGATCAGTGCTGGTTGTGGGGACCTGGGTTGGTGTGGAGTGCTGGTTGTGAGGACCTGGGTTGGTGCGGAGTGCTGGTTGCAATGACCTGGGTTGGTGAGGAGTGCTGGTTGTGAGGACCTGGGGTGGTGATCAGTGCTGGTTGTGAGGACCTAGGGTGGTGATCAGTGCTGGTTGTGGGGACCTGGGTTGTTGCCGAGTGCTAGTTGCAATGACCTGGGCTGGTGAGGAGTGCTGGTTGTGAGGACCTGGGTTGGTGCGGAGTGCTGGCTGCAATGACCTGGGGTGGTGAGGAGTGCTGGTTGTGAGGACCTGGGGTGGTGAGGAGTGCTGGTTGTGAGGACCTGGGTTGGTGAGGAGTGCTGGTTGTGGGGACCTGGGCTGGTGAGGAGTGCTGGTTGTGAGGACCTGGGGTGGTGATCAGTGCTGGTTGTGGGGACCTGGGTTGGTGTGGAGTGCTGGTTGTGAGGACCTGGGTTGGTGCGGAGTGCTGGTTGCAATGACCTGGGTTGGTGAGGAGTGCTGGTTGTGAGGACCTGGGGTGGTGATCAGTGCTGGTTGTGAGGACCTAGGGTGGTGATCAGTGCTGGTTGTGGGGACCTGGGTTGTTGCCGAGTGCTGGTTGCAATGACCTGGGCTGGTGAGGAGTGCTGGTTGTGAGGACCTGGGTTGGTGCGGAGTGCTGGCTGCAATGACCTGGGGTGGTGAGGAGTGCTGGTTGTGAGGACCTGGGGTGGTGAGGAGTGCTGGTTGTGAGGACCTGGGTTGGTGAGGAGTGCTGGTTGTGGGGACCTGGGCTGGTGAGGAGTGCTGGTTGTGAGGACCTGGGGTGGTGATCAGTGCTGGTTGTGAGGGCCTAGGGGGGTGAGGAGTGTTGGTTGTGAGGACCTGGGCTGGTGAGGAGTGCTGGTTGTAAGGACTTTGGGTCGTGAGGAGTGCTGGTTGTAGGGACCTGGGGTTGTGAAATATGGCGTATCTCTCATCTCGTGACTCGGAAGACAAAGATATTTTCACGAGTGACGCATGAAAGATCATATATTTATTATATAACAGTTAACTGTTAACAGTGAGTTTTTTAACAAATACTCCCTACCATACACATTCCTGCACGAAAACAAGAGATATTGCCAATGTAGAAAAATAATAATAATAATAATAATAATAATAATAAACTTTACAAAATACTTGAATTAATTTTATTTCATTTACCTCCTGCTGAGACTGTATTTCACACCTGAATTAATTAATTCAGGGAGGCGCGATCGCTTAGCAATGCATTTGAAGCATTGCTGTTAAAAAAAGGACGAGTTTCAAACAAATTGCCGGAAGAAGAATCTTTAACTGAATGTAAATCATGTTCATTGTCAACAAAGACATGTAAGCGTTCCGAAGACCGGCTACTGCTGCTTGATACAGGCGCACTGGCGTGTAACTTCCTTACCGCTAGTTGCGGCAAAGTGTTATTTTCAGTGAACATATCACTTTTCTGTCACTGCTGTGAAAATATCACTTTTCTGAACCTTACAAATCTCAGTCTTTCACACTAAAGTATAAAACAAAACAGTGATATTTTCATATCATTTCATTTTCAAACGATGTGATATTGATTTCTTGTCGATAGCCTAGTTTCAAATGCTTAGGTTTATGTCTTTTGTGTCCTCGATGGCGGCAGGTGTTACAACTATCATTTGCCCTACATATCTATACACCTGATTTCAGCATACTTTGAATGTCATCAGTGTAGAGCAAGATCCTGGGATTTGAAAAAAGAATGGTTCCAGAATATCCTGGACATATATTATTTGAAAAAAACATTAGGCATTCCGGGTATTCAATGTCCAGTACAAATGGTTGCTAAATAGGGGCTGAATTGGTCGGGTGACCTTACTGACTCTAACCGTTGCTGTGCCTGACCAAGACTCAAAGGTGAGGTGAGGTGAAATTGGGTTTAACGTCGCGTCCAAGATTATTGCACTTATATAGCGACGTGGATGTACGTGTGTGTGTTTGTGTGGCTGCTTGTACTAGTCCGGACTGATGCCGATTTATAGTGCTAGCCCACTGAGATACCATGCCGCAGTTAAACACGAATTCCCCACTCAGACACAGTATACTTACTCCGAGCCGACCAGTCCTTGTTTTAGCCTCTAAATGCCGAGCGCCAGACAGGGTAACAACAAGTACCATCTTTTAACGTCTTTTGGTATGACGCGGCCGGGGATCGAACCCCGGACCTTCCGCTCTCCGGGCGGACGCTCTACCACTAGAGGCGGTCCCCAAGACTCAAATATCAATACGTTGCCTTAATATGGGCTTGATATTAAACAACATTCACCATACCGAGTAAACAGTATCCCTCTAGCACCTGAACGAATAACACAGGGGCGGTCGGGTAGCCTAATGGTTTAAGCGTTCGCTCGTCACGCCGAAGACCCGGGTTCCCGACATGGGTACAATGTGTGAAGCCCATTTCTGGTGTCCCCCGCTGTGATATTGCTGGAATATTGCTAAAAGCGGCGTAAAATCAAACTCACTCACTCACTGAACGAATAACAACATCTAAATACTGTGGTGTTGGACCCAGTCACAAACAAACTTCGTGTTGAATATTAATGCTTTATTTTATGCATATGATTTTTTTCTGTTCTTGAACTCAGCACAGTGTGTCCTACCTTTAAGACTTCAGTAAGTGTATCACGTGATGTTTTACGAAATACAAACGGGTAGACGGCATGCAGAAACTTGCATGGTAGGTTGACAAACGAGTTGGAGATCTTCCTGACGTAGCTGGCAACAAGAAAGTTGTCCGAATGACAGTCATCAGTCACATTCCCGTAAAATTCTTTGAGTATGAATTCCATATTACGTGGAACTGGTAGAGACAACTGTTCAAAAGGTCTCCATTGCAATGGGAAGACGTCACTTTTCTTATACAGAAACAAAGGCATTGCTGAAGGATTTACTGACCATATATGGGACACGTCTTTTCTAAAGAAGGAAATATCCAAATATGGAAATGGATCTGGATGGTTAGCTTGATATTCCTTGGAATAAAATTTCCACGGTTTGTTCCCAATCACGTCAGTGCTGAAATGAGGCAAGACCATCAGAGAAGAACGTAATTTCAACCAATCAGATTCGTGTACACAAACATGAGAACTTCCTGTCCATGGAACGAATCCCTGGTGCCGATACAAACCAAGCAAGGTGTCGCCAAACAGGAAGTGACGTATGCCGTTCCTAAGACACACGTCGGCAAACACTTCTAGAGTCTGTATCAGTCTTTTCCTATTCTCGGCGTTCAAAACTGGTTTGTAGAAATTGAAATCTTTGAGATAGTTAAAGAAAATGCCTCTGCTTTGATTGTCAGCGAAATGCATGTTTCCTTTGACAAGAACGGGTGATTTGTCCTCATGAAACACAAGCTCATCAATTCGCCATGGTGTAGAAAATCTGGACACATTCGTCAAAGAAATGCTTTCAAAATTCTCCTCGTTTTGAGGGACGGTTCCGGAGACTTGGTGAAGGTTGAAATTAAGGTGATCAAATCGTGCTCGAATTGCATGGTAGATGTCTTGATTTCTCAATGTTTTATTAACCATGTCTTCTAGTTTCTTGTGTACAGATAGCAATGTTGTGATTGTCACAGAAAACAAAATCAGAATGACTGTTTTCCTCCCAAATAATTTCGTATGAACCTCTGCATTGACGTCAATCTCCCCCATGGTGTCAGCCAGTATAACACCGACTACTTTAACAACCGGACCAGAGCAGCATATCACTGAAATGAAATGAATGCAAAATTCAATTTGAATACACTAAAGAGACCAGCGGTGTCGATGTATCGATACATCGGGAATTTACACCTGACGTTACGATACCTGATACGCCTACCCGCTGTATCAATTCATGGCTTGATTCTGTATCGATTTTCAAAATGTAATATTTACCACTTATGTTTGCAATAACCTGCCTTGTGACCACTGGATCAGCGTCACGGCCTCTCGCGGAACAAGCTGCTAAATCTGATTGCATACCAGCGAGTTCTACAGCATCCTCGTGTTAGCCACACCACGTGGTACAATGGATTTCACGCACAAACAGCGCAAATTAAGTATCGCGACACGTCTCGTCACTCAAGTATTTCTATACGTATTGATACGTGAACTATGGGATGACACCGTACAATGCGCAATATACAGCAGTCACAAATACACTAAGAATGAGATATATTGCTGAACAACTTTAACGAATTTTAAAATATTGTATTGTTAACACTTAAGCATGTCAGTTGTTATCATGAGTTACAAGTTACAATTCTCTGTTTCACATGTAATGCCTGATTTTGCAGAGAGTTACGAATGCATCCATGATTTACAATATTGTTTAATTTATTCCATGCATGCCTGTTGCTAAGGTGACATGTTAGACAAACTAATGTTGTATTATGTTCACGTATTCTCGTAAACTTCGGCTACCGAAACGTGAAAGGAATGTGCCGAGTATGATTCTAATTCTTAAACCTGACACAGGGACGGTAGCTACACGTTGTTTGGGTTCCCAAAACGGAAACGGAAACCTTACGATCCAGCCCAACCGAGTTGGACATCAATTATTGAACATAAATACTCATAAACAGCCATTGAAACTATCTCTAATGATGCTTTCCGGGCTAATGTACTGTTCTCTGCACACAGATAAGGTATATGTAGGTTTGTAGCACTAAATACTACAAATTAATGAATGCATGTGATAAATCGATAATTTTGTTTCATCTGGATTTATATACTTTTGCTTCTTTATAGGAAAACATTAAAATTAAAATGTTCTGTTTTGATTCAGAATTAAATATACAGTAGATTTCTAAGTCAGACTGAGCTGTAAATCTTAACATAGAACGGAAACATCAATGATAAAGAACGGTAGTGAAAGTCGGACATAACAAATAAATTTCAAACGTTCCTTGAAATTTTTCTGTAGCTTACAAAAAGCTAATGCCAGCAAAACAATTTTTAATAAGAAGCGCATTCTCACAGGTCATTGCTATTTGGACTGACAATTCAAGATAAAAACTGAATCACTTCAATTCTGAACATAAGAAATAAACAAATTGTGCTTCTACTCCCTGACATGCGTTCCATTACATACCCAGTGCTAGCAGCACGACGTGTTGGGCATTGAACTCAATGCCATGACGGACTCGCTTTGACAACATTTATGCATATTGTCTCATATTTCCACATATTCGATACTCCCCTATGTATTCTGAATATTCTCATGGATTTTCAATTGTTGCGTAGCAGCGAAACCAGACGGGACTGTACACCGCCTTTGTTACATTGCATTGTGCGTGTGCGCCATTTGTGTAGAAGATGACGAGGATGAAACAGATGTTGGAGTTGATGAGGTGAAATGGGTTTGACGTCGCGTCTAAGATCATTGCACTTATATTACGACGTGCATGCACGCGTGTGTGTGTGGGTGCTTGCACCAGTCCGGACTGATGCCGATTATATACAGAAATAAAGTGCCGCAGTTTAAAATTAATAGCCCACTCAGACACAGTATACTGACTCCAAGCCTACCAGTCCTTGTTTTAGCCCCTTAATGCCGAGCGGCGGGCAGGGTAACAACAAGCATCAATTTTAACTTCTTTTGGTATGACGCTGCCGGGGATCGAACCTCGGACCTTCCCCTCTCACGGAGGTGGTCTGGAGTTGGTGAAGCAATGGACGGGGTTTTAGTTACGTGTTATTGCCTGATATGTTAAGGATTGGCTAATGATTATACTGAGATATGAATCGAAAGAGCGACATGCAAACTGTATGAATCCGAATAATTCCGAGAATTTAGAATGAAAATAATGAAATCTCAGTATCTTTCGCGCCTTCTGTTTTAATTGAACCTTTCTTCCGTTGTTTGTTTGTTGTTTAACGTCGTACTCGGCAATAGGGGCAGCTATATGACGGCGGTCTGTAAATAATCGAGTCTGGACTAGACAATCCAGTGATTGACATCAGGAGCGTCGATCTACACATTAAGAATACCAAGTCAGCGAGCCTGACCACCCGATCTCGTTAGGCGCCACTAACAAGCCTGGGCAGCTGAAGACCAATTCTAAACCGTATATATTAACAGGTTTCTTGTGTTATAATTAAGATAGTATTCTGCAACGGACCACAAATTCGGAGTGGTGTTGTATGTTTGATGTTTTAATATTTTATGAAAGCAAATCGTGTAATTTACAGCTTGCCTCTCGGCATTACATCTACAAATATCTCTGAAAGCTTTACTTTAATGTATATAATTACTTAAGATTAAATAATTGTATTTAATTATCTAATTATAACTATTAAAATAGTTTTATTATCTACATATTCATAACCGTTCAGCATTAATTACATTTTAACTTTCTCGTTCACTATGTCCTACATATTATTTTAGAATAAATATTCACAAAGACAGTGAGAACACCTCATGTGTAAAACCAGGTACCCGGGGGATCCAAGCAGAGGAGAGAGGAACCAGTTGACAGGAACCTTGTGCTTCACAAGCCTGAAGTCAGGTGAGCTACTGTATCGATGCATCCGGGAATGTATCAACTTTAATCCATATGGTAGCAACAATGTCACTGTGTAGATTCATAAAATACGCAAGTCAATAATATATCATATTTATTCAGACTCTCTCTCTCTCTCTCTCTCTCTCTCTCTCTCTCTCTCTCTCTCTCTCTCTCTCTCTCTCTCAAGCGACAGCTTGAATCCAAGTCAGTATCACACCACATGTCCTCATTGTAGACACGCGTTGAATCGATATGTCACATATGACTTCTAGATCTAGATCTCTCTCCCCCTCTCTCTCTCTCTCCCTCTCTCTCTCTCTCTCTCCCCTCTCTCTCTATCTCTCTCTCTCTATATATATATATATATCTCCCTCTCTCTCTCTCTCTCTCTCTCTCTCTCTCTCTCTCTCTCTCTCTCTCTATCTATCTATCTACGCGACAGATTGAATCCAAGTCAGTATCACACCACATGTCCTCATTGTAGACACGCGTTGAATCGATATGTCACATATGACTTCGGACTTCGGGCTTCGGGCTTCGGGCTTTTCAGAAGATTCTTGCAAACACCTAAACAAATTTCCTACATTTGTGTCCTACATTGTAACCATTTCCTACTAATTTGTCTTACATTGTAACCATCCGATACTCATCAGTCGATTCGGACAAGCATAGAATACTCTCGATAACTTTGTCGACGCTACTTGACGAGTCAAATAATACATTAAGGGGATATGCCTGTCATGTTTAGAGATTGTCCGGACGGACTCCCACTCACCTTCGCTGAGAGTAGGGTATCACCCGGAGGACGTTCTCTCACCCTGGCCCTCTCTCACATGACACCACCACGCGGCAGGGCGACAGTGCCTTTGCGTGTCAGTGATGTACTGTAAGGTCGTTGTCTCCTATTGACAATAATGAATTGAATTCTTAAAAATCATTAGATTTCTTCCGGCTCCGTACCCAACACCAGCCTCTCACCATGTTATTGTCCACAAGTACCAACATACACACGAAGAAAGTAACTGTTCCCTTCTTTCTTTACACATAAATACACTTACCAAACAGTCACGCTTCATGTGAATCACATCTGTCGACGTTTGATTTTTAAAGTTTGTTTCAAACATAAAAATATCAATGATTAAAAGACCCGACTCACATCAGTTTTTAATTTGGATGAAAATCTCTTAATTTATTGTAGCAATGTACAACATATCACATTTTGCATGGGTTGCACGTGCATGGCGTCTGCGGTATATTTATGAATGTACGAGACGCGAATAAATGACGATGAGTGAGTATAACATTCATAAACGCCCATAGGGGCAAGACGATTTGGAAACTAAATTGTTTATTTTTTTTCCTTTCTGGCCATTTGCTGCTAAGGAGGTACACGTTTTGGACTTATTCTGATTGGATAAAAATCTGGATTGTTGCGTTCCTGTGCGGTGCGTCCGATCACAAGGTGTGCATGTCATGGTCATGGTCATGCTTGTTTCTGCCTAATACTGCCTTCATATTAACAGTTGCAACAACTTGTATGTGTTTGGACATTGGGTGCTGTTTGTCTACGGAATCTATTAAAGTCTTATCTCTTCAATGTACAGTGATGACACGGTTAAAAGATGCAAGAGCACCAGTGTCCCAGTCATCTAGGGAACCATAATTCGCTGTGAAGGTCCTATGCTCGTGGGTTCGAATCCCGGTTTGCCCTGATTATGTTTCCAGGTCTGTCATCATTATACCCCTGCACGTGGGTTTCACCAATCAATTAAACGTCAAAGACCTTCATGGCTTTGGGTTTTCCACCCACAACTGACATTAGTATAGTTGTAAATTTTCATATTTCTTAATTGTTTGGTGCTGTTGTCGGAAAATAGTCTTGTCAATTTATTGGTATTGGGCAAGTTACAATAATATTCAAGGGTGTATTGAGATCTATAGAGAGCAAAAAAATCACCGATCAATAAAAGACCCCTTCTCTTAATTGACACTGTCAATCAAGCAACAACTTAAACCGATATGTTTATTTTTCGATCTTTCATTGGTCAAGAGAAAAACTGTTGCGTATCTTATTACAAGCCGGGATGCTGACCCTGCTCTCCTCGTTAATGATAAACCGTCATAAGTCAAATGTACCCAACAAATAAGCAAGCCAATATATAACTGAAGCTGAAATATATTAAAGCAGAACAACTTGCCGGCTATCACAACTTGATCCTTCTAAATTTGTCATATTAAACCGAACTCTTGTTACCTTTCTAAAGGTATGATAAGTAGGGTGTGTTAGGATACTAGTATATGGATGGATGACACACTCTATTTATCATCACATGAGAAAGGTAACAAGAGTTCGGTTTCATATGACAAATTTAGCGGGATACATTTTATATTATAGTCATCTAAACACCCAAGTCCACAGCTGTTATCTAGCACTGGAGTAAGCCTGTGATGGATCTCGGATGCTGTACTGTCAAATAACAGTGTATTGCTTTCATAGTTAGTAAAAGTTAATGCTTAAATATTAGTGAGGACGAAGACAATATCGCAAATGAATGTTAATACCGTAGACAAGCACGTCTGTATATTCAATTTTGAGCATTATTTTTCAGTAAAGAATATCATTAATATTTAATTCCTGGTAGCATGCACCATGTATCCTTTATAGGATACTATGCTTCCACGTGTAGGTGGATGGGACCAGGCAAGGCGGCCATACAGACCCTGAAATATAACGATGAAAACAATGCTCGTGCAAGTCTATGATAGAAAAGTCTAGACACCTTCTATCATATTTAAAAGATATTTCGTTGTTCATTTACATTTCAAAGACTCGAGTCTTAATAACCAGCCAAATAGGCCTGACCCAATAACTATGGCCAGTGTAACTGTCGCTCTCATTTTGCCAGTACTTGACTTACTGAAACACTCTAAATCTAGAAAGAGTTAACAGAGTAGTTGCACGTGTTTGACACTTTATGTTTCAAAGTTATAAATCGTATTTTTTGTATTTAAAGGCAGTGATTGCATGATCTGCAATTTGTTTATGTTTGCTGCTATGCCAGTCAATAATGTTTAAGTTGATTCAGTCTCATAAAATCGAGCAGCTATAGAGTTTAATATATAATGTAAAAATAACAACTTCTCATGCGAGATTACAATGAAAATATTATCGTTCTTACTTTTGAGAAATGGCAGTTTGACACTGTTGGCAATAATCATCCCAAATACGAGTACACTAATATCAGCAGACCAGCTTGTAGCCTACCTATGCGTTGTTTCGCTAACTGCTTTATGTGAGTTTTATGTTTGTGTAGGTTGTTTTAGTGTAAATATATCTGTGGTGGTTGTCAGTGGCATAAAAATATGAAAATGCTTGTTGAAACTATGTGTTGTTTGGCCGGCTTCGAACCGCAACAACAGGAAGCTTTCCTTTGATCTACTTGCCAAGTGCGGTTACCTTTTTGGAAATACCAAAGTTGAGCTTCCACCACTTCGAGAATCAAAAACTGATGCCTCTTTCGAGACAATCAAGTCGTCAAGTGCATTTACATGATTTCGTATTTGACCCATGTTATTGCCTTGTATGGTGGCCGAGAGGGGACATCGCTCTATCGCTTTCTCGCTTTATCGCTCTATCGCTTTCTCGCGGTTAAGCAATATCCCCTCTTGACCCCTACAGGAGCTGCATGTGATATCTGCTGCAATTGGGAGGTAATGTTGAACTTTTCTCACTATTTACTTAAAACATAATTTAACTGTACAGACGTAGGTGATTTTAAAACAATCCACCGATTTTTGCGTAAAATGTAATTGATTTAATTATGGTCCTATTCAGTTGTATGTGACCATCACGCCGAAAGCGCGTGGCAGATCATGGCATTACGCTCTAAATAAATCAGGTTAAAATCTAAATATATACTTTTCAAAAGAAGTTAAGAAGACTATGGTTAATTAGTCATGGCTGATTGTTTTGCAAAAATACAATCTTATAATTGTGGGTGTTCTATAACTTGTTTTCGGTAGTATATGATGTTACAGTGTGTCATAAGGTTGTCCGTAAATGTTCTTTTTGACATTTGATGTATGTTTAACTTGAATTGTGTTTCTTGTCTTGTGCAAATCTACAAATATATGTACTTGCATATAGTAATTTAGTAACCACCGCTGTGAGTGTGTGAGTGAGTGAGTGAGAATGGTTTCACGTCGCTTTTTTAACAATAATCCAGTAATATCACGGGTAACACCAGAAATGGTCTTCACACATTGTACCCATGTGGGGAATCGAACTCTGTGTGTGTGTGTGTGTGTGTGTGTGTGTGTGTGTGTGTGTGTGTGTGTGTGTGTGTGTGTGTGTGTGTGTGTGTGTGTCCGACTCATTGTCTGTGTAAAAAGGTAGTAGATAACAACACAACTCACATCAGAACGCACAATTGTTAACCATACAGTTTAAATGGATAGAGAATTGCTACATAAATATGTATATTCCTGCCTGAGCCTATACTATAATTAGATATCTAGTCTCTCCTGGCGGGAAAGTTAAACTTTATTTTACAAGCACTTTAGCATTAAATTTAATTCCCGAAGACAGTTTGATCGAAAGTCATTATAAGAAACGAGTTGTTTTTAAAAAATATTTACAATGCATTTCATTTCTATTATCCAACGAATGGGGTAACGGGTTATTGACGCTCTCGAAAAGTCCTATATGTGACTTAAGGTAGAGACATATATCTAATTCATCTGTATTTTGTAAGGGAAACATAACTGTGTATATGTATGCATAATGTACATGCAACTTAATGAACATAATTGTGATCCCGAAATCGGACGAGTACATATTCGGCTTCAATTCCAAATCTAATTACCAACAAAAATAATTCTTTCGACGTTGAAAACCATACAATCTGGCTAATTAAACTGACATATATGATCTCCTTTTTATCAGTTTTAAGTTTGATTGAGGAATGGGGGGGGGATACTATGAACAAAATGAAAATATGAACAGTGACTATCTGTATTCTTTGAATCTTGTTTATTTATTACACTACAAGAAAATATGCAAGCTAAACGAGAAACGTGTGTATTTTGTTACATATTTATCTACTACGAGATGTTTAAAAAATCTAATCATAAGAGGCAAAATAGCGGTGAGAATTACAGGATCACTAAATATCAGCAAAAACCGTTTTAATGTACGGCATTATGGGAAATATCGCTTTCTCGCTCTATCGCTATCTCGCTTTCTCGCTTTCTCGCTCTGTCGCTTTCTCGCTTTCTCGATTTATCGCTTCCTCTAATGACTAACCATAGTCATATGAAGGAATCGGGTGTTCCTTAACTTCTTTTGAATAGTATGTACTATAAATCTTGAAATTAACGTTCGAGTTAATTATAAATGCAAAAAAAATAAGCGTAGACTTAATTACCGTATTCGACGTAATAAGCGCCCAGGGCGATCTCAAAATTAGAATATTATTTTGGTGAAAAAAAGTTGAGTTGAAAGATTAATTTCGTGGTTTATGCTGACAGTCTGAAATGTTTATGTACGACAGATATATTTTTCCCGAATTTAATTGCCCATAATTAAGTGTGCATATAACGAGTGCGTATTATACGCGAATAAATAAGCCTTGTGTACATTAATCAATCGGAAGGGGTGCTAATTGGGATTGTTCATTAGCCAATATATTAGCAAATATCGCCGTGGCCGTTTATTAGAGCGGTGCGCTTATTACGTCGAATACGGTAATTATACTTTGCATTTATGTCTCAGAAATGACTGAACACGTTGAATAGCGGAACTACCAACTTGAATATAAAACCATTAAACTATCTATTTCCACATTAAGGTTACTGAGAACAATATGTCATCCAAAAACTAGAAATTACATAATGGACATCCGGTAGTATTACCATTGCTTGGGTGAGGACTTCCACTTTGATGACATCTACTCCGCAAACAGAATCAACATTGATATAAGCGTTGTTTTTAGGAAAACACTATTGCTTTTTAGGAAGTATGTACTACTCAGCGCTATTGAGCGGTGTGATTTGCTATTTGTCTTGATAACTTGGCCTGGGGGCGGGGGATCCAATAGCTGAATAGGGCCATAAATCAATCAAACTCTTTTTTACGCAGAAATCGCAGAAATACGTGGATTGTTATAAAAACACATATGTCTGTACTGTTAGATTATGATTGACCCCCCCCCCCCCCCTCTGTAGGTACTTGTTCTGGAAGTACCTGTGTTCTGGAAGTACCTGTTCTGGAAGTACTTGTTCTGGAGGTACTTGTTCTGTAGGTCTGTAGGTACTTGTTCTGGAGGTACTTGTTCTGGAGGTACTTGTTCTTGAGGTACTTGTTCTGGAGGTACCTGTTCTGTAGGTACTTGTTCTGGAGGCACTTGTTCTGTAGGTACTTGTTCTGTAGGTACTTGTTCTGGAGGTACTTGTTCTTGAGGTACTTGTTCTGGAAGTACCTGTTCTGTAGGTACTTGTTCTGAAGGTACTTGTTCTGGAAGTACTTGTTCTGTAGGTACTTGTTCTGGAGGTACTTGTTCTGGAAGTACCTGTTCTGGAAGTACTTGTTCTGGAAGTACTTGTTCTGTAGGTACTTGTTCTGTAGGTACTTGTTCTGGAAGTACCTGTTCTGGAGGTACTTGTTCTGGAAGTACTTGTTCTGGAGGTACTTGTTCTTAAGGTACTTGTTCTGGAGGTACTTGTTCTGTAGGTACTTGTTCTGGAAGTACTTGTTCTGGCAGTACCTGTTCTGGAGGTACTTGTTCTGGAAGTACTTGTTCTGGAGGTACTTGTTCTGGAGGTACTTGTTCTGGAAGTACTTGAGCTGGAAGTACTTGTTCTGGAGGTACTTGTTCTGGAGGTACTTGTTCTGGCAGTACCTGTTCTGGAGGTACTTGTTCTGGAAGTACCTGTTCTGGAAGTACCTGTTCTGGAGGTACTTGTTCTGTAGGTACTTGTTCTGTAGGTACTTGTTCTGTAGGTACTTGTTCTGGAAGTACTTGTTCTTGAGGTACTTGTTCTGGAGGTACTTGTTCTGGAAGTACTTGTTCTGGAAGTACTTGTTCTGAAGGTACTTGTTCTGGAGGTACTTGTTCTGGAAGTACTTGTTCACAGCTTATGTTTTTATGTGCTACATTTTAAATCGTGAGGATCTCTATATGGTCTCTACGCCGAAGACCCGGGTTTGATTCCCGACATGGGTACAATGTGTGAAGCCCATTTCTGGTGTCCCCCGCTGTGATATTGCTGGAATATTGCTAAAAGCAACTCACTCACTATATGGCCTTTGAGGTTTTTCCCAATACGTTAAACTTCAACGCTGCAAATTGTTCTTGAATAGTTTAATCAGTAGCGATTAGCATGAGTGTAATGATCTTTCTTTTCATTCCATAAAAACCAGATTCCACAAATCACACTGTAGTTTAGTATGTCGCTGACTCTTAAAGAATACATTATTTATAGAATAATATCAATTAAGATGAGCATTGACATTGCCATACAAGTAAGTGAGTAAATGTTTCACGCCCCCTTAGCTGTATGTTATCTCATGGTGGCCTGAAAATAACTCTATCGAGATGAGACAAACAATCCAATGAAGATCGCAACCATTAAGAGGCGACTAACGGGATCGGGTGGTCAGGCTCGCTGACTTAGTTGAGGCATGTCATCGGATACCAATTGCGTAGATCGATGCTCATGATGTCAATCACTTGATTGTCGGGACCAGGCTGAATTATTTACAGACAATCGTCATATAGCTAGAATATTGCAGATTGCGGCGTTAAACAACAAACAAACTTGTTGATCAACGCTGTTGAATAACGATTGTCTGTGGATATCCCAGCTACAAAATAGGCTCTCAGTGCCCGTTAGAATCGATAACGGTATCGGCACCATTCGGAATCGGCATCGGTATCTTTCGGTATCGGTATCGATATCGGTATGATTTGGTATTGGTATCGATATCGGTATGATTTGGTATCGGTATCGGCATCGTTATCATTCGGTATTGATATCGATATCGGTATCATTCAGTATCGGTATCGGTATCGGGTGGTCAGGCACTGCCATGACTGATCGTGTGCCGAAGTGTCCCGGTGTCGTGGGTAGTTGCTCATGGTGTTTGAGGGCGCGGTAGGATAGCCTGGTGGTTAAAGCGTTCGCTCGTCAGGCCGAAGACCCAGGTTCGATTCCCGACATGGGTACAATGTGTGAAGCCCATTTCCGGTGTCCCTCGCCGTGATATTGCTGGAATATTGCTAAAAGCGGCGTAAAACCATACTCACTCATTCATGGTGTTTCCAGTTCGCGATGTTGTGGCTCGAATGCAGCTGACTATATTCCCTGGTTTAGACTCGACGCATAATAGTCAGTCTGCAGGCTGCAGTTTGGAAGTGTGTGAGTTTGGTTCTATGCCTATTATTCCAGACATATTATATTAATTGTCCCGAATTGGGGATTCGAACTTGGCATTTCGAGCCAATGCTATAATCACTAAACTACGCCCACACTCCTGGAGAATGTATTTGTTATTGCCCCCATGTTGCAATGGCTCTTCGACGTGTCTAAATCAAAACGTTTATTGTGATTATTACCCATGGGTATAGAAATAAGTAGACCGCCTCCGTGGTCGAGTGGATAGGGTGTCTGCCCGGAGGGCGGAAGGTCTTGGGTTTGATCCCTGACCGCGTCATACCAAAGGACGTTAAAAGATGGTACTTGTTGTTACCCAACCTGGCGCTCGGCATTTTTAGAAGATAAAACTCGGAATCAGTGTCTGAGTGGGGTATTCAGGTTAAACATGCGGCATGGTATCTCAGTGGGCTAACACTTTAAAACCGCCATTAGTCCGGACTAGAACAAGCAGCCACACACACGAGCATGCACGTCGCTATAAACGTGCAATAATCGTGACGTTAACCCCATTTCACCTCACCACATAACAACAATAGAGTTCATAATAATAGTATGTGCCCTAATGCAAATATCACTTCACGCTCATCGGCCTTTTGTTGATGTCATTCCAATCATATTTTGCAGTCAGGCATCTTATTACTGCAACCAACCATTCCTCATATATCTGCAATCAATCATGAAATTGATCATATTCACAATGTGTGAAGCCCCTGTCGACAGCCATATAATCCAAGAGTACTGCTAAAAGCGACGTAAAACCATAATCACGACCACTCACTCACTCAGCCACTGCCATGATCTCCAAGTATATTACAACAAGGGTATGATAAACACTTCATTGTATAAAAGACGGTTTATTGATCACAGAAACGCGGAGAATACGAATATGTACAACGTAATACTTTGTTGTTCTAATGCAGTGTGTCGAGATCAAGTCCCTTTTTCACGAACACAGGAACAGGAACACACGAGTTGTGTCCCTTGTTTCCTTGACAGGAGAAATATTTACAGATTCCTCGACTTCCAAGACGACATGGATGCAAACCCGGGTTGAGAAGGTAAAGATCAAGACGAAAAAACTGACAGAATTCTTTTGACTAGGGTATACCCAATTGCACTGTAAAAACTGTAAATACGCGTGCTTAATGCCCAAAAAGTCAACGAGCAGACGTTGTGATTGTTCTGGAGGGCAGACTAGAACACAACATTTTCCAAAGTTGGGGTAAAGTTCTGTAGGAATATCAGGAGGGTTATAGGTTGTCGCTGAGTTACTGTTTGACTTGTATCCTGCTGAAGAAGGCACCGCAGGACTCGCAGAATGGCGTCAGGCAGCAGTTGAGGCAGATGCTGTATATTTTCCTGAACATGATGCAATTGATTTCGCAAGCTCTGATCTGTGGCGTGTACTGCCAAATGTGAGAACAAGCAAGCATGGCGTACTGCCAACCATAGCAGAGACCGTAGATAGGTCCACACAGGGTCATCAACATGTAGCAGCATTTGAAGGCGCAGTTGAAGCACGTGTTGGTAAACTTCCAGCAGCAGTCAATGCTGTGTGCACCCGCGGGCTCTGCCAAGATGTCTTCGAACTGGACCTGTAACGAATAAAGAGCGTCATGTTAAAAATACCACATAGCCTTAGGATTTATTTCATGTTCATATATTCAGACTTTACGGACATAATTGACCGTAACAAATCACCAGGTATTCTTTTACACATTTCACTACAAGTCTTTGGTGAGTGAACACAATCACGAGGAACATCGGAAGATGTTGACGCATGAATAGCAAGGACATCTGCTTTCAAATTGTTCATTGAAACCTTCGCATGACAAATCTTAGCAGAGATATTCCACAAACCTTCGCATGACAAATCTTAGCAGAGATATTCCAGAAACCTTTCCAATGACAAATCTCGGCAGCTATATTCCAGAAACCTTCGCACGACAAATCGTAGCAGTTTTACACCATAAACCTTCGTACGATAAATCTTCTTAGAAGTTTACTTCCCGGTACGTGTTTATATTTATGGGAACGACAACACTGTATATTTCAGATCATCCAACAAGTCCAGTCTCCAGTGATTTTATATTTGGGGGTGAAACCTGAGAGCTAATTATTTTGTCCAAGAATTTTTGAGGACAGCAAAAGGCTCACCCCCATACCATATTGTTATACATGTACATTGTGTTGTACAGACTATGGTCTGTATGTGATTATCCGATACGAAAACTATCACTAATTCGTGAACAGTCTAAGTGAATAGAATTGTACCAAAAGAGTTTCATACTTTAAGAAATAAACGGCGAGTGGGAGTTGTTACCTTATATAATACACTGAAGGTAGAATACATCCCATCAGTGTTTTGTACGATAAAAACGACCATTATTGCTCATATGAGATATCAACATTATGTACAGCCTCTGTAAATATGTTGACAAAATGCTTATGCTGAACTCGTCGTTTATTTCTTAATAATTGTTCACCCCGGATCAGTTCTGAAAACCACCAATCATAATCATGATGAAAAGGGATCAGAATCCACGGGATTTGAACTGAACGAAGGATGCCACTGTGTGCACCCCCAGGTGAAAAATAATCGTTTTTATTATGTTCCTCGGGGATGACGCTGAGAATCGGAAATGCTTCAGGTCACAAATGACATCTAAGCCTACATATTTTGATTAATGACATTTTCTAAAAGAAGGTTTGCAGCAGAACATTAAATTGGTAATATAGACGCTTTGTTTCTCTTTAATTGGTGTGTCATATTACTAGCTGAGGACATTTATGTCTATCACGTCGTTTTTTCTAAAACAAGCTAGTAGAATAAAACAACCAAAACCTTCACCCTTAATCAATCAATCTACAAATCAATATAGACTAGATTTTTTATAAGTCATTAATATGCACTCTTTGCTTCATTGTATGAACGCATTATTATGATAGAAATGTGTTTGTAACATTTAATTATCTCTCAGGGGTAGCTGAAACGTTGATTTCCTATAACGAATGAAACATTTTTTGCCAAAGCCTACGGTTGTTTAGTTTATGACCACAAGAACAATGTGTGTGACTGTCGGTTGCTTGGTGATTGTTGTCATGCATCAAGAATCGCGTCGTCAATTGCAAACATATCATAACAGCAACACCTCCAGATGTTCTGTCGGATGTTGGAACCGTGAATGATCGATAATGTTTCTGTCTTCAAGAGAAGATAAAGATAAAGAGTTGTTGTCTTTTTAAATATATTTTAATTCAACAATTGCACTTACTTGGCTTTTTGTCGGTTACAAATGTACTTTTCATTTATTTAAAAATTAGAATCATAAATATTTTCTCTGTACTTTGATGCACCTGAAACAACTTTCTTTGACGTGTTCTTAAAATTTTAAATCATCGTACGTTTCTCACATCTGAATTTTTCTTCTTCCAATATTGGATCTGGTCAGGATTTTTTCACTTTGCCAGTATAACCCGATTATAAAGTCAACATTTTAAATGTCCTAACTGAAGATAACAGGTTATTTTCTTACCTTTAAATGGTCGTTGATGTTGTTGGGATCTCGGTTCTCCATATCAATTTCGTCCATTTTTGCTAAGGTACCAGGCGAACTTGGCGCAACGAGTTATGATGCTGGGCAAGATGCTCTTTCAGACAAAGTGGCAGTTGGCCTCTCTGTTCTTTATTAAGTATATGTTTACATAGTAACAGGGTTGTTTTCCCGCTTGGCTATGCTATTTCACAGCGGAAACCCGTCATACGGTTATAATTCCATCGACCGTTAAGATACCAATCGGTGCACGTGCGCACACAACGAAACCGTTTTCTATTGGTCGGATCGGGCCATGTAATTAATTTTAGCAAAAACGTCAGATTCACAGAGTAAGACTAGCATGCACAAGTGGCTCCACTGTGTCGCCGTCCTTTTGGAGTACTATGTTTGTTAGCGTACCCTTGACGACCATTTAACGATTTCCTACTCCAGCGAAAATCATTCACTGTCACCACTGTGGTGCTGTTTCGGTGAATAGCAGATAGTGACTCTACGGGTGCGTCTATTGTAATCTAAGCCGTTAGTTTCGATACTCACTTGAATTCCTTTTCTACTAATACACACATGTGTTTAAGAAAAGAGTTGGCTGTTTTTCAACTGGAGGTGAAAAGAGAGAATGTAATTTGATTTCTCTGAATGTTCACCTGGGTGGGTATCAGAAGTAAGGTCAGTCATAAAGATCGCACAATGGAGTCAGTTCAGCTGGCGCTTAATGTACTGGATGTTAGGGTAAGCCCAAAGCGTCAAATAAAGGTATGCATGTCTCACCAAATTGTGCATGACAAGTAAGTAAGTAGACCAAGCCAGGTTCCGGTATTGGTGTGTGTAGAGTGTGTGCGATGCTTTGCTTACCTCACATAGCAACAGTGTTTACCATTCTAAATATAAGGCTGCTACCCTCCTTTCTAACCAGCATTTCGCTTCTTTCATACATATGTGGATTTTATGTCTAATATATACTGCAGGTATCTGAGCCAGATTTAGATAATTACTGTTTTAAATACGAGAATAAAGCCTAAATATCTTTGAAATTAGTTATGGAAATGACACTATTTGGACAGGCACACTTAAAAAAAGTTTAATCCGGGCAGTTTTAAGTTGATTGTCCTGATTAACAAATTATGGTTTAGAATATTGTCCGTTGTAATATATATCCCTTATATATTGGTCGGAAGGAATGGTTTCCGAACTCACAGGATCCAGTCTAACGAGGTCTCACTGTAGACGATACATTTGACCAACGGTATGTTTTCCTACCATAGTTTTAATCGTAGTATACGTCTTGATTTTAATTGTGTAGCCTCACTTTCAAGCAACCTTCAGTATGGTGTAAATTCTGGTGGGGTACAATGTAGGTAGCAAAGGTACCTCAAGTCCCCAGGTCTGAGGATGGTGGCCTATCTGAGGTTGCTGGTGATCTCTAGCCAGATTATTTTTTAACCTTTGCTAATAGTCTCCAACTAGTTTTAAGTTCATCTGTGATATATGACAAGTGATCACACTGATGACAGAATATTTTTTTAAATGATATTCACTTAAACGTAACTCATTCACACTCATTAGACCAAATGCATGGGCATGACTACTGGTCGAGTTGAGGTCTGTTTTTGAATTTATGTTTATATCTACTGGTGTTACTACGGACGAATATGCTAAACGTTCATCACTGAGGGTTGTTAAAATGTGCTGCGTCGTCATATATCGTTCATCATGCTATAAAACAATGGTTTGTCTGGTTAAGGCAATAATAACAAATGATGGTTATATAGATGACTGCGACATAATTCAACATTTAATTTGTTGTGATCTAAAACACAATTCCTTTTAATGAAGTTGTCGGTGTCGATATTGTGATTATTATGACAACGATGTATTAGAACTGTACATCTTGTTTATTCTCTTTATAACATACAACGTTTGTTGTAAATACTGTTTATTGATCACAGCCATGTGTTAGTTGAGTGTTTATGTGCAGGTTTATGTCCAGGTCTTATATTAAGACAGTATCTTGACACAGACGAACAAAGCGAAATTTGTGTCACCTGATTTTTCCATAGAAAATATTAATATAATCGCGACCCCCAAAATGGAATTATGGATAAATATTTAGTCAAACAGCTCCATAGGTTAATGCTTCTGCAAAGTGGCTGCATCCCGTGGTAGTTATTACTTTTGCCCTGACGTGTGAAGTAACACGCGTGAGTGCTTTTTTAAAGTCTTTTTACAAATCAATGGAAAAATCCGAATATACTGTAACAGTATTCCAAAACTTGTGCCAGCAGATCAGGCAGTTGCAGACATTATTGTTACTGTTTGACTTGTATCCTGCTGAAGAAGGCACCACAGGACTCGCAGAATGGCGTCAGGCAGCAGTTGAGGCAGATGGTGTATATTTTCCTGAACATGATGCAGTCGATCTCGCAAGCTCTGATCTGTGGTGTGTACTGCCAAATATGAGCACAGGCAAGCATGGCGTACTGCCAACCATAGCAGAGACCGTAGATAGGTCCACACAGGGTCATCAACATGTAGCAGCATTTGAAGGCGCAGTTGAAGCATGTGTTGGTAAACTTCCAGCAGCAGTCAATGCTGTGTGCACCTTCGGGCTCTGCCAAGACATCCTCAAACTGGACCTGTGGAATGTAATGCATGTGATGTATCAAGCAAGTCAGGAAATGGATGTAGCTGAGCTTAGAGCTCTGGAAGAGTTCGCCTTTTGTGTTCGGAATATCACTTCATCGTAACTATCAACTATTACTATATAGATCCAAATGCACAGTTAAGATAGTCACATGTTCGTATGTCTATATTGCGTACTTCTGTTTTGAAATCTACATAAAGAATGATAGTTGAGACAGAAGACTTGCTCATTGATAAGATTACTTAATACACTCGTCAGGAGTTTTAATTAAACAAGCGCGGAATGGTGATGATGATTTCATATTTGGGACTTTACACAGAATTTTGTCAGTTATGAAGTCTCAAAAGTAACAATAAATTGGACTGCATATCAGAACCATAACTACAGTATAGCATAGAAGGTCATATCTGTATAAAGGATATAAAATAGTATTCAAATAAATATATAAATATATAAATGTTTTGAACTATGCAAGGCCTATACTTGCCTAAAAAATGCCTATATTACTTGACCCATGCTTGCCGTAAAGCGTTGAACATATGTATAGCTTAAATAGCGACGTGCATGCACGTGCGTCTGTGTCTGCTTGTACTAGTCCGGACTAATGCCGGTTATTTAGTGATTGCCCACTGAGATACCCTGCCGCAATACCCTACTAAGACACAGTATACTGACTCCAAGCCGACCAGTCATTGTTTTAGCCCTTTAATTCCGAGCGCCAGGCAAGGTAACAACAAGTACCGCATTTTAACGTCTTTGGTACATGTATGACGCGGCCGGGGATTGAACACAGGACCTTTCGCTCTCCGGGTGGACACTCTACCACTAGATCACGGAGTCTCACAGCAGCAGCCTGATGTATAATAATACTATACGTGTACATCCAAATATTTGGACCTAAATATCTGTAGGTATTGGGATGGTTCAGTGTTGACATCATATAATTTTTGTTGTGTTTTAAATGAGCGGAGTATGAAACCTACGACTTAATTGGTTGTATTGGTGTGTGTATGGTAACCATATCAACAGCATTGTGTTGCATTCGTAACCATCAAGCGTGATGAGTAAATTGTACACAATGACAGTCAGCCTTTATACAAAGACGGTTCACGTTGCACGCTTCAATTGTTGTCAAATTTACAAATTGATCGTATTGATTTAATGCCATCAGTCTCAGTTCTTGGCAATGCCACAGTCGATGGAAACCACTTCGGGTACACGTAGTGCTCTATTGGACAGTATTAACATGGGATGAGGTTCCCTTCTCTTATTTCATCTACGATTATAATGTCAAAAGAAAACATTTGTGTTATTATTTTATAGCCATTCACATTCTACATTGTGCTTGCCTACCTGATGTTAAGATATCATACTTGTCTATTACAAGATAATCACATGTTCACATATGTGACAGCTTACTACCAAGGTTGTAGGAATTTTATAATTTCATATTCACATTTATGTTTTAATATATAATAGAACTTGAAACAGCTTACCTTCAAATGGTCGTTGATGTTGTTGGGATCTCGGTTCTGCATATCAACTTCAGCCATTTTCACAGCTGAAAATGAAACGTTACGGTCGATACTCCGGAGCAAGTGCTTCTGACACCCTCCAACACGCTGCCACAGATCAACCTCCGCAGCGTCTGTATTGTTTATGAGTTACTAAGTCGAGGACTTCCCTGGAAACAAGACTTTTATTTGATAGGTCTCACATGCGTCTTTTCTATTGGTTGGTCAGGAGCAGTCACGTAACACACGAGCCTCTGTGGATGATATACATATACATACATACATACATATAAATATATATATATATATATATATATATTTGCAGTCGTAATGTCAAGAGAGTTGCTGTATCGTCTGTAATTTGACAGTTCACTTAACTAGCCTCAGCCTTTGAATAGAACTAATCGCTTTATGTTGATCAGGAATACCTCCATTAAGGCCAGCTACTGATAGGTGACGTAGACACGTTGAATAATTCGAGAGCTGCTATGCATAGTGAATTCTTTGCTGTTTGTGGACATGGCACAGGAATGTTGAATACATATGACACTTTCGTCTGTTGATATATTATGATAAATCAACTATTTGTATATTAATAAGCACGGGAATTACACCACAGAGTGAAACCTGTATTTGTTTGTATTGTAGTGTTTTTAAGAATTAAGTTTGAAGTGCGCTTGTAGAAGAATGGATCTCATCATTGATGTACACGCTTCGAAACAAGAAACGCAGAGGTAGATTTTTAGTAAATTTATTGTACCTAATAAAGTCGATCTATTTTATTTTAATATCATAGATACAAATATGAAATGTTGGAGATCGATAGTCACATGTTGTCGTTGTACGAAGGCATTGTAAACTGTTCATTGTCATGTCTCATAAGGCCTCAAGGTGGCGCTGAGCTGAGTATCTCGTGTGACCGCCCCGGGCAGCAATCACGGATCTGCATCTCCTCGGAACTAACTGGATAAGTGTACGAATTCTGTCCTGCGAAATTCCGCGCCATTCTGCTTGTAACGCGTTGACAATTGTGGGAGTGTCTGCGGCAAGTTCAAACCTTGACGTACACGTCGATCGAGTTCATCCCAGAGGTGTTCGATTGGGTTGAGATCTGGAAATCTGGACGGCCAGGGCAAGACGTTGATATGGCATTATGGAGGTAGTCTACCGTGACACGAGCTGTGTGCGGTGGTGCGTTGTCCTGTTGAAACGGCTCCCTCTGGCAGTCAATGATTGGAAGAATGTGAGGTTGAAGAATTGCTGTCAAATTTCCCTGAACCACAACCAAGTCAGATCTTGTGGTGTAGGATGATGTGGTGCGTTTTGACGCACCGCTTGTAGAATATCAGGCCACCAACATTTTCCAATAACATATAAGACTCACGTGAAATCACCAATGGGGGTCAAGTTTGTACTTTGTTTAAGGGTACCACTTTTGCAGCACAGACTGCAAAAGATACGGCTACAATGCAGCATGGTTGTTGATGTGTATTATGGAGTATATGAGTAAATCATTAATCAATCTTATTAAACTTAGGTCATAGTGCTCGCTACCGCTACACAGAGATCTGAGGACTTTCCATAACAGGTCCTGTCAGAACGGTCTTTTATCCCACAAATCAGAGCGGTAATCGAAGTAAAAGTCCGACTGTGTATTCTAATTAGGTCAGCATCTGGCATTCAGAACGACAGTTACGGACTGTACGACCGATTCCAATTGCTAGACGTTGTTTATCTTTCGTTTCAATGGGACAAACATTTGAAATACAAGATACCTTCCACAGCATACTGCCATACAATCCCACCCATCCATTAGACATTACTGACTTTTCTTTTGTTCAGTTTTCAAATTTTGAATCGGCATTTTGTCAACACATATTTCAAAGTGTATCTGGAATGGAAGTCGCCATTTGAAACTAGTGTCGTGAAGCTCGAGATACAAGACAGACATATTCTGGTTACGGGTCAGTTACATTCAGGCACATTCTGGGTACACGTCAGACATACTATGGATACGAGTCAGACAAGTCAGAAGCATCCCGGATACGAGTCAGGCACATCATGGATACAATACAGACATATTCTGGGTTCGTGTCAGACACATCATGGATACAAGACAGACATATTCGTATCAGACACATTCAGACACTTTCTGGGTACGAGTAAGACACAATTCTGAAACATTCTGGATAAAAGACAGATATATTCTTGATACAAGACAAACATATTTTGGGTTCGTGTCAGACACATTCTTTATACAAAACAGACATATTCTGGATACAAGACAGACATATACCCAGACACTCTGGGTACGAGTTAGACACAAGACAAGCATTTTTCTAGAACGAGTCAGACACCTTATGGATTCACGAGTTAGACACATTCTGACATATTCTAGTCACGAATCATACACATATGGCCCGGGGTCAAACATGTTCTATATACACCCGGCGCAATAACAACCGTGTAACATTCTAGGGTATGAGTCAGATGCATTTATTTACCTATTGTACTAGGAGAGAGGTGCGTTTTGGAATCGAGTCCAATGCATTCTTGATAACTAACTTTGATGCATGTTTAACCTGGTCAAACTAAGTGGGGCATGAAAATTAATTTTGATAAAATGGATTTTCGGGCTTTCCGTAATAATTAAGAAAACGGAATTGAGGTTTTAAAAAAAATTCAACCAATTACAGTTTCTTGGGTATTATTTCTACAAATAGACTTGTATGCTCAAAGTCAAGGCTTGTTTATGTCAAGTCAGAAAAGGCACTTCCTCCCATGTGAGAGTTGCGGTAGAAACTGAAATATCGTGCACCACGATTTTTTGCCGAATGTCTTTCTGCTGAAATTCTGCCAAATAGAACCCATTCTATTACACTGCTCTGAGATATAGGGTTAGCATAAATGGGATGTTTTGGAACATTTCCATAAAAGAAATTTAAAATATGTTCTTGGTATTGGAAAGACACTTGTAAATGCTGCTGTTTTAAATGAATGTCTTCCTTGCTATAATTTGTGTATTACGAATTTTTTATCAGATGTTTAAAATATTGGTATATATTATATTAAGGGTAGGTTTCACGGCAGGATAAAGCCAACGGATGAATACGGTATCCTTTGGGGTCATATACGGATAAAAATACGATATCCCTTTGGGTCATATACGGATAAATGCGGTATCCATTTGGGCCATGTACGGATAAATGCGGTATCCCTTGGGGTCCTGGACAGATAAATGCGGTATCCGCAGGGGGCGTGTACGGATGAATACGGTATCCGTTGGGGGCATGTACGGATGAATACGGTATCCGTAGGGGGCATGTACGGATGAATACGGTATCCGTAGGGGGCATGTACGGATGAATACGGTATCCGTTGGGGGCATGTACGGATGAATACGGTATCCGTAGGGGGCATGTACGGATGAATACGGTATCCGTAGGGGGCGTGTACGGATAAATACGATATCCGTTGAGGGCATGTACGGATGAATACGGTATCCGTTGAGGGCATGTACGGATGAATACGATATCCGTTGGGGGCATGTACGGATGAATACGGTATCCGTAGGGGGCATGTACGGATGAATACGGTATCCGTAGGGGGCATGTACGGATGAATACGGTATCCGTAGGGGGCGTGTACGGATGAATACGATATCCGTAGGGGGCGTGTACAGATGAATACGGTATCCGTTTGGGGCATATACGGATAAATACGGTATCCGAAGGGGGCGTGTACAGATGAATACGGTATCCGTTGGGGGCATGTACGGATGAATACGGTATCCGTTGGAGGCATATACGGAGTGTGTGAGTGAGTGCTTGGGTAGATTTGGGTGGGCGAGTGATTGAGTGTTAAATGTATATTTGAACTGGTTTTGTAATTATAGTATGGTGTACCAGCATATTGTTAGAGAACGGCCCAAAGAGGCCTACGAAGATGGGTATGGTGCTGAGATGCCAACGATCATTATCGGGAATTCGAACGCACCAACAACAAAAGACACAATGCTGACAAATCTGTAATTATAATCAGGGAGAATCTGGATTCGAGTAAAAAAAACCAGGGTTCTGACACGCACAAGGGAAACAACTTACAAGGCAATCTGCGGCGCCTTGCCTCACAGGGCTACCCATGCCCCAACACTCATCAAAGATCATCCCCTGTGATCCCATTTACAACCTTTCTTATCTTATGTGGTCATATAGTTTCGTTTGCTTGTTGGTGTGATTAAATAAGTGCACAGTGCACAGCGCACAGAGCACTAATCAGGTGAAGTTAAGCAACGTCGGTCTCGGACAGTAGTTGGATGGGTGACCACGTTGAGCTTGACTCCTGGGTTTTTCTAGGACTTCGGTCCTGCCCCACACTGAAGCACATGTACCACATGTGCAGTCTCCTTAGGCAAGTGACTTTGTTCGAAATGTGCCCAGCAGTGAGTGGGTACCCGGTAGGATGTGAGGGTAATGTGGCTGTTAATCTTCTAGCGCCCCACAGGCAGCTTCGGTTGTATACTCCCCAGGGAGCTGAGAATGAAAATCGAGTGCTCACAGGTCCATTGACCGGGGTAATAATAATGTAGCGCTATGAGCATCCACTTGGTGAATGGAATCTGGCGCATTATAAATGCACTTATTATTATTATTACTTTATACTTTCACCCCAGATATGACCTACCCTTCCTCATATTGCATAATTTTATTGTTATAAGTATCAACTGTTTCTGTTATTGATCTGTATCAAACATCATCATCATGATGATTTCCAAGCGCGAGATACCGACTCCCTGGTGTTAGAGCGTCTGCCCGGAGAGCGGAAGGTCGGGGTTCGATTCCCGGGCGCGTCAAACCAAAAGACGTAAAAAGATGGTACTTGTTGTTACCCTGCCTGGCGCTCGACATTAAGAGGTTAAAGCAAGGACTGGTCGGCAAGGAGTAGGTTTACTGTTCATGAGTAGGGTATTCATGTTAAACTGCAGCATGGTATTTCAGTGTGCTAGCACTATAAAAACCGACAATAGTCCGGACTCGTACAAGCAGACATAGACGCACGTGCATACACCTCGCTATTAAAGCTATATATGTCTTCAACGCGACGTTATAGTTGTAGAAAAGCGTTGCTCCGAATTCTAACATATTCACTTAACTTACACTCACGTTGAAACGATTATCTGATGATCATGTGCTGACTTATAGCCAAACATATGACAGGTCACACACACACACACACACACACACACACACACACACACACACACACACACACACACACACACACACACGCACGCACGCACGCACGCACGCACGCACGCACGCACGCACGCACGCACGCGCGCGCATACACCTCGCTATATAAGTGCAATAATCATGAACGCGACGTTAAACCCCATTTCCCTCACCTCACCTTCAAATTATAACAAATAAATTGGTATATAACAGACAAGTTTATTATCACAGAAGTGCAAAGAATATAGATATGTACAGTTCACGATGTCGTTGCCCTAGTAACGGAATAATGTCGAAATCAAGTTCCTTGTACACAAAGAACAAAGGGAGCATGTGAACGTCGACATGCGAAAGTCCTTAACAGTCCTTAGTGTCCAAGACGAAAGTAAGAATATAGCCCAAGTAGAAAATCTATAAGACAACTGACCAGGCCTCGTCCAGTAACTACATAAATCACATTGTGGACTACGTCATGGAAGACACCATGGGTGTGCTGATGTTAACTGCTGATGTCAAAAACGTGTGAGGTTCGGGTCGGGAAGTCCAGCTAACGCAATTTCTGTCAGAACCGTCCCGCTCATTCTTGCATTACTTCTTAACTTGTATCCTACTAAAGATAGCGCCACAGGACTCGCAGCATGGCGTCAGGCAGCAGTTGAGGCAGATGGTGTATATTTTCCGCATCATGATGCAGTTGATCTCACAAGCTCTGATCTGTGGTGTGTACTGCCACACGTGAGCACAGGCAAGCATGGCGTAACTCCAACCGTAGTAGAGGCCGTAGAGAGGTCCACACAGGGTCATCAACATGTAGCAGCATTTGAAGGCGCAGTTGAAGCATGTGTTGGTAAACTTCCAGCAACAGTCAATGCTGTGGGCACCTTCGGGCTCAGCCAAGACATCCTCAAACTGGACCTGTTGGATTGCGATAGCAGAACGTTAGTTAGGACACATTTGATTCACACCTCATACTTCACTCATGCCTAGATTAATGACAATATAATATCGACACTATTTCAAAAGGTATAGTGCACATGATTGGCACGTTTATTGTAACCAAGAAATTTGAATATCCCCTAATCAGGTACAAACGTACTTAAACATGTTTTGTCTGTAAAAACGATAACCTAACGTGCAAAAACAAAGTCCGTGATAAAGTATGCTGAGGCTAAAGCTGTGAGTACGTGTTTAATCTTTTAATTTGAATATCTTACAAATCTATGTTCTTTTTTCCTTTATCGGGCACGGATAGCGCGTCGCGCGGCATTCGCTGAGTTGGTTGTTTCCCTTCCATGTGCAAGAATCCTATGATCGTGGCTTGACAGTACCAAACCCGTTCTCATGGGTACAAATTCTGCATCATTTACCTCTTACCCCATAAGACTGTTATAACTCACTTACTAACCCCCTCTTTTCATTCGTTTCCTAATATACAAAGGTAGTTAATCCATGAAGATGTATATTTTCCGAAGGGGAACATTAATGAAACATTCTGAAAAAGTAACATCATTTAATATTTTCTCACAGCTCGATCAGGTCACGCTCTGTTTGTTTAGGCACTTCAATCAAATGCCACATACTCAAGAATACAAAAATAAACACAAGAATAACAAGAGTTTGCCACTATCGTGGCTATATCCCCCGCCCCTGTTGCAGAATTTATGACATAAATAAATCTAAACAAACCCTAACCTTTTTTAACCGAGGTGGAATTTGTCATGGAAATTGTAAATAAAAGAAGAGTTTGGAACCTAAGTCCATCTTGTTGACATGGAAACGTAAAAAATAAAAATTTCAAAAAAATTTAAATAGCAAAAGGGCACCAGTTCGGCATGTACCTGACAAACCCGCAAAGTTTGATGAAAAAATATTGAACGGTTTATGAGTAATGCTCCGGAAACGAACCTTTACCTCACAGAACCAAAGTCCATCTTGTTGCCATGGAAACGTAAAAAATAAAAATTTCAAAAAAATTTAAATAGCAAAAGGCACCAGTTCAATATGTACCTGACAGACCTGCAAAGTTTGATGAAAAAATATTGAACGGTTTCTAAGTTATGCTCCGGAAACGAAACGAGACGGACGGACGGACGGAGCCCGTTTCTATATCCCCCGCCAACTTTGTTTGGCGGGGGATAAAAACCAATAACTAATGGAAACTTTAAATCACGCTTTTATAACTTTATGCCCAAAAGTTTACCTTCAAATGGTCGTTGATATTGTTAGGATCACGGTTCTCCAAATCAATTTCAGCCATTTTGACTGCGGAAGGCTTTGGGGCAGCAGATCTTTTTGCCAAAGCTGTTAGAAGCAGAGTGTCGCAAAAACTGTCATGACGTCCATTATGTATATGTTTACATAGTAACAGGGCCTTACACTGCCCTAACTTCAGATTCAGTAAATAAGGCTCTCTGACATTGGTCTAAAGGTGACACGTGGTTCACTGCAGTGAAAACGTCATGAGATCCCTACAGCAGAACGCATTGAAATCTTTATGTCTGTGCCCATAGTGACGACGGAGCACAGTTTGTAGATACTATTAATAACCATTCACTTTACTATGGGAATTGTTATTTCATTGAAGATCCCAGCATGGACTTTTGAATAAATCTGATAGATTCTTTTGTGCTTTTCCGAATAGTGCTTACAATTTCTGTCAGTGAGACTTTGTAAGGCACAGGCCTATCTACCACCCAGCTCAGCTAAAACTGTATAGCATTAGCTAAAACAAGCATGGGACGTTACGCTGCAAGCGTACTCATACAGTAACATATTCGACAAATAATGTCTGAAGATAACAAAGTGACAGTTTGCACTCGCTGCTGTCGAGCCATTCACCAACCTGTTCAAGGTGTTTGAATTTGTTGTGTAATTTGGGCATGCTTAAAAGCTGAGAACTAATTTTAAAAATACTGTGACATTGAATTTGGGTCACTAGATTTGAAAAGAAACCCCAAGTTATAACATTATTAAGAGACATAAGACCACAAAGACCTCAGAGTTATGCGACTTGAAAAGACTGTTTAGGGTTCTAAGGCCGCTCATTTAATATTCGGGGATGTGTGTTGCATTTGCTTTATTGCTGTTGTTGTTGTTGTTGTTGTTCTTGTTCTTGTTGTTTTTCTTGTTCTTGTTCTTGTTCTTGTTTTGGTGTGAGTGTGGGTGTGTGTATGAATGTGTGTGCGTGGTGTTGGTGGTGTGAGTGTATGATGGTCGTGTGTGTGCGTGCGTGTGTGTGTGTGCGTACGTCCGTGCGTGCGTGTGTCTGTGTGTCTGTGTGTGAGCATTTCAAAACATACATATAGTTTCAGTCCAGTCAACATTTCTATTTCAGAACAGAAGGTACTATTCGCTTTTTAGAAAATCCCCAACCTCATTCTACATCGTTAAAAATATACTCAATATTTGAGTTATATTCAATATTCGTACAAAATATGGGTTAAAGATACATGAAAAATACATCATTTATTTATTCAAATAAATAAATTACATCTAATGTAGTTCACTCCTCTTGCACTAAATGTCGTTTTCCATTGTACCTGTGGTATGTGTATGTGTGTCTGTGTATGTCTCTGTGTGTGTGTCTCTGTGTGTATGTGTGTGTCTGTGTATGTATGTGTGCGTGTGTGTGTCTGTCTGTGTGTTTGCGTGTTTATGTGTGTATGTTTGTGAATGTTTGTGTGTTTGTGTTCGGGGGTGTGGGTGTATGTGTTTGTGCGTGTGCGCTGTGTGTGTGTGTGTGTGTGTGTTTGCTTGTGCCTGTGTGCTTATGTATGATTTGTGTGTGTTTGAGTGCGTGACCTCATATCTTGCATATCTTGTAAGAAATAGAAATAGTGTAGAAACTACCAGTTCAAGTCATCTAAAAAACAATAAAAACACTACCGACATAAAAGAAGAGAACTAATGAAATGATAGTGAAGATGTAATGACGATAAATATCTAAATCTTCGGCGTGCAAATCAATATCTTGATGCGTCAATCATGTCGGGCGATATATGCACAAAACCTTGATGACATACTGTTGGTCAACTTGCATATGGTTGCCTTTGGTATTGCCCGCCATTCCGCAAGAAGACCAACCCTAGCCAGGCCACACTGGCGGGTGCTGGGTCTCTGGCGTACGTCCTCTGTCCGAGAACATCCTGCTGATGCTGTATTGGGGACATGTCAAGGGGTTAGCGGACCAGTCCAATGTTCGTATTCCTTCTCATCGGAGATAATCGGTGACAATCTGGATAAGATGTGGTCACGTATAGTCATCATACAGTTCAAAATTTCAGCCGATAATTCTAGCGAGGGGAAGAACGACAGGACGCAAACTTTCGTCAACATATCGCTGACCAGTCAAATATCCATTCGCAATAATTGAATCAGTACGCCTGTCATGTGATCGGAGTTAGTGTACTGTATTTGAGTGGGGTAATCATGTTAAATTGTGGTATTTTATCTCAGTGGGCTAGAACTATTAAAGGGGCACTGATCTAACGCAATTCCCCGGGACTGGTTGTTGCCTTTGTTATTGTTTTTTCCCAGTGAGTACCCGGATGTATAGCAGAAATCTAGACTAGTTCGCGACCTCTGCTGCGCCATTCGTAAACGCATTAGTCACTTTTATGGGTAGTAATAAGGGCGTACGGTCACATTGATCAACAAAATGAAATACAGTTTTCGAGATAATAAGGAAATGTAGGTATCTTTGTGGGTAGCATCGGTAATGGTGACGAAGTTTTGATAAGTCACTTGCTTTGTAATTTTCGCGATTTTCGTTTACACTATTTTGACTTGCAACACAAAGTAAATATTTCACCTGAGTATTGCTTTTTTTTATAGTGTTTATATTTTTTTACTGTCAAATGTGTAACAAATTTATTAAACGTCTAAATATTCAGTTATTGTACAAAGTGACTGAAAAACATTTCCATCTGTATTATTATGATAACGAATTCCAAACATTTTGATGTTTAATGTCATCACCAAGAGACTGAAAATGTTACGTTGAAAAGTACACTTCTATGTTGTTTGGCTTCTAATCCTACATGGTAATCTGTTGTGATGTTTGTAGGCCCTTTTGATCGTCTTAATCAATCTGGACAGATTTTTTAGTCAAAATGACTGAAATATTTACACATTTTATAAATTGCCTGAGTGAATCACACTTTACAAATTGACGGTAATATATACACGCTTACAAAGGAAAAGACCTGTGAAAACAACCTCTATCGCGCATTGAAGAATTTCCCAACCAAGACGTAGAGAAATAAGAACGAATCGGTTCAAATGAAGGAAAACAAAATGCAAATATCATAATTACAACCTACCAAATTTATGTGTATAAATTTTAGGCAGCTTCCTTGTTCAAGGAATGTATCCGTGAATATCCACACAAAGGAACAATATCCCACTCGTCTGCAGCTGTACAAAGAAACTTATTCGATGTCACGTGTCTCAGTAACAATCAAATATTTTAAAAGATATATATCGTTTCGGGATATTATAACCCGTGTTCGTTTCTCAACTGATCACTTGGATTGTTTCAGGTGTTTTACATAGGTGCCAAGTCTCAATGGTCGGCTGAGAAAGCCCACGTGACAACTATTTTCATAACGTCCACGGTTCCTAAAAAATCCATTGAGTGATAGATAACAATGATCAATCAATCAACGTATTATCAGTTAACCCTTTGAACAAAGTATGTTGTTTTTACATCGGCACTTCACGCCATGGTATGAGTGTATTCCCTTTGTTTTAGTAAACCTAGACATGTAAACACTCACTCTTGACATATCCACTGTGCTAGGTAACAGTGATTAATCAATCAACGTATTTTCTGTTAATCCTTTGATGACTAGGAACGATCCGTTGATTTACAACAACAACAAAATCAACTGATCATTCATCTCTTGCTGGGCTGCCACGTGCATATTACATAACACTCATTTCACCTCACTTCAAACCTGGATATAGATTGAATAATTACCCCAGACACAATAAATGCCAAATGGGAACCTTTGTCAGGTAATCTAAGTGGTGCTACCACTAATTGTACCTGTAATAAATTCATTAACTGAGCATCAAGTGAATGACGACAAATACACAAGTGTAGGGTTATAGGAGAAAACGTGGATGACAACAAGGGAGTAGTAATCGTATTATCGACGCAAGCCGAAATACGAAAATGCTTTCACTGCATGGATACTTTTTTTAGTATTAAACTATAACCATCTTGGGTATTTCCAAATGACGACATCCGATGAGCTCCGCTGTTCTTTTTGTCTGTTTGTTTAGGCTGAAGAAATTAATTAACATGCGCCCTTTGTCGAAATCTTTATAGATCACAGTTAACCAATCAGTGTTTATGCAAAAATGCGTAAAACAAATATTGCCTCCAGCCTCCAAGTTTATTTAGCTGTCCTTGCAGACGGTAGCCCAGTCTCTGGTCACGCTCAGTTGCGTTGCGTATCATCCGGGTACTCACGGGGAAAAAAACAATAACAAAGGCAACAACCAGTCCGGGGAATTGCGTTAGATCAGTGCCCCTTTAAATCGGCATTAGTCCGGACTAGTACACACACACACACACACACACACACACACACACACACACACACACACACACACACACACACACACACACACACACACACTAACACTAACACACTAACACACTAACACTAACACACTAACACACACACTAACACATACACTAACACTAACACTAACACACTAACACTAACACACAAACTCGTGCATGCATTTGGCTATACAAGTGAAATCATCTTGGGCGCGTCATTAAACCCCATTTCACCTCACCTATAGGTCCATCACGTGCTATTCATGCATGATGTGAAATTGCATCGTGAACAGATGTTGCATTCAGATGCAACACCACGGTATTGTAAACGTACACCTCAACGATATCTACATTCTAGGAAGTATATATTTTGGGGTAGGAGACGTTAAGAAACATATTTTAACAAACGAAGATGTGTGTAATAGATAATTTATTGTAGCACAATAAAGTGATGATTCTGTTTTCCCCTAGTACATACAGTATATTGAGATCAAACTCCTGCACAAAAACGAAGAAATGAGAGCACATTATGTGTGTTCTTTCCTTCTTCGATGGGCGAAACAAACACAGGATCCTTAATCTCCATGCAGAAAATGCGACAGAAATACTAACATAGAAATGTTTAGATAACTGGCCGATTGGAATTCGAGCGATGCAAATGGAAATTTCACTTAACACTGTGCCTAACATGAAACATATTCGCACTTGGTACTTTATATCCAATACATCTCAAGAAAAGACAATGTGTTGACCTTGAAATAAAGTTTCAGATTCATCAAGAGTACTCTACAATATTGATTTACTTTGTAAAAGAAGATACGGAGAGATCAAGCTTGTCTCTGTGTTACTGTTTGACTTGTATCCTACTGAAGAAGGCACCACAAGACTCGCAGAATGGCGTCAGGCAGCAGTTGAGGCAGATGGTGTATATTTTCCTCATCATGATGCAGTTGATCTCACAGGCTTTGATCTGTGGTGTGTACTGCCAAATGTGATCACAGGCAAGCATGGCGTAACTCCAACCGTAGTAGAGACCGTAGAGAGGTCCACACAGGGTCATCAACATGTAGCAGCATTTGAAGGAGCAGTTGAAGCAAGTGTTGGTAAACTTCCAGCAGCAGTCAATGCTGTGTGCACCTTCGGGCTCAGCCAAGACATCCTCAAACTGGACCTAATGATATTAAGTTGAAACATTTGACACTTTAACAGTTGTCAACATTATTGCAAAATATATTACCGTTTATTACTTACGCATTAAGATATTTGAAACACACGTATTTGTAACGAAAACCTATTGAACATCAATAATGGCACGTTTGCGAAATGTTTTGTAATTGAAAGAGACACACTTTGAACATGGCGAGCGACCACTTTAACCCATGGGCTACCAATCCCACTGAAAAGGATATTCACCTAGGTGTAAATTATATCATCAACTGCTTATTCCTACCCTAGTACTGTCACACGAAGAGACACCATTCTACAAAATGGAAGTCACACAACCTTCAACTAAGCCATAACGATCATGATCACACAAGGTGACTGACAAACGACTGAACATGCCCTTTCCTCGTAGCATACCACTGGTCGCGAGTGGAAAAAGAATTCACTAGAAGTTTTGCCCAATCCAGTAACAGAAAACGTAATTAAAACCCACACAATTATTCAAGTGAGACCAGTATTGATGCTTATGCATTTCTAATTTAGGACATCGTCAAGCACATATTACATGGATTAAACTTACTCCGTAAATATTATCATAACTTTGGGAAGGGAAAAGATGACAACATTATTCCATAAACCGCTTACACAATACAAATAGAGTCACTCGGGCACACATCTATCTGTTCGATAGAAATAAATGCTTTAACAGATTCTTTCATTGAAGATTATATTTGGGGTATAAAGATCCGATGCAGAGTATTCCTTGACATACATCAGTCCATTAATGTCAAATGTACGGTTTGTTTTCCATCGACTTCATATTCCTTTCTCTATTGATGACGGAGAAACCCTGATTCATTTAAATACACTAGCATGAATGTATGGAAATATATAAGCTTACCTTTAAGTGGTCATTGATGTTGTTAGGATCTCGGTTTTCCAGATCAAGTTCGGCCATTTTTCAAAAGTACGCTTTTTGAAACAGTGAATTGCAGTAACGGATTCTACTACTTTCCTGGTACGGTTCCAACCATACAGTTGTGCAAGGGGTGTTACAACACTTGTGTATATGTTTACGTAACTACGGGATTGTCTACATAAGTACATGGCCATACTTGGTAATTAATCTTTCAGAATATTTTCAATGACGTCCGCCTTCTGTTGGTTCAAGTTAGTCACGTGGTTCTTTGCAGTGTCTCGTCTTTACACACCTTTACAGACATTGGAATCCTTACAATTGTGCCTATAGTAAGAAGGTGGGTATTCAGAGCCTCCTTTACATTTGTACTCGCACTTTTCATTGATCTGCATGTTTTCTGACGACTCGTGTGTGAGCCATTGTGTTGCATAACCTTTAAAATTTAGTCATTCAGTTTGCGTTCATGTCGATCTACCCCCGTATATGAAGTGTTTATCATTATGACATTGCCGATATTCTCCTTGTATCAGCTAGGTGCCTGCAAAACTAAATACACCGGAGTCCAATAATAGCTGTTCCCTTATATGTTACCCTTAGTCTCATAGTGTGTAGATATTTATACATAATATTAGTTGATGGAAAGATCAATTTCAGAGACTTGATGGCTATGAATATCCTCTAGCGTAACTGTTATACGAACAGTATATTTCATGTGATAAGGGCTCGCCTGTTGTGTATTACCTACCACCACCATTTCCCTCCACATTCTGAAGAACATGGATGGACCTGCTGAGTTTTGGAATCGTAATGCTTGACTCCAATACACGTGGGGACACATTTGGTCCAGGGAATTAAGGCGCCACACTTCTTTTTACAAAGTTGTGCCTCTTTTCTGTGTCAGGATGCGCTAATCCAGTGTTGGTATCACAGACTGATTTAGTTATTAACCTTGGTCCTTGTGTTGTGACCACCTTTTTTTCTAGAGGAGAAGGTAGCATGTGTATTTAGCTCCTTCTGGTAACATACACCAGTCATCGCACCTGTCTGTTGATTACAAGACTGGTTTCGAATGCTAACCTGAATGTCACCCAACACCATAAACATGCCACCTCCAGAAGTATAATGTATGGGAATGGTCCAGTTAGATTACATACAGTCCTTGTCTTTTGTGCAGTCTATACAATAAGTGGACTCATCTGTGAAGAGGACATTTCACTGTTGATGGTGTACACACAATGGAATGTATTGTACCGACACTGGGGCCTCACCTAGTCTGCATGGGGATCAGTAAACCGTTTGGGTTTTTTAAAATCATTTTACCTTCTCCATGTGGAGGTGTCAATGGAGATATATGTTGCCGGGGTGAACACGTTTCTCTAGATCTGGGTGATGACAGTCATGTAACGAACCTCTGTGGAAGATGTCATTCTTTGTACATGGTCTTTCCGTGGGCAATCAGTTTGGTGTTATGTGTTATCGTCGACGAACATTGTATTGTGTCATGTAATTGTCTGCAAGTAGTAATGAAGTGACCCATAAAGATCAGGGTTAGATCCGGTCTTACCAAGCCATGCCTGCCCTAAAAGGTGACTATGCTTGTCGTAAGAGGCGATTAACGGCACCAGGTGGCCAGGCTCGCTGTTCAGTTAAAGGTTCAGTTCATTTCAGTTCAGTCACACATGTTTGGGTCAAAGTAACCTAATAGCAGTAAAAGGGAAAAGCGTAAAAAATAATATGATCCGAAAATAATTTTGTTCTCAGGTTATACAAATACGATCGTTCACCCGGCATTGTGGTTAATCTGAAAAAATAATGCGGTGTGCGTACCCAGTGAAAAACAAGGTGTATGTCTTGCAGGGCACACTGTAAACAGATTGTGTCCATACATGAACATGTATCTCATGTTTAAACAATTTTGTATCAGATTCACACAGACATCACATAAAGCTTTTCACCAGTATATGCTCTCGATAAAGTGAATAGATAGTAACTTGACAGTGACGTGTAATTGTTATGTATCATGGTGTCACTTCCAAATATTTTGTCATGTCTCCTCACAAATAAAGTCATAATTCCATAACACACAAAAATGTAACAAGCATATGAAGGGCGTTTTATTGATCAGAGGATTGTGGTTATATGAATTTGTTCAATTTAACACACATTTTGTTTACGTCAAATTCTTGTAATTATAAGGACGCGGCGGTGTCTTTTCATTATAACAGTTGAAATATAATGACAGAGTTTCCCCTCTTTGGTTGGACAACTGAGCGGATGTATTTGTCTTCCTACTTTATGTAACATATGTAGGTTGAAATGGGCGCCAGAACATTTCAGCATCTTACACATTTCGCGTATAGACGACATGTAAAATGTGTATTAGGTTCCCCCATATCATTTTTACGTTAATGCTTTATATAGTACAAGCGCGCCTGGGAGGCCAAGATTGTGTCAGTCAAGATTGTGTCAGTGTGTGCTTGAGTCATCCAGATCAGTCTTACGCTGAGGTTTTACTTGGTGTAAGAACACCAGGATACTTCCAGATTGTGTCTTTTTTATTGTTTGACTTGTATCCTGCTGAAGACGGCACCGCAGGACTCGCAGCATGGCGTCAGGCAGCAGTTGAGGCAGATGGTGTATATTTTCCGCATCATGATGCAGTTGATCTCACATGCTTTGATCTGTGGTGTGTACTGCCAAATGTGAGAACAGGCAAGCATGGCGTAACTGCAGCCGTAGTAGAGGCCGTAGAGAGGTCCACACAGGGTCATCAACATGTAGCAGCATTTGAAGGAGCAGTTGAAGCAAGTGTTGGTAAACTTCCAGCAGCAGTCAATGCTGTGTGCACCTTCGGGCTCAGCCAAGACATCCTCAAACTGGACCTAATGATATTAAGTTGAAACATTTGACACTTCGACAGTTGTCAACATTCATGCAAAATATATCACCGTTTATTGCTTATTTTCATTGTATGTGAAGACAAATTAGTATTTATATTTCCCCATGTCCTGTGAAAACACATTTAGATATTTGAAACACACTTATTTGTAACGAAGACTCGATGATATTCAATACTGACATATTTACAAACTGTTTGGTCATTGAAGGAGACACATATTGGACAATGAGGGCGACAACTTGAACCCAGTCGCCACCTTCAGCCTCAGCCAAAACATCCTCAATCGATTGATATCAAGTAGACAACGTTTTACAAAAACAATGTTAAAACCATTATTGCAAATGACATGATTTTATCTATAATACATTATTTTTATGTAAAGAATCATTCAAGCTTATATTCGCTGATGCATAATGGAAGACACTTAATTATTACACGTTATTGGTATGAATACACTAGCTGATCAATAGTGACACCTTTTCAAAATTATTTATAATTAAAAGAGCCACAGACGGGATGTGAGGAGCAAACATTTGAACTTATCGCCACTTATCGGATATCAACGCCTACCCACGCACGGAGGCCACTTCAACCCGATCTTTTGCTGACAAGTCTATGTTAAAACATCCGAGCCTCAGACATATTCCTACCAGTATCTCTGTCACATGACAAGAAACACCTTAAACAATGATTGCAGCTACACATTCACAGACACCTACACTTTCAAATCATTGAATAATGCAATGATTATGCGAGGTGTTTAACAAACGGGGGAGCATGTCCTTTCCTTTCCCTACCACCCGCCTTGACACTGAAAATGTTCAACGACCATCACGATACTGGAGTTCTATTTCTAATCCAGTATTTATACAAGCAATCTTAGCAAAGAATGGGGTTTGCGTACCCCCAAAAAACAATGGGAAAGAGAAGCGTTAAATATATTTCATACAAGATATGTCGAATTTAAAATTGTCAGTTATTCTATAATGTACCTGCTTTTGAAAGAAAGGACCTAATTAACAATTAAGCAATGAATGTGACAGACGCAGTTCCACTGTTCAGTCTCTGTTAACTGCAGCGAGTTTAGTGCGGATTCTGTTTTCTTTTACTATATTCTCTTCTATTCTTCAAAAATATTCAAGAAAGCATTTTTCACTTAAACTTACTTATGCTTATAACAAGATTACCTTCAGATGGTCGTTGATGTTGTTAGGATCTCGGTTTTCCAAATCAAGTTCGGCCATTTTTTCAACAGGATACAACCGGCACAGTCACAAAAGTAAAGTGTCATAGGTGTGTTAAAACGTACATTTTGTATATGTGTACATAACGACAGGTTCGTTTACTTAACAACATCACCAGACACTGTCATTATATCAGCGAGTGTCAGTCATGTTTTCTATTGGCCAAGATTAGTCACGTGGTGACAAAAAAACATCAATTGTCTCCAAAGGTAAATCCTTTATGACTGTAGATATAACAAAGACGGGGCTATTCTTAACCTGTGCATAAAGACATTTATTCCGCGCATTCAACTGCTGATCACTCTTGCGTGAGCCATTGTGTTTTCAACTTTTTAATATCTTTTCAGGAAGCATGTGTTGCCCAGTCGTCTAAGGCGCCATAATTCGCTGTGCAGTTACATCTCTTAGGCTACCAGAAAAATATGGTCGTGGGTTCGAACCCTAGTATGCGCATGCTAGTGGGTTTCACAAAAGTGCTAACCGACCAGCATCACTTGGGTTTAGCCCCACTATTCCCTGACACGCCATGATGTGAGTGAACTATTGTTTAAAGTGGAGCTCACCCACAAAGTCATAACATTTCAGGCTTACACCTGCCGCTCAACCACAACTGCATTGACGGAATACATTATGTGAACTCTTTACAACTTTGGCAAATTATGTGTCATCTGTGTCCAGTAGAAATGGGTCATGTTAACAAACTACGAATAAAGTGTTATAGTCTGGAGTGCCAAATATCGGGTTGCATCCACAAATTGTTTCTTTAGACATAAAGTAGGTAATGGGTGTTCCCTCTGTATTCTGCACATAGTTTGTTGAGTGCCGGACATTACACACACCATCTCGATGGCAGCTTGCTAGCAGCTGGCTAGCAGCCCCATTGCAGATGGATATCGCCCAGATAAAAAGGACGTAAGAGCCTGATAGCAGCCAGATTGCAGTCAGGTAATAGCCGGATGAAAACACTGAAAACTGAGCTAATGATGCCATGAACCTTACTTAAAGTCAGAACAAATGTAAACACAAAATTCAGTTCAAAATCAGGCAAGTTGTTTTGGAGAGGCCAAAATGCCGAGCAAGTTTGCAAGTGAGAGACAAACTCAGACTAGGTTTTCGAAAAAAGAAAGAGCTGTCTCAGTAGCATGTAACAGTGATCGATGTTGCAACTTTCAAGTAAAAGTCAATTTGAGCATCCCCACAAATAAAGCAGAAATCCACGACAAACAAGGAATTGCATTAAGTTAATAAAAACGGTTTATTGATTACAGAAACAACTGAGAACATAGATATGTACAATATTATATTGTGCACTGATTGTTTTGATCCTGATCATGGCACAAATGGAAACATTTAGGCACTAAAAATTTGTCCTTTCTTTCTTCAACAGGAGAAATATAAACTCAGGGTCCTTAATCTCCAAGCCGAAACAAATACCGAAATACTTTGTAGTTAGACAACTAAACGGATGTTCTTCGAGTTTCAGTTCCTAATTTACAGCCACACATGAAGGTTGTGCTCCATATCAGAACATGACAATGCACGATATTTGAAATGTGTGTGAGATGCTTTGCATTGTTGAAGAGCGCCATGGGATTATCTGAGAGTTATTGCTTGACTTGTATCCTGCTGAAGAAGGCACCGCAGGACTCGCAGAAAGGCGTCAGGCAGCAGTTGAGGCAGATGGTGTACACTTTCCTCATCATGGTGCAGTTGATTTCGCAAGCTTTGATCTGTGGTGTGTACTGCCAAATGTGAGCACAGGCAAGCATGGCGTAACTCCAACCGTAGTAGAGACCGTAGAGAGGTCCACACAGGGTCATCAACATGTAGCAGCATTTGAAGGCGCAGTTGAAGCAAGTGTTGGTAAACTTCCAGCAGCAGTCAATGCTGTGTGCACCTTCGGGCTCAGCCAAAACATCCTCAAACTGGACCTGTGGGTTGTAAAATAGGAAACGTCAGTTAGAACGCATTAGGTTATGTGAACTTTTTACATTTGTAAATTATATTTTACAGTTTATTTTAGTCAAAGGAAACGTTTTTAGTTTCTTATTGATAAATTATATAGGTTTAAGCAATGATTCGACACCATTTATCGTAACAAATATTATTGCTATGTACATCCGCTTCATAGTAATATCGGGGGCCACGGAGGATCCAGTCGTCTAATGCGATGCAGTTTGCTGCACAGAGTTGGGTCCCACAAATCTGTGATTATGAGTTCGAATCCCGGTTTGCCCCGATTATGTTATTAGGTTTGTAAGCACCATGCCCGTACTAACGTGGTAAACGTCTGAACCTGCATCATGAAACGCAGGGATGTAACTGGAGTACTCCTCAAAGCGGCGTTAAACCAAACTCACCCGCTTTCTCTCTGTGAGTGAGTGAGTGAGTGACACCCATATCGGAGAGCAACCATGTTCCTTGACATGACAAGTGAATGATTCACACACACACACAACCCACCACCCTTACCCCCGAATAACACCCGGACTCCAACATTGTTCCTTCAACGTTTAAATTTTCTCGCAAGCAGATTATGTACACAGCAGTCGTAAATGAAATTGACATATTGACGACTGAAATTTTTGTTTTTTTCATTGCTTGCCTCTGAAAGTTGAAGTACAACAATTTTTACCTTTTCTCCCCTAAAGCTCAATACTGATAGTATTAAACACTGAATAAGTTCAGTTAACGCTCTTTAATGAAACTGAGGAAAAATATAATATAAATGTATATAATATATAAGGTTTGTTTTAAAAAAAAAGGAATTCCAGCTTCCCAATATCAACTTGCCGGCCCCTAGTGTAAATGTATGCTCAGATTGGCTGTGCTTGGCTTTTAAAGAAAAGGCCTAATTAAAAAAATAATTCAGAGTAAATTTAATGTGACAAATGAACTTTCTTAAAACAGTATTCTAAGGAGATGTACGATCAGCAAAAGCTTGCGACAAATTTTCATAAACTCTTGTACTTTCTTTTGATGAAAGAGATTCGAATAAGAGAAACCTGGATTGAATACGCAAATATCATGGATTAGTATAAATATTGTTACCTTCAAATGGTCGTTGATGTTGTTTGGATCTCGGTTTTCCAAATCAATTCCTGCCATTTTGTAATAGTAGCCTTTCTTAACAGACAGTAATTCCTGCGGTTGCTGCTACGGGCCAAACGGTACCGTCACTAAACCCAAGTGTGACAACCTGTGCTGCGATAAACACCATATACTACCTACCTAACTACAGGGTCAAACACTGTCATACCTGAATACCACACGTGTTTAGGCAAACTTTTTTCCAGCCATTGGAATTGAATTGAATACGATCTATAGTGAAACCGAAAGTAATTCTTAGCTTCGTATACAGAGCCGTTCACTGGTTATGTTGTGTTCTCAGTTCAGTCAGACTTCGTTTATTTCAGGGTACAACTACAAAAACCTACAGTTCTTTCCAATATTACCCATGAAAACCGGCTTTGCTTGTACATTTAAACAATTACACACACGTATATATACTGAACAGCAAAAAAAAAACGTCACCCTAAGTAACATTGCATAAAATGTTGTCATTTAAATATCTGGGTATTTTTTGTCAAAGTTTCTCAAAATTTAACATTACCTTGTCCGGAAAAATGAAATTTTATAAAAACAAAACAAAGCAGATGACAATAAAACCGATCGCCCAAACGCATCACGGCAACGGCCATGGTAACCGATGCACGTGAGTTGAAATGCACATGCGTTCCCCCATTTTTTGTCCTATAAAAATCCACCCAGATCGGATAACATTCATTCGTTATTGAATTGCTACCACATGCCAAAATTGGCAAGAAATCAGCAACACCAAGCCCTTGGACGATTGCAAGCTGGACAAACCGCCCGGCAAGTAGCCAATGCATTTCAAGTCCACGTAAGGACCATATACATGCTCCAGAAACGGTGCCAGACCACCAAACCTACAGATGACCGACCACGTAGTGGAAGACCAAGGGTCACCACCCGAAGTCAGGATCGTCAGATTGTGCGACTGCATCTTCAAGATCGCTTTGTTACTGCTGCGGAAACTTCTCGACAGACCATGGGGACACACCAGCGGCTCATTAGTGCGGACACCGTGCGTCGACGATTGACACCTCGACTGTCACAGGCCACACCGAGGACCCATTCTGACACCACGTCATCGACGGGACCGTCTTCAGTGGACAACACAGCACCAGCATTGGCGCCACCAGCAGTGGAGAAGAGTCCTCTTCTCAGACGAGAGCCGGTACTGTATCTCAACAGCAGATGGCAGAGAGAGAGAGGGTCTGGCGACGCTGTGGGGAACGTTATTCGGATGCTTGTGTTGTTGAGAGAGACTAGTGGGGTGGAATTGGTCTTGCACAAAGGGTCGGCTCTGTGGTCTTCCAGAACATCGGTCCAGGGAGAGGCAATGGTGTCACAGCAGCTCGGTACATTGATCAAGTCTTGAGACCACACGTCATACCTCATTTGGCACGTCATCGCAATCACGAGTTTTCTCATGATAACGCCCGTGTCCACACTGCGAGAGCAACAAGAGGCTTCCTCCAGCAGAATGGCATCAGAACCATGCAGTGGCCTGCCCTCAGTCCCGATTTAAATCCCATAGAACACCTGTGGGACGAGATTCAAAGACGGCTGAATGACGTCCGACCAAGGCCGACAACTGCAGCTGAACTGCGTCAGGCGTTCTTCAGAGTGTTGGCTCAGGTGCCTATGGCCTTCTTCAACCGCCTCATCCATTCCATGTATCGATGTTACACGTCAGTCATCAATGCACATGGCGGACACATGAGATACTGACTTGTGATGCCATTTTCTCAGAGACTAGTGTTGTGTTTCACTTTAAGAACATTTGACACTTTAATTTCAACTTTGATGATCAGTTTTGCCAAGTTTAATCTTTTTAATATGTCTCAAAGTATGTTTACAGTATTTGGACAAATAAGGTTTCTCATATATGTATCCATGGTGATGTTTCTTTTGCGGATCAGTATATAAATAATATATGGATATCATTGTATATATAATGTATAATACGTCCATACCTCCTTGGTGTGTATGTAGAAAAAAAACTCACTTTTGGATATATGTATGTATGTGTGTGTGTGTGTGTGCGTGCGTGCGTGCGTGCGTGCGTGCGTGCGTTCGTGCGTGCGTGCGTGCGTGCGTGCGTGCGTGCGTGCGTGTGTGTGTGTGTGTGTGTGTGTGTGTGTGTGTGTGTGTGTGTGTGTGTGTGTACATGTATGTGTATGTGTATATACTAAGTAAGTAAATATATCATTCCCAAAACTGACGAATGTGGTCTTTTGTCACAGACAAAAGGAACAAATACAGTGACTACAAGTTTGGTTGTCCTCGGGTTTTTGCAGTATTCCAGTCATTTCATAGATATGGTTGAACCTTTGTTGCAATGACCATAATATATTTTCTAAAATCGAGACTAATACTTGATCTGTTATTGCTTTGTTCAATACTAAAAATCTGGAAAGGTTTGTGAGATGAAATAACTGCGAGTGGAAAGTCTTGTATTGTACGCTTCAACATACCTGAGAGCGAGTTAAAGTACAGTAGACTACGGTTATAACGAACTCGATGGGGACCACTAATTTTAGTTCGGAATAACCGTAGTTCGTTATATGCATACATACAGCATATATACAACAAATGATCGGGACTAAAAATAAGTTCGTTATATCCCTCAGTTCGTTATAAGCGTGTTCGTTATTAACGTAGTTCACTCTTTTGAGACAAATGAAAAATAGGATAACAATACTCTTTTCTTGATCATGGCTTTATTTGGGGAAAAGTTGTAAGTTGTTTCATTAAGCCGTCTTTAATTTGTGGACATGTAATATCATGACACGGTCAACACATCGGCTCGAAGAACAAATGCGTGCATCATGCAGTGGGGTGGATGGGTTGGTGTGGAGGATGGAGTGTAAGATGGGGCTCACAGTGTTCATTTATAGAGCCAACTAATTTTATCTATTATATGGACAGATACCAGCACTTGGACCTTGATGTCTGATCATATTGAAATGGATATTTAACATCCTTTTTGCGTTTAGACACCATCCTCGTGCAGCAACCTATAGATATATCACAGTATTAGCACAAACTTCAAATTCATATTTAGCGAACGGGATCGGTATATGATAAGAATAAATTTATTACTTTATCAATATTATTATTTTTGGATATTCTTTTACCATGTCGTTTTTTTATATCCTTTAAAATATTTCTGTACAGTAAAAGTGACAAACACCTGAAAGCAGAGACGATTGTACGATTCCGACTATATCATGAGCATGTGTATATAACTCACTATCAAACAGGGATTATACCAGGTGTTCATGAAAAGGTGAGTTTATCTTGCCCGACAACTTTTCAAAACTTTTCCCAACCGAGTAAGCTCTTTCATACGTCTCTTGTCCAACTTTGTGGACATGTGGAGGACATTTCACCCAAGTCAAAAAATCCTTATTTTGACTTATACCATATATATGTTCCCGTGATTTTCAGGTGGTCAACTGACTTGTTATTGCTAGTGTTTCTGACGGGTGCTACCTGGTATCATCACTATTTGATAGTGATTCATAAACATATTCCTACGCCATAGTCGGAAGCGTACAATGAACTTTTGGCAGAGATTTCTAATAATTTGGGAAATGGTTTGTATAGCTTTTAGATACAGCGCCACGGTTGTTCGTTTTTCTGACAAAAATGTGTCAAAGCTGTTTGTTGTGATGTGTCGTCGTCCATTCAAATCATGTTATGAAGTGAGTGCGCGAGTGCGGTTTTACGCCGCCTTTAGCAATATTACATCAATTTCACGGCGGGGGACACCAGAAATGGGTTCACACATTGTACCCTTGTCGGGAATCGAACCCGGGACTTCGGCGTGACGAGCGAACGCTTTAACCACTAGGCTACCCGATCGCCCCTCATGTTATGAAATACCTGCATTGTGCCTCTTATTGGAGTGAGTGTAAGCAGCGTACTGAAAATGATGGCCATGACGATTGTGTCATCATACATCACTCATCACATTCACTACAATAAACTATATTTTGTCCTTGTTGAATGGGACAAACAAAAGGTCTAAGAAACAGATAACATACCGTATAAAAGATGGTTTATTTATCACAGCAATGCGAACATGCATATATACAATATAATACTGGGATCAAGTTCTTCTTTATCAAACAAAGAAACCAGACCACGAGGATATGTCCCTTGTTTCTTCCACAGGCGAAATATAAACATAAGGCGCTGAATATCCGAGACGAAAGTTAAAAAGAAGATAACCCGAAGAGAGGGGGTTAGACAGTTTAATGGGGGTCTCTCCTCCCGGAACACGCGTACGTTTTTGTGGCGAAATATGTGCGCACATAGTGTTTCTTCACGTAACGTTTCCAGAATAGACAGTTTAACATGTTCCCATTAAAGGCAATGTGTGTTTGAATCATCCAGATCAGTCTTTCTTTGATGTTTAACTTTGTGTAAGAACGCCAGGATACTTCCATATTGTGTCTGTGTTATTGTTTGACTTGTATCCTGCTGAAGACGGCACCACAAGACTCGCAGCATGGCGTCAGGCAGCAGTTGAGGCAGATGGTGTATATTTTCCTGAACATGATGCAATTAATTTCGCAAGCTCTGATCTGTGGTGTGTACTGCCACACGTGAGCACAGGCAAGCATGGCGTAACTCCAACCGTAGTAGAGGCCGTAGAGAGGCCCACAAAGGGTCATCAACATGTAGCAGCATTTGAAGGCGCAGTTGAAGCATGTGTTGGTAAACTTCCAGCAACAGTCAATGCTGTGTGCACCTTCGGGCTCAGCCAAAACATCCTCAAACTGGACCTGTGGGTTGTAAAATAGGAATCGTCAGTTAGAACGCATTAGGTAATGTGATATCTGAATTGTACTGTACGGTATATTTTAGTCAAAGGAGTATTTAGTGATACAGATGGATAGATTGCTTCTTATTTTATTGAACTAAACTGTTAGTACATTGGTACTTGTCATCAGCTTTTTCCAGTCGTTTAAGGCTCCGCAAATTTCAGTGTAGAGTTGCATGCCTTGGGCACGTCAGAAACCTATGATCGTGAGTTCGAATCCCGGTTAGCTCCTATTAAGTTTTTTAGGTTCTTCAGCACCATACCCGTGCTCGTGGATTTCACAAAGTTGGCAAACGCCTGAGACCTGCATCACTTAGTTGCGACCCCAGCTGGATACTAGTTTAAACAAACATTAATATTTCAAATAAAGGTGTTTTCTTAGTTACTGTTAATTAAATTAAATGTTAGGGAGCATGAGATCATTCAAAATGTCAATCAAACACTAAAATAAAAGTGTTTCATTGTTTCATGGGATGATGATGAGTATTGGTTTGATATAGGTTATAAGTTTTCATTGTTTGAGTGATTATGACTCCTTCATATTCAAGTTTAACCTCTAAACCCAATTTCCGTTATGGAGAAATCATATTCGAGTAGAGATTTCTTCGTCTTTAACCATGTTATGGTTGATATATTACCTCGCTAAAATTTTGAATAATAACCTATTGTTCTTTGCTTGTAGTTTGGACAACATTTCGTGCTCTCCTCTCTTTATTACGGCTGTAAGAGAGTGTGTGTCATTCTCAAGTAACTTCAACACATTGAAAGATTTACTTTATGCAATGTTTAGAAAGGTAGAAAGTCAAACGAATCGTCTCCGAAAACACCATCTTCGTAGATTATAGTACCATCTACGTAAAGGTAAGTAACATCGATACGTAGATGAAAGTATTATGTACGTAGATGTTAGTGTTAGACTGTGGCAATAATACGCTTCCATAAATTCCGTATCTTTTCTAACGATGTATGTAATTTGGGGAACATACATCTCAAACAATGATAGGGTACATTTTTACATGTATGAAACACCATTGTCGTGTTTGCATATGTTCACGAGAAATGATATGAAATGAAATATATGAGGTATAAAGATATTAAAGTATTAATATTCAATTAATTTTAAATTAACAGATAAATTTTCACATAATGTGGTGCATACACATAAGCATAGATTCAGTTACCTTCAAATGGTCGTTGATGTTGTTAGGATCTCGGTTCTCCAAATCGATAGTAGATTGTTCTGCCATTGTGAAACAAGATGACTTTCCTGAAGGGCGATACTTTGGAGCAAACGGTTCCTGCTACTCTCTAGCGCACTTCAAGGCAAAGTGTCTCAAACTCACTTCGACCTCCTTATGTATATGTTCACATAGTTACAGGATCATACACTGGCACTGAGTTGATTGGTCCAAAGTAGTCATGTGGTTGACTGCTACAGAGAAGTCTCCCTTATTTTCGGGTATTGAAATCTCAGCGTTTGTTTCTTTATTGATGACGGTGGTTACTGCGTTGCCTCGTAAATAGAGTCACTCTCCACGCGGAATTGCTATTTTATTGAACACCCTGGTATAGGCCTTTGAATAAATCTGACAGATCCTATTGTGCCTATACATTTGGGGTGTCACCTGAATCCGTCAAACTGTGCTTATGTGTTCAAGTAAATCAATGTTACATATTGCTTAGTGATTTCTCTTTTCATAACAATCGAACATTAAAACTAATTGAGAAGAAAGTGTTAAAAGAGGTTTATCTCCAAAGGTTTCACTACGAATTTGATATATTCTGTGCAATGAAGTTGGGGATGTTTTGTATTGAGGTGAAACTACAGGAAAACACATTAATGTCTAGCAATGAAAGTAAGTAATTTATGTGGAAAGAACTTCTTCTTTTTTAAAACAAGATACCAAACAAAACATTGTGACAGTCATGACGCCTCGGACGTGGCGTTGAACAGCAAACCAACCGACCAACCAAGATTACTGTGCTTTTATTTGACTTGACATATTCCCATTAAAGACAATGTGTGCTAGAGTCACCGAGACCCATTTTGCACTGATGTTTCACCATTTGGAATGCCAGGCTTGTTCGAGATTGCGTTGTTGTTTGACTTGGACTTGCCAATGCTGTGGACACCTTCGGGCTCCTCAAAGTCATCCTCAAACAGGCGCTGAGGGTTTTAAAGGAGGAAAAGTTAGTTAGAGCGCACAAGTTATCTAATATGTTCATAACTATTTTATGCAGTATATTTTAGTCAAAGGAAACGAATTGTGTCGTATTATAGTTGTCGTTTTATATAATATGGTGTGCTTTTAATCAATATTGGTTGTCATGATTACACCACAACAAAGGCCATGTCCCAAATTAAGTAAGTGAGTCTTTGGCGTGACCAGCGAACGCTTTAACCACCACCGCCCCTAAAAATACGAAAAACTCTATCGTTTAGGATTATTTCTTAATGTTTTCGTACAAATCATTCGAAACACACTGGATGGAAAAAATAGAATTACCTATCTTTTCAAACGAAGCATATACTTTTCCATCCTGGCGTACACACATCTCGAACAATGATGGGATGCAATATCATATTTACATGTATGATTCAACCATTGTCGTGTGTGTATGTGTTCATGTGTTCATGAGCTTCTCACAAGAAAATGTTCCTATACCAGGTATGAAGATATTAAAGAATACTGCCGGCAAAACTTTAGGGAACTGATGAAATGACAGTGAAGATGTCTCTAAACCTAATTTCGAGCTTGAAGATCAATATCTGGTGTGTCCAGCATGTTGGGAGATACATGCACGACACCTTGTTGGTATAGTGTTGATAGTATTGGTATTGCCCGCCATTGAAGAGCTACCCCAATCTGTGCCACGTTGGCGTGTGCTGGGTCTTCTAGTGAACACACTCCGCATAGAAATACCCCTCAGATGCTCTTTTGGGGATAAGTCAGGCGACTTAGCGGGCCAGTCCAAAGTCCGAATGGCTCCACGTCTGTGATAATCGTTGACGACCTGGCCACGATGTGGTCAGACATTGTCATTTGCAGTTACAAATTTCGGCCGATAACTCTAGCGAACGAAACTTGTGTCACCTTATTTCTGGTTAGTCAACTGTCCATTCAGAAAAACAAGATTGTCATGTGTGATACCACCACACACCAAGAAACTACCGCTTTCAAGATTTTTTGCCCTGGTATAACGTTCGCCGCTACGTCGCCAACAATGTCTTCTGCCATCTGTGAATCGAGGGCAAAACCTTGATTGAACTCTGTACATTGTGTAACGCCATTGGCGCACAGCTGGTCTCTGGTGTTGCCTAGCCCAGCCCAAGCTGTTTAGTGTCACACCTTTCACAGAACGCCAAGATTTCAATCTATTGCGTGGGGCAATTAATGTAATGAGACGACATTGTTTAGGTGTCGTTTTTTTAGGCCTGCCACGCCCAGGTCTAATTGCAGCCTCAACCGTTTGACGATACATGTCCCACCTCCATTTTGTCTGTTCATTGAGATACTGTCTCGGAGGTATTTTTAAGCATGTGCTCAGCTCATTGCATTAGTGATTGCATGCTGTGATTGAGTATGGTTTTTCGCCGCTTTTAGCAATATTCCAGCAATTACACGGCGGAGGACACCGGAAATGGGCTTCACACATTGTACCCATGTGGAGAATCGAACCCAGGCCTTTGGTGTGACGAGGGAACGCTTTAACCACTAGGCTACCCCACTGCCCCTAATCTCGTCTGTTGGCGTATACACTTTGGCTTCTGCATGAACGTGCATACATGATGTGAAATCTCATTGTGATTAGAGAGGCGTTCAGATGCAACGCCATGGTATTTTACATGTCCACCCCAACGATAGCTACATTCAAAACATTAGTTCCCTTAACATTTGTTGGTTTATTTATAATCAATTAATTGCGTTGTTAATTTACAGGTTATCTTTATTCTATTGTAAATATGAGCATATATTCATTTACCTTCACATGGTCGTTGATGTTGTCAGGATCTCGGTTCAACAAATCGATAATAGGTTGTTCTGCCATTTTGAGATTTACCTTCAAGACAAAGTGTCTCAAACTTATTACGACCTGCTTATGTATATGTTTACAAAGTAACAGGATCACAAAATAACACTGAGTTCATTGGTCCAAAGTAGTCATGTGGTTTACTGCTATAAACAAGAGTGTGTGAGTGAATTGGGTTTAACGCCGCTTTTAACAGTATTACAGTTATATCGCGGCGTGTCAGCTTAATGTGGGAGGAAAGCCCGAAGTGATGCAGATCTCAGAAGTTTACCACTTCGGTGAAACCCATGAGCACGGGTATGGTCCTGACAAACCTAGAAACATAATCGAGGTGAACTGGGATTCGAACCCACAATCATAGGTTTCTGTCGTGCCCAAGGGACGCAACTCTGCACAGCGAATCGCACAGACGACTGGGCCACCAGTGCCCCCACATGTCCCAAGAAGTCACTCTTATTTTCGGGCATTGAAATCTCAGTATTAGTCCCTTTGTTGATGACGGTGGTTACTGCGTTGCCTCCTAAATACTTTTAGTCATTCACCTTCCGAACGGAATTGCTTTTTTATTGAAGACCTAAGAATGGGCCTTTGAATAAATCTGACTGATTCTATTATGCCTTTCGAAAAAGGTTTCAAATTCTTCCGTTAAATTGTGTTTAAGTGAGCCGTACGTTCGAGCTCAAGTTAATCAAGGTTACATATCCTTTCGTGAGTTCTACCCATTTCTTAACAATCAAACTTTAAAAAATAAATGATTTTCTTATACAGATTGAAAATGAAATTTGATATTTGAGAAAAACGTTCATAAATAAATAAAGTATAAATTGTTATCGAAAACAACAGTCTTCAGCATCACCACATCACCAGTGGGTCCAGGTTTTTAATCAACTTACTTCAAAAGAAATGTTGCTTTTTTTATTTATTATTTTCTGAAGTAAAGTTTACATACAAAGGTTTCATTCGATTTTAAAAGCGTTAGGATTTAACAAGTACATATGCTTGTGAGTGAGTGAGTGGGTTGGTGAATGGTTTGCGTTTTACGCCTCTTTGAATAATTGCATTGCAGAAATATCAAGCTTGCTACTTGACTCTTTTTACTTTAATTGGCGACACTCACGCTCATGGGGCTAGTGTTATTATTCCACGGATCGAATTAGGTCTGTTATTTGAACCCACAATTGACACAGCAGATGTCGACGTCTCAGACCACTGTGCCTCACACACCCCTATGTGACCAGAAAAAAGGCTCCATTAGGATTGATTGCTTCTATTTTCATTAATGTTGTAACTATATTTATCCTCAGCTTATCCAATTGTACAAGGCTCTGGACATTCGCTGTGCAGAGTCGCGTCCCTTGGCCAGAACAGAAACCTATGATCGTCGGTTTGAATCCCTGTTCACCCTGTTTATGTTTATGTTTCTCAGAACAATATCCATGCTCGTGGGTTTAATCAATGTCGTCAACGTCTGTGACCTGCATCACTTCCGGATTTCCTCTCACCTTAGCTGACACGCCGTGATGGAACTGGAGTATGGTTCAAAGCGGCGTTAAACTCAACTCACTCATGTAAGTTACGTTCTCTGGGCAAACGAGGGTCCGCCTAGAACCACGTAGACATGCATCTCCTTGAGAATTCCTCCCCATTTTAATATCACACACCAAGAAATTCTTCTAAAACAGCTTGACCACGAATTATAATTTTCGTTCCCCTTCACGTTTTCCATGAAACGAATTTAGTGTTGCATCCGGGAAATTAAGTTCTACACAAACGCAGAAAGTGTTATGCTTATCAATGAAGTCATTAAATACTAATTATTATCAACATAATTGTTTATCATAAGATTGTTTGTGCGACACATGTTTACTTGTACGTGTGCCCATACAATAAAAAGATGCCTTTATCAAATGAATTAAAAGTCAAACTAAACAAAGAATTGTATGACAAAAGAAGATTTATTTGTCGCAGAAATACCAGAAGAAATATGTACAATATTATTCGATGTTGTACCACTTGATGAATATTTTTGTTAATAACACACACTTTTGACCTTCTTTGTACCTCGAAAGGCGAAATATACAGCAAGGTTCTTGTATAAACATAACACTTTACATATTTATTTTAATAAGAGAAAGTACTTTTATATGCATACTTTGTGCTCCTAGAATATAGATTACTCTAAGTCAAATTTCTTGTACACAACTGAAGATACCAAACAGGTTAAATATTACACAAGATCCTTAAAATACACAGGAATTGTTCAGAAAACGGAACAGGCATGTTTCCTAGAACAAAGATTACGTTAAGTCAAGTTTCTTGAATACAGCTGAACATATAAGCCCCGTGAAATGCTACACAGTATCCTTAATATACACAGGAATTGTTAAAAAACGGAAGAGGTATGTTTCAAGTTTCACTTCCACAAATGTCACTGCAGCAGATGAAGGTTGTTCTCGATGGCAGAACAAGTTATTGGTTTTAGTATAACATATTCCCATTGAAGCCAGTGTGTCCAAGAGACATCCAGGCCAATCGTATACTGTGTTTTACTCAGTACAAGAACGCCAGGATACTTCCATATTGAGTTATTGTTTGACTTGAATTCTGCTGAAGACGGCTCCGCAGGACTCGCAGCATGGCGTCAGGCAGCAGTTGAGGCAGATGGTGTATATTTTCCTCATCATGACGCAGTTGATCTCGCAAGCTTTGATCTGTGGTGTGTACTGCCACACGTGAGCACAGGCAAGCATGGCGTAACTCCAACCGTAGTAGAGGCCGTAGAGAGGTCCACAAAGGGTCATCAACATGTAGCAGCATTTGAAGGCGCAGTTGAAGCATGTGTTGGTAAACTTCCAGCAGCAATCAATGCTGTGGGCACCTTCGGGCTCCGCCAAAACATCCTCAAACTGGACCTGTGGGTTGTAAAACATGAAACGTCAGTTAGAACGCATTAGGTTATCTGATATGTGAATTCACATCATCTGAAAAAAATGCATGATCATATCATACAGTATATTTAAGTCAAAGGAATTGAATTCTTTCCTATTATAAGTGTCATATTACAAATCACTCGAAACACACTGGGTGGAAAAAATAGAATTACCTATCTTTTCAAGCGAAGTACGTAATTTTCAATCTGGCGTACACATCTCAAACAATGATAGGACACATGCTTACATGAATGATTCAACCATTGTCGTGTTTGCATGTGTTCATGTGTTCATGAGCTTCTCACAAGGAAATGCCCCCATACCAGGCATGAAGATATCAAAGTATACTACCGACAAAAACTAAGTGAAATGATGGAATGACAGTGAAGGTCTAAGAACTGAATGTCCTAAACCTCATTTTGAACTTGAAGATCAATATGGACCTTGATGGCGTAGTGTTGATCAACATGCGTATGATTGCACTTGGTATTGCCCGTCATTCTACATTAAGAGCTACCCCAATCCGTGCCACGTTGGCGGGTGCTGGGTCTCTGGCGTACACGCCCCGCCCGAGAACATCCCCGGATGCTCATTTGGGGACATGTCAGGGGGCTTAGCGGACCAGAACAATGTCCGTATGCCTTCTCGTCTGTGATAATCGGTGACGACCTAGGCACGATGTGGTCAGGCATTGTTATTTTGCAGTTACAAATTTCTGCCGATAACTCTAGCGAATGGAAGAATGGAACATCAACATATCGATGGCCAGTCAATTGTCCATTCACACAAAAAAGTAGTTCGCCTGTCATGTTAAGTAAACCCCTAACCATGACACAACCCCGCTCCCATACCGATCATCGTCAAGAATTGTTGTCCTGCCAATACCGCTCGCGGCTACGTCGCCAACAACGTTTTCTGCATGGTGTGACACCAAACCCCTGTTGCCTAGTCCATCCAAATCCTTGCCGCCCATGGTTAGCTGTTAGGGTCACACCCTTCACAGGACGTCTTATTTTGAGGCGGGCTGCATAGAGCCGGTTTTTTACGGTAGATGTTGAAATTAGCCTTCCTGTTATTGGACGGAAATCTTTAGTGATTGTGAGTAACCCTGAAGGCGGACACACTTTGACTTCTGTGTGAACGTTCATGCATGATGTAAAATTTCATTGTGATAAAACAGTTATTGTAAATATTTAGCTCAACTATATCTCCCTTATTTTTTTGTCGGTATATTGATATACAATTACCTGCTTTTAATTTACAGGTATATATTCACATAATGTGGGCATGAATATGTGCTTAGATTCATTTACCTTCAAATGATCGTTGATGTTGTTAGGATCTCGGTTCTCCAAATCGATAGTAGATTGTTCTGCCATTGTAAAACAAGGTAATTTTGTTAAGGGGCGAACGGTTCCTGCTTCCCTCTCACGCACTTCAAGACAAATTGTCTCAAACTTATTATGACTCCTTATGTATATGTTTACATAGTTACAGAGTCATACATTGGCACTGAGTTCATTGGTCCAAAGTAGTCATGTGGCTTACGGCTTTCAACACGACATGTCCCTGGAAGTCACCTTCATTTTCGGGCATTGAAATCTCAGCGTTTTATTAATTACGGTGGTTACTGCGTTGCCTCGTAAATTGAGTCATTCACCCTCCACGCGGAATTGCTATTTTATTGAACACCCTGGTATAGGCCTTTGAATAAATCTGACAGATCATATTGTTCCTGCCCGAATGGGGTTTCAACTGTATCGGTCAGATTGTGCTTATGTGTTAAAATAAATCAATGTTACATATTGCTCTGTGAGTCTCCCTCTTTCATAACAATCGAACGTCAAAACTAATTGATTTTCTTATATTTATTGAAAATGAAAATTGGATATATGAGAAAAAGTAAATATGCATAAACAAATAAGTTTCAATAACTGTCGGCATCATCACATCTCCAACATGCTTCAAACGTAGTTTTATTTCTGATCAGTTTCTATTTTCACAAGAAAGTGTCAAAAGAGGTTTGTACGCAAAAGTTTCACTACGAATTTGACATATGCTATGCTTAAAAGTAGGGGATATTTTGTATTGAGGTGAAACAAGAGGAAAAACACACTAATGTCTAGCAGTGAAAGTAAGTGATTTATGTGGAGGGACTATTTCCGAAAAAAATCAAGTTACCAAACACAACATTGTGACAGTCATGAAGCACGTGTCCTGGGGCAGCACGTGCAAGGGGTGGTATGCTAGATATATCATTGTCACTCAGATTCGGTTGTGAGCAGGTGCATATTGTTTTCTTCAATCAAACGCTCAAAGACACTTTATTGAACATATTTAATCATTAAGGAAGCAACAACATTGATCATGCGACGCTTGTACGTGCTAAACGTTTACGTGCCACAGGCATGTTGAGGTGGGCACATGCCAGATTATTGTTACCCAAACGTTGACTGTTTTTCAATCTGTCATCAGCAGATTGTGGGTCCGATACCAACAAACACATAACGTCGATGATAGACGCCACTCTGGACGCCCAAGGACAACAACTCCGGCCCAGGACAGATTAGTCTGAACGTTGTCACTAAGAAATCGGTTGCAAACTGCCACTCAGATAAGGGACCGGTTGCAACAGGCAACTGGGGTAAGAGTACATGCCCAGACGGTGCGAAATCGTCTGCACAGATGGCATTTGCGTGCACGACGTCTACGTGTCATCCCACAACTTACTGCAATTCATTTGAATCAGAGGCGACAGTGGTGTAGGGAACGTCAACAATGGGATAATGTCAGGTTTTCTCACAAATGGAGGTTCAATCTCGACCTCCATGGCTGTAGGAATCGGGTTTGGAGACCTCCTAATGAGAGTTGTATGGACGTTAATGTCGTACAGCATGATCGTTTTAGAGATGGGTCCATAATGGTATGGGGAAGTATCATAATGACCTAATGGCCTAACTGCGCTCAATCGTGCCAGGATTGTGACCAACTTCCTCCAACTGCAAAACATCCATGTCATGCCACGGCCAGCACTTAGTCCTGACCTTTTCCCCACTGAACTCCACTGGGACGATGAACACCATAGGCAGACGTGTAGGTCAACGTAAACATCCACCCACTACTGTTGCTCTCACTTATGACTGGAACATCTGAGTCAAGCTGACAATGATTGACTCATCAGAAGCATGCCTCTACGAATCTGTTCATGTCTGACCAACAGAAGTGTTATTACTGATATTAGTGATGTTGGCTGCCAAATGAAAATATTGAATATGACCCGCGACCTCTTTAAAGACCAAATGCCCACCATCTCATCGCTCAAATTATTAGAACCCTTCAGATCTGATCGCCTCACTCACTCACTCACTCACTCACTCACTCACTCACACTTAGTTTTTAGCATAAACCAGGATGTTTTATCACAAATACTCAAGAGGCTCGTTCTGCTTTTATCACGCTCACACGTGTTGCTGTAACTGAATTACTGTTCAAAGCAGCATAAAAGCAGTTGCTATGGAGATTGAGTTGAGGTTAACGCTGCTTTGAACGGTATAGTTATGGCAAACTGAGGATCATAATCAGGACGACCTCAGAATTCGAACCAATGATCCTGTACATAACTCTTCTCAGAAATTGTTGCGCATAACATCTCGAGGTAATCCTTGCCCCCCACTAACTTTGAAAAGTGTTCTTGGGGGGCTCATCTGATTTGACTTCACATCACAAGACATTATTTTCACTGGCGCTAGAATTTGAAAAATCTTGCGTATGGGTTCTCTCTCAAATCGACTAGTGTCTAAACAATATGGTTACCCTGGCTTATATGAAACATGTTGCCAATGACAGTAATAATTCTACATCCAATTTTCATATTATTGTTATTCATAATTCATCTAGGTTGTTTACCCTAAATATCAGTTCATAACAGAATTTATGCTTTGAAATCTGGGCCTGTGCTGTAGATACGAGATAAGGCAAAAAAACTTTGCTCTTCGTATTTATAATTACAGGGCTGGGATTTAGCGTTTCGAATTCTGAATAGCACAAATCGGTGTTTGTCAAGATCACATTGTATATAGTTGTCTCAAGTTGGTTTGACTGTATGTAAGCTGTGAGCTTCAAAGATGTTATGTAAGATTGCTTGGGTCAGGAGTGAAAACATCTATTGTTGTATGAGCTGTGTGATTGAATTCAGTTCAGTCCATACAAATTCCGATCATGGTTGGACGGTTTTGGTTTAGGTGTATCTCCAATCTTGTGGCGTAAGTTACATTCTGTTTAAATATATATATATATATATGTGTGTGTGTGCGTTTGCTTGTGCGTGTGTGTGTGTGTGCGCGCGTGTGTGTGTGTGTGTGTGTGTGTGTATGGGTGGGGGGATGTGCGTGTGTGTGTGTGGTAATAGAATAGTAAACTAGGAACGGAAAGACCTCTCCCAGTATCCCCCCTCCAAAGTTATATATGTATGCATTGCCGCTCAATCCTTTTAATCATATATATATTTGAGGGGGGGATACGGACGGAAGTCTGATCTTGCACATGCTTCATGTATGTTGAATAACCGTGTGTCGTTATTCTGAGGTATTCTGAATAACTATGGGTGTACCATTTTGAGTATATAATACTGAATGTTAGGTGAATGGTTACTAGTTTATAAACTGACGTGTATACGTTTGTTGTACAGTGTCAGGGAACACAGAGGGGCACATGAGGAGGCAGGGACATTCATTTTATGTCCTTGCCTCCTCGACGACACGAGGCCAAGTATATGAGAATGCTAATCTTGACTGGGTAAGACCTGTGTTAGGCTCATAGACGGTGTACAGTGTACAGGATGATGTGGCAGGAGGCGTGAGGAACATGACTTTGTGCATATTATGTACATAATAATGTGTAATGTGAGATAATTGATTGTTGACATGCATGGGTCGATGTAGTGAAGTATTGATGCATTAATGTATTGATGTTGTGCTGTATTCATGTTCTGATGGTGATTCAATGATGTATTGATGAAGGGATTTAGGAGATGGAGTGTTAGTATAATATGAGTGTACTTGTTAGTGTGGTTGAGTAACCTTAAGTGTTTGTTAGAGTGACAGAGTGTATGTGTGAAGTTTGTAAAGTGTATAATTTATTTAATAAATGTATTCTTAGTCCATATTTGGGTTGTATTATAACTGCGTGTTGTGAGAGTCGATTATTTTTCTTGGTTTGTCAGCACTTTACACGTGCTCGTTGGTTTTTTTTATCAAATTGGTAAACGACTGACACCTGTATCACTTCAGGCTTTCCGCCCACATTAAGCTGACACGTCGTGATGTATCACGCAGTTACTCACTCACTGGATAACTGTTCAAAGCGGCGTTAAACTCAACTCACTCACATAAGTTACGTTCTCTGGGCATACAAGGGTCCGCTCAGAACCACGTAGATTTCTACATGTATCTCCTTGGGAATTCCTCCCCATTTTAATATCACACACCAAGAAATTCTTCTAAAAACAGCTTGACCACGAATCATAATTTTCGTTCCCCTTTACGTTTTCCATGAAACGAATTTAGTGTTGCATCCGGGAAATTAAGTTCTACAAAAACGTAGGAAGTGTTATGCTTATTAAGAAGTCATTAATTACTTAATACATCAAGAAAATGCCTTCATTAACTGAATCAAAATAAACAAAGAATTGTAAAACAAAAGAAGATTTATTGGCCGCAGTAATGCCAGTAGAAATATGTACAATATTATTCGATGTTGTTCTCCTTGATGTAGTAGTTAAATCATAAAAAAACAGAACACTTTTGTCTTTCTTTGTATCTCGAAAGGCGAAATATACAGAAAGGTTCCTTTATAGATATAGCACTTTACATAATCTTCTTTAATAAGAGAAAGTACATTTATTTGCATACTTTGTGCTCCTAGAACATAGATTACGTTAAGTCAAGTTTCTTGTACACAACTGAAGATACAAGACACAAGATCCTTAATATAGACAGGAATTGTTCAGAAAACGGAACAGGCATGTTTCAAGTTTCACATCCAGAAATGTCACTGCAGCAGATGAAGGTTGTTCTCGATGGCAGAACATGTTATTGGTTTTAGTATAACATATTCCCATTGAAGCCAGTGTGTCCAAGAGACAGGTCCATCCAGATCAATCTTATACCGTGTTTTACTCAGTACAAGAACGCCAGGATACTTCAAGATTGTGTCTGTGTTATTGTTTGACTTGAATCTTGCTGAAGAAGGCACCACAAGACTCGCAGCATGGCGTCAGGCAGCAGTTGAGGCAGATGGTGTATATTTTCCTCAGCATGATGCAGTTGATCTCACAAGCTCTGATCTGTGGTGTGTACTGCCACACGTGAGCACAGGCAAGCATGGCGTAACTCCAACCGTAGTAGAGACCGTAGAGAGGTCCACAAAGGGTCATCAACATGTAGCAGCATTTGAAGGCGCAGTTGAAGCATGTGTTGGTACACTTCCAGCAGCAGTCAATGCTGTGGGCACCTTCGGGCTCCGCCAAAACATCCTCAAACTGGACCTGTGGGTTGTAAAATAGGAAACGTTAGCGGGAACGCATTAGATTATCTGATATGTGAATTCACATCATCTAGAAATTTGCAATATTATGTTTTACAGTATATTTGAGTCAAAGGAAACACATTCTGTCGTGTTATAAGTGTCGTATTACATTATAAAAGATAGCTACGCGATACATCGCAAAGAACAATGAAGAACAAAGCATGGTTTATTTCACAACTTTTTTCTATCATGGCGTCATTGCTGGATATTCGAAGGCGGAGGAGATATGACAATCGGAATTGGGAAAAAAGGCACGGGTAATCGACGTGAAGATAGTGGGAATATGCGGGAAATACCCACCTGTAAATAACATTGACTTGTCCGACATTGCCAGTATTAGATTTTATTGAGGGAGTCGGGTAAATGTTTTTAAAGCTTGTACAATTTAACATTATCCTTAAAGAGGCTGTACATAATGTGGATATCTCATATACGAAATAAACGCTCGTAGTCGTTGAATATCGTACAATAAAACACTGCATGGAGAATAAACCACTCGGGAGTGTTTTATTGTACGATAAACAACGACCACAAGTCGTTTATTTCTTAAACATAGTATGCTTTTTCAACATCGGTTGTGATCATAACACCACAACAAAGGCTATATCCGAGAGAAAGTGAGTGAGTGAGTTTAGAAATATTTCAGCAGTATCCCAAGAAATGGGATTCACACATTGTTTCCCTACAGGCGCGCACACTTTGACTTCTGTGTGAACGTGCATGCATGATGTGAAATTTCATTGTGATCAGACAATTATTGTACATGTTTAACTCAACTATAGCTCCCTTATTATTTTGTCGGTATATTTAATATCAATTAATTCCTTTTTAATTTACAGGTTAATATTCAAATGATGATATGTATAAATATGAGCATAGATTCATTTACCTTCAAATGGTCGTTGATGTTGTTAGGATCTCGGTTCTCCAAATCTATAGTCGATTGTTCTGCCATTTTGAAACAAGATTACTTTGCTGAGGGGCAATACTTTGGAGCAAACGATTCCTGCTACCCTCTCACGCACTTCAAGACAAAGTGTCTCAAACTTATTATGACTCCTTATGTATATGTTTACATAGTTACAGCATCATACATTGGCACTTATTTCATTGGTCCAAAGTAGTCATGTGGCTTACGGCTTTCAACACGACATGTCCCTAGAAGTCGCCCTTATTTTCGGGCATTGAAATCTTAGTGCTTGTCCCTTTGTTGATGACGGTGGTTACTGCGTTGCCTCGTAAATAGTCATTCACTTTCCACACGGAATTACTATCTTATTGAAAACCCTAGTGTGGGCCTTTGAATAAATCTGATATATCCTTTTATGCCTATCCGTATGAGGGTTCAACTCCATTCGTCAGATGGTGTTTATCTGAGCTGTACGTAGAGCTCACGTAAATCAATGTTACATATTTCTTAGCGAGTTCTCCCCATTTCAACAATTCACTTTTAATCAAATATTCTTTTCCTTCCATTTGGCAGACTCCGCTTAATCAGGCATGTTCTTTAATTTGAGATTTGCATGCAAAGGGATTGATGCCTTAAATTTAAGCATCATTCTAAGACAAACATCAGTTTCTCAAAATGTGCCACAATATTTCAAATTTCAGGAACCACTAACAATTTCATTTACCTATAGGAACACCATTTCATCCATGTTGTTCAATTATAGGAATGTGTTGCAGAACGGGGTTTTGGCAGTTCACTATGTACATGTAGATTCGACTATTTGTGGCTGCCAAGACTCGGCATACTGCTTCGAACCTGTAGGTCATATAATCACAGGTGGCTTCTCTATTGTTGAGAATAGCAACTTTCGTCAGCTATTCAAATATGTACCAAAATATCGTGAGGTGCCTCCTTCCAATTGAGATCACAACTTTAAAATAATTATGGATGCTGTCGAAGCATTTGCCAATAAATGTGCCAAAAGAGAAGAGGAACCTGTTGAATGTCTTTCAGAGTGGGATAAGTCAGTGCGTGATGTCGTCATTGTTAGGGTAACAAAGTGAAAAAGAGGAATCAGAATTGGAATCAACCCATTCTGAACCAGGCAGTTGTCATCCAAAGTCTGGCTTCCCTACAAGGAAGGTTGGTAGTTGTTCCCCCTGACAAGACCTCAAATAACAAAACCATTATATGTTAGCCTCACTACATTAATAGTTTGATCAAAGAACTTGGCAGAAGTGACATATCAAATAATACCACATGTAAGGCCAGTATGTTAACTGAGGAAGAATCTGCCAAATGTCGTCCCGATTGTGTTGTTAGATTTGTGAGAACCATACCCGTGCTCATCGTGTCGAACGTCTGAGGCTTGCATCACTTCGGAGTTTCCTTAAACATTTAGCTGACACGATGTGTTATAACTGGAATATTGTTCAAACTAAACTCACTCACTCAATCACCATAGTTACGTCCTCAGGGCATACCGATTCCCCTCAAAACCACGTCCGTTCACGTAGATTTCTTTTGGGAATTCCACCGCATTTTAATATCACACACCAAGATATCAATGAAATCTGCTAAAAGCAGACTGAACACGAATACATGTGCCCATACATAAATAATATACCTTCATTAAATGAATCAAAAGTCACAATAAACAAAGAATTTATAACAAAAGAAAATTTATTGGTCGCAGAAATGCTAGTAGAAGTATGTACAATATTATTCGTTGTTGTAATACTGTATACATCATGCTTGGATCAAGCTCTTTTTGTAAAAATATAAAAAACACAAAACTTGTCCATTTTAACATCGAAAGGCAATATATACAAAAAAGGTCCTGTATAAACATGACGCTTTACATAATGTTTTTTTTTATAAGCGAAAGTACTATTAATTGCATACTTTGTGCTCCCAGACCCTTAAGTCAAGTTTCTTGTACAAACTGAAGTGACAAGACAGGTTGAATATTACACAAGATCCTTAATATACACAGGAATTGTTTAGAAAACAGAACAGATGGGTTTCAAGTTTCACATCCAGAAATGTCACTGCAGCAGATGAAGGTTGTTCTCGATGGCAGAACAAGTTATTGGTTTTAGCATAACATATTCCCATTGAAGCCAGTGTGTCCAAGAGACATCCAGGCCAATCGTATACTGTGTTTTACTCAGTGCAAGAACGCTAGGATAGTTCCCGATTGAGTCTGTGTTATTGTTTGACTTGAATCCTGCTGAAGACAGCACCACAGGACTCGCAGCATGGCGTCAGGCAGCAGTTGAGGCAGATGGTGTACACTTTCCTCATCATGACGCAGTTGATCTCGCAAGCTTTGATCTGTGGTGTGTACTGCCAAATGTGAGCACAGGCAAGCATAGCGTAACTCCAACCGTAGTAGAGGCCGTAGAGAGGTCCACAAAGGGTCATCAACATGTAGCAGCATTTGAAGGCGCAGTTGAAGCAAGTGTTGGTAAACTTCCAGCAGCAATCAATGCTGTGGGCACCTTCGGGCTCCGCCAAAACATCCTCAAACTGGACCTGTGGGTTGTAAAGTAGGAAATATTAGCTTGGACACGTTAGGTTATCTGATGTGTGAACTGCACATTATCTGGAAACTACACTTATGATCCAAATATTGAAAATATGCATATTACATTATGTTATGTATTTCAGTCAGAGAAATCATGTATGAATGTGATGTATGTACCGCACTCATGCTTCTTTACATTGTGTATACTTTCATAATCATCGACCATCTATCCCAATCATTGTATTTTATTTGACAGGCGCACATTGAAATATATCATACCCTTGGTGTGTTTTTATATATTATTTGTATTTACGTGAGTTGAACATTTTTTAAATAGTAATTGATAAGCTGTAGACGTGTCATAATAAATTCAAAACGTTAACGCCAGAGAATAAGCAATCTCCATGAGGTGTAAAACACAAAATAATGATGACAATTATTTGAATGGATCACTGCTGAAAATCAGTGATGACACCAGGTGTTCGCGAAAAGGGTAAGCATGTCCTTCTCTACCGGTAGTCCCCGCCACTCAAACGCATTTTCAGAAGAAAATGTTAATTAGATGCCAAAGGCCGCACCCAGCAATACTGCAATACTGCAAACAATTGAGGGTGGACCAGACAACCCAGCCATCATCATCATCATCATCATCATCATCATGCGCAATGATCCACGTCTTAGGAGTTCGACGCCACGCTGTCAACCATGTCAAGCATGACCACAGTAAATGATCCATTAAAGTCAGTGCCAGTGAGTAAAGAGAAGTTAAAACTCATCGTTAAAGTCAAAGTACGGGATATCATCACGCATCATGTAGACAAGAAACGTGTCATTATTGACATTCATCTGAAACCTTGATTAAAAAGCTTGACTGTAACAAAAATGTGTCTTATGTGAATTATGAATAGACATTATGTTATTTAAAGGATTTGGTTTTAAGACAATGCCAAAATGCATCCTCAATTATTACAAAAGACACATTCGTTATTACCAAATCTATGGAGACACATTATGGAAGGGTAGGATTTAACTGTCACTTGAAAGCCATACAATGACAATTAAATTGTTTTACGCTGCAGTTAGCGAAATTAAATTAAGCTAGCATAATTGTACCTATGTGGGAATTGAACCCGGCGAGTTTGACAAATGCTTTATCAACTTATTTAATTCATCGCCATCAGAGCAATGCTAAAGACAACGCCTACTCTTGCCAAAGTATTATTTCATTTGTATCATTAAAACATTTTCATTGGTGTTAATATTTATCTGCTAATAAAAAAATCATTTTGTCTTCTATCACCGATCCCAGGCATAACGACATCAACGTGCTACAGAATATAGGATTTCAAATCAATCAGTTAAAGTCGCATTTTATGAACTTCGATGTTTTTACCTTCAAGTGGTCGTTGATGTTGTTGGGATCTCGGTTTTCCAAATCGATGGATGATTCAACAGCAGCTTGTTTAGGCATCTTGGAATTGGAGGACTTTGTTTTCGGGCGTTAACTTGGAGGAAACGGTTCTGCTGCTTATCAACGCTCAAAGTGTAGATACGCTTGTCAGGACTTCAATCTTGTACATGTTTGCGTAGAAACAGGGTCATTCGTTACTCTAACTTCAGAATCAGATATGGTCATTCATTGGTCCAAAGTAGTCATGTGGTGTACCAATAAATAAATATCATAGTATCATAGTGATCCTAGTTTGTTTCGGTTATTGAAGTATCTATGGTTTGTACAAGTCGGTGGTTTCGTTCTCTCATTCACCAGGCTATTCACTTTCCTCGTGGATAGCTATTATATTGAAAACCCTATTTGAATACACCTTACAGATCCTATTGTGCTCGTCTGACCTGGTCTATCCAGATATAATTTAACACTAAGGACCAGTGCTAAACAGAGGTGTTTGAGGTGGTTGCTGGGGTGATTTGCTGAGTTGAATGTATAAAAAAGATCGTGCAAATAATGAAATAATAGCATAACTATATATTAATCATTTAAACAATCTTTATTCTAGGTACTGATGAGGCCAAAGGACTGTAGTACATAGTCGGGGGTGGGGGTGGGGTGGGGTGGGGGGGTGGGGGGGGGGGGGGGTGGGGGGGGTGCTGCATCTTATAATAGTCTCTGCCCACTAATTTCTCTCCACCGTGAACATTTAAGTAAAGCAAGGCATATGTTACTCGGTTTTGCGGTGGTCATGTAACCCGGGAAATAGATTTTTTTTAAAAAGAACTTTTTTTCACTGAACTTGTAGTTACAGTGTACTCAGCATTTTGGTTTAACCGGGTTATCTACGCCCTACCATTTTACTTGTAGAAAGACAAGGACACAATTCGGGTTTATTTTTATATATACTATGCATAAAAAGTAGGGGATAGTGGGAATAATCAAGACGTATCTTCTAATCTATATGGTATTGGCAAATGGAAATGATATTATCATATCTGTTTGGGAACAGGTGGGTGTGTTGAGATGGTGCTCTAGGTCTCTAAAGAGGTCAGAGGTCCAAATTTTTCATTTTGCAGCCGACGTCACTAAGATCGTGTAAAGCCACCTCTTGCCTGACATGCAAGAATTTTTTGAGACATGCTTCTGGTAAGCGTGGCTCATGTTGTTCCAGTCATCAGTGAGAGCAACAGCGAGTTCATTGAGAGTGGTGGCCACGGTATTACATGGCTCTTTTGCTGTTGGATGTATAAGGTCACAATCCTTGCACGATGAGCACGTGCATTATCATCTTGATAGGTGAAATGTTACCCAACACATTGTGCAAATGGCACCACGAGTGGGGCAATGATGTTGTTCCGATAGTATTGACCTGTTACTCTGTCATGGACACTATGGAGCGCAGTTAGGCCAGGCATTGTGATACCAACCCATACTATTATGAACCCACCACCGGAACGATCATGCTGTACGACGTTTACGTCCATAAAACGCTCATTAAGATGTCTCCAAACTCGATTCCTTCGGCCATGAAAGTCGAGAGTGCTCCTCGAGTCGTCAGGAATCATGACATTACGTCCTAACGGCGATTGTCCCAGTGCTGACGTTACTGACACCACTGGCGCTTCTGATTCAAATGAGGTGCAGTTAGTTGTAGGATGACACGTAGACGTCGTGCACGCAAATACCATCTGTGCAGACGATGTCGCACCGTCCGGGCATGTTGCAACCGTCCCTTATTTAAGTGGCAGTTTGCAGCCGATTTCTTTATGTCAACGTTCTGACTAATCTTATCTGTCCTGGATTGGCGTTGTTGCCGTCCTCGATCATCGACGTTATATGTTTGTTAGTATCAGGCTCAAAATCTGCTGATGACAGATAGAGAAACATGCAGTGTTTGGGTAACAATATACTGATGTGTCCACCTGCAAAATGTTTATGATACGTGAACGTTCAGTACGTTGCAAACGTCGCATGATCAATGCTCTTGCTTCCTTAATGATAAAATATGTTTAAAAAGTGTATTTGAAAGACTGGTTCCAAGAAAATATTCATCTGCTCGCAACCGAGTCTGAGCGACAATGGTTAATCTGGCATACCACCCCTTTGTACATGCTGTCCGAGGTCACGTATGAGTGCCACAGTGTTGTTAGTGGGAGCTTCATTTCTTCGGAAATGTTCAAGCCACATAAATCACTTACTTCCCTTGCCAGATATTGGTGTTTTCCCCTGTAGCTTCACCTCAAAACAACATACCCCTACCTTTTTTGTTTAGCATTACCTTAGTACTTTAGCCTAAGAACAACACAAACTGCTGTGGGTTTTAATGCGGGTCATGATACGTGAAGAAAAGTCCTGGTAATGCTGGTTTCTTCTTTCGGCGAGGTTAAGTTAGTGAGTGAGAATACCACTCTTGTTCAAAAGTTGTTTGATCAAGGTTACAGCATTCAAGGCCTCAGTTAAGCTTTCAAAAACTTGCATGGTTGACATGTAGTGGACATTTCCAAACATGACGCATCAGTGACAAAAATGATGTCCGACGTAACTCCCTTTTTTCCCCATGTTTTTCCATGTGAACAATTGACTTAAAGTTTCGTGTGTTTGTGACGTGTGCAGGAATAAGCTCGCCTTTTCAAGAACACCTGTATCATCACTATTTCACAGTGATTCATAAACACATGCTCGTGATAAAGTCGGAATCGTACAATAGAGTCTGCCTTCAGCAGAGATTTCTTACGAATATTTAAAGGGTTTTGTGGCTTTTATTTACGCCACTTCTATTAATATTCCAAGAATGGCGCCGGATATCAATAATAAGCTTCACATATCGGCCTGACGAACGAACACTTTATCCACTCGGCTAACCTTACGTCCCCGAGGTTAAGGACAAATTGCTTAAGGTTTTCTGATACAATTCTCCAAATATATTGAGTTCAATTTCATTTAGACTTATTGAGTTCTGAATATGATAAGGTTAGTCTTGTTGGGGGGTTTTAACATGTCCGCATTCTTCCTCATTCAACATCTGCATTGCACTTGTTGTTCATAAACATTAAGCGAGTAACACCAGTCTATAGTTACATTCCTTCTATCAGGGGTCCATTCATAAAACTTGCACAGCTATTTTGACCTTCACCCCAAATTAATCTGTTTTGGCAGATAATGAAGACTGGATACCCACTTGCATTGAAAATAAATCTTTAGCCATGTAAGAAACCACTGGCCGCGGGTTCAGATCGGCAGCTTACCCATCAACACCAGCGAAATCCGTTCCTAACTGCAAGTGAAAGTGCTCGACAGACCATAGGAACACATAATCGACACATTAGCCGGGACACTGTGATCCGACGTCTCCAACAACCTCAGATGTCGCCGACCAGCACGTCGTCCTGTTCTCCAACTACGGGATCGACAAGCACGACTTCAGTGGGCACAGGGTCATCACAATTGGTGTCATCGTGAGTGGAGGCGTGTCATCATCTCTGATGAAAGTCGCTTTTGTGTCTCCCATGCAGACGGAAGAGTCAGAATTTGGCGGCGTCGAGGTGATCGTTTCGCTGACAGAAACGTTGTGGAAAGGGATCCATGGGGTGGACCTAGCGTCATGATTTGACTTAATGCGAGACTTGGACCCATGTGCTTTCTGAATGTTGGTCAAGGTCGGGGACACTGCGTCACTGCTCAGCGGTATATCGACCAAGTGATCAGACCCCACGTTGTTCCATTTTTTGCACAACATCAACAACTCATTTTCCAGCAGGACAACGCTCTTCCCCATGTTGCCAGAGCTACCATGGCCTTTCTGCAACAACACAACATCCGTGGCCATCCCTCAGCCCTGATCTGAACCCCTTCGAACACTTGTGGGATGAGGTTCAAAGGCGTCTGCACAATGTGCGCCCAGTCCCTACAACTGCTCTGGATGTGTGCAGGAGGATCCCTAGGGCCTTCACAAATCGTCTGATCCACTCAGTGTACAGGAGATGTGTGGCAGTGATCAATGCTAATGGTGGTCACACCAGGCATTGACTGACGTTTTGGGTATTGACCCGAAACTGTGTAAGCCCTTAACATTTGAAAAAACAATTATGTCATCTGCCTTTTAATCCATTAAACTGTCTTCAGTCAAATTTTTGTCATTCTTGACCTACTAGTATTTCTTGTCTTTACTGTTGAAAATAATTAACATGTATACTGCATACTCGACTTGCCTTTCTTATGCGTGTGAGTACATATATATATATATATATATATATATATATATATATATATATATATATATATATATATATATATATATATATATATATATATATATATATATATATATTTCTGTACGCAGCGATGGAGGCGTCATATTCATTAATGAAGTCGCCTTCAAGTAACCCATGCTTGTCATAAGAAGCGACGAACGGGATCGGGTGGTCAGCCTCTCGCTGACTTGGTTGATGCTAGTCATCATATCCCAATTGCGTAGATTGATGCTCATGATGTCGATCACTGGATTGTCTCGTCCAGGTTCGATTATTTACAGACCGCCCTCATATAGTTGTAATATTGCTGAGTGCGGCGTTAAACAACAAAAGGTTTTACTTTCAAACAAAGTAAAAGATCTTCATTAAATAAATCAGTTAGTAAAAACAAACAAAGTATTTTATAAGACGGTTTATTGATCCACGAAATGTGGATACAAATATGTACACTATAATACATGTCCAGGGTACACAAACGAAAATGCAGAACATGGCAATTCTGTTCAGTGTTTCTTCATCAAGTGAAATATATGTATAAACACGCGACTTTGTATGGGAATAACTTTTTCATAATGGTTTAGACAGTTGAATAAATGTTGTTCACGTTTCTAAGAAATACATCACTGTAAGGCTTGAAGACTTCATGTGAAAACATCAGTGTTTAGCATTCCTTCCTGATCCACCAACAGGGCCAATAGTTGACTGTGCTCCGAATACTTATTGCATGGTGAGCTAAAACCATCCGGATTAGACTTACATAATACTTTACTTTGTGTAAGAATGGCATGACAGTTCAATATAGTTTCTGTGTTACTGTTTGACTTGAATCCTGCTGAAGAAGCCACCGCATGATTCGCAGAATGGCGTCAGGCAGCAGCTGAGGCAGATGGTGTATATTTTCCTCAGCATGACACAGTTGATTTCGCAAGCTCTGATCTGTGGTGTGTACTGCCAAATGTGCGAACAAGCAAGCATCGCGTACTGCCAACCATAGCAGAGACCGTAGATAGGTCCACACAGGGTCATCAACATGTAGCAGCATTTGAAGGCGCAGTTGAAGCAAGTGTTGGTAAACTTCCAGCAGCAGTCAATGCTGTGGGCACCTTCGGGCTCCGCCAAGACATCCTCAAACTGGACCTGTGGGTTGTAAAGTAGGAAACATTAGCTTGGACACATTAGGTTGTCTGATGTGTGAACGTCATATTATCTGTGAACTACACTCTTTGATACTGTGAAATACTCTCAGTAAATCATAATTGTCCAGATGAACATATTTGTTAATTTGTCGATATCGTTACGTTATCATGAGTGGGTAAATTTAGTTAGCCCGAGATAAATAATGTACCATAGTGTTACCAAATATCCATTTGTATTGTATTGTATTTTGAATGATGCCTAAAATCGTATAGTTTTGGCATAATGTTTTGAAGGGAGTAGAAGAGGTCACATCAACAAATGAGGAAGATAGAGGTTTCAGGGCGTTTATTTTCATTGTGTTATTATCGAAGTTCTCTTTTGGATAGTTATGATATTATTTTCGTAATGAAAAAGACTTCATGACAATGTTTCGCCCGAAAGAGAAACAACTACTTCATATTGTCTACTGATGCTTGTGTACACCATTTGTACATTCATTTGCGTAATAATTAATTTATCAGTTCTAATTCAAACATTGTCATGTGCACATATTCATTTCTCACAAGGAAATGTTAACGAGTCTTTGCATTAGGACAACATGTTATACAAAGCTTGTCCGATTTCTGTATCCAATTAATTGATCTAACAATCAGTTCGGCAATATCCAAAGGCAGCATGCAGTGATACGTAAACATAAGGATACATAAATAATATACCTTCAAATGGTCGTTGATGTTGTTGGGATCTCGGTTGTCCAAATCGATGGTTGACTGTTCACCCATTTCGAAATCAGGTGACTTTGTTAACGTGCGATGCTGTAGAACAACCACACCAGCTACTCGCCAAGACTGTTAAAGGCACATTGTATCCACGCCTGTCACGGGGATCATTATATACGCGTTTACATGGTTACGGGGAAACATGGTGCATTAATGTCTGTGTCTGGCCTCCACTGGTCAAAAGAAATCACGTGCCTCACTGATGTTATCGTCGGGTATTCCTTGCAGTTCATTTCAACAATTGAAATCTTTATGATTGTACCTGGAGAGACGACGAGAGATATTTCTGAAGCTTCGTATATACATCCAATCAGTCACTTCACAAAATAGCTATTTTATTGAAGCCTATGTGTGCGGATCTGATGAATAGGGAAACGTATTGTTCTGGTTCGTTTAGCGCTATCAACCTCGGACAAGAAGGCTTTATCTTCTCCAGACCTTTAGTTATTACATCGAAAATGATTTGGTGACACGGGTAATTTAAATAGTAATTACTTAGCATATAGTGTTTGAGGATAGATCTAATATAAATAACAACGAAACTATGTTCCTGTCAGTGAGTGAGTGACATCAAAGTGACATGGGCACTGTTTAACCGATAATTAGTGTTTTAATCAGGGGTAACCTATACCAAATGCTTTATTGTGTAACTTTCGTAAATCTGCGAATATGCACATGAGGAAATTTCGTATTTAAACCAAAGTATTAACTGCGTATGAATCTTGACTTCTTTACCCCGAAGAACATGGAGTTTAAATTTAGCGACTATTAACTTGTTTGTTCGAGTCATTTTGAGAATTTTCAATATCATCTTAAAAATAGAGTGAATGGGTGAATGTTTTAGTAATATTACTGACATATCAAGATGTGACTCTGAACCAGACAAGCCAGTGATTGATATCATGATGACACAAATCCTCAAAATAAACAGTAACTGTTATCACCCGATCTCAATTCAGATGTTTCTACCATGCCGAATACTCGATCACATACTCAAGTTCTAGACATCAAATGCTCAGTTACATCAGCGTATTTAAAGATTGCATTTCACCGTATTCCCGCCCTTGAATCTCTCTGTGCCGGGAGATCCTGTTCATATTTAACATATAGCAAGTGATTGGTGAAGTCCTTGTCCTAAACTAAGGGTTAACTTAAAAGCAATGTGTGAAATGCGTGAGCCTACTCGTACCACCAAATCCAAGAGAGACGAAATCAGTATTAATTTAGTCCAAATTTCACATTAAAGGGGTACTGAATATGAACTATTTTATGATAGCTATTTAAGGATTTTTTTAAACTGACAATCGGTACAATGTGTAGGCATTGCCAAACCTACCTTCTGAACGCGTTCCTAGGCAGTAGGTTGTGGTCACGACCTGTAAACAATATGTCAATTGGTTGCACGTTCCCGTTTTCTCGGAAAGAACGCAACTAAATCATATAGTCTTAGTTTACAATGGTCTGCAATGCGTTCTGTGTTGTGAATGGACAAATGTGTTTCATCTCGGTGTCATCTTTTTTGTATAAGCGCAGCAATCGTATTTTAAATGAAAGAACCATTATAAGTTTGAAAACGAATCGCACATCTTATTTCACTCAAAATACACTGTCTGGGGTACGCAAATGATAAGCTGCTTTCACATGTGGATACTATTATGAGATTGGACATTTATGAATGTATTTAAGACTGCTTAAATTGTATAAAGGTTATTCTCATTCTTGAAGCTTGTACATTTCGGGACAATGTGCAATTCAACTTTCTCATTCAGCTGGACGAGAGACTGTGAAAACATGTGACATTGTCTCTATATAATTAGGGTAACTAATCATTGCTGGACATATGCGGTTGATAAAACGTGAATTAACAGAGAAGCAAATGTTTGCATGGCCTGGTTCACACTTGGCATGTACACCCTTTATAGGTGCAGGAAAGGTGGAAAATGTTTCTCATATAAGAAATAGTTTATATGGGAACAGATATAAAGAATATATTAAATGGTGGTTGTTTATCTCATCGCGTGACGTGGTTAATTTATTTTCTCGTGACAACGTATTTGACAACCATTGCAAAAACAGTTTAATACATAAATCAAGCCAATCCTGCTCAGAAGTTGTTTGATCAAGATTACACCATCAAAGGCCTCAGTAAAACTTTCAAAAAGTTTTATGGTAGACATGTTGAGGACATTTTCAAATTTAACGCATCAGTGACAAGAATGACGTTCGATGCAATTCCCTACTTTGACTTGTACCACATGTTCCCGTGTTGTTGTTTTTCAGGTGAACGATTGACTTGCCTTTGCATGTGTTTTTGACGAGTAGGTGGGGCAGGATACGCTCATCTTTTCGCAAACACCTGGTATCATCACTGTTTAATAGCGATTCATCAACACATGCTCTTGATGCAGTCGGAATCCTACAATCGACTTTCGACAATCGAGATTTCTTACGAATATGGAAAGGGTTTTGTCACATTTATTCACTTCTGACACTAAGTGATCGAACCCTCACCCGTCAGGGACCTAGCCACTTCAACCCTGGGTATCATACGAAATAGAAACGGCGAACCTAACCTGAGACACAAAAGAATATCTGATGCAACCAAACTGAAGAGGAATATATTTTTAACATGCTTGAATGGTATTTAATGCATAAGAACATCGAACTATTTAAAATGTACGACGGTCAACGAATAGGAATATTCGTATTGAAATGAAAACAGACGCCACTTACAAGGAGCTGATCAGATCTGATCAGCCGTTCGTAAACGCTCAGCGTGTGTTATCAATAGAAAAAAAACTAAATGAAGAATAACACTTGGCAGACATTGTTTAGGAACATATAAACAGGTTAGACATCGGTCACGTGTTCATAACAATTGTCAAGGTGACATTTCCAGTCGTGATGTTGCAACAGCTCCTCACCGCGATTTGTGGAGCTCTCTGTCGCGGCCACCAATAGTTCCTCACCGCCATTTGCGGAGCTCTCTGTCGCGGCCACCAATAGTTCCTCACCGCGATTTGCGGAGCTCTCTATCGCGGCCACCAATAGTTCCTCACCGCCATTTGTGGAGCTCTCTATCGCGGCCACCAATAGTTCCTCACCGCGATTTGCGGAGCTCTCTATCGCGGCCACCAATAGTTCCTCACCGCCATTTGTGGAGCTCTCTATCGCGGCCACCAATAGTTCCTCACCGCCATTTGCGGAGCTCTCTATCGCGGCCACCAATAGTTCCTCACCGCGATTTGTGGAGCTCTCTATCGCGGCCACCAATAGTTCCTCACCGCGATTTGCGGAGCTCTCTATCGCGGCCACGAACAGTTCCTCACCGCCATTTGTGGAGCTCTCTATCGCGGCCACCAATAGTTCCTCACCGCGATTTGCGGAGCTCTCTATCGCGGCCACGAACAGCTCCTCAACGCGATTTGCGGAGCTCTCTATCGCGGCCACGAACAGCTCCTCACCGCGATTTGCGGAGGTCTCTATCGCGGCCACCAACAGCTCCTCACCGCGATTTGTGGAGCTCTCTATCGCGGCCACCAACAGCTCCTCACCGCGATTTGCGGAGGTCTCTATCGCGGCCACCAACAGCTCCTCACCGCGATTTGCGGAGCTCTCTATCGCGGCCACCAATAGTTCCTCACCGCGATTTGCGGAGCTCTCTATCGCGGCCACCAACAGCTCCCCGCTTTGGTAGGCGGCCTGCACCCATGCATGGAGTAGAACCGACTGACCGTTATGTCTACAAGTGATGACTAGCGTAAGGCCGAATAGTCTTCTCTCAGCTAAATTGTTACGTTTCTGTGCCAATGTGAATATTTCTATTTCATTTCAACTATTATGTAATTACACTCTCCAGAGAAATGTAGGGCATCAATTTGCTGATTTTCTTTATCCACAGTAACACACGTGTAAGCTGCTTTACTGCAGTATTTGTTATCAGATTGGGAATGCCTCGTCAAAGTGATGAAAGCATAAGGGCTATTGGCTTGCTGCAAACTGGTAGAAGTCAGCGAGAGGTTGCCAGTATGTACAATGTGTCTGTGATTTGCAGACTTTGGAACAGGTTTCTGCACACACAAAATGTTCATGACAGGCCCCGCACATGGCGCTGTAGGTCAACAACAAAGGTGCAGGATCGCTTAATCTAAAATCAGGCTTCACGAAATCCAGCCCAAAGAGCTTATCAAATCGCTGTTCACTTGCGCCAGGCCATCGGAGTTCAAACTACTGACCAGACCAGACATCGTCTGTATGCAGTACATCAGCATACTCGGCAACCACGTGTTGTACCGCCGTTAACAAATCGATAGATTCTAGAAAGATGCCAATTGTGTTTAGAGCGTAGAAACTTTAGGGTCCGCTGATGGCCTCGTGCAAGGTTTTCAAATGAGTCCAGATTCACACCGGCTTCTTGAGTTCCTAACGACAGTCATGCGAACGTCAACGTAAGGCAACATAACCGATTTGGGGAATGGTCTGTAATGATATGGGGCGGGATCACTATGACTTCCAGAACACCACTGCATCTTGCCCATGGAAAGGTCGCTGGACAGTGCTACCTAGTCAACATACTGGCGCCAATAGTTGTGCCGTTTGCGGTCCACCTTTTGTCTTTCAAGACAACGTCCGTGTTCACTGTGCACCAGACTGCAAGGGCCAGCCATGAATCTTGGCCTCTTCTACGCAGAGCACGTCTGGGACATGATCTGGAGACGTGTATGCCGACGTCAAAGGCCACCGCTTCGTGAGCCCAACTGTGACAGGCACTGCAAGAGGAGTGGACAAGACTCCCTCAAACTGCCATTGGAGGAGTGATTCGGACCATGCCATGCCGTTTAAACGAATGTTTGACCGATCGTGAGGGCATGACCTGTTATTGGTCCAGTTATCTCAAACGTCAATTGTTATTTAATTCAACCCTTTGCCGTCTGTCTTGGTTGTCTGACCCTGGCAATAAATACACCGCCAACATGTTCTGATGATTGTCATGTTACATCTAGTCCTACCTTTTCCTTATCCATCCATTACAATCACTCGATACCTCATTGTATTTCTGTAATCATACGTTATTTTCGAATTTCCCCCTTTCTTTGGCGTGTACATGATGTAATGAGAACATGGGCGCTTCTTCGTTCAACAGTTTCCTGTTTCTGTTTATATCCCTAAAACATCATCTGGTAGATCTACTAGACAAAACCCATGTATAAGTATTTATTTGTGAACGACAATTTGTTTGACAACAATTGTGTGTAAAGATTTATTTGGATTGTACAGACAATAATCTATGTACAATATGATTCAAATTTGATTGTCAAAGCAAACAACAGAAAGGAAATAAACAAGATAGGTACATATACACGTGTATATGGAACACAACAGTTATATATATATACACAATGGATATCAAAGGGTACAGGAAAGATATCACAGTTTCTGGGGGGAAGACAGATTTCTCAGCCGGCGAGACAGAACTTCAAGAAATAGAGTCGATGTCCCTTCCATCCTCACGATCAATTCTCGTCCAATTGGAACCTGAGCATTTTGATGCAACATCGCTAATGAGGAGGAAGGTTATTTGTTGGCGACGGCGATTTTACTGAAGCACAGGCCACATGCTTCGCAGATGGGAGCCAAACAACAGTTGATGAGGGAGCCGAAGAATTTCTGGTAGCATCCAAGCGTGGTACTGCATATCCTGAGGCAGGGTGTGAACTGCCAGATGTGTTGGAAGGACAAACAGGCGAACTCGCATCCCCAGCAGAGAGACAAGGGAATAGCACAGATGAAGGTGAGGAAGGTGTAACAGCAGCTCTTGCCACAGGTGAAGCATTTGTAGGAGTTACGCCATACACAATCTGCACTGTGGGCTCCTTCGGGCTCCCCGATAACATCCTCGAACATCACCTGCAAACAAGGGAAATAATATTTAGGATTTTGTGACTCGTTTTATTTACAGGTTTCAACACACACCGCCATCGTTGAGAATAAAATGACAATAATAACAAAAAGAATGAAAACGTCCTAGATGATCTGTCCATCCTGCTTGTTCCAACTCCCTTCCTGGTTCAATATACTTTACTTTAATGGCCCTGGAGTCGGTTAATTCTAGATGTCTGCAGAACAAAAACAACGCGTCCGACTACCGAAACATATTTACAAGGTTTTTTTCGGGGACACGTTTGATTGTCGCAAATCGAAGTGTGCAGATTACGTGTCACTTTTAATACATACTATCTAAATGTATATAGATATGTCTCAAAATACGTGATTTGATGTTATGATGAACATTAGATATTGTTTATTTGGTTGTGGCAACGAACGCTTAGGGCGCAAGCATTTTATTTGCGGCGTGGAGGTGGCGGGATTTTGAGAGCGGCATTTTCTTTAAATGTGTTAGGAACTCAATTATATTTTACAACATAAAAATGTGCTGAAGAAATATTTTTGCAATGAAATATCACGAACTGTATTCTTTGAACACTTTAATAAACTCTGCAAAGAAAAGGAGCATTATTTTTTCCCGACAATACGAGGTATATGTAAAAAAGAAATTCAGTAAAACAGGTCTTCGTTACGTTTTAGCACACACTCCACCTTTGAAAATCCAATGGTTGCTCCCCTAGAATGGACGTATTTCAGCAAATAAAAGTCTTATAATTATTTGCTCATACCAACAGTCAAACAGTCAAACACCGAACTTATAGCTTGGTCCCTGCGTATTCCTTATTTATTCCTCATTTTCGGTTGTGTCGAACCTCGGATTACGCGATGCATTATGTAGGGCCCAGTACAACAGTGTTTGACTGTTTATCAGTCAACCAATTGAAAAACAGCCATAAACTGTTTGGTATGAAGCAAAGATTGAGGACTTTATAAAGACTCACATAATGTGTCTGATGGACTCACCCACGTGTTAAATAACCTATTGCAATATGTTAGAATCATGAAAGTTAAACATTAACTCTTTTCACAAACATAATATCTGGTGAATGTCGAATAAAATTCATTTGGGAATTCTCATCTTATAATAAGTATACCTCACCGAAATAGCCAAACATTATATACGTGGGGCAACCACTGAAGGGTCACCCACTTATGGGGGACTGGCAACATATTTCCAAAAGCATTAAGGAGTCTAAAGAAAAAAGAATTGATCAATGCCAACTTTTTCATTATGAGAAAACACAACGTTTCGGAGTATATACTTACTCCTTCATCAGGTGACTTAATGTTATAAAGCAGAGAGCATATAAATGTATTAAGTTTTAAATCCTGTCTTCCAGTCCATCGCTATCAATTATCAACGCTAATTAACTGTTCAATGGGGACTAGGCTCATGAGGGTGTTGTAGAGTCAGTATATTGAGTAACCTCCCCTGTTACTGATCGTATTGGTGCACTTTGACCTCAGATTCTACCCCTGTTCTTAATAAGCCTGGGGCGTTCGACTCTCGGGTGAAAACTCTTTGCCGAGTCCCAAGATCATGTGGCATCGGCGCCCAAGTTTGTCCGAAATATGTTCAATTAGCACACCACTCCAATCCGCGGATGTCTGGTTACAGAATAAGGACAGTATTCATCTTGTTCGCATATTCTTTTCATTAATAATGTCAAAAATGTTCATCACTATGTGCTCTTAGACGATTGGAGCTATTTCATTCCAATTCTATTTCTGTACAGGATTTCTTCAACTCTAATATTCGTATCAATACTTGCATTGAGTATACGTGGTTCCAGGACACAGCCTATTGCCACGTTCCTGTACTGCTAATTTCAATAAAGACTTCGTTGATTGCCTAGGCCCGGGCGCGTATGTATTCAGAATCTTTGGTTGGCTGGTGATTAATGTCAGAGTGCCGTGTGGAGTTGTGGGAAATTATGATCGAGATTAAATAAAAAAAAGTACCATTAAACCATGAGTTCAGTTATGGCATTCGTTGCATCTAATTGTCCATATCTCTTGGATTAATGTGGACGGATAAGAAGATTGATTTGACATAGTATTGCATTAACGTCTGACTTTGGTGGATATCATATATATCTTAGACCTTTAAGTAAGAAAAATATTTCCTATACATGACCTCATATTTTAAACCTTTGAGCAGAAAATAGTATTAATTGGATCAAAAGTACACATTAACATACTAACACAGTGATTAAACATATCAATACTTTCACTTTATTCGTTTCGTATAAACTTGATACGGTTACTTTATATATCCTTCAAATTTTATTTGCACTTTGATACATGTCTTCAAATCATTGTTTTTATTTGATACGTACCTTCAAGTGGTCGTTGAGGTCGTTGGGATCCCTGTTCATCATGTCAAGTTCTGCCATTTTGGTTGAGATCGGTGATTAACAAGTAAAATAAATCCTTGCCACGAGGTGTTGAAGGGAGTCTGTCCAGCTGAAACTAAGGCTGTTTACCTCAACACTGGCTCTTAAATATCACCAACAAAAAATGTTTTCCTCGATTGCCAAGTAGCAACGTGTCCGAGTGTAGGAATAACTCGAAAATGGAGCACATCCCACACAAAGTCACTTAACCGGTTCAATCTGAATTTACTTAGCTTAAAGTTGAAAGCATTATCATTCAAGGATTATGTAAATATACACATCGGAACACGTGAGTGCGTTTCGTGAAATTCATAATGACATTGTGCAATATATGCATGATGACTGTCCATACATGAAAAGTTTAAACAATATGGCAGGTTGCCCCCATACGTTAGTGTGCTATGGTTACCCTTCAGTTCCTTGATAGTGACAGATATGCAAATACGGTCTCCCATCAGTACAGGTCAAGAACACGGAGATGACTGTGTTAAGGTACTTCAGTTTAACGTGTGGAAACAATCCAGATCCCGTTGGAAGTATTTCTAGCTGTATATAATTTGCACGTATGAAACGTATGTCGACACTTTTTTATTGTTCAATCGTTTATAAAACAGTATATGTTTTACTTAGGGCATATGGCCTGGTCACTGGTATGACCAAATACATCGACTCAAGAGGGACGGGGCCAAAACTTTTCCAGCTAAACAACTTGAAATATAAAACGTCAACGAAGAGGAAAACTAATCTCGGTTTAGGCCAGATTCCATTTGGCCAAAAGGCAAATTGGCGTTGTAATTATATGAATTGATCCCTGAAAACCACTTCAAAGTGTTTCCTTCCTTTCTTAACGTTTAGGTTAAAACCATATACAAAATGCTATCTTAATATATCAGTGTGTTAAGTAATGATCATCACTATCATCATCTTGATTCCGGGACAGCTGTGGTAGTACACTGACCGCGAAATACAAACAGAGGTTGTACACAATCTGAAATTTAATCAAACACCTTGAATTATCTTTTGCATTACAGAGTTGATTTCTACCACTGAACAATTGTTGCATTTTAAAGAGGTTGGACTGGTGCATGTATGTGGAAACCTATTTCTTGCAGCACTACAACATGGTAACGATTACCCATGGAGTAGTAGGTACACTATGTACATAATCCTTCCGTGGTTCAAGCGACGTGACATCTAAGTTGCAAGGTAGGAAACTCTACTACTAAGGTACTAACTCTCTCACTTACTGTCGTATATGCACATCAGCTGGGACGTTGGGACGTGTGCGTGTGCGTGTGTGTGTGTGTGTGTGGGGGGGGGGGGGGGGGGGGGGGTAACATTTGTTTCAAAGGCGACTGAAATGGATTAGGGTGGTATGGTTAGGTTATCTGGTTGATTGTGTGCCATCGTACCCCGACTGCGTGGGACGTTGCTCGTAATATCAAGCACTGGTTTGGATTATTTACAGGCTGTCGTGAAATGACTTGAACGTTGCTGGCGGTCGGGTGAAAAAAACATTCACATGTTTTACGGACGGAAAGTATACTCTTGTATTTTGAAGCACAGTCTGGGTGGCACTTCCTCTCAGCGATCCGACCCCAGTGTATCTACATCTACAATGCCATCGTCCTCGTTCCATAATCTTCTTAACCAAACGGCTTTGATTTCGAGTGGAAATTCGTATATGTTACAAACTCCTTACTGATGAAATTTTGAAAAATGATTATATCCTTGATTACCATGGAGCTGGGGCTAGGACATGTGTATATGCACATGCATATAAAACAGGCATATGGGCAGTGATTTGTTATAACGAGTGGTGTGACGTCCTCAGCTGTCGACCTGACAGTGCACACTTCCTGCCTGCCAACATTTGGCTCATGTAAAGTACTGAGCACCCGTCAGGACAGTCCGCAGTCATTTAGAGTTTGGTTGCCGCGTCATGATGAAGAGGCAGAGACAAATAATGTGAACACTCTAAATTCACAACATTCCGATTTTGTAAATAGGTTTTGGTTACATTTTGAATTTTAATGCTGCAAGAATTATGTTGAAAACTGTACGACAAACATGGGCTGTTCATTCATGAAAGCCCTCAGACTGACATTTAGACCCAGAACTAAAGATTTCTCATTTAAATAATATATATCTCCAAAATAAAATAACTAAAATCCAAACAGAACCCAGAGCAATCCTTAATTTCAAAGCTGAGGCAATCTAGACTTGCCGAACCATTATAGACCTGACTGAAGTACCAAACCAATCAGGTGTGCGGAAACAGGTGACGGCACTCGAGTGCAGCTGAACTTCACCCCTTTTGTTGTGGAATCTTTTTTCTTTAGGAATATAGCTGAATTATATTGCCAAAGACATCAGCTAGCGCTACAAACAATAATTAAGTTTTGACTCAATCATGCATCAACATATTAGCAACATCGTGTTAACTGTTGGAAAATAGGATACGCGAGGATAATACGTGGTGCCTCAGTGAGTGCGTTAATCACTCAGGTTTGACTCGCACTGAAAACGTGTGAAATGCTGGACTTTTTTATTTCATAGAAAAATAACGACTGTAAGTATCTGTCGGGGTGAGTTCGTTCTGTCGTGTTTTCCGATCGCAGCGTTACCTGTGAGGGGATCTGCCTGTCGAAGAAACACTGTCAAGAGAGACTTGTCATGACCATTACTGAGTTTTATGAAGTGTCTTTATTTCTTTGGAAACATCCATCTGTTTGCATATTTCTGCAAACATGTTTGCGCTGTCTATATATGTTCTGTTATTTAATATTTACTTTTACTGTTTACGTGTTTATCCCCAAAACACCATCTACCAGATAACACTTGTGAGTAAAGATTTATTTGGATTGTACAGACAATAATCTATGTACAATATGATTCAAATTTGATTGTCAAAGCAAACAACAGAAAGGAAATAAACAAGATAGGTACATATACACGTGTATATGGAACACAACAGTTATATATATATATACACAATGGATATCAAAGGGTAAAGGAAAGATATCACAGTTTCTGGGGTTAAGACAGTTTTCTCAACCGGCGAGACAGAACTTCAAGAAATAGTCAGAGTCAAGAGTCGATGTCCCTTCCATCCTCACGATCAATTCTCGTCCAATAGGAACCTGAGCATTTTGATGCAGCGTTGTTAATGAGATTTTGGGTTATTTGTTGGCGACGGCGATTTTACTGAAGCACAGGCCACATGCTTCGCAGATGGGAGCCAAACAACAGTTGATGAGGGAGCCGAAGAATTTCTGGTAGCATCCAAGATAGCTGCTGCACATCCTGAGGCAGGGTGTGAACTGCCAGATGTGTTGGAAGGACATCATGGCGAACTCGCATCCCCAGCAGAGAGACAAGGGAATAGCACAGATGAAGGTGAGGAAGGTGTAACAGCAGCTCTTGCCACAGGTGAAGCATTTGTAGGAGTTACGCCATACACAATCTGCACTGTGGGCTCCTTCGGGCTCCCCGATAACATCCTCGAACATCACCTGCAAACAAGGGAAATAGGTTGTGTGTGAGCTCTAGATATCAACGTCACGAAATAAGATAGATGTGGTTGTGGACAACAATTTGTATTACGCCTAAGTATAATGGGATGAATTCTAGGGTTTTTTTTCGATTTGGGAAGTACAACATAATGACATCGTGGACAATGCAGAAGCATGGTTCATAAAAGACAAGAAAACGGCAAGGATATAATAAAATAATCAGTCCATCCTTCTTACCAAGATCTGTTTTGTAGTTCTAGCAAAATTTAAACGTAATACCCTAAGGAAATTCTGACGCCAGATTAAAGATGAACTAATAAACTGTGTCATTTTTGTGTTGCAAGTTATGTGTAAATGTCGTTTTTGTACGCTATGACTGCCTTCCTAAGTGGGGACTACCAACAGCATGGGCTAGAGTGTGTGGTTGGGTGCATGAGGGAGGTTACACCGTTTTGAACATTTCACGTCTATCACGACATGCCGTCTTAACGCAGGCGGCAAAGCCGAGGGCATCACAAGCACAGTTCGGAATCATAATACGCAGTTTGGACAACTGAACGCTGTGCTGCATGATATGGTAAATTGTCTTTTTACCCTTGTGGCAGCAGAGCATTCACTCGTCAAACTGAAGACACAGGTTCGATTCCCAACATGGTACACTGTGTGCAGCCATTTTTAGCAATATTATTTGAAGAGTGTGAGAACACACTCTCTTGCTCATTCCTGCTTATTACCAAGTTGATCAACCCAGTAAGTGAAGATATCTGACAATCAACAACTCCATTTACCTTGGGTCAAGCTTATCATGGTCGAACAGTTCAACATCGGCCAGAGAGGGAGACACGAAGGAAGACAATTCAGCAGCATGAAGTATTCCACTGGCTTCTCGGTTCAAAATGCTTTACTATTGCTTCTATATATCAAAAGCAGTTTTTATTCTCGCAAATCGCAAATGCGTAGATTGTATGTAAACACATAAATATGTGCACAGTTAACACATAAATACGTGCACAGTTAACACATAAATATGTGCACAGTTAACACATACATACGTTCACAGTTAACACGTAAATGCATGTACAGTTAACACATAAATACGTGCACAGTTAACACATAAATACGTGCACAGTTAACACATAAATACGTGCACAGTTAACACATAAATATGTGCACAGTTAACACATACATACGTGCACAGTTAACACATAAATATGTGCACAGTTAACACATAAATATGTGCACAGTTAACACGTAAATGCGTGTACAGTTAACACATTACTATGCGGACAGCTAACACATAAATACGTGCATATAGATAGGTCTCCAATACGTGATTTGGGGTTCATATTAACACCAGATATTGTCCAGGTCTTTTCATAAGAAACACTTATAAGTCGGAGGACTTTTCCCCATAGGGGCGACGTACTATAGTTATGATTACACACATAGTTCGTCTACATAGACACAAGACCGGGCACTTCCCCAGTGGGGGACAAAAGCTTTTATTGACAAACCCATCATAACACATACATTTCACTATTCCCCTGCGGTCCCTACGTGCCGATCACTGTGTTGTCATTGGCAACAGGGCCCTAGCAACGTAACAACGATATACAAACGATCCAAACTTTGAATATATTAGAAAAATATATATATATATATGGCATGATATATCGAAAATCTATTGTAAGTCTTCAGTAACAGATATGAGTAAATTGAAGGTAAAACAATTTTACAGAAAACAGTACATACTATGTCATTTGAGAGACGTGCTCAAGTGTAAGCAACTAATTACGATATGCCAGAATCGGGAATTGTTAATGTTGCTCCGAAACCTGATAAATAGTTCCATAATCTCTCCAGTAACTTGTTGTATTTCTTTGACTGTTGATCCATATTTTTCGGTAGCTTTCAGCATACAAATATGCGTGGCCATACGTTACTGAAATACCTACACATTATACACGATCCTAGAACACAACCCGTAACCCAGTTCTTGTACTGCTACTTTCAATAAGGTTTCATTGATTCGTATGCCTGGGTGCGTCTGCATTCACCCAGAACCATTCACTCGACACTTGGCACGATCGATCACGTATCTATAGCGTTGATGATTTATGTCAAAGTGTGGCGTGGAGGGAAATTTGATATAGGCAAACCCACAGAGTCACATTAAACCATCACGTTTAGTTACCGAGATGTAATGATTGACATGCCCCCGTGACACGATGCTGGCTGATAAGAGAATTGAACATATTATTGATTAAAAGTCTGACTTTTGTGGACATCATATATATCGTTGAGCAGTATATGTGTGTCATTAAAATGATACAGTCTTTTACAATACATGACGGAGAAACCTTCATATATTGCACTTTTAAATAAAAATATCTTTTTAAGACGAATAAAAAATCCATCCAAATAAACAATATATTGAGCAAACCAGCAATTTTATCCTATCCGTTTTTCGTATGGAAAATCTAGTTTCTTTTTTAGTTTCTTTAACATTTTTATTTCCCATTTTTGTATACAGCGAGTAATTAGGGGAATATAAGCAGTACATGTACGTTCAAAACTTAATTTGCACTTTGATGCATGTTTTCAAATCATTGTTATTATTAAATACGTACCTTCAAGTGGTCATTGAGACTGTTGGGATCCCTGTTCATCATGTCAAGTTCTGCCATTTTGAGATTTGGTGATTATCAAGTAAATTAACCCTTGACACCGAGTTGTTGCACGGAGACTGTCAAGCTGAAACTAAGGCCGTTTGCCTTGACACTGGCCCTTAAATGTCCCCAACAAAAATTGTTATCCCCGATTGCTAAGCAGCAACGTGTCCAAGTTTACGAATAGCTCGAAAATGGAGCACACCACACCCCTTTGGATGGACGTTACAGCAGACGACAGGTCACGTGACCTGTCTCAAATTTCAATGTCCCTGAATTCACTTGTTAGCTTGATGGTTATTCAAAACTCTCTGCTATGGTTACCCCCCAGTGGGAGTTGATTGAGAGTTTTAAGTGATTTGGTAAACATTCCCTACTCCGGTCTCTGATAAGCAAAGGGACAAGATCAGGTATATATTTGCGTTAAGGTACATTATAAGGAGTTGTAGTTGTTGGAGCAATCCAGATCCCGAGGTGACTTTGGCCTGAGCATATTTTCAGGCACGATACACATTTTTCATGCTGTTCAATCCTTTAGAACATATCATATTTAATTTTTACATTGAGGGACATATGGTATCTACGACATGAGGTCATCAACTCAACACAATCGACTCAAGAGGGGCTGAACCAACTTTCCAACTTTTTGTAGTTACATCTGGTTAAAACCATTTTCAGTGCAAGTAAGCATCATCATCATCATCATCATCATCATCATCATCATCAGAGAGAGAGAGAGAGAGAGAGAGAGAGAGAGAGAGGTGGGATGGCTGCAAAAGGGCAGAGGTTGGTTGGTTGGTTGAAGAGTTGAGAATAAGCGGAGGTCGAAATTATTCTCTCAACGCAACGACCCCGAGGTCTTTCCACAACGCCATGACATTTTACAAACCTACTACCCATGAAATGATGTAATTATCCTATCCTTGCTTTCCATGACAACCGCGAGTAAATGTCGGCCCCTCAATGAGTTAGAATTTAACATCGTCTCGGAAATGTGTCTGCCAGACAACAAAGAGCCGGCGCTTTAATTCACGAACATCCAGAAATACGTTGTGAGAAATTTGCTATATTTTTGTCTTGGATGTGTTCTTATCGAGTCTTTCGAGAAATCGAGGTATTTCTGTCGTGGAAGTTCTATCGTAGAAAGTTACTCGTTCTTTATGTCATTAAAAGACCTGTGATGCGATATTTGTGTTGTAGAAATACCTGTCACGCGCATTATCTGTCGTAGAAAGGCTCGATAGCCCCCCCCCACACACACACACACACACAAACCCCACCCCACCCCACCCCCACCCCCACCCCCACCCCCACCCCCACCCCAAACCCCACCCCCCACCCACCCCACACACACACACCCCTGTCATAGAAAGACCTCTTACACGATCTCACTGTCGTAAAAAGACCTGTCACGGATAACTATATCGTAGAAAGACCTCTTACGCGATCTCTCTGTGGTAGAAAGACCTCTTACGCGATCTCTCTGTCGTAGAAAGACCTCTTACGCGATCTCTCTGTGGAAGAAAGGCCTATTGCGCGATCTCCCTGTCGTAGAAAAACCTGTTACGGGTCTCACCTGTTACTCGATGGATGTGTTTGTCCTGCAAATGTCTAAGTAAAATTTGATAAATAAATACAAAAAAGAAACGTTTAAAATCAACTGAGATGCCAGTATAATGTATGGGTGTAAAAACTATATGACAACATCATGGTAAGTTTTAAGTATATGCAAAGCAAACTAAGTATATACGCAGGTCGCTATAGGTACTATTAGTTACTGAAATATACATGTACAATGCACTACGTACACTTGATATTACAGTGACCCAAGGCCATATAGGTGTCAGTTTCCAATGAGATATGCCAGGATAACTGGTGTGATACAAATTGAAATAAGACTCCCCGTAACGTGCACTCTTGTAAAACGTCAAAATACACAAGGAACGAATATGATCAATCAACACAAGCATATTTGTGGCGTTGTACACGAAACAAGGCACTATCTTGTTTCTTAAAGACACCACCACATGTAATGATTTGAAATCCTGAAGTCAAGGTGGCTGCCATCCATTTCATTTTGAAACACTCTACATTTGAAGTTACGTTCGACCCGTGAAGACCCGGGTGAGAATTGGTCTTCAGCAACTAAAAGGAGGCGACTAACGGGATCGGGTGGTCAGGCGCGCTGACATGGTTGGTGCATGTCATCGTATCCCAATTGCGTAAATCGATGCTCATGAATTCAATTACTGGATTGTCTGGTCCAGACACGATAGTTTACAGACCGCCGTCATATAGCTGGACAATTGCTGAGCGAGGCGTTAAACAACAAATAAACAAACAAATCTACATTTGTCAATAAAGTTTCAACACTGTACGCGCTACTATAACATTGTTTAAAGCATGTCTCCATTCTCCGTGTATTGATTAACTGAATTGTCAGTTAAACACCACTGACAATGACAGAACTTCTTTTTTCCATATCATGTCTGGTTTGTCTGACCATTTCAACGATTAAACTCGTGCTATAACTTTTACATATGCTACTTCAGCTCTGTATATGCTAATTTAACCTTGTGTATTCAACTTGTAGTAACTCTAGTAACTGTAGTCCCTGATTCTTTATTGCCATCAGATGACTGGTCACATACTCAGTGTGATTAGTTTTTCTATCTAAATCCTATATGAAATGGCGAATAACTCTATTACGTAGGTGTTTATTTGTACTAGATCCTTGAGATGTGCTTATTTAATCGAGAAAGCAATATAGTACTGGCAGTAATTGTCGTCAACGCCCGGATATGTGCTGTTTGTGCCTCGTGTGGAAAACCAAACCAGATCAAAGCTTAAGAGAGGCTTTAATTGACTTCCATGGTACCCGACCCATATAGATGATATCGCAGTAATAGACATCAGATTGACTCGACTCGACATCGCGGTGATGAGATCAATACGTTATGATCAGGTCGCCGGCTGTCCCACTCTGGCAGTGAATTCTGAACTTTGTCACAGCAGTCGCTAACTGCAACCATGTGGTTGAAAGTATCATCACCGCCACGTCACTCAGAGACGACACAGAAGCAACCAGTTCCCCAGTTGTGACTGTCCTGGTAACCGTCATAACAACATCACCGCCACGTCACCCAGAGGAGACACACAACCAACCAGTTCCCCAGTTGTGACTGTCCTGGTAACCGTCATAACAACATCACCGCCACGTCACCCAGAGGAGGCACACGACCAACCAGTTCCCCAGTTGTGACTGTCCAGGCAACCGTCATAACAACATCACCGCCACGTCACCCAGAGGAGACACACAACCAACCAGTTCCCCAGTTGTGACTGTCCTGGTAACCGTCATTACAACATCACCGCCACGTCACCCAGAGGAGACACACAACCAACCAGTTCCCCAGTTGTGACTGTCCTGGTAACCGTCATAACAACATCACCGCCACGTCACCCAGAGGAGACACACAACCAACCAGTTCCCCAGTTGTGACTGTCCTGGTAACCGTCATAACAAAATCACCGCCACGACACCCAGAGGAGACACACAACCTACCAGTTCCCCAGTTGTGACTGTCCTGGTAACCGTCATAACAACATCACCGCCACGTCACCCAGAGGAGACACACAACCAACCAGTTCCCCAGTTGTGACTGTCCAGGCAACCGTCATAACATCATCACCGCAACGTCACCCAGAGGAGACACACAACCAACCAGTTCACCCAGTTGTGACTGTCCTGGTAACCGTCATAACAACATCACCGCCACGTCACCCAGAGGAGGCACACGACCAACCAGTTCCCCAGTTGTGACTGTCCTGGTAACCGTCATAACAACATCACCGCCACGTCACCCAGAGGAGACACACAACCAACCAGTTCCCCAGTTGTGACTGTCCTGGTAACCGTCATAACAACATCACCGCCACGTCACCCAGAGGAGACACACAACCAACCAGTTCCCCAGTTGTGACTGTCCTGGTAACCATCATAACAACATCACCGCCACGTCACCCAGAGGAGGCACACGACCAACCAGTTCCCCAGTTGTGACTGTCCTGGTAACCGTCATAACAACATCACCGCCACGTCACCCAGAGGAGACACACAACCAACCAGTTCCCCAGTTGTGACTGTCCTGGTAACCGTCATAACAACATCACCGCCACGTCACCCAGAGGAGACACACAACCAACCAGTTCCCCAGTTGTGACTGTCCAGGCAACCGTCATAACAACATCACCGCCACGTCACCCAGAGGAGACACACAACCAACCAGTTCCCCAGTTGTGACTGTCCTGGCAACTGCCATAACAACATCACCACCATGTCAATACAAGAGCAACAGCCATTATAACAACAGCCGGTATAAAATCAACAACAGTCAGCCGAAACAGTCATTACAACAGCAATAGTCATTACACCACTACAGTAATACAACAACAGTCATTACAACAGCTACAGTCAATACAACAACAGTCATTACAACAGCAACAGTCAATACAACAACAGACATTACAACAGCAACAGTCAATACAACAACAGACATTACAAAAGCAACAGTCAATACAACAACAGTCATTACAACAGCTACAGTCAATACAACAACAGTCATTACAACAGCAACAGTCAATACAACAACAGTCATTACAACAGCTACAGTAATACAACAACAGTCATTACAACAGCTACAGTAATACAACAACAGTCATGACAACAGCTACAGTCATTACAACAGCAACAGTCAATAAAACAACAACAATCATTACAACAACAACAGTCAATACAACAACAACAATCGATACAACAGCAAAAGTGAATACAACAGCTACAGTCATTACAACAGCAACAGTCATTACAATGACTACAGTCATTACAACAGCAACAGTCATTACAACAGCAACAGTCATTACAACAGCTACAGTCATTACAACAGCAACAGTCATTACAACAGCAACAGTCATTACAACAGCTACAGTCAGTACAACAGCTACAGTTAATACAACAGCTACAGTCAGTACAACAGCTACAGTCAGTACAACAGCAACAACCCCTATATCATCAAAAGAACCAGTCACTACAACAGCAACAGCAACGACCTGTTACAAACTCAACAGCTACGGTCATTATAAAATCAAACAGCACCAACAACATTTACAAAAACAATTTTAACAGTCATTACAACATCAACAGTCCTTTCAGGTGTGTGTGTGTGTGTGTGTGTGTGTGTGTGTGTGTGTGTGTGTGTGTGTGTGTGTGTGTGTGTGTGTGTGTGTGTGTGTGTGTGTGTGTGTGTGCGTGTGCGTTTGCGTTTGCGAGGAAGCGGTTCACTTCATTGAACTATGAGTACTTACAATATATATACATAGTGTAATATACAATATAACAGTAGTTTCTGTCCCCGTAAATAACAACCACGGGTGTCCCCTACTGCAGACAGAAGCACATGGCAGACATGGTGTCAGGTTCTCATTGAATGAATCTTCTCAAATAAAGCCACAGCGGTATTTTTTATTCTTGTATCAGGATGGCCCAGTAGTCGAAGGCGAAACAATTCGGTGTACATAGTTGCGTCCCTTGGGGGTGCCAGGAACCTATGACCATAGGTTCGAATTTTACAGTCGTGTTCGTTCGTTTTCCCGATGCGCTAACCATCTTATAATTCGACCAACAATACTGCGGGTTTCCCCCCACATCAGAGCGGCGTTGAACAACATCACTCACTACTCTATACTCACCAATACTTAATGGCGTAGGTGATCAATTCTTACTACTGATAACTATTGCCGGACACTTTTAATCGAAGACTTCTCATTGCCGTTCCATAAATACCTGACTACCCATGACCCGCTGACAACACTCATCGTTCATAGAAACGTCAATAAATAAGGACTGAAATTCTCGCATGTGGGAAATTCACAGAGTACCATATGTATATGTGATCTCCTTACAAAGATCTGTTAATGCGAAGGGACCAAAATATCTGCTTGGCATTATGTTGTGGATTGACACATTTCTACGGAAGCCTTTTAGAGCCATTTGCTTTTCTATCTTTTTTCTTACAATATCAAGATACCAAGTTCAAATTTCAAGATACGTTAGTTCAAATTTCAAGATAATGATCTTGAATTTTTCAGATAATAAGTTGAAATTTTGAAACCATTACTATACTTGTCCACCAGTACTAGATACATGTATTCCGAGGTAGTTTCTTATCTTGAAATTTCAAATTATCTATCTTGAATTTTCAAATTAGTAACTTGAAATTTCAAGGCAAACAAAAACAATTTAAAAGCAGATGGCCCTAAAAGGCTTCCGTACATTTAGTTTCTCTCAATGCAGTGAAGCCAATGTTTGGAAGGCAGTCAAGTCCGATCCATCCTCGTTATCATATTCAGTTTATGCGAACAACAGGGAAAACAGAACATGTGTATCCCTCATGTAGTGGACTGAACGGTTGGTTGCGCAGTGATCGGGTTTATATATGGTGCTAACTGTGGTGTGGAACATTATTTCAGTCGTTCACTTGGCAAACGCACTGGTGGCTGGGATACCTCACATATGAGGGTCAGGTCCTAATGCGTAAAGCGTCCAAAATTATGTCTGTGCTTGTCGAAATATATCATGTGTCAATATGTGATTCCTTCGTAATGAAACAAATAATGAGTGAGTGAGTGAGTTGGGTTTAGCGCCGCTTTTAACATTATTCAAGTTATATCACGGCGTGTCAGCTTAATGTGGGAGGAAAGCCCGAAGTGATACAGGTCTCAGACCGCTTCGGTGAAACCCACGAGCACGGGTATGGTGCTGACAAACCTAGAAACCTAATCGGGGCGAACCGGGATTCGAACCCACAATGATCGGTTTCTTGCGAAACCAGAATCGCGGCGCCTTAGACGACTGGGCCAACCGTGCCCCCGAAACAAATAATGTTTATGATTCACTACATTAAATACATTGCAAACTGCGTGCATTGTTCAAATTAAAATGAAAGACAGTTTATTTTTATCTGATAATGTTGTCCCTTGTGTTTTGTTAGACTTGGAGATTATTCCTAATTTTTAGGTAACACAGTAGATAGTATGAATAAGTGAGTATTGTTTTAGTCCGCTTTAAGAAATATTCCAGCAATATTTCGGCGGGGCACACGAGGCCCTCGGTATACACTGTGCGTCGTGCATATAAGAACGACGTTTATTTTTTGTTTTGTTTTTTGTTGTTGTTTAACGCCGCACTCAGCAATATTCCAACTATATGACGGCGGTCTGTAAAGAATCGAGTCTGGACCAGACAACCCAGTGATTGATATCATGAGCATCGATCCACGCAATTGGGATACGATGACATGCATCAACCAAGTCGCCTCTTACGACAGGCATAGTCGCCTTTTACGGCAATCATGGGTTGCTGGGGACCTATTCTACCCCGGATCTTCACGGATCAGTACGACACTTAAACAGACGTTCTATAGTGACGGTTGACTACATTTTTGTTACTAATTTGTTTTGTTTGTAGGTCCTAGATTAAGAAGTTATAGACACCATTGAAATCCAGGTTGATCTCTAAGAGTATATGTTTATACGTTTGACTTTGGTCTCTCAACCCTCCCTCGCCCCAACACCTCCCGCCTCCCTTACAACGACCTTGTGGTGCGGCTCGGTGTTGGTGCGGGTCACAGCCACGGGGAGCGGGGGAATGCGGGGGACGGGACATACATGGAGATGTGTAGTAAACTGTGTCAGAGAATAAACAACCACGGTTGTGTCAACCTCCAAACTTGTGGATCGGCAGCCATGGTTGCGGAGTTGTTGTTGTGCGTCCCTAGCAACCATTGTGTCCGCCATTCCCGTATAGCACGTCGCCATTGACCGAGCACACGCGCTGGCCGACTTTTAGGTGTACTTTTGAGGCGCACATTAATGCAGTAATATAATCATTGCGTTGCAGTTGAAATGAGTGAGGGAAATCTTTAAATAAATAAAATAATGTTAATATAGCACACATATAGTTTCTAAATCTGTGTAAGATTGTTTTGTAAAGACAGATTCTACAATATACAAGAGACATATAATAATCACATGTGTTCATTCTGTATAGAGTAGGATTATGATGAAATAATGATCTAAAATCATTTGCATGCAAAACTCTCTGTTGTATAAATTTCATACCAAAACAAGCAGTCATTCCTAAACACGAGTAAAGTTCCTGAGTGGTAGAGCGTCCGGCCGGGAGAAAGGAAGGTTGGTGGTTCGATCCCCGGCCGCGTCAAACCAAAAGACGTTAAAATATGGTACTTGTTACCCTGTCTGGCGCTCGGCATTGAGGGGCTAAAACAAGGACTGGTCGGCTCGGAGTCACACACACACACACGCAGACACACACACGCGCGCTATATATGTAAGTGCAATAATCTTGAACGCGACGTTAAATCCTATTTCACTTCAATGATAACACGTTACACATATGAAACTTCCGGTTACTTATGGCCTGTATTTGTGTCCACATTTCGTTGTCTGTTGCTAATACATGCTTAATTAGGTTATCTACAAGGGAATATGTAAACATAACGTCCTTAATTGGGTGACAGAAACCCATATTACACACTGATATATTCATGGCGTAATGTCATACAGTAATTGTTGTTAAATGTTTCGATAAATTCTAATCATATCTAATTTGGAAGCTGACATTGCCTGATGCAAATACAGAAATCAATTAACTAGATCCGGCTCGCTATGAGCTGGCTTCATACAGAAAGGTCAGTCGGTTTAACACAATCCCTACAATAGATGACAAAAATAACTAATTTGATTCAATAATCGGTGACGTTGGACGAAATCAAAAGACGAATGCAGTATTGAGGGAATCTATTCTTCAGCGCGTGAGGTAAGGGTGTATAATACGATATCTCCAGGGCTGCCATCGAGGCATGCGTACTTCATATGCACTTGCTATTCATACTTGTCAAGTTCACGGACAAGACGCGACATGCCGCGTTGCTAAGTCAGTGTGTATGTCAACTATACTTTGCCTTACTCGGGATCGTGTGTGAATAATGAATACTAGCCTACGTTTGCTCACAAGTGATAGTGATTTACTGGTGTGAAAAAAAGATCCAGACCACATCTTGATTAGCTGCATTAAATTACATGATATGATTAGTGTGTGTTTTTCACATCACCACCTCAGTATTCTGTGCGGAACAGACAACAGCAAGTACATCCATGGTGCGTGTCAGGGGCTGAACTTCGTGCAGCGACGTCACCGCCAGGTGATAGGTATATGAAATCTACACTACACGTTTAGGGAAGTGTTTGCTACAGTCAATGATACGTTAGCACCACACGTTGCTCACCCACACCCTCCCTCCCCATCCTCACCACCCCCCATTCCACCACCCACCCCCACACACTCTCTTGCTCGTCTTCAACTCAGATCATACCGAGAATGACACATAAATCAGTTTTAAAATTCTGCAAGTTTAATAAATACTTTAAACCCATTGTGTTAATTTCTTTATAATATCATCTTCATATGTTTAGTGTGTGTAAGACTACCCACAGAGACAGTCACCCTCATATCAAATAAACCCGCTATTGCATGGACTTTCGAAAGTGGCCGATACGTCCCGCATTTCTGAACTCCGCGATATCATGGTGCAATATGTACCGTCTTGTCTGCATATCAGCACACGGTGTGACTTGAGGTCGATATTCAGTATTCAGGGTCACCAACAAGCTGTTGACATACCATTCTCCCCGACCTCTACAGGGTTCATGTTTGGCAAAATCACCATGCTCACAGAACAACACTAGTCCTTTCAATTTACTTTCCTACGCTCTGCTGGATTCTAAACAAAGCAAACTGACTAACCTTTACTGTAAGCCAGTGCGTCCACACGTAATACACAGTCAAAGCACACATATTTGACCGTTGCGAAATATACAATTTTTTAGATAGTGTATCTGAATTCAATTGGGAGATATGCCACAATGAAAACAATGAGCCCTTTATGAAAACTTAAGCGTCGCAGTTAACGATTGACAAACCTGTTTACCTCCTTTCACTTTGATTGTTCCTGTGTAGTGTTAACGCCCATGTAACTGCAATAGGCCGCTCTAAATGTTACACACACATATAATATATACCAAGGCTTATACATACAGTGTGTTTGTATGTATATGTTAAATTAACATGTCATACATTCCGTGCAAATGATATATATAATTCTGTTTGGCCCCGACCATTTGATATGAGGCGGAGAGCTGGGATTGTCTATCGAGACTAGCTATTTGTTCAGCTACAGCTGCAAAACCAGATGTTATTTTATTTAAAACAACGAGTCTGATTTTATTTTTAGAAAAACGCCTTGCAACAATGTAATTTTTGTGTAAGGCAATTCCTTTCTTTCTTTTTCAACAGTCATGTTTTTATAAAGAACTTTCGGGGACAATTTATGTTTTGATAACGCATATTTCTTAATAATAGCAACATAATAGACTCGCAGCTATTGTGTGCCTTCTTAAAGTGTTATTAGGTTGACTAAACTAAACTAGGTGACAAACCAAAACTGTCCTTGTAAAGAAAGATTTGTTATTATCGATAATGAAACATGCATTGCTTGTATTTCTGTTCAATAACCGGTTTGCCTTAGATTAAATTGTGTAAAAGTAACGATGTGGCTTCAAATACGAATAAATGACTCCGAGTACTTAGTCATTCAGATATATTATTGGGTATATGAATAAATGATAATCATCCACATCCGACCACGCTGATCTGTGTTGTGCCGCCCAATCCGCCATGGTAACTACAGTTTGCCTATAAGTCTTCATCTCCAGGATTCTTTGTGGAGCAAATCGAATAGTCTTGTTCGCAGTGACGCTATCGGTCCTTGAAAACTCAAAAGCCCATGGCTGACAAACAAATATTGTATTGACAGGAAGTACATCCATGCCAAAGAGAAACAATGTGAGCTCAGCCTCAAATCAATGGGGCCGTGTCCGTGGTCTAGTGGTCGAGCGTCCGCAAGGAGAGCGGGAGGCCCGGAGGTCGATCCCCGGCCGCGTCTTACAAAAAGAAGATATTACTTGTTGTTGCCCTGCCTGGCGCTCGGTATTTTGAGGCTAAAATACTGTCAGTATAGTGTGTCTCAGTGGGGAATTGACATGAAACTGCGGCATGGTATCTCAGTGGACTAGCACTATAATATCGGGATATCGACTAGTACAAGCAGCCACACACATACACGTGGATGCACATCGCCACCCCACTTCCCCACCTCAAATCACTGGCAGAAACGACACATGTGTAAAATGTTATATATTCATCCCGTGGGAAAACATCTAATGGATAATTCGGTAATGTGTAAGCAGTGCCAATTTAAGTAATCATTGTTTTCTTACGATTATGTTATAACAGTTGTTAAATATTGCACTGATTATTACGTTAACTTACTAATTCGGGTGGATTTCTACTCAACATACTGACGAGTAATTTGAAAATTAAAATATGATGTCAAAGATCCGGCCTGGATGTGATCGTTAGCCTGTGACCTCCATGCCCGTGACCTCCACGCCTGTGACCTCCACGCCTATGACCTCCATGCCCGTGACCTCCACGCCTGTGACCTCCATGCCCGTGACCTCCATGCCCGTGACCTCCACGCCTGTGACCTCCATGCCCGTGACCTCCACGCCTGTGACCTCCACGCCTATGACCTCCATGCCTGTGACCTCCGGGCCTGTTACCTCCATGCCTGTGACCTCCATGCCCGTGACCTCCATGCCCGTGACCTCCACGCCTGTGACCTCCATGCCCGTGACCTCCACGCCTGTGACCTCCACGCCTATGACCTCCATGCCTGTGACCTCCACGCCTGTTACCTCCACGCCTGTGACCTCCATGCCCGTGACCTCCATGCCCGTGACCTCCACGCCTGTGACCTCCATGCCCGTGACCTCCACGCCTATGACCTCCATGCCTGTGACCTCCACGCCTGTTACCTCCATGCCTGTGACCTCCACGCCTATGACCTCCATGCCTGTTACCTCCATGCCTGTGACCTCCACGCCTGTGACCCCCACGCCTGTGACCCCCGCGCCTGTGACCCCCGCGCCTGTGACCCCCACGCCTGTGACCCCCACGCCTGTGACCCCCACGCCTGTGACCTCCATGCCTGTGACCCCCACGCCTGTGACCCCCGCGCCTGTGACCCCCACGCCTGTGACCTCCATGCCTGTGACCCCCACGCCTGTGACCCCCACGCCTGTGACCCCCGCGCCTGTGACCCCCACGCCTGTGACCTCCATGCCTGTGACCTCCACGCCTGTGACCTCCACGTCTGTGTTTGTGTGTTCCAGCAAAATAGCCCGACCTGGGTCACATTGGCCTCCGTCAAACACTAAGGGCACAAGTTGTTATTTAGTTGCAATACTATTCACAGTGACATTAAACATAACTCACTCACAATAATATTCCCGTGAAGATTACGGGTTAGAATTGGTCTTCAGCAACCCATGCTTTTCGAGTGAGTTAAAATTTAACGTCGCATCGGCATTATTTCAGCCATATAGCGTCCCATGCTTTTCGAAAGAGGCAACTGACGGGATCGGGTGACCAGACTCGCCGACTTGGTTGGTGCATGTCATCGTATCATAATTACGTAGATTGATACTCATGATGTCAATCACTGGATTGTCTGGTCCAGACTTGTTTTTGTACAGACCATCAACATACAGCCGGGATATTGCTGAGTGTGGCGTTAAAAAAACAAAAACAGACAAACTAGCCCTAATATGAGAGAAGGATAGGTAGGACAGCATGGTACCGCGGCTATAACACTAGAAACATATCCGCAGTATCTCCAAATAAAGAGGATTTCCGGATATACTGTCCAGCAAGTGAAGCGTCCAGTGTACCTAGTGTGGTATAAAGAGGTTCCACTGTAGAAGGGTTGAGTTTATCCCAGGCGAGTGGTCCTTCAGCAAGCGGCCTCCAGCTGATCGGATATCATCACGCATGTGTGTACTCTGGTGTACGTCATGGTGTACTCTGGTGTACGTCATGGTGTACTCTGGTGTACGTCATGGTGTACTCTGGTGTACGTCATGGTGTACTCTGGTGTAAATGGTCAGGTTGTTTCAAGAAAAGACAAGTATATTAACATTGTTTTCATTTTTTATGACCCTATCCTGATTGTGTTTTAATTCAGGGTGTGGTATCCTTTCATTCTACCCGGACCCAAGCCAAAGACAAAAACGCTTTACTTATATCTATATGATATTACTTATCGTGAAATGAATTATATTATTCATTTTACAAAATAAAATAAAACCCTTTGATATCAATTTTGAACCAAAAGTGTGTCCTAAATTACGATTAAATTACTAGATTCTGTTAAGAGACATATACTCAATGCGCTCTTCGTTGGTAACAACCATTCACCAACACAGATCCAGCCGAGCGCATTTCCCAGCTGAATCGATTTCGATTGATTGACGTGTTGTTGTGATATTGACAAGCATTCAGCTCCTTGGTGACAGGAAAACTGTGCCGGTTGAATTACCATGAAAAAGGTAGACCGTCGCGTGGGGTAGCACCAGATTTGAAGGCAGTGTACGCTTCGCAATGAAATCAATGAACAGGATAGTCAGTCCGGACTATAGCACAGTTTAACACAAGTTATGTGATATGTGTTCTCTGCACTGGGCACGTTTAAGACATATCAAATTGTTAGCCCTCTATATATAGTATGTGTATTTGGCTGTACTGTGCATCACGTATGGTTAAATTAGAGTTGACATTTAGTAGATCAATGCAATCAACAGACAATACAACAAAATGCGAACCATTCCATAAATAAAGAGTTGTATTGTCTTGGCAACACAAAAGGTGTTGGGTTTTTTTGTAGAAAAAGCGAAACCCATTGAACTGTATCAATGAAGTCGACAAATTGCTTTAGACGCTGTAACGTCAAGGCCCCGAAAGAAATCTTAATGTATCATTTGTATATCCGTTCAAGTCAGTATAACGGATAAGTCAAAGGTTTGTAACGGCCCGAAACGTCATTATACAAGATAGGTTTGCCACATTCTGTCGTAGTATCCATTTTCTCGATTGACTTAAGGTGTATATTTCCGCCCATCACAGCTCTGGTTAGTTCTCATTATGTCGACAAATTAGCCGTGTAAACAACGATAACAACTGAAACTCGAGGCACGCATCTCGTCACGCAGGTCGAATTACCACCGAGTCTTGTAAACAATATCATTACAGTTCTATCTATCTATCTATCTATCTATCTATCTATCTATCTATCTATCCTGAATAATCTTTCAAACAGCGACTCTCGCTGCGGTCGACAAGCGAAGCTTGTGTGGTGTGTTACCTTACTGATTCAACTCCACGTATATATAACTAGAGGTTCAGTTTAAAAACATGTCTGAATAGATAAGTAATTGTGTCTTATCTCCTTCATTCGTTAGACCCGTGAAGATCCGGGCTAGAATAGGTCTTCTGCAACCCATGCTTGCCAGACCCGTGAAGATCCGGGTTAGAAGAAGTCTTCAGCAACCCATGCTTGCCGTAAAAGGTGACTGTGCTTGTCGTAAGAGGCGACTTAAGGGATCGGGTGGTCAGGCTCGCTGATTTGTTTGATGCATGTCATCGTATCCCAATTGCGTAGATCGATGCTCACGATATCAATCACTGGATTGTCTGGTCCGGACTCGATTATTTACAGACCGCCGTCATATAGCATGAATAAGGGTGAGTGCGGCGTTAAACAACAAATAAACATTCATTCATTGGATAATGTTTTTACCAAACTCTCTCCAGTCGTGTATGTGATACAATGTCACGCCCTGTATGTGATACCATGTCACACCATATGTATGTGATACCATGTCACACCCTATATGCGATACTATGTCACAAGGTGTATATGATACTATGTCACATTGTGTATGTGATACCATGTCACACCATATATGTGATACCATGTCACGCGGTGTATGTGATACCATGTCACGAGGTGTATGTAATACCATGTGACGCGGTGTATGTGATACCACATTACCGTAGTATGATATACCATGTCACACCATGTATGTGATACCACATCGCACCATGTATGTGATACCATGTGACGCGGTGTATGTGATACCACATTACCGTAGTATGTTATACCATGTCACACCATGTATGTGATACCATGTCACACTGTGTATGTGATACCATGTCACGCGGTGTATGTTATACCATGTGACGCGATGTATGTGATACCATGTCACACCATGTATGTGATACCATGTCACGCGGTGTATGTGATACCATGTCACACCATGTATGTGATACCATGTCACGCGGTGTATGTGATACCATGTCATGCGGTGTATGTGATACCATGTCATGTGGTGTATGTGATACCATGTCACACCATGTATGTGATACCACATCACACCATGTATGTCATACCATGTCACAAGGTGTATGTGATATCATGTCACAAGGTGTATGTGATACCACTTCACACCATGTATGTGATATCATGTCACAAGGTGTATGTGATACCATGTCACACCATATATGTAATACCACATAACACCATGTATGTGATACCATGTCACACCATGTATGTGATACCACATTACACCATGTATGTGATACCATGTCACAAGGTGTATGAGATACCATGTCACATCGTGTTTGTGATACCATGTCACGAGATGTATGTGTTACAATGTCACATTGTGTATGTTATACCATGTCACACCATGTATGTGATACCATGTCACGAGGTGTATGTGATACCATGTCACATTGCTAATGTTATACCATGTCTCACCATGTATTTCATACCATGTCACACCATGTATGTTATAACATGTCACACTGTGTATGTGAAACCACATCAGACCATGTATGTGATACCATGTCACGAGGTGTATGTGATACCACATCACACCATGTATGTGATACCATGTCACGCGGTGTATGTGATACCATGTCACAAGGTGTATGTGATACAATGTCACATTGTGTATGTGATACCACATCACACCCTGTATGTGATACTACATCACACCCTGTATGTGATACCATGTCACATTGTGTATGTGATACCACATTACACCCTGTATGTGATACCATGTCACGCGGTGTATATGGTACCATGTCACGCTGTGTATGTGATACCATGTCATGGGGTGTATGTGATACCATGTCACGCTGTGTATGTGATACCATGTCAAGGGGTGTATGTGATACCATGTCACGCCATGTTTGTGATACTATGTCACATGGTGTATGTGATACCACATCACACCCTGTATGTGATACCATGTCACACTGTGTATGTGATACCACATCACACCATGAATGTAATACCATATCACGTCGTGTATGTGGTACCATGTCACATTGTGTATGTGATACCATGTCACGCAGTGTATGTGATACCACATCACACCCTGTATGTGATACCATGTCACACCATGTATGTGATACCATGTCGTAAGGTGTATGTGATACCACATCACACCATGAATGTAATACCATGTGACAAGGTGTATGTGATACCATGTCATGCCATGTATGTGATACCATGTCACGCGGTGTATGTGATACCATGTCACGCAGTGTATGTGATACCATGTCACACGGTGTATGTGATACCATGTCACGCGAGTATGTGATACCATGTCACGCGGTGTATGTGATACCATGTCACGTTGTGTATGTGATACCACATCACACCATGTACGTAATACCATGTCACGTGGTGTATGTCATACCATGTGACGTGGTGTATTTGATACTACATCACACCATGTATGTGATACCATGTCACGCGCTGTATGTGATACTACATCACACCATGTATGTGATACCATGTCACACCATGTATGTGATACCATGTCACGTGGTGTATGTGATACCACATCACACCATGTATGTAATACCATGTCACGTGGTGTATGTGATACCACATCACACCATGTATGTAATACCATGTCACGTGGTGTATGTCATACCGAGTGACGCAGTGTATGTTATACCACATCACACCATGTATGTGATACCATGTCACGTTGTGTATGTGATACCATGTCACACCATGTATGTGTTACCACATCACACCATGAATGTGATACCATGTCACGCGGTGTATGTGATACCATGTCACGCCATGTATGTGATACCACATCACACCATGTATGTGATACCATGTCACGCGGTTCATTCGATACCACATCACACCATGTATGTGATACCATGTCACGTGGTGTATGTGATACCATGTCACGCGGTGTATGTGATACCATGTCACACCATATATGTGATACCATGTCATGTGGTGTATGTGATACCTTGTCACACCGTGTATGTGATACCATGTCACGCTGTGTATGTGATACCATGTCAGACCATATCTGTGATACCATGTCATGCGGTGTATGTGATACCTTGTCACACCGTGTATGTGATACCATGTCACGCAGTATATGTGATACCTTGTCACACCGTGTATGTGATACCATGTCATGCATTGTATGTGATACCTTGTCACACCGTGTATGTGATACCATGTCACTCAGTGTATGTGATACCTTGTCACACCGTGTATGTGATACAATGTCACGCGGAGGGGCGGTCGGGTAGCCTAGTGGTTAAAACGTTCGCTCGTCACGCCGAAGATCCGGGTTTGATTCCCGACATGGGTACAATGTGTGAAGCCCATTTCTGGTGTCCCCCGCCGTGATATTGCTGGAATATTGCTAAAGGCGGCGTAAAACCATACTCACTCACCATGTCACGCGGTGTATGTGATACCATGTCACACAGTGTATGTGATACCATGTCACGTGGCATATGTGATACCATGTCACACCGTGTATGTGATACCATGCCACACCGTGTATGTGATTCCATGTCACGCGGTGTATGTGATACCATGTCACACCATATATGTGATACCATGCCACACCATGTATGTGATACCATGTCACGCGGTGTATGTGATACCATGTCACACCATATATGTGATACCACGTCACGTGGTGTATGTGATACCATGTCACACCACATATGTGATACCATGTCACGCGGTGTACGTGATACCATGTCACGCGGTTCATGTGATACCACATCACACCATGTATGTGATATCATGTCACACGGTGTATGTGATACCATGTCACACCATATATGTGATACCATGCCACACCGTGTATGTGATACCATGTCACGCGGTTCATGTGATACCACATCACACCATGTATGTGATACCATGTCACACGGTGTATGTGATACCATGTCACACCATATATGGGATACCATGCCACACCGTGTATGTGATACCATGTCACGCGGTTCATGTGATACCACATCACACCATGTATGTGATACCATGTCACACGGTGTATGTGATACCATGTCACACCATATATGGGATACCATGCCACACCGTGTATGTGATACCATGTCACGTGGCGTATGTGATACCATGTCACACCGTGTATGTGATACCATGTCACGCGGTGTATGTGATACCATGTCACACCATATATGTGATACCATGCCACACCATGTATGTGATACCATGTCACACGGTGTATGTGATACCATGTCACACCATATATGTGATACCACGTCACGTGGTGTATGTGATACCATGCCACACCGTGTATGTGATACCATGTCACGCGGCGTATGTGATACCATGTCACACCATATATGTGATACCATGCCACACCGTGTATGCGATTCCATGTCACGCGGTTCAGGTGATACCACATCACACCCTGTATGTGATACCATGTCACACGGTGTATGTGATACCATGTCACACCATATATGGGATACCATGCCACACTGTGTATGTGATACCATGTCACGTGGCGTATGTGATACCATGTCACACCGTGTATGTGATACCATGCTACGCGGTGTATGTGATACCATGTCACACCATATATGTGATACCATGCCACACCATGTATGTGATACCATGTCACGCGGTGTATGTGATACCATGTCACACCATATATGTGATACCACGTCACGTGGTGTATGTGATACCATGCCACACCGTGTATGTGATACCATGTCACGCGGCGTATGTGATACCATGTCACACCATATATGTGATACCATGCCACACCGTGTATGCGATTCCATGTCACGCGGTGTATGTGATACCATGTCACACACATTCCCGTCGCGTTCCCTTCCATATGCCAGTGTCGGAACTGATATATCTTTATGTCAGCACTCGGAAGGTGAGAGTTAAGCTGTTATAAGCAAACTCTTATTTTATGTAACATTTTAACCAAAACACGTATAAAAAGCATCAATCTAAAACACTAAAACAATCAAAGAAATTGTTCACAGGTCGACGTTCACAAAATATGTCCACAAACACAATAAGTATATTATACGTCCTCTTCGTTGAATTTTATCTGAAGGGAATTCCACCGGAAGGGATTTCCCAAAATATGAAAACGAGGCTGGGGATTCCCTTACAGATGTCGCTGTGAACAAGCGTTTCAATGCATAATTATTTTGTGTAGAAAAACAGCGATTTCACTGATAGAACTTAGGTCGGCGCTAGCCTGTCAATCGTGACATGTTTCAATGTGTGTTATCAAGGATTGTAACACAAAGATGTGCGTATTTCCAACATGGAATAACCTGCCGAACGTTTCAAGCTGACGAAATGATAACAAAATTATTCCAACAAGCCTCACAATCTCATCGAAAAATTCACCGATCTGCAATGATGCTGGTTGCAATGACTCGTAAGCACAAACCCGTTGTTTCAAAGAGAGTTTTAGCAAAAAATCTTACTTTGACAACTGGCGAATTGTCCGTTGCAAGCAGATTAATAGAAAAATGGATTTACGAAGTGGACCCTTTCGGTAAACTTGACATTAATGTCCCGTTTGACGTTGAAATCTCAACTCTAAATCCACAGGAATATCCGGAAATGAACAAGGCGTTAATAACAATACTCACCAAGGAAGATGGTCAGAATGACAAAGCCAGATCATTCGCAGACATTTACAACTTAAAGATAGATTTATGTGGTGATAAGAAGAACCTAACAGTGACGACCGCCATGGCAGACGGGATAGTCCTACCTGTGATATGCAGCATTAAACTGCCGCTGAAGTTTGGTAAATATCACGTTTTTATTCAACCAAGATTCCCCATCAAATCATAATGTTTTATTAGGCATGTACCATAATCATCAATTAACAGTCGACCCATATTAATTTCAGTAATCATTAGGTAGTCTGTGATTCAGTTCCTAAAACAAGTCCAGCCCATGCAGGTCTATAATAGTTGGCAAGCCTAGATTACGACAGTTTCAGTTTTGAAAATGAAGAAAGTCTCTGGGCTCTTTTTTATCATATTGGCCTACCTTTAGAATACAGTACCACAAAATTGTCAAACACGCAATAATACCCTATGACTTTATCTGTGATATTTTGTTGCCAGATATTTCGGTGAACTTTTCTGTAAAAATATCATTTCAAAGACTGGATGTTAGTCTACACATTTGGCAGTCCAAGCAAATTAGATTCCAGCCATAATAAACCCACTTTGTTTGTCTGTAAACTCAAATTGTGTGATGTACAGTGTAAACTGCATTGTAAATTATTCAAGTTCCTTCTTAAATATGGGCTGCAATATTTTCCAAAATTTGAATAGAACCAGATAAATATCTGTCAGTTAGTAGAAAACTTAAAAAATACACTTAAAACATGCAGACATTTATTACGGAGATGTTCATTTACGTTAGTAGGAATCAGCAATGAGCTAGATCATTGTAGATAGTAAAGGGTTGCACTGTATGTAGTTCAGAGCTCCAGATCCCTTCGTGTTTGCATAAAATACATAAATATGATAAATAAATCATGACCTGTGACGACCCACAATAAAACACAATATATTAACTCAGATGCACACCTGTGTTTCATATCTGATTGAATGCAGGCATCACGCATGCATGAACTCTAATGCAGTATATTAATGCATGGAAGTTCTGTGCTGATTGATGGAGTGGAGATAAATGTCAGACTGTTGTGTGTCAGTGTGACATGGGACACACTTAGGGGCTGTATGATCACATGATGCACAATTGCAAATTAGATGTCACCTGAAACAGCATTTGAAGGAGAGCTAGTTTTGTTTAAGTACTTAAATATGCAGACTGTTAAATGAGGTGCTTTAAACACTCAAATGAATGTACCGGTAATCAAATGTGAAATGACAAAATAGTTCAAAATGACATTTGAGAACATATTTACCAAGAGTCTTCATAATATATCAGATTGTGCAGCTGTCAAAATGCAATAAAACAATAAATCGTGACAAACAAACATGTACCATGGAGGATGCCATTTTGAAGGGAAAACATATAGGAGGTCTTTTGTGGAATGTTAATAACCTCAGACATTTTTTGGGTCTAAATATTGGGTGGGGGGGCGTCAGAATAAATATAACCCATGCTTGCCATATAAGGCGACTATGCTAGTTGTTAGAGATGACTAACGGGATTGGGTGGTCAGGCTCGCTGACTTGGTTGATGCATGTCATTGTATCCCAATTGTGTAGATTGATGCTCATGATGTCATTCAGTGGATTGTCTGGTCCAGACTTGATTATTTACAGACCGCCGTCATATAGCTGGAATAATGCTGAGTGGAGTAAGTGCAGAGTAAAACAACAAACAAACAAAACTAATTGTATGCAGCTTCGGCAATACTTTTTGTGTGATCTGCCAGTGACAGGAACTGAAAAGAGGAACAAATATCACGCTTTAAGTCCATGAAAATGCAGGACCAAAGAGACTGGCATGACAAACACGGCATCTCAACTGTTTTTAGAAAATATTTGTATGACAAAACAAAAATTCTTGCATGTTTACGACATAAAAGGGGGTATTTCTTCAATCTAGCCCTGGATCGCTCGATCACTCACTCTTTGTTATTTAGATGTGAGAGTGAGAAATACACAGCCATGTGATGTGTCCATCAAGAAGACGGAGTGTGCTGATATTGATGTGGTGCTCACAAAGGGAGACTGCCTGTTGAAGAGTGTGAAGGTACTGTCTTTCTCACATGACTGACATTTGTCTGGTGTTCCACTGTTCTGAATACACTATTTAGGAAGACATTATTTAAGTCATTATGGGGACCAGGGCGTATGTTGCGATTTTTCCTGAATGAGTATATAGAAAAACAAATATAATTGTACATTGATTCCATTTTTGGGGAAAACACTACCAACATGTTGTTATTCCCAGCCCTCCCAGAGGATACCAGTTTGTCAAAATCAAATTACATCAGGAAAATATGAAAAATATGTTCAATACTTATCATGTTTATCAATTAAATAACTCTCTCTGCCCATGCCCCAAACTGTGAATCATTTCAGCCCACCTCCCAAACCCCCCACCCCAATTTTTTTACCATATTATATCCCCAGGCTAGGCCACTTTGTTGATTCTGTTTCAAATCTATCTGTTACTTTTTTGCACATTTTAAAAAAAGATAATATAATCTGTAATGGGCGTTAAACCAACTACTGAAAGATTATCAACCAGTAAACAAATCATAAGATGTCTTCCTCCTTTCAGAGTGGCCGGGTGGCAGTGGAATGTAGTAATGGGAATATCACAAGTGACTCTCTGCTGCAGGGCAACATCAAACTCAGAGCCGCAGGAAAAGGGGTAAATTGATGTCTCCATGGCAACAAACTTTTCATGTTGTGTCATTTCAGTGCTTTGAGTAATAATTAATATTTGATAAAGTCTCTACTGTATTCTTATTTCAAATCAATTTTTTCAAAACACAAATGGGGTATCTGGCATGTCTGGCTCATTGAGCTTCATCTTCAGCTTCAGGGCCACTGGTCATGGGGTCAAATCCCAGGTTTGATACATGGACCTATGTCCACACTCTCTTTTTTTTACTTTAAAATTTAGAGTTATGACAAGAATCCCTTGACTTAAGTTAGTTTGGTGGCAACACTGTGCCAGGTTCCAGAGTTTAGCCTCCATTACTGTTGGCTCTCTTTCCACATTAAACTGACAGAACTGAAATAATGTTCAAGGCCGCATCTAAGAACTTGTCCAACATCAAGGCTACATCAAACATACCCACCTTGTCCACCATCAAATGGTAAATCTGTTAGTGCAACATGTTTAATGCTTTTACGATAATATATATATGTATTAATGTTGCAGAGAAGAACTTATATTGTGTTCCTAGTAGCTGAGAATGTGTCATTCATGATTTAAAAAGCTCACAATTAGGTTTTAGTGGCTGACTTTTTTTGTTGTCTTCCATCAAAGATTGAGTGGTCAGCTAAATAAAAAATAAATTGAAACTATTTCTGTTTTCTGATTGTGTTTTTTCGTTTGTTCGAATCTGTAAACTTAATAAGAGTTTCTCACTCACTGAACACTCTTCCTTTCAGTATATCAAGGGGAAACGCTTCCAGGGTTCAACTGTAGAGTGTATCACAGATGCGGGAGACTTACATATAGGGGCCATCTATGCAGACAAGAGTCACTTCTTCAGTTGCCATGGTGATGTACATCTTGGTTCTTGCCATGGAAATACTGATGTAAAAATTGACACTGGGAGCCTCACTGTAGGTGTGTACTGGTACATCTTAAACCTACTCTGAACCTTGCAGCTCCACCCTGTGATAGGACGTCCTAGGACAACACAGACCACACAGACCCATCCAGCAGAACAGTGATGACTGTTGTATGGTCTGAGTTATCTCCCTTGAGTTTCAAAATCAGCTGAAGAAAATGCAGTCTGTTTGAAGTAGTAGATCCAGTATGACTTTGGGAAGCTGACCTGAAACCAGTCACTATTAATACATACATATATGTGTGTAATATATAAACTGCAATGAGTAATATGTTGGTTTATTGCATATAATCATTGAAATGTCCACATTTTGGTCATAAGGATGTCAACTGGAACTGGAACTGTTGTGTATTTAAGCTGCATAATTGAAATCAATCTATTGCCAATTTGAAACAATGACATCAAGAATTGTTGATTAAAAGTCACATGGAGAGAGAGAGAGAGATTTTAATATCCACATCTGGTTATAATATTCCAAAAATTAATTCTTATTATACATTCGTGTATTTAAAATATGTGAAACTAGGATCGCGATGAATGATTTTCGCTACATGTATATAATAAAGTGTGAGTTTGACATGGTAGTGAACAAGTGTGCCTGACACAATCCTAACAATAGAATGCATGCTAACCCCATTCTCTTTTTTTCATTTGGACAGTTACATTATTTGATAAAGATTTTAGAAATACATAGTGGAAAAAAGTTAATACACATTGTGGACATCCTTAAGAATTTTAATATTGATGAATTCTATTATCATAAAACATGTTTTCTGACATCCTTTAAAACATTGCCTTCAGATACTTTAAATGGAGATTTGACTGCTGCAATTGACAATGGCAATATTGATGTCTTCATAGAGCGACACGACAAAGTAGATGTGTCTTGTGGTGCAGGTGAGTCTTCAGTGGCTGGGCATCGTCTGTAGCGGCATCACAGTGGTGTCACGCTACAGAGACGTGAACCATGCAAACTAGTGGTTGATAGTGTGAGCATTTATATAAACAGGATGACACCGGTCACAGCTGAACAAACAAAACACATTAACCAATGGTTACTGATCCAAGTTAGCTATATTCATTCTCAGCTGCCATTCTGGCCACACAATACCAATTTTGGTCATCTCCCATTATTACCAGTACTTAAGGGACTGGTCTGACAATGTGAATACCCTACCCCAGTTGTCTACCTCATACATTACACAGTGTTTAATCTCTCAACATCGCTGGGCTTATTCAATGACATTGACAATGACAATGTGTGGGGTTGATAAGATCACTGGGAGGAGCTTATGAACACACAATGACCCCCACAACCCTGTTGCTCGGCTGAGGTCACAGGGCATTACTTCGCCAATGTATCTTGCAACAACATTTTTGCATATCATGTCCTATGACATTGTGACATGTTTATAAACGTTTTGGTGCCGAGTTCTAAAGTATGGCAGTTGTATGGTATTAAAGTTATATGTGTCAGCTTTTAATGTATTTGATCTGTATTATTCTGTTAAACTCAGTTGGATTGTGTTGTGGATCACATCGATGTCTGCTTATTTACACTTGACAGTGAAATGTTGTATTCATATCTTTGACCTAGTTTATAATGGGAATTCCCATAGTTTGATCAAATGACATTTTGAAAAGTTATAAACAGCAGGTAATAATTAAAATACTAAACAAGCTCCCTTGTGATACCAGTTTCATGAAACGAGTGAATAGGTATTACAAGGGAGCTCATTTAGCAATGTTTAGTATTCTCTGTACATGTGTTGTGTGTATTTGCAGGTGACATCAGTCTGAAATGCAGAAAAGACCTAGAATCCGAAATGAGAGTCATAGCTGATTCCATGGCTGTTGATGATGACATCAAGTTTGACCACACGACATCATCTCACGAAGGTCAAACCAAACATGAAGGTCAGCAGGAAGATGTGTTGTATCTGTACATCAGATAATGGTTGTATATTTGTGCAAACATGACCCTCATCAAACTCTCAGGTCCTTGGGTATGATTGTATGTTAAAGCATTTGCAGCCAACACCATGAGCTTGTCATTGTCTTGACTGTGTTTCTTTGTAAAGTGAAAAGTAAGTTGAGCAGAAAAAACCAACTGAGCAAAAAAAAAATAGTTCAAGTCAGAACAAACATTTTATTTCAGCCTAATTTCAGCTTAACCTTCATACCATATTTAATGATTTAATGTGTGAGAGGATGAGTGACTTTTAAAGCACAGTAATGAGGATAACAGGGCGAGGCCTGTCACTTTTCATCCTAAAAGTGTACAATTACGAGTCCTGGATCTGTCTTTGAGCACAGCCAAACAGTGATGTTATGTGTGTGCATTTTAAGATCCATGCAGTTTGAATGGTTGTTGTGTAAAGGGTATTGTAGGACAACATTGTTGGGATATACTTGTATTACAGATGGACCCAGTGACGAACTCCATCAGACAAGAGCCTCTCTGAGATCTTCGTTTGTAATAACTGAAACAATTTCTGTTTCAGGTTTTCTCACCAGCCAAGGGGGAGGGGAGATATGTGCACACACAAGGAAAGGAGCAGTCAGGATCACTTGTCACAACTGGTTATCTTCCCTTGGTCTCAAGTTTGACTGATCCACGTCTGCTACAGCTAGAATATCACTACTGGCGGTTCATGGCACAACTGGTTATCTTCCCTTGGTCTCAAGTTTGACTGATCCACGTCTTCTACAGCTAGAATATCACTACTGGCGGTTCATGGCACAACTGGTTATCTTCCCTTGGACTCAAGTTTGACTAATCCACGTCTGCTACAGCTAGAATATCACTACTGACAGTTAATGGCACATCTGGTTATCTTCCCTTGGACTCAAGTTTGACTGATCCACGTCTGCTACAGCTAGAATATCACTACTGGCGGTTCATGGCACATCTGGTTATCTTCCCTTGTTCTCCAGTTGGACTTATCCACGTCTGCTACAGCTAGAATATCACTACTGAAAATAATGGCACAACTGGTTATCTTTCCTTGGTCTCCAGTTTGACTGATCCACGTCTGCTACAGCTAGAATATTACTACTGACAGTTAATGGCACATCTTCCCTTGGTCTCCAGTTTGACTGATCCACATCTGCTACAGCTAGAATATCACTACTGACAGTTAATGGCACGTCTTCCCTTGGTCTCCAGTTTGACTGATCAACGTCTGCTACACCTAGAATATCACTACTGACAGCTAATGGCACATCTTCCCTTGGTCTCCAGTTTGACTGATCAACGTCTGGTACAGCTAGATTATCACTACTGACAGTCATGGCACAACTGTGACTATATCATCCTCAACATCTCCAGGGCTCGCAATTCAGCAAGCCTATACTAAGCCCTGGATCCATTCCATGTTCTCGCAATCTCAATTTACCCTCCTTCATTTTCATTAACATTTTACCGACCAATCAAATGTGGAGATAAGGAATAAGGAAATAGGCAGATTGCAGGGAATGCTTGGAAGCAAAGGGACTTGCCACCATCAGTGTTAATAGACATGAAGAGATCCTTTCCATCAAAAACATTATTTAGGGCTTTCTTTCTCATGTCAGTCAGCTTTTCAATGTTGGATTTCTTGCATGCTCTATCATAATCAGTGGTACTGGTCGCCATGTTGTTGATATTGCTGATCCAAATTTTGAGGCTGTTTTGTAACTCGCATTCTGATTGGTCCGTTAGACTGAGTAGCACAGTAAATCAAAGTGATTTATGGAAATCAGGGGCGGTTAATTTGAGATTGCAAGAACCACGTGAACGGATCCATTTGGCTTTACGCTACTTTTATCAACTTTCAAGCAATATCACGGCAGGTACTTTTATCATTAAACAAAGAACATGTCTTCACTAGAATGGGTCCCTTCTTTGAAAAACTTTCAGCCAAGATTAGTCACAGGTCAAGGTTACTCTTTTTCATCCTCATTCCGAGGCACATTTACCTCTACAGCCCTGATGACTTATATATAAATATATATATATATATATATATATATGAATCCCTCATCAAATGTCAGTCATCTTTGAGGTCATTGTGGAGTGGTTGTGTCATTCATTGCCAGTCACTGTTGCACCTTAGTTGATGTTAGATGATGTCATACTGGTATTTGTTCCTTTCACAATACATGCTACACTAACCATGTTGCCAAATTCAGATGTGACATCGCCAGATTATAAAGCATATGTCTTTCTTATAAAGCACTGAGCATTCTGTACTGTACTAGGCCTCCTGAAGTATTCACATTACATCATAAGTTTATTTGGGTTTCTTATTAGCCTAGTTGGGCGTTTGGTTGGTTTGTTGTTGAACGCTGCACTCAGCAATGTTCCAGCTATATGACAGCAGTCTGTAAAGAATCAAGTCTAGACCAGACAATCCAATGATTGACATCATGAACATCACTCAACACAATTGGGATACCAGGACAACCAAGGATCCACCTGGTCCATTTAGTTATCTCTCATGACAAGCATGGGGACCTATATTCCAGCCCAGAATCCCCATGGGGTGGACAAGCATAAATTGCAGGGGATCCCTATTCAAACCCAGAATCCCCAGTTCCCTATCCATAGACATGGTACTTTCAAGTTTAAGCTTTTTCTGTAGTTAGCATGTGTTTGCCCAACTGGAAGTTATAAGTTAAGACTGAAGGCTACTTCTGATTGTGAAAGTACTTGCAAACACCACTAGTTGCAGTTTATTACGTTGGCACATGGAGGTTTCAGCCAAGTACATATACAAGTCAGCATGGTAAACACTATCACTGAATAACAGACTTCTGAGTCAGGAATTACATATTTGACTGACTGGAGTGAAAAGGTAATAAAATTAGCATCATTTTTTTGGTATTTATCTGTCCATAAGCATTTTTATTTTCTCACAACACCGACCAAAAATGAAATAAATTATGCCCAAAATGATATGAACAAAACTTGATCTACACATATATATTTTGACTGACACAAGCTATTATGTTTGCAAGCCCGAAGTGATGCAGGTCTCAGACGTTTACCACTTTGGTGAAACCCACGAGCACGGGTATGGTGCTGACAAAACCTAGAAACATGATCGGGGCGTACCGAGATTCGAACCCACAATCATAGGTTTCTGGCGTGCCCAAGGGCCGCAACTCTGCACAGTGAATCGCGGCGCCTTAGACGACTGGGCCCACCAAGCCAAGGAGATTTAAACTTTTATCAATGATTGTTGATATGTTTGATATCAAAAGACACTCTGGTGAGATTCTATTTTTTCATCCAAAATCATTCTTCAAACTTTTTTAGTTTGTAGACAGTTAAAAGCATGTCTGAAGTGTAAAATGTACTGCTAACCAGCTTCAGTAGCAGAGCCATTAGTGATGTCATTTGATAGTGATGTCATGGTAACCGATGATGTCACAATGGTAAGCACTGTGAAGCAATGTCAGTGCAGCAGTACCTCCTGTTGGAGCCAGCTTTGGATGATAAATGGCGTTCTCTATGGCATGTGTTTTGCATGGAAAATATTGTTAAAATATATCAAAGTCTTAGTCAATGTTCACATGTGTATCGCATCAATTACATGCAACAGGGCCAGCATGTCACTTCCAATTTCTCTCCTTTCCAATGGTACTTGCAATCAGTTTGTGTGGGTGCGCTATCAGGTCACTGTATAATGTAACGAAATAAAAGTGTTCCACAACTGCAGTATAAATGTTGGTCTTTTGCATGTGTTGAGTGTCTATTACAGTGTGTCACTGTGTAGTTTTCAAAGACCCGTTCTTTTGATGGTGAGACCAGACTAGGGTACTTAACATGTGAAATGAGCTTGTTGAAATTAATAGTTAACAGTTTGTGTTCAAAGCAGTTACTTTCAATCACAAGTCGCAGATATGTGTATCCACGACAACCTTAGCCATCTACCCATCACAGCACAAGTGACAACATCCAGGGCAAGCATTTCGGTAAACCTACACTAACCCCTGGATCCATTTCCGTGGTTCTCGCGATTTCAAGAGCCCTGCAGATATAGAGCATGACACGACAAATGTACACATCAAATTTGGAATAGAATGTAGGTACAATATGTGTCCATGACGTCCATATTTGCTTTCCGACTGCATCCTCGTTGTAACTAACCTTGCTGGGAGCGTGTGATGCAATCTAAATGGGAGTGGAACACAGAAACCAGGACTTTTTACTGAATATAAGTATCTTTATCTTCGCCTTCACAAATTAAAAAAATTAAGCATTTGGCTCCAAATTTCCAGGCATCATATACTCAATAACACCTACAAATCTGAACAGAAATTACCTCCTAATTATCAAATCTTTAGTAGTCATACACAAGAATTAAGTTGTCCTTTAATCTTACATTAAATATCCTCAGCGTCGGCATCAGAAATATGTCAGCTATTCAAGGTGTTTGATATCCTTTGACCCCCATTTGAAGAGCAGAGCTGGTAAATCAAATCTGACAGTCCCTCCACCTGAATGATCTGGCAAATGATATTGTCCACTTTATAGTTTATGATGATGTGTTTTATTGTCATGAATAGTATATATACAATGTGTCTATTTCACAATACTCCGTCTCATTTCTAAACCATGGATCTGTAAATATGCCCAAGTTCATTCCATGTTTTGAGTTTGAGAGTACTCTTGAAGTATCTTGGGTGAAAATCGTATCTCTGTATAAACAGTTAAACAGGCCTGATAAACAATGATACACACCACAGTGGCTTATTTCAACAACAGGCCTGATAAACAATGGCTCACTTCACCACAGGCCTGATAAACAATGGCTCACTTCACCACAGGCCTGATAAACAATGGTGTCCTTCACCTCAGGCCTGATAAACAATGGCTCACTTCAACACAGGCCTGATAAACAATGGCTCACTTCAACACAGGCCTGATAAACAATGGATCACTTCACCACATGCCTGAAAAACAATGGCTCACTTCAACACAAACCTGATAAACAATGGCTCGCTTCAACACAGGCCTGATCCATCAGGGTAGGATGGTCAGGGTGAGATCCATCGGGGCAGGAGTATCATGGTGAGTTCCATATGGGCAGGGTGAGTTCCATCAGGGCAGAAGGCTCAGGCTGAGTTCTTTCAGGGCAGAAGGGTCAGGCTGAGTTCTTTCAGGGCAGAAGGGTCAGGCTGAGTTCTTTCAGGGCAGAAGGGTCAGGCTGAGTTCTTTCAGGGCAGAAGGGTCAGGCTGAGTTCTTTCGGGGCAGGAGGGTCAGGTTGAGTTTTTTCGGGGCAGAAGGATCAGGGTGAGTTCCATCAGGGCAGGAGGGTGACTTTGCATCAGGGCAGGAGGGTGACTTCTATCAGGTTCCATCAGGCTAGGGGATCAGAGGTTAGGCCAAGGATGATGTGCTCCATCAGCACTGTCAGCATCCCACCCCTCATCTCACTGTGTGCTCCATCAGGCCTGGGGGTCACGGTATTCCACATCAGGTTTATCACTGATCAGCTGTACCTCTCTCAAGCCCTTAAAATGAACACTTAAGATTGTCAACAGTATGAACTGAATAATTTTAAAGCTATCGCAAAGCTACCCTAGCAAGAGGTGATCATAACTCCGATACTTTAACATAGATTTTACGATAGTCGAGATCGCTTTGTGTAATGGGGTCCTAAACCCAGATTAGGCCTTATATTTCTACTTGTTGGTTTACAAAACTCAATGAAACCAGCTGATACTTAAAGTTAATTTGGAACTTAAATTTTAGATCAAGCATTTCATAAACCAACAATACAAAAAGATCTGTGAAGATCCAGGTTAGATTAGGTCAGCAGCAACCCATGCTTGCCGTAAAAGGTGACTATGCTTGTAATAAGAGGCGACTAATGGGATTCGGTGGTCAGGCTCGCTGACTTGGTTGATGCATTTCATCGTATCCCAAATGCGTAGATCGATGCTCATGATGTCAGTCACTGAATTGTCTGGTCATTATTTACAGCCATCATATAACTGGAATATTTCTGAGTGTGGCGTTAAACAACAAACAAACAAAGTAAAACAAAAAAGAAGGCTTTGTGGCCACTTGACACTGGCTAACACCCAAGTATTGTTGCCAACTTGTGGCTGATTGATGTAACATCTGTGTTGATTAACGCCACACTCACCAATATTCCAGCCATATGGAAATAACTTGGATCAGATAAGCCAGTGATTGACATTTTGACCAATGCTATCTGAGACCAATGACACACATACCAGCAAGTCACTGAGCCTGACCGTCTATATCGTCACCTCATACAACAAACTAAGCTTGCTGGGCACCTGCTCTAACCAGGAAATGCCAAAAGGATATCAGTAGTAGTGGACACTGGTATTAATTAATGTATATCAGAAACCTAGGCTGTCTCTTCCTTTTAGCCTAAAGTCATTTAAAACAAGAAAACAAAGCCACTGGGCACATTAGAACTTTGTTTGTTCATTCAGGAGTGAATAATATGGAGTTTAATGTTAACTTTAACTAAAAAGAGTCCCAATAAAACTTAAAGAATTGATATGCACAAGGGTGGCTTTTATGTCAAGAAAAATCTGATTAAATGTAAAAATAATACACACAAGAAGCCCCTGATAAAAATATTTTATGGCTCCAAATTTCCGAACTCAGTCTTGATAAGTATCTCTTAGATGTGCTTGCCAAGTTTCATTAATATAACTTACGTAGTTTCTGAGAAAACCTGTCCCCATTGCAAACACTACGCACAAAGTAAATTAATATGGATCAAGGGCTGTAACTGTGAATGGACAAATTCTAAGAACATGTAGCAAGGGATGCAACTCTGGGAAAAAATAATTTATGGCACCAATTTTCAAACTCAGCCTTGAGAAGTATCTTTTAGATAGGCAAGCAAACTTTTATTCATGTAATTTTAGTAGTGTCTGAGAAAACTTGTCCCCACTTCACACAGTATGCACTGAGCTGAAAGGCTTGGAGCAAGGTCCTTAACTCTACAAAACTGAATTTAACACACAATTTTCGAACTAATTTTGAAATCGTGACGAGTAAAATGCGTGTAAAAATTCATTGCTCTAACTTCAAAAGATTTTGAGAAAATTTGTCCTTATTGAGAAGCGGATGGACGGAGGATGGGCAGACAAACTCTGTTCCTATACCCCCTGCCCCATATTATATCACAAGCTTGGATACTTCAGGACTGGTGTGATCTACTTATTTCAAGATGAGAAATATAACAATTACTATGTATCAACAAACAATGTAAGAACTGTGCCAAGTGGCCATGATAGTGGGCATCTGTCCAACCCACCTCCAGAACTAGCCTGATGTGAGCTTTGACCTTAGCTGCATCTTTAGACAGTTGATCAGTTTTGTCTGTCAGGGCAGCAGTCTTCTTATCAATAAACTTGAGAGCCTCGTCCAGGCTGAACTCCAGGAAGAAGCCAAATCCTACAGCTACACATATCCTGGCGGTATCGGGTCTGCAAACACACACAGGAAATACAGTCACACTACATCTTCTCGAGGCCAGGGAGTTAAATGACTGTACAAGTCCAGTTTCCATCCTTGCCAAACTACGCTGGAATTTCTGGGCTTGATCGAAGCACCACTAGTTGCTATTACAATATCACATCTATGTCCCTGTTATTGACCAATCAGATTCCACCTCTCATATCACTTGTGATATGCATCAAATCACATGAGCACCTTCATTAAAAACATGAAAAGATTAAGAAAATATCTGCTGATGCCGAGTTGGTGGTACACATGCTTTACAAATCCTGCAATCGACAGAAATCTGCGCAGCTATTTATGAACCTTATGTCGATTTTGTTATGCGATTTTGATTGGACTATTCATAGACTTGTTAGTTCAGCTAAAATATGACTCCATAACTCCAGACTAGTTCAGCAAGGGTGGAAACTGGACTTTTACATTTAGTTAAGAAGATGGTCACACTATTGTTCAAATGTCAGAGAGTGATTAGTGTCTGTAATATCACAGGTACACAACTGCCTGCAAAGACATTCGGCCCAAAACAGTAAGTGAAGCTGTCAACAGAAAAAGCATTTATATGTAGTCATCTGTACCTGCCAAAATCACTGATACAGTGGGAGTGAGTGAGTTGGGTGAGATGTGGGAGGAAAGCCTGTATTGATGAAGATCTCTGACTGTTTCTGTTCTGCCCTAGGGATGAGACTTGCAGAGCCACCATAGATGACTGGGCCACCTGCCCCCCATCCACCTCACCCGCCCCCAACCCCATTATAATGAACCCTGGTCTGCGTGCATAAATAGCCTCAGCTGTAGATTATTTGAACCTGTGGTAAAATTTTATTAATTCTAGTGCAGCAATTTACAAAAATAAAAAAGATTAACACATGAAGCAAGTTAATATTTTGATGTTTCCTAATTCCTACAAATTTCACTTTTTGAATTTTTCTGTATTTCAACTGTCCAACAATTTGTTTACAAACACACTTAACAAACATGTTTCTAAAGTTTCAAATTAATTTTTATTTTATCCCAAGACTTGACAGGTTTTGCAAATAATTATGTTATGTAACCAAGTTAAAAGTAGAGGTCAAACATTGAAAAACAATAGTTGTAGCACAGAAATCATTTTTTTTAAATGTTCCTTGGGCCCATATTTGTCTGCCCACAATCACAGTGAACACATTTTTACTTACACTTTGCCTTGAACATAAAAGTTACAGCCCAGATCTACCTGTGTCTTCAGTTCTCCGCCATCAGCATCCTGGAGATGAGAAAATATTATAAACTTGATAAAAGCTGAAACACAATACTATACTATAGTATTAGTTGTCAACCAGTCTTGAGGGGTAAATCGGGTGATGTACCCTGAGAGTGTGTCTATGTACCAGCGAGGACTACATAGCCTCTCACACAGGGTACATCACATTGTATAACCCCATGGACCGGTTGACAGAAAGCTTTATCTTACCGGCATAATTTTTCCTTGTTTATCTCAAATGTTTTCTTCAGTATGGTAGCAAACCATTTCACAGACATCTTGACAGATACCAGACAACCTATGCACACACATTCAGTGTTGTCACCCTTGCATTACACCAGGATATGCATGGTCAAGTTCGCTAAACTGCATTTGACAGGTGTTCAGTTATGTGATATATAGCAATATTATTGTATGAATTTGTGTTGACAGACTTAAAATGAATATTTTCAAGCCATGCAATCTGTTAAAGACTAAACTGTCACCTTTGTTTTTTCAATGACTGTCTTCAGTTGGAGGTATTCTGCAATCTGACTGTACACTTTGTCTCTTTCATCAAGTATTTTCCTGTGCACAAGATATTTGAAAACAATCATATCATGATCACTGGATAATACATACATGCATGGTGTTTACATGTGACAAGTAAACACAAGAAAAGGGCTTTACACCCTAGCCTCATAACAACCTCACAGCTGTAGGAATTTTTGTTTGTTTGCTGCTTAACGCTGCACTCAGGAATATTCCAGCTTCTCTGATGGCAGTCTGTAAATAATTGAGGCTGGATGAGACAATCCAGTGATTGATATTATAGGCATCAATCCACACAATTGGGATACGATAACATGCATCAACCAGTCAGCAAGTCTGACCACCTGATCCTGTTAGTCGCTTCTTGCGATCTCATGACAAGCACAGTCACCTTTAATGGCAAGCATGGGTTGCTGAAGACCTATTCTATGAGGGGCAGTAAACCTGTGGTTCATAGTTTGAGGTGAGGTGAAATTGGGTTTAACGTCGCGTCCAAGATTATTGCACTTATATAGCGACGTGCATGCACGTGTATGTGTGTGTGTGGCTGCTTGTACTAGTCCGGACTGATGCCGATTTATAGTGCTAGCTCACTGAGATACCATGCCGCAGTTTAACATGAATACCCCACTCAGACACAGTATACTGACTCCGAGCCGACCAGTCCTTGTTTTAGCCCCTTAATGCCGAGCGCCAGACAGGGTAACAACAAGTACAATCTTTTAACGTCTTTTTGTATGACGCGGCCCGGGATCGAACCCCGGACCTTCCGCTCTCCGGGCGGACGCTCTACCACAAGACCACGGAGGCGGTCTCATAGTTTGAGAATTGATCTACCTTGATGCATGATCTACAGTAGGGCACTAGCCGGGTACGCGACCACCCTATTATCCAACCCTACCCACATGGTCAGAAGGAAATGTGAACATTAGCGACTTGAGCGTAACCATGGAGTTTTATGTTATTGTCACCGACCAAAGATGTATATATATTAAATTAAGGCTGGGACGAGTCCAAATTTACTACCCGGATACCCGACCCCCTTATTACCCGACCCTAGCCGGGTACCCACTGCAGGTCTCAAGAGTTGGGAACAAAATGTCTGATTGGGAATTGTTTTACCGCAGCCCTGGCAAAATTATTTAGATACACATGTATCAGTCGATTAGATCATGTGTACACTGAAGTTGACTGAAGCTTTATCTTTACTCAAACATATACATGTCAAAAGTAATGTGTGCATCGTCAGAAAGAAAGAAAGAGTTATATGTGACTAACCACGGGTCAGGGTAGTCCTGTGGGTACCCGGATCCTGCTCAGGACCAACCAGACCCGAGTTAGCTGTCCCAGCCCTTGTATATATGTCTTTGCACCAACTAAACCTGTACATATACCTGTACCTGCCCTAATCTACAGTAACATCATCAGTGTAGGTACGTTTTTATTTATTATCTGATTATGTGTAGCAGGATCATCAACATGTTCCAATCTATAACTTTAGCAAGTCTGAATAGGAGAGTCATATAAGGAAACATTTTATAAGGAGCTGATAACCTTTCAAAAACAAACATGATCTTATACAAAAATATTAGATCAATACTCAGTGATAATTGAACTATGTTTAACTAAGATACCTTAAATCCTCTCTTAACGTTTCATTAAGGAACTTTTCATATTCGACTACTTTGGATTTTCTTTCTGCCATGATTGCATGAAACCTCAATGCATATCACATTTCTTGATATCTTGCTTTGACCATGCCTCAGTGACTAGGACAATCAGTAAAAAGTAGTCAACCCGCAGGTGCTCGTTGCCGAGGGACGGGTTGTTTCTTTATATATTTTTATTCGTTCATTATGATTAACAATGACCATGTAAGTATCTACCCGCCTTATGATATCATATACAGTATTTGTCTTAATTAATAGTGTGAAAAAATGTATCTTTGATAATCAACTTATTAATATTCTATTATGCTAATGTATTTTAATTCATAGAAATGAACAGTCCCTGATACCCGACGTCACTTCCTCTGAAAATCAACATGGCGGAGCTGCTGCTTGATTCCAACATTAGAGTTTGGGTTTTCTTACCTATAGTTTTAATCACATTTCTGATTGGCATAATTAGACATTATGTGACAATTTTGATATCCTCAGAAAAGAAGTCCGAATTACAGCAAGTATCTGACAGGTATGTCGGAATGGATATAGCTAATTTGTTTCGCCGGTTTACGGACGTGCAGCTACAGCTCATATTTGCGAATATAAATTTTGGCATCGGTACAAAAGTTCAGACTTTCAGACGAAAATTCAATTTTTTTGGCAATACTGCAGGGTTACTGGGTAAGACTGCAGATTACCGGGCGCAGCTTAAAGCGCTAATTGGCGACTTGATTAGACTCCTCTCTGTGGCACGCGTGCCTCGTTGATCCTGCCTTAGGGTTAGGCACAGGATCATTTAACTAATAATAATAAACAAATTCGCAAAAAACTCGTAGACGAGGCACATGGTCCTGTGGGTTAGGGTATACTACACCCAGCCATAGGACCACATCACTACAATTCTATAATTGTTATTATAGAATTGTATATGGGTAGTACTGTGCCCCAACTCTACTCTTAGACCTTGGATTCCTTTTCTGACCCAGTTCCCTTGGCGATCTTTAGGGTTAGGTATTCCAATAAAACACACCTTCACGGTCCTTAGGGTTGAGTTCCCCTTGCCAAATAAAACAACCCTTTACGACCCTTCAGTTTAGGCGTTAGCTAGTTCACCGCTGTCAACACGTTAATCCAATATAATTTAGTGTAACAATACTAACATGCATTATGTGTGATTGTGCACAAGCCCCCCGTTGCTTTTAAATCCGAAAAAATGCACTTGGTAAAGTGCAGTACTCCCTAGGGTTTATTCATCCTATGACAACAACAACAATCTAAAATCAGTTTATATTCATGTCAAACATGTTTAATTTATGCGAAGCTAGTTACCGTTTTGTTTGGTGCTGTTTATGCTATAGCCCTATGATCCAAGGATTTGTATGTAGGAAACCTTTTTGCCAACTTCATGATCATAGTCATGATTTTATAAGCTTTATGCATACACAGTGCTTTATTAATTGTTTGCTTTCTTACAGCCATGCACTCATCAGAAGCAGAATACTGAGAGAAAATGGAAAATATATACCAAAACAGGTAACTTATGTTGTTGCAGAAAACTTATTCTATTATTTCACTTCCCAACTTGAACATTGTTGAAAATGATGAAGTAATAAATTTCATAATTATATGCATAATTATTGTTCTGTTTTCCAGTCATTCTTGGTTCGTAAGAATTTCTTCAACAATGCTGAAAAGGGATTCTTCAAAACAGAAAAAAGGGAAGCCCAGGTCAAGAATCCTATGACAGGTAAACTTGGTCATGTCGTGCTAGAGCTCTGTGTTATACATGTAGTGTAGGAAGACATTGACATGTAAAAGCATTGGGGGGGTAAATGAAAAGAATCTCTTTAAGTATTCACTTATTATCTTGATTTAATCCTGTAAAGTAATAAACACAATTATTATTAAATTGATCCTGAAACATCATTTAATCATATCACATTGTACATGACTCAAGTGTGAAATACATGAAACTGAAGCTTCATCATGTTAATCATACCTTTATCAGACCCGACAATGATGACAGACATGATGAAAGGCAACATCACCAATGTTCTTCCTATGATTGTCATCGGGGGCTGGATCAACTGGGCTTTTTCAGGATTCTTGACCAGTAAGTAGACTAGACCCTTTTTGATGACCAAACAGTCTCTCCATATACAATGTATAATCATTGAAAATAAATCTTATCTTTATCACATTCCGAGTAGAACTGGTACAAGGGTTATTAACGAGGGAGTATGGGTTTACACCACTTTTAGAAACATTCCCTTCATGTCATATCAGAGGAACATCAGAAATGGTCTGTACACATTGTCCCCCTTCTCAGGAATCAAACCAAGCACATGACATGACAAGTCATGGCTTTTCCCCTTGTGCCACCACTCAGGGTTATTAGTAATCTGGTACTACTGTAATGCATTTTTCAGCTATAGATATTATATAATAGTTTCGATCAATTCCCTTATAAGTTATATTTTATATGAAGTTTGTTTACTTTTAAAATTTGTTTGAATTGGTAGCATATTTTTCTATCTTAGTATCTATTACATTTTAGTGTTTATTGTTAAAGTGATAGGTATAGGTATATTTTCAGTAACGTAGCTATTTATATATAGGGGTTAATAATAAGCATGAAAAGCAGACAAGAGAATATTTTGTTCAACTTAATTTACTTTTTGAAGAGGGGGTGGTCAGGTAGCCTAGTGGTTAAAGCAATCACTCGTCACGCTGAAGACCCGGGTTCGTTTCCCGACATGGGTACAATGTGTGAAGCCCATTTCTGGTGTCCCCCGTCTGATATTGCTGTAATATTGCTCACTCACTTACTTTTTGAAGAAGACATGAAATAAACAGAAGAAAATGCCTGTTCAGTATCTTGTGCTTGTGTTTTATTTTTAACATTTATACATGAACACGAATGTTGACTATTGTTGACAGTGGTTGATGCATTGAAATTTAACCAAGTGTCATCTGCTTACAGCAAAGGTTCCCTTCCCTCTAACGCTGAGATTTAAGCCAATGTTGCAGCGAGGAGTAGAGCTGGCCTCTCTCGACGCTTCATGGTAAGTGAGGATTCTGTGCCCTGTGTTCATGGTGTAAGAAGATCTCAAATGTAATTTATTTTAGTGCTCCCCTTTTCTTGCAAGATGAACCTGATGACATTAATGTGGTTTTCAGATTTAACTTTAGCAGTGTACAACATTTAGCTTGAAAGTAATAGGGCCCTTGTCATAACCCTTATTTTTTAAATGAAACTTGAGGGGCCTCTAGATGCTGATACAATAGCAGCAAACCTCAAGGACTCCCAAGGTGAGGTGAAATGTTGCATCCAAGATTATTGCACTTATAGCGACGTGTGTGCGTGTGCGTGTGAGTGTGCGTGCTTGTACTAGTTCGGACTGATGCCGATTTATAGTGCTAGGCCACCGAGATACCATGAAGCAGTTTAACATGAATAACCCACTCAGACATGGTATACTGACTTCGAGCTAACCAGTCCTTGTTTTAGCCCCTTAATGCTGAGCGCCAGACAGGGTAACAACAAGTACCATCTTTTAGTGTCTTTTGGTATGACACAGCCGGGATTAAAATCCGGACCTTCCGCTCTCCGGGCGGACACTCTACCACCAGAACATAGAGGCAGTCCAAGGACTCCCAAGACCATGTTAATATTGAATAGTGTATAGGATAGTGAAATGAAGACTTGGGATGCACTCATATAGATCCTGATAAATGTTAGTACCTTTTAATAATTTCCTGCTGCTATATTGGACCTGATTTAAGTAACACTAGTGATGTGCTGTTGATGTGTTGCAGGGTGAGCTCTGCCTCATGGTATTTCCTCAATGTGTTTGGGTTGAGGAGTATGTACACCCTTATACTTGGTCAAGACAATGGTAACTATGATCTTTATTGTTATTTGTTTCTTCACTACATGTTGTATGTATTCAGGGATGGAAATGAACCAAGAATGTCTGCTAGTGATAACATATAGCAATACCCCCCAAATGTTTGAATTTCTACTAATGCTTAGGATGCCTTTAATATTAACAAAACTGGTCCAGGCTAGCAGGCTAGTGCTAATTTGCATCCCTGAACATGAACGGCTTGGGTTGTCCAGAAACTATTTTGAACACTGCACTATATGTTGCCATATTTTTTACCAGGATCTAGACTGTGTAAATAACTATGTGTGAAACTGGGACACTGTGTCAGTATAAATTTTCAGGTAATCATAGACACGTGGGTTGATGTCCTCATCGTGGAACAATAAGAATGGGATAAAATGGTGATTCAGGGATTCTTTTTAAATCTGTGAGGACTGCATAATAGCCAAAAGCCTAGTTGCCGATACTCCCCCAAAAGCCATGGAATGTTTTTGAAAAATGTTGATTACCATTTACCTATTGCCTGTTGCCAGCTGCTGACCAGACAAGAGTTATGCAGGAGCAGATGTCAGGGTCGGCCATGATGGCACCTCCGGACCCCATGAAGGCCTTCAAGGCCGAGTGGGAGGCCCTGGAGGTGTGTACTCATGACTGGATGCTGGAGGCGGTGGAGGAGGAGCTCACAGGGGGCATCATCCAGCCAGAAACTATATACATCAAAAACAAATTTGCATAATCATTATCATTGAGCTATGTATTGATGTAAGTCATAAATTTTGTTCGTAAAAACAATTCATTTCTGATATTCTGACACTATACTAAGGATATCTTTGTACCATTTGTTGTTTAGTGTATAGAGGAATAAGATAAAAATACAGACTTGATGTCAATATTGATATACTTGTGTCATTTATATGCTGTTACTGTGTATTTATCTCGAGTTTCCTTGTCATCCTACACTCCTCGTAGTTGTGCTCGGAAACAGGTGCCCCAGTCACCTAAGTCGTTGATTATTTACAAGTCGCTATGATATAATTGGAATATTGCTGACTGTGGCATCAAATAAGCATAAATAGCATATAAAGATTCACCATACATCATGCATGTTATAACATAGTTTACTGTATCAGTTGTTTGGGATGGTGGCACAGTAGCCAAGTCATCTAAGGCTCTGCAGTTTGCTGTGCAGAGTTACATCCCTTGGGTGCCAGAAACCTGCGATGCTGGGTTTGAATCTCTGTACGCCCTGATTATCTGTCTAGGTTTGTAGAAGTATACCCATGCTTGTGGATTGCACCAAAGTGGTTAATGTCTAAGACCTGCATCACTTTGAGTTTTTCTCTCTCATCAAGCTGACATGCAGTGATATGACTGATACAGTTTAAAGTGGCGTTGAACTCAACTCACTCATAGTTCTGCTGCATGTATTGGTGTGAATGTTCAGAGCAGCTGCTCTCAAATCTCTGTGTACCATCCTCATCCATGATAAACAAACCTTTCAGTTCTTCACACTAGAAGAATGAAAATAATATTTGTTTGGGAGAAGGAATGCTTGCACTGGTGTTTCACTTATGTGTGTCTGGGAAACCAATGTTTGTTTACATCATGCATTGTTATTTCTGAGGATGGGGAGTGATGTTTGTAGTCCTTGTTTGTATCATTATTCAGACTTGAGGAATGTAAAGAAAAGTGTGACTGTCAAGGAATGAGCAGTACTTCTTTTTTCCCTTTGTGTAATAAAAGTTCTCAAACAGGTTTCAGTGTTGAGTTATATGTGAAGCATGTTCTGTTATGGATTGCTTTGTTTTTAGGGTTGATGATACAAATATTACTATGACCTTACATTGTTTAGGACAATATAACTGTTTCTAACGTTTGGGCCACAACTTACTAATTATTTGTTTCTTGGAATTGATGCATCCATGCTTCAATTTCTATCTGTCTCATTGTCTTCCTTATCTGATAGGTTTGCAACACAGGTGTAGGACTTAAATAGAAACTCTGAAAGCTGAACAAACAGATTGAATAATAGCTTATCCTTGATATCCCACCAGTCCATGAGATGCTGACGTCTGACACCATGACAGTTATAGACATATGGGTCATGAAATCTTGGAGAAGCCATGGAATTGTAGTTTTGAGTTTCCAAATCTAGGATTAGTTTTGGAAAATATTCTTTTATTAAATCGTAAAAGAGTCATGAAGAGTATGGGTCATGAAATCTTGGAGAAGCCATGGAATTGTAGTTTTGAGTTTCCAAATCTAGGATTAGTTTTGGAAAATATTCTTTTATTAAATCGTAAAAGAGTCATGGCAAAATATAATAATTAATAATACATATTTTGACCAAAGTAAGAAGTTTGAATTAAGTGAGTTAAGTTGGTTATTTTGTCTGGATTTTCATTGATATAATATAATTGAAAACTGGCATCATACCTTGGAAAAGTCATGAACATTTGTCAGACTTGTAGTGATGAATGAACCCTGACAACCCTATCTTCCAAACCAGTAAACTAAGGACAGTAAACAAAATTGTCACTTTCTTGACCTCCACAAAATATGTTGGTATAGGAAACAGTGGAGGGTTTGCCCCAGGCAACCAGGAAGGTTGAATTTCTGTTGGCCCCGCCCCTCCAATGTTACTTCGTGGGGACAGTGTAAACATAGTTACCTGACAATCAATGAGAAAGGCTGTCGAAGGGCGATTATTTTATCCGCTATATAGCCAATATTTGCTCAAACCAACACATAAACATCCATACACCCACACACAGGATTCACCCACTTATAAGTCTGATAGTGGTAGACACGACCTCATGCGTATATAAATAGATTTCTATTACTTCCACTCGGAGAGGTTGAGTCCTTCCCCCTGTCCTATAATACTGCAACAAGCGAGGTGAAACAATCTTCACTTCTCTGCTGTTATCTTACTGTGTGTCATGTCTACCACTGGTTAGACTAGATTATCGCGATAACAGCTGGAATATTGCGGACTGGCGTCAATTAACATTCACTCATGTTCGTCCACACGCAAGAGGTGATGTCACATTATAAGACATACTTAAAAGCTATATTTAATCAAACCAACCACAATTTTTTCATTTTTCATGAAGATCCGGTTTAGAATAGGTCTTCAACGACCCATGCTTGCCGTAAAAGGCGACTATGTTTGTAAGAGGCGACGAATTGGATCGGGTGGTCAGGTTCGCTGACTTGGTTGATGCGCGTCATCGTATCCCAATTGCGTGGGTCGATGCTCAGGATGTCAATCACTGGATTGTCTGGTCCAGACTCGATTATTTACAGACCGCCACATGTAGCTGGAATATTGTGCTGAGTGCGGCGTTTTATTGCACGATAAACAATTCCCTCTCGTCGTTTATTTCTTAAATATATGAGTAAACATCACAACACAACAAACACTGGTCTGTGCTGCGTTTTTCAACAAACAAACAAATTAAATGAAATGATACAACTGGACGGCTCGGAGTCAGTATGAAGTGTCTGAGTGGATTACGGACTGGTACAAGCAGCCACACAGACACGTGCACATCGTTACATGAGTGTAATCATCTTCGAAGTGACGTTTACCGCAATTTCACCAAGTCACCATTGTGTTACAATGGATACCCTAAACCCATTCGTCATCATAACTTCGTTTCGTAGAAAGTCAACACAGAAATTCTCTCGTCCGTGACGGTTGTTTTTAGCGTCGTGGCATTAATGTCGGTCTCAAGACGAAGCTGTCCGACATGGTACACTGGATAATCGACGGTGGTGTTTCTCTGACTAAATTAGCTACTTTGGCCAGTTGATTGACTAACATCACAGATGAACAGATATGATGAGACTGCATCGCACAGAATGATGTTATATATTATTATTTTGTAAACCGTTTGTTCGTTACATCTCTTTTTAAAGATCATACAACTGAAACCAGCAGAGAGATTTTCATTTTGATTTAAAACAAACTACAAGCTACCCCTACCCCTTATTTTTAAAAGACAGTACGAGTACAGATAATTACACTCATGTAGCGATGTGCACGTGTCTGTGTGGCTGCTTGTACCAGTCCGGAACCCACTCAGACACTTCATACTTCAAACTACAAGCTATCCCTACCCCTAATTTTTAAAAGACAGTACAAGTATAGCTTGTGAGTTCACATAATTTAGGGCATTTTATGAAATGTAAAAACATAACGTATCCGTGTTGTCTGTGTCACGTGTTGAGTTGTGGCTGATTGTAAAGAGCATCTTCAAATTGTGATTATGTGTAATGATAAAGATGCAACCTTTTATTGGGGTCCTATTTCCCACTTTCGTTGGTAACGTGTCAGTTCTGCAAACTGGAGACATGCACCTAGCTTTGTTCTTGAAACGTAATGAGTTTGAGACAAGAAAACCGATATGTGCGTAACTTCTCTTCATGTTCAAACCAACATTTGGGATTCCGTTAAAGATGCAAGTATCTATTTATTAGAAGTTCTCATGAAGTATAGAAAATAAACCTAGATCTATCTCATTTTAGATATAATTTAAAGACATTCAGTTGGCGTACTGAAGCTCTAGTGTTACCAAATCATATGTTGTGACAAAAATATATGCCTAAGGGGTGAGTTGAGTACTCATTGGCTCCATTGTAACTAACGGTATAAACAGATGACTGGAGCATGAAATTAGTTCAATTTACACACTAAGTCTTAGTGGAGAATGAACCAAAATCGACGTAAAACCCAAACTCACTCACTCACTCACTAACTCACTCACTAACTCACACAATCATACATACCAATTTTAATTATCATATTTACATTCATTCATTCATTCATAATTTACACTGTATAATCGTTATCGGCGAACATACAATATAAACGGTGAGTTATAAAATGGAAACAATTTGGGTGGGTGTCGATGCGTCACCTATATCTTTGTGTTGATGTAATAAGTTCGTAAACTCTTAACATGATATTTTCATAGGCGCTTCATCGTGTCTTCACACACTGGTTCGCGGTATGGAGCTTTCATCCCGGAAGCGAAAGCCAGTCCTGACCTTTACCTTGATCAGTACTACTGTGATGGCACTCTGTCTACAAGGCTAAATTAGAGGGGAAATACTCGACTGTATCGTTGGCAGATTTCGGTCGGAGTGGATAATGATGAGACCAGAAAAGAAATAACGTTACCAGGAGGTGTTACAGCCGTAATCAATGTGAGTGGATTCAGGACAACTTGTTCACCGTCCATAACGGGAGTCGTGCTTGTCCATCAGTGAGACAAGATATTATGTCATTGCTTACCAAAGTTGTCTTTCATTATCAGATTCATGTATGTTTTGATCTTTATAATGATAGTATCAAATGATCACATTTTTTTTTTATTATTCAAGTAAACATGACATGTTCACATATGATGTCGAAATACATTGATTACATTATTTCCTTTTGAGGTGTATCGGCCCCAGTGGTCTTGTGCCAGTGTTCAGTGTAGGACTAGATGTAGCGTGCGCCATGCAATTTACATATAGAGAAAACAGTGCCTTATTACCCAAATATGTATCTAATGTGTATGTGTATTTACTATATTTAGCACCAGGGAATATTTAACTGTGTCCCTATGGGTTTTACAAGCTATGGTAAAACAACTTGTATACACCATGTACACCAGCGTAAGTGAAAGATTGATCAAAGTTTTACTGTAAAAGTGTAACAAAAATCACAATGAAATGCTGCTCACTCCTACATACAAAATGTAAGACAGTGTTTGCATTAAAACGAATGATTTGAAACAAACAAAAGTTGTTTGAAGAATAAATGTTATTTCAAAACTCAAACACATTAATTTTACTGAAGGAATTATTACTGCCTGCAGACTAAAGGCCGTAAGAGGCCGTAAGAGGCCCTACTGAGTAAAATTACTACCCCCAGTAAAAGTGGTTGCTTGTGGGGTTATTGTCTTCAATATTGCTCCCTTCCCAGAAGCCAGTTTGCTTGTTGTAACGGTTGATGGCCATGCTTGGTGACTTGCTGATTGCTATCGATCCCTGATGGCATGGATCACTGCTTGGGGCTGAAAACTGGTCTCTGAGCAGGTCTATATAAATTACTGATGTGTGATAACGGAATCCACCTTTTAAGCAGAGTGTGGAAAAAAGTTGTTTTGATGAATATTGATCAAACTTAATATTTGATTAGTGTGGTATCCATTTTGCCAAGTCACATTGCCCATTTATTCCAAATATATGATTGAGGGATAAAAATGATGCAAAGAGAAGTATTTTTAAGTATTCATAAGTCACATATATTTCTGGATCCAATCCTACTTAACCTATGTTTTTCTATCAATCAGATTGTAGTGGTACACTTTAGAAATACTTCTGGGCTAGAAAAGCTAGGTCCCAGCCCTTGCTTGTCTTATGAGATGACTTAGCAGAGTGGGCACTAAGACTTAGTGACTAAGTTAATAGGGTCTGATATGGGACGTTGCTCATAATATCAATCACTGGTTTGTCTTGTTCAGACTCCATTATTTGAAGGCTGTCATGATAAGGCTGGAACGTTGCTAACTATGGTATTAGACAACAAAGAAAGAACTATTATTTGACATGATAATTCATGAGCCACATTCCTACCATGTCTGTCACTATCTTTCCTTCAAATCTCAGTTATAATATTGCTGTAATCATGGTAATATTGGGCTCAATTCACTCTCCTTTAGATCCATTTGACATGTCTTCAATATCATTATATCAATGCTACTAGATGACATCCTCATCATCATCATCATCGTCGTCCTCTGTCCTGCGGGGGTCCAACAACTTCGTATGGGACCTGAGCCGACCGCTGGGTCAGGGGGCCACCAGCATGGTCTACAGTGGCAGGAACAAGGTAAATACTGTCTGTTGGGCTATGGCCATCATGCTTACCCCTGGTGAAAACAGGGATTTATGAACATAGAAGTCAGACTTGGTTGTTGCATGTCATCGTTTCCCAATTGCGTAGATTGTCCAGACTCAATATTTACATGCTGTCATAGATGGAATATTGTTCAGCGTTAAACAAACAAACAGACTAACGAACAAACCATTCTTAAGTATCTAGTGTATTACCCAGTATATTTTGATAAATTCCCTAGGCCAATTCACACTATAGCTGCATTCTTAGAATCTTAAGTCCAGTTCAAATGACAGGATGCTAGGAATAGCCATCCAATCAAATTAACCTATTTTTTCATGATTGACACATCACCTGTACCTGTCTCCTCTTGTTGGATATCGCCTCCAGGACACCTAGGATTGGCTGAGAGTATAAGGACTTACCTGCCTCAGTCTTAATACTCAGGGAAACCGTATTCCAGTGCAAACATCATGATATTTCTGATTTGATGAAGCTTGCGGAGGACTCGCTCACACAGTTTTGGAATCTATCTGAACTGTTCAGAAGAGTTCATTTGTTGATTTCAAGCTTTCGGACAAGAGACAACAAAATTGGAAGAGATGGTATCGTCACTTCTTTAAAACTGTTTGCTCTTCACACTGAAGAACCAGGTTGGATTCCCCACATGGGTACAATGTGTGAAGCCCATTTCTGGTGTCCCCCAACAGGATATTGCTGGAATATTGCTTAAGGCAGCGTAAAACCATACCCACTCCCTCACTCACTCAAATGGGTCATGGGTATTTATGATAATAGAATGTAGAAATAATATGCTGGACAAGCTAGGATACTTGAATTCCAGCGTGAAGTCATGTTACATATTGTAATAGTGCCATGTACTGTTTCTCCTGTCATCATCAGATTGATCACGTTGAAGATACGCTCACCTGGCTCACCTGGCTTACCTGACAATAATTGTGACTTGGGCCACAATTTGATATTAATTCAACTGCATCCAAATGTTAATAAAACATCAGACAGGGTTTTTTATTAGAATATATATATTTTTTATCTTAAACTTTTCAAGGCTTCTGTACACATTAACTGTCAACAGGTGTGATTGTATAGAGCATGAGTATTCAGTAGGACTGTGTACCGTAAATCTTGACATAAATGCGCCTCTAAATTAATGCAACTGCTGCATCCTAGCCAAAAATGCAACTCAATATCAATGCAAAGTCTCTCCCCCCTCCTTCCAACCCAAGCAGATTTTTAGAAAGAGATACTGACTTTTGTCCACCCGGGGCTTGATCCCCGGCTGCGTCATACCAAAAGATGTTAAAAGATGGTACATGTTGTTACCCTGCCTGGCACCTGGCACTCGACATTATGGGGCTAAAACTAGGACTGGTCGGCTAAGATTCAGTATACTGTGTCTGAGTGGGGTATTCATGTTAAACTGCGGCATTCTATCTCAGTTGGCTGGCACTAGTACAAGTAGCCACACACACTTACACATGCATGCACATCGCTATAGAAGTGCAGTAATCTTGGACACAACCTAAGCCCCATTTCTCCTCACCTCACCTATTGATGACTTGAAATAGGGCTGTGACAAGTCCAAATTTACTACCCGGGTACCCAGTGTAGGTCTCAAGGGTTGGTAACAAACAAAAATGTCTGATTGGGAATTGTTTTACCGCAGGCCTGGCCAAAACTATTTAAATACATGTATGAAACAATCAGATCATGCATATACTGATGTAGACTTAAGCTTTATCTTTACTCAGAAATGCAAACGTAAGCGTCATGTAGTTTGTTTGTTTGTTTGTTTGTTTGTGGTTTAACACCACACTCAGCAATATTCCACCTATATGACAGTGGTCTGTAAATAATCGAGTCTGGACCAGACAATCAAGTGATTGATAACATGAGCATCGATCCACACAATTGGGACGCGATGACATGCATATCAACTTGTATTGTAACCACTGAGCTATAGTGAGTTTTTGTCTTTAAACAATATATCACATGACTAACCATGGGTCTGGGTAGTCCTGTGGGTACCCGGGTCCTACTCAGTACCCACCCGACCCAAGTACCCAAGTTACCTGTCCCAGCCCAACCTTGAAACAGTTGACAGAGAATGTATCATAAATGCCAAGCTTTTCATCGTATGATGGAGGGGCAATGGGGCAGCCTAAGGATGGCCATCCATTAATTCATTCATTTATTATGGCATTACATATAAACTATGACTTAAATCTAAGTAAGTAACTTACATATGGTTAGCATGGTTAGAAGATTTGAAACTAATGTGTATGATTGTCCAGGGATTCAGATATGGTGGAAGAATGTGTGCAGTTTTCTGCTGTCAAGATAATGTATCTTATCAGGTTATAGAGAAAGGGGAATGATTGTATCCTTATGTGGTCAAGAGGCCAATCTGAGTGACAAAAGCTGTACTGTTTGAAGGAGTGACAAATGTATGATCTTCAACTATATTTTGCCATGTACAACAGTTGTTGAAACTGATTATAGCTTGACAATAATTGCCTGTATTGTCATGGTTACAGAGGACGGGGGATGCTGTGGCTGTGAAAGTGTTCAACGCCTCAAGTTACCAGCGTCCTGCACAGGTCCAGTTCAGGGAATATGAGGTCATGAAGAAACTAAATCACGAAAACATTGTCAAGTTCCTGGCAGTGGAAGAGGAGGTAGGGATGATCTCACAGAACATAATGGAAACTGACTCCGTTCCTACCTTCTGATTGACTGTGTACCTGTATCTGATTGACTGTGTACCTGTATCTGATTGACTGTGTACCTGTATCTGATTGACTGTGTACCTGTATCTGATTGACTGTGTACCTGCATCAGATTGACTGTGTACCTGCATCTGATTGACTGTGTACCTGCATCTGATTGACTGTGTACCTGTATCTGATTGACTGTGTACCTGTATCTGATTGACTGTGTACCTGTATCTGATTGACTGTGTACCTGCATCTGATTGACTGTGTACCTGCATCTGATTGACTGTGTACCTGTATATGATTGACTGTGTACCTGTATCTGATTGACTGTGTACCTGTATCTGATTGACTGTGTACCTGTATCTGATTGACTGTGTACCTGTATCTGATTGACTGTGTACCTGTATCTGATTGACTGTGTACCTGTATTTGATTGACTGTGTACCTGCATCTGATTGACTGTGTACCTGTATATGATTGACTGTACCTGCATCTGATTGACTGTGTACCTGTATCTGACTGACTGTGTACCTGTATCTGATTGACTGTGTACCTGTATCTGACTGACTGTGAACCTGTATCTGATTGACTGTGTATCTGTATCTGATTGACTGTGTACCTGCATCTGATTGACTGTGTACCTGTATCTGATTGACTGTGTACCTGTATCTGATTGACTGTGTACCTGAATCTGACTGTTTGTGTACCTGTATCTGACTGACTGTGTACCTGTATCTGATGGACTGTGTACCTGCCCTGTATTGACTGTTTACCTGTATCTGACTGACTGTGTACCTTTATCTGACTGACCGTGTACCTGTATCTGATTGACTGTGTCCCTGTATATGATTGACTGTGTACCTGTATCTGACTGACTGTGTACCTGTATCTGATTGACTGTGTCCCTGTATCTGATTGACTGTGTACCTGTATCTGACTGACTGTGTACCTGCATCTAATTGACTGTGTCCCTGTATCTCGTGGACTGTGTACCTGTATCTGATTGACTGTGTACCTGTATCTGACTGACTGTGAACCTGTATCTGACTGACTGTGTACCTGTATATGATTGACTGTGTACCTGTATATGATTGACTGTGTACCTGTATCTGATTGACTGTGTCCCTGTATATGATTGACTGTGTACCTGTATCTGATTGACTGTGTACCTGTATATGATTGCCTGTGTACCTGTATCTGATTGACTGTGTCCCTGTATATGATTGACTGTGTACCTGTATATGATTGACTGTGTACCTGTATCTGATTGCCTGTGTCCCTGTATATGATTGACTGTGTACCTGTATCTGACTGACTGTGTACCTGTATATGATTGACTGTGTCCCTGTATATGATTGACTGTGTACCTGTATATGATTGACTGTGTACCTGTATCTGACTGACTGTGTACCTGTATCTGATTGACTGTGTCCCTGTATATGATTGACTGTGTACCTGTATCTGATTGACTGTGTACCTGTATCTGATTGACTGTGTACCTGCATCTGATTGACTGTGTACCTGCATCTGATTGACTGTGTTACAATATATGATTGACTGTGTACCTGTATATGATTGACTGTGTACCTGTATCTGATTGACTGTGTACCTGTATCTGATTGACTGTGTACCTGCACTGTATTGACGGTGTACCTGCACTGTATTGATTATGTACCTGTATCTGATTGACTGGGTACCTGCCCTGTATTGACCGTGTACCTGTATCTGATTGACTGTGTACCTGTACTGTATTGACTGTGTACCTGTATCTGATTGAGTGTGTACCTGCACTTTATTGACTGTGTACCTGCATCTGATTGACTGTGTACCTGCATCTGATTGACTGTGTACCTGCATCTGATTGACTGTGTACCTGCACTGTATTGACTGTTTACCTGTATCTGATTGACTGTGTAACTGCATCTGATTGACTGTGTACCTGCATCTGATTGACTGTGTACCTGCCCTGTATTGACTGTGTACCTGCACTGTATTGACTGTGTACCTGCCCTGTATTGACTGTTTACCTGTATCTGATTGACTGTGTACCTGTATCTGATTGACTGTGTACCTGTATCTGATTGACTGTGTACCTGTATCTGATTGACTGTGTACCTGCACTGTATTGACCATGTACCTGCACTGTATTGACTGTTTACCTGCACTGTATTGACTGTTTACCTGTATCTGATTGACTGTGTACCTGCACTGTATTGAGTGTGTACCTGCCCTGTATTGACTGTGTACCTGCACTGTATTGACCGTGTACCTGCACTGTATTGACTGTGTACCTGCACTGTATTGACTGTGTACCTGCACTGTATTGACTGTTTACCTGTATCTGATTGACTGTGTACCTGCACTGTATTGACTGTGTACCTGCACTGTATTGACTGTGTACCTGCACTGTATTGAGTACACCTGTGTTCCAGCAAACCTCCTACCAGAAGGTGCTAGTGATGGAGCTCTGCCCACATGGGAGTCTCTTCACGCTGCTGGAGGAACCAGATAATGGCTTTGGGCTTTCAGAAGAGGAATTCCTGCTGGTGCTGATGCATGTCTGTGAGTCAACTTCCTAGACCACAATCTAACCCAGCATAGACAGGGTGCTGAAACATGTCTATTTCAGATTCTCACCCATCATAGACTTGGAGCTGAAACAGGCTAATAAGTCAGAATCTCACCCAGCATAGACTTGGAGCTGAAACAGGCTAATAAGTCAGAATCTCATCCATCATAGACTTGGAGCTGAAACAGGCCAATAAGTCAGATCTCATCCATCATAGACTTGGAGCTGAAACAGGCCAATAAGTCAGAATCTCACCCAGCATAGACTCGGAGCTGAAACAGGCCAATAAGTCAGATCTCATCCATCATAGACTTGGAGCTGAAACAGGCCAATAAGTCAGAATCTAATCCAGCATAGACTTGGAGCTGAAACAGGCCAATAAGTCAGAATCTCACCCGGCATTGACTCGGAGCTGAAACAGGCCAATAAGTCAGAATCTCACCCAGCATAGACAGGGTCCTGAAACATGACTGTAACTCAGAATCTCACCCAGCATAGACAGGGTGCTGAAACATGTCTGTAGGTCACCTTGTGAGAGCAAGGACAGGGTCCTGAAACATGTCTGTAGGTCACCTTGTGAGAGCATGGACAGGGTCCTGAAACATGTCTGTAGGTCACCTTGTGAGAGCATGGACAGAGTGCTGAAACATGTCTGTAGGTCACCTTGTGAGAGCATGGACAGGGTCCTGAAACATGTCTGTAGGTCACCTTGTGAGAGCATGGACAGGGTCCTGAAACATGTCTGTAGGTCACCTTGTGAGAGCATGGATAGGGTCCTGAAACATGTCTGTAGGTCACCTTGTGAGAGCATGGACAGGGTCCTGAAACATGTCTGTAGGTCACCTTGTGAGAGCATGGACAAGGTGCTGAAACATGTCTGTAGGTCGCCTTGTGAGAGCAAGGACAGGGTGCTGAAACATGTCTGTAGGTCACCTTGTGAGAGCATGGACAGAGTGCTGAAACATGTCTGTAGGTCACCTTGTGAGAGCATGGACAAGGTGCTGAAACATGTCTGTAGGTCGCCTTGTGAGAGCAAGGACAGGGTGCTGAAACATGTCTGTAGGTCGCCTTGTGAGAGCATGGACATCACTAATGTTGGACAGGGTGACAATGGACTGGTTTCAGATATCCGTCAGTCAATAAGAGTACACAAGGCATGAAACTAATGATTACTGTGTCTCTCCCAACACTTGCATACTTTTGTCACAAGTAGATTTTGCAAATTGTTCTATTTGTAAGTGTTATTTATAAAAAGAAATTATGCAAAACATTTACCAGCATGCAATGTCTTCTTTCCTTCAGACTGAGTGCACTGTAGAATTGTCAATAAGATGTTGGTTTACCATGTGTGTGTGTGTCAGTAGCAGGGAGTGATGGTTGTGGTGTAATTCTGCAGCTCTGGGCATGAAGCACCTGCGGGACCTGGATGTGGTGCACAGAGACATAAAACCAGGGAACATCCTCAGGCACATCGGAGAAGACGGCAGGTGAGACCCCAGGCTGTAGTGGGTGTCACCACTGTCTGACACCCCTACACAGTTAGCTCTACACTCTCAGTCACCATGGCTACTGGACCATGTGGACTGTGATCTCATCTGGATAGTCTTAGAGTAATGCCTACCCAATGTTGTCAAATAACTGGATAACAACACTGTTTGTATTCATATTATGCACTGAACAAAAGAAATGTACTGTTCAGAATGTCCACTCTTAGCAACATATGTCTCGCAAGACAGTTTTTGTATCGATGTCATGACGATACATCAGTGCCTAGCCATGTTATCAGGTCTGTGTTGCTATGGTGCAAAAAGGAAATGAAAAATAAAGGATCAGGATGTCGACTAGTAGTGGTGCATCGGTGGAACACAATTTTGTACTTCTCGATACAAGTATTGATCACAATCACACACGAAGCAAAAAGTTCTTCCCTTAAATGTATTCTTTAATAAATGTTACACCAAACACTAATTACCAGTTCAAATGAGTAGTGAAAACATAAATATTTTCATCCATTGCTCCATACTTAACACCGCCAACTGTAAATCGTTAGTGTGCCAGGTATTTGGCCATCCTGTATATGAAAAAGATGGCTTATGCACCACAGATGGGGCACACATAAGTATCGTGATACGTTTTGGATCGTTAGTAAGGTATTGTGATACATATTCAATCACACATTTGATGCCCACTTTAATGTGGACAGTTCTTGGTGCTTTTGTCTCATGCAAGTAATACTTTCTGAATGTGACGTCAAACCTTTACGATTCAATTCCCAAACCAAAACATTAGGGCTTCGGCCATGTTTTTATTGGATGACTTTCAAAATACTACTTGCCAGCTTGATTGTGTATTAAAGCCTACATTATAATAGAAATGCCTCGGTCGGATGAAGCCAGAAACAAGGCAGTGGTACTTCCCGGACAGTAGCTCTTCCCGACCTGCTAGTGATCCTACTCCCATGTTGTGGTCACTGGAGCAGAAACCTCTCTCGCGGAATAAGATAAGCTTGAGATTTACCGGCTATTGTTTGCAAACATCGGCCTGGTGCTTTAAGAATGTTTGGCAAATAGAAAGTCAATTATGTATAATTTGTGTAAGTCAGTTAGGAGGTTAGCTTGTGCTCTGTCACATGACCAATCCATATTGTAGTAAGCTTATGTTCGGATCTAGTTTGAAAGCAGCCTTCAGTGTTAGTGCTCAGTGTAGGAAGAGTCACATCAAGGTGCCTATATTAGCATACAGGGTTTTACCTTGACTTACTAAAGTTTGGGTCCAGGGGACCAGTAATAATTAATTTTAAGGGTCCTTGCAGGCAACATGAGTGTCCTGTAAAGTAATGAAATGGTGTAGTGTTCTGTACATTTACTGTACAGTATATTTTTTTCTGCGTCCATTCTTTACATTTGGGCATGCTGGATGCACATTTGTGCATTGCGTAAAGGACTTAGCATTGGACACTGGTTTCTTGACACCATCTTTGACAGATATTGATGATTACGAGGTCTTTAAAGGAATCTTTTGTGAAGGAAAATCTTGTTTTATTATTTCAATGTTTGTAGTTTTCGGGGTTGTAATGTTAACAGTGTTTGCCGGCAGATCCATTTACAAGCTGACGGACTTCGGTGCAGCACGAGAACTTCACGATGAGGAGCGGTTCACTTCACTGTATGGGACAGAGGAATACCTGGTACAGTGAGGCACACATACTGCAGCATCATCAACAGTGATGCAGTTGTAGTGGCACTTTCCTTTAAGAGTCGGGCCGTTCGGGTAGCCTATTAGTTAAAGCGTTCGCTCACCACGCTGAAGACCTGGGTTCGATTCCCGACATGGGTACAATGTGTGAAGCTCATTTCTTGTGTCCCCCGCCGTGACATAAACCCATACTCACTCACTCTTTTTAAGAGTCAAATTCGAGCGCATAACTAGTACAGACATGTGGAAATTACGATGTTCTAAGATGAAGAACTTTATGTGTATGGCAAATGTATTTAAAACACTTTTTCAATACTATTAAGGATATCTTTTGGTAGGTGCAAATTGTTTTGTATCAGGAGTCTTTTACTTATTTGTTTTTAGTCAATCTGTCTGCAATAAGAAGCAGCATTCCTACAGAGTTAGATATCCAACAAAAGTTAATTAACACTAATGAATGTGACTTGCTTCCTGTTGTCTAGCACCCGGATATGTACGAGAGAGCAGTGCTGAGACGAGGATCTGGACAGAAGTTCTTTAGCACTGTTGACCTGTGGAGCCTGGGAGTGACCCTGTACCACACGGCCACCGGCAGCCTCCCCTTCAGGCCCTTCGGGGGACGTCGCAACAGGGAGACAATGTAATCTTCTGACTTAATCTGGGGCACAGGTTCAATTCCCCACATGGGTACAATATGTGATGCCGATTTCTGGTGTCCCTCACCGTGATATTGCTGAAAGTAGCAGAAAACAATACTCACTCTCTACAGGCTGCTGTGGTATTGCTGACCACAGCATAAGATGAACACAACATGTTGACTGTGAATCCTGGTTTGTACCTCTCATGATGTTGTTGCATCTACTCTGTGTCCTTTACTGAAGAAATTGATATTTTTTGTGGCTCATATTTATGCCTTCAATTCATGTAGAGACACGTTCACACAGATGGCCATGGTTGAGTAGACAAGGAACTGGTGCTCCATTCCTGTGTTCTGTCCCCAGGTACCAGATTACTACGAAGAAGGAATATGGTGTGATATCTGGGGTACAGCGGTGTGAGGGCGGACCGATCGACTGGAACCGAGAACTCCCACAGACGTCACGACTTACAAAGTGAGTCATGATCATATACTAGGGACAATAAGAAACTTTGCATACGAATAAGTAAAATATTAAAGGAAATCTGTCCAAAAACATTGATAGTCATTGCCACATATACAAACAATGAATAATCAGTAAATAATCACTTGTTTCAGCTTGGATAGAAAGGTTTAAAGTGTTTGAGAAGTTTGGCTGGTAAAATGCTTTGAAAAATATTAATTATTTTTATCAAAGCCGTGTCTGTTTTCCAGATATTCATGATGAACTCAGTGTGGGTTGTCATCTGTGTGTACCAGGGGTCCGGAAAATTTATAATCCCAATCGGACATTTGCATTTAGGCCACGCCCCCTTCAAATAGCGTATTTTAGTACGACTTTTCACACACATTACAAGTTTACGTATTCATAATAGGATGAATTATGAATTGTTTCAATTTAAATTGTTTAATTCACCGGACAATTAATAACAAATAATATCATTTTAGATTTACATGGAAAACATACGTTTGTTTCTGTTATAATAACGATCTGTTAACGTAGTGAACGGTCTAATTAATATTCATGAGTTATATTCATGAGTCTGCTCAAGTGTACGCGTTGTAACATTTGGATCGAGACTATTATCCCATATTTGGTTATCACGTGACCTCACGGGATATTTCTTTTTTTATACTAAAGATTTTTTTAAAAACAAGACAGATAATTTAATCACAAATACTAAAATATCGTTGATAGCAATAGTTATTTGAATACTTTTTTCATCTGTACTTATTTATTGACCATAAAAAAAATTGGATATCGATCGTCCGAGAAAGCAAAATGGCGGTCAATCAAGATTCAATTTACGACTAGCTACTGAAAACAATAAAATCTGCAAATCCTCATTGTATGTCAACCAAGTGAAAGTCGTTAGCCACGACTTACAAAATGATCGTCCAGACTTTGAGGGTTTGGCAGATCCGCTCGACTGATCTGCATCGGTTGACTGGCTGTCGTCACGCTTTCGCTTCTTGTCTGAGGTTACGTATCGTAGCATTGTGAGGATAATGAGGTACATCGATGATGCAAGGTATTAATGTACAGTTGTAAACACCTTTCACTCAAATTAACAAGATGTTCTCAGTAATTAATCCTCGATTAATCAGTGTCAACTCAGTTTATTGTCTATTACAGTGATTGACCGATTGGACTATCATGTAGGTACGATGTATTTACAGCAATCAAAACAAACAAAGCTTGTCAGTGTAGTTAATCTTCATTGTGTTGCAACTGCAGACAGAAACTGCTCAGTCCTAACTGTTGATCATGTCCGGTCAAAATTTAAGAATGTCCGGACAATACTTTTTAAAATGTCCGGTAAGCAATATTTTAAAACGTTTCGAGATTCCCAATCGGACATGTCCGGCGCATATGACGGTTTCCGGACCCCTGGTGTGTACATGTACCTCTGGGATTGGGACTTATCTGGGTAGCAGACATGTCAGCTGTGGTTGTCTTAACCAGTTAGTTGATATTGCAGTATTAAGATGGTTAACGACCCTATGGCAGAAGTATTATGAGTAAATTTCTTATGGTGCACATGTCCTGCCATTAATCACCTCGTCCACCTGGTCATTTTTATTTCACATGAAAATTCCATGATTTGTATCGAACCTGCAACCTCACATATCATGTTAAGTTTTGTCACCCACTGTTTTCCCACTGAGCCATCAGGGCAGCTGATGAAAGTTTGTTCAATTTTACATATCATGACTAAAGTTGTGTTCATGCTGCATGTGGTTTTTCTCTCGCATGCTTTGATAGAATTCCTTTATACCGCCACACACTGTATTGTTTCACTGTAAGGTATCTATATTATTTTACTTATTTTCTTTCTTGTATTTCTTGCATTTAGATAGTTCATTAGTTGGATATTCATCCCTCTGGGCTTTTCCCTCACTTTCGGGGGCACGGGTGGCCCAGTCGTCTTAGGCGCAGCGATTCGCTGTGCAGTGTTGCGTCCCTTGGACACACCAGAAACCTATGATTGTGGGTTTGAATCCCGTTTTGCCCCAATTATGTTTCTAGGTTTGTCAGCACCATACCCGTGCTCGTGGGTTTCACCGAAGTGGTAAACGTCTGAAACCTGCATCACTTCGGGCTTACCTCTCAAGCTGACACACCGTGATATAACTGGAATACTGTTAAAAGCGGCGTTAAGCCCAACTCACTCCCTCACTCCCTCACTTTTGGATTTACATTTTCAACCAAAACCTCAGTGTTGTGTTTTATCCGTAACTTAATAGATTGCCAGGTAGAAGTATAGGTGTTCAGGATATATGCACATATCACTTCATACATGGTTCTCTTTAATACAAACCATTGGTAAAGAGCTTTCTAGTGTATCAGTACTACTTCATTTATCATGTATTTAATTCTATTGATCTGTCAATATTCAAACATAGTGGCCGAGTGCAAGCTTGACTCCTGAGAGTTTCTAGGGCTTCGGCCCTGCCCCAACCTGAAGCACATGTAACACATAGGGTGTCTCTAGGGGCAAGTGACTTTGTTCAAACTATATCTCTGTTCACCCAGCAGCAAGTGGGTACCTTGTAAGATGTGATGGTAATTTGACTGTTAATGTTCTAGTGCCTCATAGTGCAATGCATACTCCCCAGGGAGCTGAGAATGACAATCAAGTGCACACTGATCCATTGACTGGGGTAATACTGGTGTCATGCACTTGTGTATAGAATGTAGTGCATTGTAAGTACTCGTCATTATTACTGTTAGGGAAGACTTGATTATTATTGTTATTATTATTATTTATCTATTGAGGTCATGCTGTGATCAACTGCAATGACTGTGTAGTTTGACCAGTGATTACATGACTCCTGGTTTCAGTGGTCTGAAGCTGTTGATGACACCGGTTCTAGCGGCTCTGCTGGAGCGGAACCCCGAGAGAACCATGCTGTTTGAGAAGTTCTTCCATGAGTCTGCAACGATATCCTCCAAGCTGAGCACGGACATCTTCTGTCCTGCCCTGTGTGCCAGCATCCGGGTGTTCCTGGACAGATCTGATGTGTGAGTTGTCCATCATCCAGGGGTAGTCCTTGGTTCACTGCCAGCGTATGAATGCAATAGGTTGTTAGTTGTTTAACACCCAACTCACCAATATTCCAGTATGTGATGGCATCCTGAAAATAATCGAAACTGGACCAGACAATCCAGTGATTGATAAATGAACAATGATGCATGCTATCAACGAAGTCACTGAACCTGACCACCCGATCTTCCGACCAACATTAGTTCCTGGGGACCAATGTTAACCCGAAATTACCCACTGGGGCCTCTCTAGTGGGTGGGTAGAGCTCCTGGTATAGATTGTTGCTACTGGTGAGTTGCACAGCTTAATGAGTTCTTCGTATAATTAGGAAAACCTCAATAATGCTCCTTTTATCATGTATTCCACCGCATTGAATTATAGAACATTGCGAGTGAACAATTTCGACACAACCCCTGTTCAGAAGAAATGTTGGTATTATTTCCATTACTAGAATAACATATGGTTTCTATCTAATTTCACATTTCTATTTTCAAATCAACTCCAGATGACATATCTATTGTATTAAACAGAATGTGATCAGATGCTCGCAGACCAGACAATCCAGTGATTGATAATGTGAACAAAGATCCACACTGTTGTGGTACGATGACACGCTATCAACCATTTCACTGAGCCTGACCACCTGATCCATTTGGTCGCGTCTTATGACCAGCATTAATTGCTGGAAACCAATTTTAACCCGGAATATCCAAAGGGTATAGTGTTGAAAATAGTATCTGTAAACATGATATTTAGATAAGAGACCTAACGCTGGGGAAACATGTGATACCCTGTTGTCATTGGCTACTCAGTACAAATTGGACATCACAAAATACAAATGTCATTGAAAGTTTTCATACGTATGTATATGTTCCTTTAAAGTTATTCAAAGCTCCAAGAGAAGATTGCAGAGCAGACGGACATTCCGGCGAGTGACCAGCTGATCCTGTATGATGGCCAGGAGTTGACCTCTCTAGTTGACCACATTGCCCCGGTCCACACATACCCCCTTGACATCTCCCCAAGTCACCCCCTCATCGTCTACAACAAGTCAGATGACCATCTCTGTTACTGCAAGCCAGCTAAGGGTAAATATCATATACCTATCAATGATGTGAGGCATTTTGCATGTGTGATAAAGCCAACATGGAGCCAACTCGTATTACATCCCCTGCCGGGTTGATATTGCTTATCAATACATATTGATCAATATCAGCCCGGGTGGTAAGAAATGGGAGTTAAGACCTGCACAGCTAGCTTTCCCATGACAATGACTTTAAAACAAGGTCAAAATGTTTTCCATTTACTTGCAAATAGATACATTTTACAATTTGATGTCATGGTATATGATAAAAAGAGTATTATATGGCAGTTTTCATATCATACCCCTTATCAAACCTTGTCCCCCATGTCAGGTCTTCTGACTGATAAAATCAAGGGATGGCTGCTAGAAATGTGTATGCTGCACTCTCATTCTTGATTAGTAGTTGATTTCAAGGTCATGAGCGAGAGAAACACCGCGTCAAGTTAGGGATGAAGGTGATGACATCACTATTGAAATAAGGTGTTTTCTGGCGAATGGGTCCTGGGTATTTATGAACATAATCTGGAGATATAATCTACTGGATACTCAAGGTTGTGCTGTTCTGAGACATCAGAAGTAGGTTGTCCTTAGAGGCTGTCTTACCAACAAACTGGAAGACATCAGGTATAGAAATTAGCACTAGTTGCCAAACTGCCCTATAGTAAATTGACTGTTTGCAATTTTTAAGGGCTTTGCTATATGTTATCATCATAAGGACTAGTGGACTAAAGATGTTGTTTCTACTGCTGAGACATGCAAGCATGCATCCATCCATCCAACCAACCATACATACGTACGTACGCACGCACGCACGCACGCACGCACGCACGCACGCACGCACGCACGCACACACACACACACGCAGAGATGCACGCACTGTATTAGCTGCCATTTGCTATGTTGCAGGCTCCTTCCCCAACCTCCAGAGCACAGGTTACCTGGATGTAGATGCCAGCATGGCCAAGAAATGCAGCATTGTGGTGTGTTCTAAAACCCGCGCTGTTGAGACGCTGCTGTCACGGAGCTGCCAGATGCACGTCGCTGTCAGACAGTATAGGTGAGGATTCCAGCCGTCTTTCATCTGTGGCCTCAGTACTCAGTGGTCACCAGAGTTGTTGGGTTTGAATATCACTTCTCTAGGGAAGTGGATCCTGCTGCCCTGATGGTGTGGAGCAAGGATCCGGAATAATTTTGGTCACGCCCACCTCATTTTTCTCAGTTACTGTTGGACGTTCATGTATGAATAAAAATTATAACAAAAATAAAATCATGGGTCACTTTCATAACATTAACCATATTTTCTTGAGTATAGTGCACACTTTTTTCCATTAAACACACCACAATGAGTTTTCCCTGACGCAAACTAAAGACATTACCATGAGCACCCAACACTGGAAATACCATGTCATCAAATCCATACTGAATTAACCAATTTAATCCTGTTATTACACTATCTGGTTATAAAAAGTGTTCATTGTATATATGGACTTACATTTGTAACCTATTTCATGAAATTTTTCAAACTGTTTGCATTCAATATTGTTTTACATTAATTTGGGTGAAACTGTGTGTGTTTCCTTATCCTAGTTGGAGTATTTGTCCTACTATTGACCTCTGGTCCAGGCTTGATCTCTTGCAGGCCACAGTCATTGATGGGTTCTGGTCAATTCATGTTCCCGAGGCCAAGGAGTTAACTGACTGTAAGAGTTGATTTTCGTGGCTCGATCGCAGTGTCACCAGTGGCTATTACGAGTGAAGTTATTGCCATGTCCCTCCTATTGACCACTTGCATTTGCTTCAAACAAAATGATGGCTCCCATTCAATACGATCGATAATCAAGGTCTATATTGTAATAAAACAGGTCTTACCTCACATAGTGCATCAAGTTACTAGAACGCCTTGATTTAAAATATGAAAAGATTTGGAAAATATCTGTCGACACCAGGTTGACAGGATACATGCTTTGCAAATCCTGCAGTCGACTGAAATCTGCATGTTGAAATCCATGTTGTCTACAAACCAGATGTCTAGTTCTTCAGGGGGCATGGGTGGCCCAGTCATCTAAACTAGCTGTGATGCGCTGTGCAGAGTTTTGTCCCTTGGGCACGCCAGAAACCTATGATTGTGGGTTCGAATCCCGGTTCGCCACGATTATGTTTCTAGGTTTGTCAGCACCATACCCGTGCTTGTGGGTTTCTCCGAAGAGGTAAACATCTGAGACCTGCATCACTTTGGGCTTCCCACTTCCCACATTAAGCTGACATGCCGTGATATAACTGTAATACTGTTAAAAGCGGCATTAAACCCAACTCACTCAGTCACTCTAGTTCTTTATGCGATTTTGATTGGCCTATGCATAGACTTGTTAGTCCCGCCAGACCAACTTCGGCAAGGGTGGTAACTTTTTAGTCAGTTAACTCCCTTGCCTCGGGAAGATGTGTCAGTATGACTTTTAAAAGCTCTTGAAGTTACGTTGTCTTGGTTGTTTGTTTCCAGACAGTCTTTGTACAACCGAATTAACACAGTGACCAACATCATGAACAAACTGCTCCCCTTCTGCCTAGCCACACAACAGTGGCATGAGAACTTCTTACGGCTACAGAACCAACAACTGCGTGTGCTGCAGCTACTCCTCAACACCAGTGTGGGTGGCAGCAACATCCAGACTCTACTGAGTCAGGTGCAGGAGACACTCCGGACCTCACAGGCCAAATGTCAGTCTGGGGCTCTCAAGGTGAGGCTAAATGTCAGTCTGGGGCTCTCAAGGTGAGGCTAAATATCAGCCTGGGGCTCTCAAAGTGAGGGTAAATGTCAGTCTGGGGCTCTCAAGGTGAGGCTAAATGTCAGTCTGGGGCTCTCAAGGTGAGGCTAAATATCAGCCTGGGGCTCTCAAAGTGAGGGTAAATGTCAGTCTGGGGCTCTCAAGGTGAGGCTAAATGTCAGTCTGGGGCTCTCAAGGTGAGGCTAAATATCAGCCTGGGGCTCTCAAAGTGAGGGTAAATGTCAGTCTGGGGCTCTCAAGGTGAGGCTAAATGTCAGTCTGGGGCTCTCAAGGTGAGGCTAAATATCAGCCTGGGGCTCTCAAAGTGAGGGTAAATATCAGTCTGGGGCTCTCAATGTGAGCGTGAATGTCAGACTGGGGCTCTCAAGGTGAGCGTGAATGTCAGACTGGGGCTCTCAAGGTGAGCGTGAATGTCAGACTGGTGCTCTCAAGGTGAGGGGTAAATGTCAGTCTGGTGCTCTGAGGGTAAATGTCAGTCTGGGGCTCTCTAGGTGAGGGTAAATGTCAGTCTGGGGCTCTCAAGGTGAGGGTAAATGTCTGTCTGGTGCTCTGAGGGTAAATGTCAGTCTGGGGCTCTCAGGGTGAGGGTAAATGTCAGTCTGGGGCTCTCAGGGTAAATGTCAGTCTGGGGCTCTCAAGGTGAGGGTAAATGTCAGTCTGGTGCTCTGAGGGTAAATGTCAGTCTGGGGCTCTCAAGGTGAGGGTAAATGTCAGTCTAGGGCTCTCAAGGTGAGGGTAAATGTCAGTCTGGTGCTCTCAAGGTGAGGGTAAATGTCAGTCTGGGGCTCTCAAGGTGAGGGTAAATGTCAGTCTGGTGCTCTGAGGGTAAATGTCAGTCTGGGGCTCTCAAGGTGAGGGTAAATGTCAGTCTGGGGCTCTCAAGGTGAGGGTAAATGTCAGTCTGGTGCTCTGAGGGTAAATGTCAGTCTGGTGCCCTGAGGGTAAATGTCAGTCTGGGGCTTTCAAGGTGAGGGTAAATGTCAGTCTGGTGCTCTGAGGGTAAATGTCAGTCTGGGGCTCTCAAGGTGAGGGTAAATGTCAGTCTGGGGCTCTCAAGGTGAGGGTAAATGTCAGTCTGGTGCTCTCAAGGTGAGGGTAAATGTCAGTCTGGGGCTCTCAAGGTGAGGGTAAATGTCAGTCTGGTGCTCTGAGGGTAAATGTCAGTCTGGGGCTCTCAAGGTGAGGGTAAATGTCAGTCTGGGGCTCTCAAGGTGAGGGTAAATGTCAGTCTGGTGCTCTGAGGGTAAATGTCAGTCTGGTGCCCTGAGGGTAAATGTCAGTCTAGGGCTTTCAAGGTGAGGGTAAATGTCAGTCTGGGGCTCTTAAGGTGAGGGTAAATGTCAGTCTGGTGCTCTGAGGGTAAATGTCAGTCTGGGGCTCTCAAGGTGAGGGTAAATGTCAGTCTGGTGCTCTGAGGGTAAATGTCAGTCTGGTGCTCTGAGGGTAAATGTCAGTCTAGGGCTTTCAAGGTGAGGGTAAATGTCAGTCTGGGGCTCTTAAGGTGAGGGTAAATGTCAGTCTGGTGCTCTCAAGGTGAGGGTAAATGTCAGTCTGGGGCTCTCAAGGTGAGGGTAAATGTCAGTCTGGTGCTCTGAGGGTAAATGTCAGTCTGGGGCTCTCAAGGTGAGGGTAAATGTCAGTCTGGTGCTCTGAGGGTATATGTCAGTCTGGTGCTCTCAGGGTGAGTAATAAGTAACTTGGTCATCCTGGTACACTCACTTGCGGTATCGACTGTATGAACTGTGATGGATATCTGAATTTAGTTACCAGGTGTGTCCAAGGAATAGTTTCCTAAATAGCATTGAAAAATTGTTTTGAGTAACTGAAAAACACCTTCCAGGTGCAGCAGACGCTGGACCAGGCCAAGAAGGGACTTGGCTCCGTGGAGGAGCTGCACCAGAAAGTGAAGAGCTGGAAACAGGATGAGAAGACCTTGAAGGAGGAGAGATGGTAGGTGGACAGTAATGGTAGTAATGGTAGATAGGTGTATGTGCGAGAAGGTTTAGATGAGTAGGTGACAAATGAGGAAAGGGACGAGGAGGAATAGATAAGTGAGGAGATGGTTGATGAGGAAAGGGAAGAGGAGGAATAGATAAGTGAGGAGATGGTTGATGAGGAAAGGGAAGAGGAGGAATAGATAAGTGAGGAGATGGTTGATGAGGAAAGGGAAGAGGAGAAATAGATAAGTGAGGAGATGGTTGATGAGGAAAGGGAAGAGGAGGAATAGATACGTGAGGAGATGGCTGATGAGGAGATGGTTGATGAGGAAAGGGAAGAGGAGGAATAGATAAGTGAGGAGATGGTTGATGAGGAAAGGGAAGAGGAGGAATAGATACGTGAGGAGATGGCTGATGAGGAGATGGTTGATGAGGAAAGGGAAGAGGAGGAATAGATACGTGAGGAGATGGTTGATGAGGAAAGGGAAGAGAAGGAATAGATAAGTGAGGAGATGTTGATGAGGAAAGGGAAGAGGAGGAATAGATACATGAGGAGATGGTTGATGAGGAAAGGGAAGAGGAGGAATAGATACGTGAGGAGATGGTTGATGAGGTAAGGGAAGAGGAGGAATAGATACGTGAGGATATTGTTGATGAGGAAAGGGAAGAGAAGGAATAGAAACGTGAGGAGACGGTTGATGAGGTAACGGAAGTGGAAGAATAGGTACATGAGGAGATGGTTGATGAGGAATAGGAAGAGGAGGAATAGATAGGTGAGGAGATGGTTGATGAGGTGATTGGAAAACAGCTAAAAACAATCATTTTTAACAGTCATGTAATTTGTTTAAATACAAAGAGGGTTTGATCAGATTAGGCGGCAAATTTTTTTTATGTAGTTCTCTGTGAAACTTATTGATTTCAAGCTTATGAGTAAGAGACATTCTCTGTCCCTCCTATTGACCAATCCACTTCACATATTACTTGTATTTCCTTCAAATATAATGGCATCACCCTGTGAAGACGATCTTATAGATAATGAAGAGATCTATGTTGTGTAGGTCTTCAGCAACCCATGCTTGCCGTAAAAGGCGACTATGCTTGTCGTAAGAGGCGAAGAACGTGATCTGGCGGTCAGACTTGCTGACTTGGTTGATGTATGTCATCAATCCAAATTGCGTGGATTGATGCTCATGATGTCAGTCACTGGATTGTCTGGTCCAGACTTGATTATTTACAGACCGCCGTCATGTAGCTGGAATATTGCTGAAAGTGCCGTTAAACAACAACCAACTATGTTGTAATAAACCTGGGCTTCGCGAAGTGTGTCTAATCAACTGAGCACCTTGATTTAAAACATAAAAAGATTTGGAAAATATCTGTTGACTCTAAGTTGTCAGTACACATGCTTTGCAAATGAACCAATATTTGCACGAGAGTTTACGGACCCGATGTTGATTTTGTTATGTGATTTTGATTGGACTATGTATAAACTTGTTAGTCCAGCCAAAATATAACTTTATAGTTCGGCAAGGGTGGAAACTAGACTTTTACAGTCAGTTAGCTCCCTTGCCTCAGGAAGATGAATTCTCACTACACCCACAAATCTGGAGGTGCATGTTTACCCCATGGTGTGTGTTGTGCAGGTTGGCCAGGATCCAGGTGGTCAGCAGCAAGACCAAGGCCATCCTGTACAAGTTCAAGGAGGACAAGGCCAAGAGAGTCCTCAACTTCAACGAGGAACAGATCCACCATTTTGAAAGGTGGGAAGCACATATTTCTTCTTTTATGTTCACTAACCATACTAGCAGAGTCAGAGTGATTGCTGCTCTTTGCCAGTTAGCGACAGCATTTATATATTTAAAATTACACCTTTCTCCCTGTCGTATTTCCAGATCCAGCCTGCATGAGATGTGCTCTAAAGCCAAGTCTATATTTGAAACTGTGGATGAGAGAGTAAAATTACAGGCGGGGGCGTACAAGCAGTGGTACAGGTACGGCAATAATGGCTTTATAAATATTTCTGACCTAACCGAAACAATTTTGCATCAATTCATTTTCAACAAGACAATTATAGCATAAATAATGAATAAGAGACAATAAAGATGTGATTACTGATGGTAAAAATGATTGTTTGTGAAGAAGCTCATAAAAAATAATCCAGCAGCAAAACATGGGTACCCGGCAGGAGGTGAAGCTTCTGTGATTGTTAACTCTTAACATTATGCATTTGATCTGCAGAAGTTGTATTTTTCCAAGGGGGAATAAATCTCTTACCCTGCCACAAGCAATGGTAGAGCGTCTGCCCGGAGAGCGGAAGGTCCGGGGTTCGATCCCTGACCACGTCATACCAAAAGACGTTAAAAGATGGTACTTGTTGTTACCCTGTCTGGCGCTCGGCATTATGGGGCTCAAACAAGGACTGGTTGGCTCGGAGTCAGTATACTGTGTCAGAGTGGGGTATTCATGTTAAACTGCGGCATGGTATCTCAGTGAGCTAGCACTATAAATCGGCATCAGTCCGGACTAGTACAAGCAGCCACACACACACGTGCATGCACGTCGCTATATAAGTGCAATAATCTTGGACGCGACGTTGAACCCCATTTCACCTCACCTAGTGCTGCAGCATGTTGTTATTGTTGCAGCTTGGCCTAGTGCTACAGCATGTTGTTATTGTTGCAGCTTGGCCTAGTGCTACAGCATGTTGTTATTGTTGCTGCTAGGTCTAGTGCTACAGCATGTTGTTATTGTTGCAGCTTGGCCTAGTGCTACAGCATGTTGTTATTGTTGCTGCTAGGTCTAGTGCTGCAGCATGTTGTTATTGTTGCAGCTTGGTCTAGTGCTGCAGCATGTTGTTATTGTTGCTGCTAGGTCTAGTGCTGCAGCATGTTGTTATTGTTGCAGCTTGGCCTAGTGCTGCAGCATGTTATTGTTGCTGCTAGGTCTAGTGCTGCAGCATGTTGTTATTGTTGCAGCTTGGTCTAGTGCTGCAGCATGTTGTTATTGTTGCAGCTTGGTCTTGTGCTGCAGCATGTTGTTATTGTTGCAGCTTGGTTTAATGCTGCAGTGTGTTGTTACTGTTGCTGCTAGGTCTAATGCTGCAGCATGTTGTTATTGTTACAGCTTGGTCTAATGCTGCAGCATGTTGTTATTTTTGCAGCTTGGTCTAATGCTGCAGCATGTTGTTATTGTTGCTGCTAGGGCTAATGCTGCAGCATGTTGTTATTGTTGCAGCTTGGTCTAATGCTGCAGCATGTTGTTATTGTTGCAGCTTGGTCTAATGCTGCAGCATGTTGTTATTGTTGCTGCTAGGGCTAATGCTGCAGCATGTGGTTATTGTTACAGCTTGGTCTAATGCTGCAGTGTTTTGTTACTGTTGCAGCTAGGTCTAGATCTGCAGCATGTTGTTATTGTTGCAGCTTGGTCTAATGCTGCAGCATGTTGTTATTGTTGCAGCTTGGTCTAATGCTGCAGCATGTTGTTATTGTTGCAGCTTGGTCTAATGCTGCAGCATCTGTTTATTGTTACAGCTTGGTCTAATGCTGCAGTGTGTTGTAACTGTGGCAGCTTGGTCTAGTGCTGCAGCATGATGTTATTGTTGCAGGTTGGTCTAATGCTGCAGCATGTTGTTATTGTTACAGCTTGGTCTAATGCTGCAGCATGTTGTTACTGTTGCAGCTTGGTCTAATGCTGCAGCATGTTGTTACTGTTGCTGCTTGGTCTAGTGCTGCAGCATGTGGTTATTGTTGCAGCTTGGTCTAGTGCTGCAGCATGTTGTTATTGTTGCAGCTTGGTCTAATGCTGCAGCATGTGGTTATTGTTGCAGCTTGGTCTAATGCTGCAGCATGTTGTTATTGTTGCAGCTTCGTCTAGTGCTGCAGCATGTGGTTATTGTTGCAGCTTGGTCTAATGCTGCAACATGTGGTTATTGTTGCAGCTTGGTCTAATGCTGCAGCATGTGGTTATTGTTGCAGCTTGGTCTAATGCTGCAGCATGTTGTTATTGTTGCAGCTTGGTCTAGTGCTGCAGTATGTTATTGTTGCAGCTTGGTCTAATTCTGCAGCGTGTTGTTACTGTTGCAGCTGTGCCTGTGAGTGTTGGCGGCAGTGTCAGGTGCTGGAGATAAGGCTGAAGAACCTGTTTGATCAGCAGTCTCACTTTGTGGAGAGTCTCAGCTTGGTGAGTTCACTTGATTGCAATATTACTGATATGTTCTCATGTCATAATGACGTCACCCGTTGTGTAGACAGCTAGACACTGCTTATCATCAGATGACTGATCCTGAATTCACAAATTATTAGACCATTGACCATGAATTCACTCATTCTGATCACTAATGAAGAAATTCTAGCTGGTCATTTAGTTACCTTATAGTTCCCTAAACATGAGATGTTCATCTGTGGATGACTAAGAAGTTGAAACAAGATATCTAGAAACACCATTAGGGAACTTTAAGAATGTAAACTGACAAAAAATGACAGAGATTTTAATTAGAATACTGATCACTTAATTCTGAAATTGCTAAGTTGCCATGTTGATGTCCACACAAATGCCTTCTCTCCAGTTCTGTCACAAGTACCAGCAGATTGTGGAGGACCGTCTGAAGCGCATCGAGCAGGACTCAGGTGTGGCGGACCTCAGCCTGGCAGAGTACGACAATATTGTCAAAGTGGACGACCTCACAGTGGAGGTCACCAAGGAGACCCCATCCAGGAAGGAGGTGACCGGAGACTTCCTGGAAATGTGAGTACCATGGTGGAATGTCAACTGTCACTTTGAAACTGCTTTAGTTGTCAGATTTACTAACCAGTGAACTGAATTTTTACAAAAATTAAAATATAAATATAAATTCACACTTTATTAGCATGTTTGTTTGTTTGTTTGTTGTTGAACTCAATTATTATCCGTAATGTAAATAACATAATAACATAATAAATGTTATCAATTAAAGTTGAAATATTAGTGTTTTGTTTCAGGATAAAAACCTCCAGGTCTTCATTAGAAGAAGTGATGTTGCTCGTGCATGAAAACACAAGTCTTCTCCATAGGTGGGTAGTCTCTGTAGTGGCATGTTTAGTGGTGGTGTTTTCGTATCAAATAAAATTCCTATGATTTTCTTTTAGGCTTTAAAAAATAAAAGAATTGGTTCTCAGGCAATAACTTTTGAAAATATAGAGCGGACAGTGTATTTTTTTGTTGTTGTTTCTTTTTGTTGCTTGTTCAAACTACATAGTATGTATCCGAAGAAACAGTTGTGTACCATCAACCTGGGAAAGGGCATGCCTATATTAACAAGCATACAAACTCCATTGCCACCATGACCAGAACACAAGATGCTCAGTAAAGCAGTGTGCATGTAAAGGGACTGCATTCTTTATTGGATCGCTTTTTTTTAAAGTGTATTGATTATTTATTTTTTGGGGGGGTGGGGATGGAAATAAAAACGAAATGTGCGGCAGACTTTATGATGATGCGAACGGTGCTTGAGAACCAAGACTATTATTATTTTTAGCCTTAAGTTGCTATTTATGTGCAGTGTTTCATCTCACATACTTTCATTGTATCTTGAATTGGTTGATTCAAAGTTTAGAACCAAGTTGTATACCTGCTATAATATTTAATAGAATATAAAAAGTAGAACTTTTGCCTTGTGACAATGTACAGTTTAAGATGTATCCTCAAATAAGACTTTCCACTCACTTTAACACTGAGTTGTGCAGACATACACCAGCCAGTCTATACTGTTAGATAAACAACCTTCCTTGTCAGCTACAGCCATACATGCATCTATACTTTATAAAACACTGAGTTGTGCAGACATACACCAGCCAGTCTATACTGTTAGATAAACAACCTTCCTTGTCAGCTACAGCCATACATGCATCTATACTTTATAAAACACTGAGTTGTGCAGACATACACCAGCCAGTCTATACTGTTAGATAAACAACCTTCCTTGTCAGCTACAGCCATACATGCATCTATACTTTATAAAACACTGAGTTGTGCAGACATACACCAGCCAGTCTATACTGTTAGATAAACAACCTTCCTTGTCAGCTACAGCCATACATGCATCTATACTTTATAAAACACTGAGTTACCCTTTCATGGAGCTTCCTACTTATGAACAACAATATGTCGGATGTAGCTTTGCTCTTTGGTAATCTCATCAACAGGGTGTCGCAAAGACGTTGAGACACAGTTCAAGCTAGCTAGTATTAGCAACTCGCAGTAATTTCATGGTGCCAAATTGTCCAGATTTACAGTACATGGTACATGTTTGTTTGTTTGTTTGTTGTTTAACACCGCACTCAGCAATATTCCAGCTGTATGACTGCAGCCTGTGTTAATAATCGAGTCTGGACCAGACAATCCAGTGATTGATATCATGACCATCAATCCACACAATTGGGATCAATGACATACATCAACCAAATCAGCGAGCCTGACCACCCGATCCCGTTAGTCGCCTCTTACGACAAGCATAGTCGCCTTTTACGACAAGAATGGGTTTCTGAAGACCTATTCTACCCCGATCTTCACGGGTCACATGGTACATCTGGTGTCTTGTTAGGCCAGTGGCTTTATATGATATATGCCTGTTCACCCAGTAGAATGTGATTGGAGTGAAGTGACATTTTTCATCTACTCTAGCTAACGTTCAACTACTTTTTCCTTGACAGCTTCAACGGCCTTGGCGTGGACACAGCCTGGCAGCAGCCAGACGTCACATGACCTACTGACCAGTACCTAGCTGTTGTATATCTCCCCACTAGATGTCCCCGATATATGTCCTACCTTAGTGTCAAAGCAAGGGGCTGTACCTACACTCCATACGTTTGTGTTTTAACTCAGCAAGGCAATAGTCAGTCTGCCCTACATGAACCTAACTTTGTAGTAACAGGATCACGTGAGTTGATTCAACAGTATGAATGAATATCTGCATGAAGGATAATATCAAGTTTTGGTGTACGAATCTGAAAGATATACTGTTGGTGTGATATGTCATACATGATACTGGTACATGGTCTCTGATTTGTCTGATCATTATCTGATTTGGTCTATACTTGAAATACCGGTATTTATGACTAAAGTTATGATTAAAGAGGGGAAATTGACTTATCTGAGAAGAAACTTTGGAACCATTGCCTCTCACAGGACATTTAGTTCAAGACAACCATGAGTTTCACAAATCAATGTTCGCCACAACGTCGACACAATGTTCAACACAACGGTACTAAACTGTAGTGTATTCTGAATCCTTTGGCACATTAATTAGAAATGACAAGATATTGCCTGTAGGGAGGTATACCGTGTACAGAATATATTGTGTTAACTCTGACCTGTAGATATGTGGAGGTGACTGGCGTCGGTCTGGCGTCATGTGTGTGAATACATGGAGTTGTACATATACTGTTCCTCATAAACTTGAAAATGTTTCTGCCACCAGTGCCATTATATGGAGATGTTTGTGTGACCTAACAGGGATGTTGTTTAGTAGGAGAGTTATCTCCCCGCCTTGAAGAGGATTGTTTCCTTCTGTATATCGTGTAGTGTTTGATTGAACCTCATCTTCCCGAGGCAAGGGAGTTAACTGATTATAAAAGTCCTGTTTCCTTGTTGAAGTTATATTTGGTTGGACTATGCATGTAAGGCCCAAATATTGTATCATGGAGTCATATTTTGGTTGGACTAATGAGTCCATGCATGTAAGACCCGTTTTATTCCAAAATAGATATTGATCATCAATCAGATTGTCTTCACTGAGCGACACCATCTTATTTGAAGCAAATGCAAGGTGGATTGGTCAATAGAATAGTCATAGAAGGGACATAACTCGTAATAGTCACTGGTGGCGCTACGATCAATCCCAGAAAATCTAGGCTAGGGTGGAAACTGGAATTTTGCAGTCAGTTAACTCCCTTACCTCAGGAAGATGATTGAACCTAAATGTAGTACAGGACCGGAGGCACAAACCTCATGGCACATGTTTGAGTCTTGTTCTGATGTTTTTAGTTGATGTGTTTTTATTCATTCAAGCATGATGCTAATTACGGGCTTTCCCTATTAATGGATATTTTATTTCATCATGCAATCAGTTGGCAGGGTTTTACCTAGACTTTGAAAAGTGGGGTCAAGGAGACCTCCAATAATAAATCTTTCGGGTCCTTGCAGGCAATATGAGGTTCCTGTAAAGTAATGAAATGGTGTGGTTTACTGTATGTTTTGATAATTACTTCAGTGCCAGGAATGAATCCATAATGATGTGGAAAGTGGTCATGGTTGATGAACGCCCATAACTGCACTTGATGCACTGTAGGTAGTCTGTCATACAGACCTTGAAACAAAAATATTTAATGCAGCCCATGCAAGTCTATCATAGTGGGTTGTGTCAGTTTCTGAAAATGAAGACAGTCGCTGGGCTCCATTGAATTATACCTTATTAAGATAATTTAACAACGTTTTTTTTTTATATAAAATATTCTTTTTCTGCACCCATTCTCAACAATTGTGTGTACTGGTCGCATAATTGTGCGTCACATAAATCCCTGATTTGTCATTCCCCTACATTTAGTAGTACTTGTTCTCATGAATCATTTTGGTTAAGAGGCCTTTCAGGCTATGAAGCCAGTTTCTGATCCAAATAAGAAATGTTATAGCGACCATCAGCGATCATTACACACAAAGATGTGGGTATATTGGCCGATACACTGAAGAGAGGGTTAGGTACCTAGATTTTACCCCTCTGGAGGCAAGTCAACATTTTTATACCTTTTATGTGTAAACCCAACATCTATAACAGTCTGTGCCTAAACTTCAACTAGCCTGACATTGTCACTTGTATCAGTTTTCTGTAGATTTTAGTGTTAATATGTAGACTATTATAAGCTTTGTGTATTTGGCCAAGCACAATTTTGGACTTGGCTTCAGATAGTGGTTGAAGTTGCAAACTGCTATAATTGAAAAGAAAGAAAGGAGTGTCGGCCACCTACAGATTAAGGAAATGAAATAGATAGTGAGATAGGACTGGTGTGGATACGAAACTACCCCTTGAATACGAAACTGCCCTCTCTGCGTTGGGAATGCCTTTACAGCAGCCATCTTGGTTTGCTTTAGGAAGGCAGTTGAGTGACAACCTGTTTGAGTGCAGTAAGTTTCTTGTGTTGACTGAATACAAGTGTACATAGGAAGAGTCTCTGACTGTCTATTTTAACATCTGGTGTATACAAACTTCTGTTCCTGACTGTGCCATGTGTTTGGACTTCAACCTACACCAACCTTGTCAGCTGGCTGATGAGCTGGGCTTGGCCATATGGGCAAGGTGTTCTCCAGAGGTAGTCCCTGGTTTGGATCCCAGTCTGGAAATGAATACATTGTGATATTAACCTTCCTGCCACAATGATATTTTTCTCTTTGAAAGAAGTTAATGATATGGTGCGCTAAAGTTCTCGTGATTTTGTTGGTAGTGATAATGATGTTTGTGAACTTAAGTACAGTACTCAGTTTGTGAGACCTGCATGTTTTGTTTTGGTTATTTTGTTTGTTGTTTAACATGGCACTCAGCAATATTCCAGCTATATGACGGTGGTCTGTAAATAATCGAGTCTGGACCAGACAACCCAGTGATTGACATCATGAGCATCAATCCACGCATTTGGGATACGATGACATGCATCAACCAAGTCAGCGAGTCTGACCCATCTGATCCCGTTAGTCGCCTCTTTCGACAATCATCGGTTGCTGGAGACCTATTCTACCCCAGATCTTCATGGGTCCAGAGAGACCTGTATGTGCATGTGCACACTGTAGTGGGTGGGTTGTTTTGAAGTGCCTCCAAATAATTATTGTGAATTGTATACTGGAGGAAGGATGTAAGGGAACCAATAGAAATATTTTGAAATTCTGTACTATTTCTTTTGTTAACAGTAAAGGTTTGACAGAGTATAACGTCAGTGTTGATGGTGAGTTTGATGCATTGCCAGTGAACTCCGGCCATCTTCAGTGCATGCAATACCCCATGCTCATCACATCTGTCCTTTATGGTGTTCCCTAATTTTGTTCCATCAGTATATCCTGACATCCTGAGTGTCTTGCTGTTGGCTGTTACTACAGTGTGTCTTCCCAGGGTGGAATACATTGATGTTGCTTGACTGGAGTTTGATGACATGAACACTCCAGTATCATAACAACTGTCTTACAATTACATGTGTCTTGTTACTTGGTTTTCAGATCTGCAGACCAAAAATGTAACACATTTAGAATAATAATCAATTTTTCATAACAGACATTTTTCTTTCCAACTCATTGAAATGACAATCAATTTTTTATCTTATTTTTTTTTCATTTTGACCTCTATTTTGTTTGGGAAATAAAATGTGTGAAGCATGTCATGTAAACATTGTAGGTCAGGGCCTTCTATATTATGGTAGATGACTAATGTACATGATTGTATAGTTATATCCACAAAATGTACTCGACCAATAAACTTTATACAACAGTACCGCTCGAGCTGCAAGTACCTCAAGATTTACAGAAGCATGGGCTGTGGGTGTTAGTGAAAAGTGCTGTGAGTGTGACTGTCTACTGTTGTGTGGACATGCTTTTCATGGGACTTGAGTATTGGACTGTGCTCACAGACAGAACATGTAACTGTCCTTTATCAGGATAACAAGGAACAGCTGGGGGAACATAGGGCCATGTGTCAGCTCCTGCTTTGTTCTCGCACATGCACCATTATGTCGTCACAATTCAGTCAATAGGGTGTCTTGAGATAATTCATCTGAAAACATTGAACACATAGAATCACGATTATTTCAAATAATAAAAACATCAAATTTCTTATTGAATCAAAATATGTTTTTTGCTTTTGTAAGCATTTGAATATTCTTTTAACAATAATAGACTCAGAATTTTTTTATTTGCATAATTTTGTAATGAGATATTTATGTACATTTATCACATGTAATTACTCTACCCTTTTCTGTGATATAACTCTCTGTACATAGACCCACATTCCATGTCTGACAGAAGCTGACCACATGATGACCTTGTGTGGTTCAAATAAACTGTACATTATGATAATGGCAACATGCATGTACACTGTTTTGTGTTTTCTTCACAATAAATGTGTTTGTTTCCAGTCAGAAATGTTTGCTGTATGTTAGCCACTCTTCAAATTATCTAAAAAGAAGTTTTCTGTATAAGTTTTGGGGGGACATGTTTGTGACATTTCATTCAGTTTAAATTTCAGGTGATGCGAGGTGATGAAATTGGGATGCTGATACTTACCGATTCATCTTAGTCATCGGAATATGTTTAATTGCTCAAGTTATTGGCACTGATAAGTAACACAGATGTTTCACACAGGTTTTGTGGAGCAACACATTTGAACTATAGGTCCATGCCTAAGTGTTGGAGTTGAAGATCAGTGTGGGAAACTATGGGGAGAGCTGTGAGAGAAGTTCACAATAGCAACAGCTCACAATCGTTAACAATAGCGACAGCTAACAGTCGTTAACAATAGCGACAGATAACAGTCGTTAACAATAGCGACAGCTAACAATCGTTAACAATAGCGACAGATAACAATCGTTAACAATAGCAATAACTCCATGGGAAGAGATTAACAATATAACTACCAGGTTTTGGAAATATTTTTCATGTAGGATAGTCTTAAAATGTCTTTAGAACTGCGTGCCTTATTAGAGTTTTTACTTGACTGTCATTCTTTTGAAAATCCAACAGTAATGAAATAACAAACATTATTTTATTTTTTATTTGGATAGGAAGGTTTTGGAAGTGTTAGATGCCTGAAATATGCTCTTGGGGAACTGCAATCCTTAGGATTTTGCTCCCATGAACATTTATAATATTGCACTTAATTTGAATATTATTGCATAAGTCTCTTTTGAAAATTCGTTATGGTCAGTTTTGTTAGAAAGTAAGAATTTCTACAGCCATAGTTGGGTAAAAATATACTAAACTTGTGTTTTTTCCAGAGGTGATAAATTGTGTCCTATGTTCTACTCATTTCATATACTGTGGATGTAATGTTGTTGATGTGATGGTACCACCTCATGGCTTCTGTTAACAGCCCTCATGGCGTTCTCTGTGTGCAGCTGTCTAATAGTGAGAGATTTTCAAAAAAGTTATTAAGAGGAATTGTGTTTAATTACGCGACTTTATGCAATCTGATCTTAAGCTTCTATCTAAGAATATTTCATCCAGTAAAAAAAGAGGGGGAAAATAAGCACCACTTACTGAGTATTCAATATAAAGTAGCCATAATATTGTGTTTTTTTATTTGATGAAATACATCTTCTGTGTCTTTGTAGCATATGATACGACCTTGTAGCATATGATACAACCTTGAATCATGTGATACGACCTTACAGAGTATGGTACGACTTTGCAGCATATGATACGACCTTGTACTTGCGCTGTAGGGTACAATACTAAGCATGTTCTGTGAGTAAGAAAACGTACAACGTTTATGGATAACCACTTCTGGTTTATTGCAAATGGCGATGTTTCTCACACGGTTATCAAGCTTGAGTGACTACATCCAAGTGAAGAGAGGTATATATGCATAAATTGTTGTGATCAAGGGTATTACATCTCGTCTGCCTATGAAGAGCTAATCAACCAATGTTTTTTTATTATCCAATCAGCTTGTCGCGACTTTTAAATCCTGTTAATCCTTATCCTTAGCTGGCTTAATTACCAGTGGGCTATTTGTTATTCTTACTGTACATCTGGCTTCATCCAATCATCTCTGTGCTACTTGTTATCTATTACCTGTTGTTGTTAATGTTAATCTGTTGATCACAACGTATCATGCATATTTACCTCTCATCACTTGGTTATAGTCACTCTAGCTTGATAACGGTGTAAGAATCCACATCAAAACGCTATATGCAATAAACCAGAAGTTGTTATCCATAAAGTTTCAGATTTCTTATTTACTAACCAACTTATAGAATGTCAATCAAACAGTTATGATGTATGAGGTTGTAGGTTCAATTCACTTGAATAAATGTCATGTGAAAAATTGTGTATTAAAAAATCAGCATTAGAGGCTGTTTATGCAATTCAAGGGTAAAACCTAGGTCTTATAATTCAAATGAGTGAGTGAGTTGGGTTTTTAACACCGCTTTGAACAGTATTCCAGTTATATCAGGGCGTGTCAGCTTAATGTGGGTGGTAAGCCCGATGTGATGCAGGTCTCAGACGTTTACTACTTCGGTGAAACCCACGAGCACGGGTATGGTGCTGACAAACCTAGAAACATAATCAAGGCAAACCGGAATTCAAACCCACAATCAAAGGTTTCTGGCGTGCCCAAGGGACGCAACTCTGCACAGTGAATCGCGGCGCCTTAGACGACTGGGCCACCCGTGCCCCCTATTTAATTCAAATGTAAAACCAAGGTCTTATAATTCAAATGTAAAACCTAGGTCTTATAATTCAAATGTAAAACCAAGGTCTTATAATTCAAGTGTAAAACCTAGGTCTTATAATTCAAGTGTAAAACCAAGGTCTTATAATTCAAAGGTAAAATCTAGGTCTTATAATTCAAGTGTAAAACCAAGGTCTTATAATTCAAATGTAAAGTCTAGGTCTTATAATTCAAGTGTAAAACCTCTCAGCAGGCCTCACTGGAGAGTAGTACCTCTCACAAGATTATTACGAGATGGTAAAACACCTACAATACTATAGCATAGGCGAATCCAGAGGGGACCGGCCCCTTGATGAGGATGAATATGCCCACATCTATTGTGCATGGTGTGGTGAACATCCCTATAACTGTATGTATATGTTCCTATGTTGATAGGTACAGGCGTTGTGTACTAAAACTTGTTAGAGATCAGTAATGTAGACTGTCACTCATCAAGCCTGGAAGGAGAGTGTGGAACTCAGTGCTCATTTCCCTCCCATGGCACTATGGAGATTCCAGTGAGAAATAGGTTCCCAATACAGCATGGTTCCAATGATGATAAATGACGATTGTGTGTCAACATGCATGAAGACATGGATCGTTGCTCGTCCTGTCAACCACTGGTTTGCTTGACAGTGATATGATTGCAATATTGCAGATTCCCGCGTTTCATTAGAATGTGGGTCCTGCCGATGACAGTGTCTTGTTTCAGCCCTGGCTTTACCCGTGTTGCTCACCTCAGTTACAGGGTTCCGAATTTGGGGCCTTTTGTTTTGGCCTTGAATCATCATGTATTTCTTCCTGGTCTTCATCTATAATCGACGTTACCATCGTCATCATCGAATTTAGTAGTTGTTCTCATGTTACTGATGTCTATATTCAGGAACGTCTGTATATTTCAATAAGATCACACAGCTCTATTGATTTTCAGATGAAATAAATAAAATATTGATTGACTTCATTGTGCTGTCTTTATTTCATCCAGTTATATCAGTGGTTGTTAAAAAAGGATTTCGAAAAGGATATCGAAAATTGAATGATACACATGCACTTCTTAAAGTTTTTCTTAATGTTCTTGTACAGATTGCAACTGCTTAAAGGGTTTTGTGACCCCAGGGGTAAGTTCAGGATTAGAACAGATCCCCAGGAACCTAATAATAAAAGTATGCTGGTCATAAGAGGCGACAAAATGGATCTGGTGGTCAGGCTCGGTAAAGTGGGTGCTTGCCCGTCGTTGCTTATATATCAATCACCGGATTGTTTGGTTCTGGCTGATTACTAGTATTTACAATCCGCCGTCATATGGCTGAGAACGGAATTAACACACAAAACCAAAAACAGAATTATTGGACTATCGAAATCGGCAAGAGATGGGGAGGGCAGGTCATGTTCAATTATCTCAAGTAAGATGTTCTTTTCGATCAAATTTGCAAAATTCTATTGTTTTCAACAACATGTTTTTACAGATAATGCGAGACACCTGATGTGATTGTGTTTGTTTGCTGTGTAACGCCGAACCCCGCAATCTTCCAGCTGTATGACAGCGGACTCTAACAAATGGAGTCTGGACCAGACAATCCAGTGATTGACATCCCGAGCATCTACGCATTTGGGATACGATGACATGCATCAACCAAGTCAGCGAGCCTGACCACCCTTTCCCGTTAGTCGCCTGTTACGACAATTGCTGAAGACCGAATCTAACCAGGATCTTCACGGGTCTGATTTCATGTAAAAGGACGACAACATTATTTCATTAAGCAAGTTTATTCTTTATAAATGATATAATAAGTATTTTCATTCATTAATAAATATACGACAGATTTACAGCTAGGGCTGAAAACTTAGCTTCAGACCCTGTCACTACGTGAATACTATATGTTCTGTGCTCGACTCTACAGATTCTTTTATTAACTATCAACTTCTACTGTCTCGACTTGAGGGACCTATCAAAGCGATCACTATTCAACATTCTGTTTTCTGCCGTTATGGAAACGTTTCCAACGACACCTAACAACATTATGTTTATGCGTTTAAAACGCTTTGATTTGCAAAACGTTTATGAACCTCAGTGTAGTGTTATGGCGAAACACGGGCTCTGATAACTCAGTTCCTCGAACAAGAAACGAAGTTAACCGATTTTGTCAAACAGAGACATCTAGCTCAAATGCATCTTAATATATTATTTGCATTTCATACAGTGCAGTTTGAAAACATAAGCTAATCACACACAAACTTCTATATACAGTCAGTAATACTGATTCGGTATGGGGTCCCCTTGGGCTCTGTAAAAAGAGGGACTGCGCCCGACCCCTATATAACGCGGGTTACTACAACACATACACACTACTGCACAGGGAGAACCTCGAGTCTTCGTCTACAGGTTGACCTCTGCTACGACTTGGCATCCAAAATGTGGAACGTAAAAGAAAGAACCTCGAACTGGTTTTTCGAAACGACGAAAGGTCCATACGACTACCGGTACAGTGTAGTCTGGGAATGTTCCGTGATGTTAATCATATACTTTCATAATATCTGCAAGTCTTGAAAAGTTCTTTTCTTTGCAAAACTAACAGGAAGCAGCATCTAACAAAGTCCCTCGAAGTCAAGAGCCCTGATTCTATGTACACCTATTACATTTTCTGTACAACATACAAAAATACGCCTGGAAATTTGTTAGGCACCGATAACTATCCTATATTTCCATACATTCCTAAGCCATTCGAAAAAAAATTCTTATCATGCATTTATTTTTCAACGAAACACATCTGATTTGATTACAAGGTGATTTTAAGAAAATAAAAAATAATATAAGGTGGCATACTCATACTGAAATACAGAAACAAATTGTTTATGTAATTGACCAATGTTATGTTACTATAGCAATAGCTATTTGACAACTATTTGATCCAGTCTTTGCGACCATCTAGAGTGTTTTCATTATTAGTTGTTAGGCATCGGTGGTGTCTTTGATACTTGTAGAAATAAGATCGATGTCACGTGTAGATATTCCCAAAATCTACAGAGAAGTTAGGAATAAAGGAGAATAGGGAAGGAGTGGTGCTTAACGTGTTTCCAAGTGTATGTTAAACAGCATCGCCATCTCTGGATACAGCAGTTCAGTACGCAATATGGACGGATAAGAAAGAAACAACAGTTCCACTTTGGTAAAATCATTTTGGCAGTTTTTGTCAGGACGGAATATATGACTTGGAACACGTTATAAGGAACACATTAACATACGTATACACGCTCAGCTATATAACACCATAGGCGTCCACACTTGAGCTGTTGGTGAACCTCGTGATGACACCAGATTAAAGTATCCTTCACATGCGTTGTCACGAGGTTATAAATGCCATATCTGTTATGGAATTACACCATAGGCTGGATTTTATCTTGCATAATAACATGATTTGGGTAAGAAGCGCATCCCATAATTTCAAATCGTAATTCTCTATCCCGCTGCGATCCAGAGCTTGATGATTGGCGAAGCGCTAGTAAAATCATGATGTCATCAGCTTCATGGTGTGCTTTCCTATGTTCTTGGGGCGTTGCCAACGCCTAGCACCGTCTTAAAGGATCCAATCCCATACCTGCCGTCTGCAATAGAAAAACGAAATCAGTGCAAGGATAACACTAACATCAAGTCTCTGAAATGAACATATTTTACAGAAATAAACAGTTGTTAAATTAAAGTTATAAAAATATAATTAAAATGAGCCTAGAGACTTTCTTCATTTTATGAGGCTGCAGTAATTTAGACTCGCCAAATATTATAGACTTTCATGTGCTTTATTGGATATATTAGTTTCAGAGACTGCATGACAGACTATGCAAGGATGTTTGGATATGATATTTAATTAAAGACGTAAAAATGACAGCTATCAGACAATTACATAGCGAGAAATCAAGTATAGTCCCTATAGCAATAGGGTAACAGCTTGTTTCAAATGGATGGGTGCTTTTTGTGATCACAGGGACACACATGGATTTTGCAGTCGGTTTGTTTTGGTTGAAAAAACATCCCCAAAGGAGTTGGTTGTTGTGTTGTAATGGTGGAAATGTTAAGCTGCACAAAAGGGGGCGGGGCAGGACAGTGCACACCCCGTCCGGATCCGAGCATGTTCAACATTCTGCGTTAATCGTGAAATGGCAGCAAGTGAGTGAATGTTGTTTTACGCAACATGCAGCATAGTCGCAGTCAGCAATATGACGGCCATATCTTATACTAATTTTGGCAAGGTAACCGAGGGTTTGAGGGCAACAACCTCTGCCTTGGGGTACATCTTCCCGTGGCAAGGGCGTTAACTCACAATAAAAGTCCAGTTTCCTTCTATAGTCAGTTAACTCCCTTGCCTCGGGAAGATGTTGGGCAAAGATAACATTTATGCTTGTCCTCAGGACCAGCGAAAGTGAGTATTGGGCGGTTACAATGTCTGACTTGGCTGGATATACTAAGACTGCAACCACTGGGTTTCCAATTCGATTATTGACAAGCAGTCGTGATAAAGAAAACTGATCGTAGACTATGGCGTAAAGGAAGTTTGACTCCGCCACTCTTACTGCATGGGAACCACCAGGAGTGAGCACATTTTGCCTATTTGGAGCATGGCTATACATGTTTGAAATTTTGAATACTTCTAAAAATAATTGTGTCAAATAAGGAAATGGTATACTTTAATGAGCAATCACAACTTGCAAACTTATACTGGGAACTGATACAAATGTAGTCAATTGTGTTGCAGAACACCCCCGTGTAGAGTTGCGTCCCTTAGGGGTGTTAGGAATTTATGATCGTGGGTCAGATTCCCAGATTCGCCCTGATTGTTTTTCTAGCTTTGTTAGCACCGTACAGTGCTCAAGGGTTTCCCTAAAGTGGTAAACATGTAACGATTTGCGCTAGTTTGGGTTTCCCTCTCACATCAAGCTGAAATACCGTTCAAAGCGGCGTTAAACCCTCACTCACTCACTCTATACTTACATGAAGTAGGCTTGGGCTTCTCCATCAACCAGTACCTGAATCCCTCCTTGGCCCTATCGTGGTACGAGTTCCTCAGTGTAATGTCGGGCAGTGTCGTCCTGGACCTCACCTTGTCGTAACTCCCTGGCACATTGCCCTGGAGACTCCCGTGAATGTGGTCGTCGAAAGACTGGTTGGCGAGTCGTCGGTTGCCCCCCGTGGACCAGTCGAAGCCGGTCGACGGGCTCAACCATGACGTCGTTCCATCTGCAGATGAAGAAATCACACTACAGTGCCTGTAAATCACACATTCTCATGTGTCCTAATTGGTACTGACACGCAAAAAGGCTCTACATGGTAAAGAAACATCAGCTGGATTTCTCACAGACTTCCTGTAACGTGTTTACAGAGGGATTAATCATCATTATACGTTTCATTTCTGGAAATATCCAAGTCGACGATAATCGGTATTTGTGACACAAATACGATTCAATATTTGATAACTTTCTTGTTCAAATATGAATCCTAGTTATTGCTACGAACTGGTGTTTTGTGCAGGAAGACACTTGTAAAACAACATTCTTTGCGTCTAAGGCCTTGTAGCTCACCTATGACCCGAATCTGAATACCAATTTTCGTTCATAATCCATAGCCATCGTCTCCTTCTGTTTTTATGCTAGAACCTTAATCAAACAACAAGTTGCGCCTTTTGTAACAGATGATAGTACCTTCACCAAGCAAGCCCTTATGACTTTCGTTACAGATGCTCATACCCTAATCAAGGAAGCCCTTATGCCTTTCGAGACAGATGCTCATACCCTAATCAAGGAAGCCCTTATGCCTTTCGAGACAGATGCTAGTACCCTAATCAAGCAGGCACTGATGCCTTTCATGACAGATGCTAGTACCCCAATCAAGCAGGCACTGATGCCTTTCATGACAGATGCTAGTACCCTAATCAAGCAGGCACTGATGCCTTTCATGACAGATGCTAGTACCCTAATCAAGCAGGCACTGATGCCTTTCATGACAGATGCTAGTACCCTAATCAAGCAGGCACTGATGCCTTTCATGACAGATGCTAGTACCCTAATCAAGCAGGCACTGATGCCTTTCATGACAGATGCTAGTACCCTTATCAAACAAGCCCTTGTTTGATATGATACCAAAACGTTGCACGGAATGAATAGAGAAGTTGAAATTCATCAACTCTGTCGTCATATAGATACAGCTATCGTGGTTTCCCTTGCGGAGCACATTGACTGTACGTCGGTTTCCACGTCAGGGCAAACACCACGAAAAATAGTATATATTGTTTTTAAATATTTTCTAATTGGTCACATATGAATGACTATAACACTGTCAAACCCTATCTGTGAACTCCAATTTCTTACCACCCGTGAATCCGGGGTAGAATAGGTCTCCAGCAACCCATGCTTGCCGTAGAAGGCGACTATTGCCTGTCGTAAGAGGCGACTAGCGGGTTTAGGTGGTCAGGCTCGCTGACTAGGTTGATGCATGTCATCGTATCCCAATTGCGTGGATCGATGCTCATGATGTCAAACACTGGATTGTCTGATCCAGACTCAATTATTTACAGACCGCCGTCATATAGCTGGACTATTGCTGAGTGCGGCGTTAAACGACAAACAAACAAACAAACTGTGAACACGTGACGTTAGGATGATAAACGGCCTGCTGTAAAGTCGAGTCATGGCAATAACATGGTGTTGGTTCGCCTTCGTATTGACCGGTAAATGATACAATATCATAATTTTCAAACGATATATTTTGCAGGAAGCGTTGACAATGGGTGGTTTCCTTACCTACAGCGAGTCTGGATCCCTGCTACTGCCCACTATCTCCCTAGTACCAGACTGACGTTAATTATCAGTTACCCAATATTTAACGGTGCGATGTTCGGGTATATGGCCAGTGAACACGCATGCTCAATTACCGAGCACTGCGAGGGTAACTTTCAATCAATCACCTGTCAGGAACGGTTTAATCCATGTCTATTGCCTATGTCTCACACAACTGTGTTGTACTTCGCAGTTCTTACGCAGGTGCACTGACTGACTTCTTGGGGACATCTGTATGGAGTAATTCGAGCGAAACTGGGGAAGACAACGTTATGCCTCACGGGGACGTGATCAATATTGCAATGCAATTTCTTTTCAGTGTAATTGGTTTATAAGATATAGAGCCAGCGGAAATATTTTACATATACTCATCAAAATAAAAAAAAGAAAACCCTGTATATAATGAAGATATTTTCTGAGGTTGAGAGATTTGAACAGAGACCGATGAAAAAGTCAAAAACACAGATGCACGAATACCATAGCTTGTATGGTATGAACACATCATTGCCTGATGGTATCACCTGGTGAATGAAAAGCGGCCCTTCGGCAAGACAAATACTAGTATCAAAATTCATTACAGCCCTGAAACTTACGCCTAATCACGCTTATCACACCCCCTTTCTCCTTCCAACCAAACGCAACCGTGCACGAGGTGTCTATATCGGTAACCTCATGCCAACATTGGCTATAAAACCATGCCAGCAGGACGACCACTCTGTGCCTTAGATTGTTAAGGGCAGTATAATGGCTCCGGCATGGAATATGCAACAGGGAAGTGGCAAGGCGTTTGCAGAAATAGTCCCCGGACTATAGGCAAGATCGGCCATGTTTAGGTAGACCATTCTTCAGGCCAGAGAGTTACCCCTTCAAGTGAGATCGGTTTGACACTTACATGGTCCTATAGTCAGTATTTCAACTTACAAGTAAAAGGTGGTAGTATCACCTTCTAAAGTATGCGGGTACTTGTGAAATACCTCCAGAGACCTCTACTTGTGTCCTAGCTAAGGTTCGCCTGTCATGCATAACCACCATGCTGTCTTGCTCGCTGTGACAAACGCGCTGAGCTTCTCGAAATAATTTATTAATAATAATTTGATTACGAACATTGACTCGACGAAGATGCAACATCAAGAAACATTTGTAAAACTACAGATAAGCATTTCTGTTAACGTACCTAATGATTAAACTCGCACACACGCCCTCACCGCCACCCTCATCACACACACACACACCACCCTCATCACATACACACACCACCCTCATCACAAACACACACACACAAACACACACCACCCTCATCACAAACACACACACACACACACCACCCTCATCACACACAAACACACACCACCCTCATCACACACACATCACCTACACACACACCACCCTCATCACACACACCACCCTCATCACACCACCCTCATCACACACACATACCACCCTCATCACACACACAAACACACACCACCCTCATCACACACACAAACACACCATCCTCATCACCTACACACACACCACCCTCATCACCTACACACACATCACCCTCATCGTACACACAAACACACACCACCCTCATCACACACACACACAAACACACACCACCCTCATCAAACACACACCACCCTCATCACCTACACACTCCACCCTGAGCACACACACACACAAACACACACCACCTCATCACACACACACCACCCTCATCACCTACACACTCCACCCTCAGCACACACACACACCACCCTCATCACACACACCACCCTAATCACACACACAACCCTCATCACACACACACACACACACACACACACACACACACACCGCGATACTCACTATAGTACTAGTACTGTGGTAGTACTGATCAGTACGTTAACCTTCCAATCATGCATAATTACTGCCTTCTTTCCACACATAACGTTAACCCCAACATGTCCGCATTACAACAAAAGTTCCAGTGGCATAGAATAAGATTTAATGCAAAGTTATGTTTTTTACCAAATCTGAAACAGATTTGCAACAGATAAAAGACTCCTGTAAGTGTTCAAATGGTTTGATTTGCCATACTGACTTCAGAAAATGCGTTCATAAAAAAAAATCATGAACATGCCAAAATGTCGATTTACAAATCAATAGCGTGTGTGTCCACCTCTGGTTGCGATGCAAGCAACACATCTTCGTTTCATGGAATGGACCAGGCGTCGCACAAAGTCCTGTGGGATATCTGTCCATATCTGCTGGAGCATGTTTCGTAGTTCCTAGAGTGTCTGTGGAACACGTGGTTGACGTCGAAGGCGCCGATCCATCTCATCCCACATGTGCTCGATTGGTGAGAAATCAGGGGAGCGAGCCGTCCAGGCGATGACGTTCACGTTGTTTTGTTGAAGAGAATCCTGAACAAGTCGAACAATATGGGGCCGGGCGTTAGCATGGTGGAAGGTTATGCCTGGGCCATGACGACGCAAAAACGGTAAAATAACAGGGCCGATGATCTCGTCGCGGTAGCGCTGTCCATTGAGATTTCTCTCTACCACTATCAAACGGGTCCTCTGACTTGCTGTAATCCCACCCCATACCATAACGCTGCCGCCCCCGAACCGATCTTCTTCCATGACACAATGATTGACGTAACGTTCACCTCGACGTCGGTACACTCGAATCCGTCCATCGCTGTGGCTGAGGCAAAAACGAGACTCGTCAGTGAATAGAACTTGTCCCTACTGCATGGCCGTCCAGCGTAGACGCTGTCTGCATCACTGTAGACGTGCTCCCTGTAGACGGTTTCCTGTCAAAATGGGACGTCTGGCGGGTCTGCTGGCTGGAATCGATTTCGTAGGTGTGTTGTTCGAATCCAGTTGTCTTGTCGATCATTGGTTACGCGTGGCCTGCCACTCCGTGTATGGTCTCTGACTGCATTCGTCTGTTGCCAACGTTGCCATAAACACCAAATGGTGTTTCTGTGGACGTTAAATTGTCTTGCAACATCACGTTGACTCGATCCTGCTTCAAGTATACCAATGGCTCGCAGACGCTCATTTTCAGAAAAGCGTGGCGTTTCGTAATGTTGAATAATTGCGTAATTTTGTTGTTTTTCTGAGTGGTTGTTGTCAGCACGATTCTAAACAATGCATATGGAATCCCGTTAACGCTCATGTTTTATACCCATTGTTGGGTATTGATATGCATGGGGCTTGCATAAAAGTTAACTTTTGCATGGAATGCATGCTTTTCTGTAGCAGTTGCATTTTTGTGACTTGATTCCATAGATGTACTACAATATTGAAAACCAAACTTTACTTGTTTGAAAAATACACTAAAATATTGGTTTCACAGGAACTTTTGTTGTTGAGTATATATTGTTAGTGAAGTCGTTGCTGGGGAGTTAAAGTCTGGTTCATATGTAAAGGTGTTGATTTGTTCTGGTTAAAAAACCCAATGTATGGAATTAACTAGATGTGAGCAGCACGTCTTCCGTCGAATAAGTCCACTGAAACTGTAGATATTGAAGAATAGCAACGATGTCAACTTTTAACTTGATACTGATTTTGTTTGTTGTTTAACGCCGCACTCAGCTACATTCCATCGACATGACGGCGGTCTATAAATAATCGAGTCTGGACAAGACAATCCAGTGATTGATATCATGAGCATCGATCTACGCAATTGGGATAAGATGACATGCATCAGCGAGCCTGACTACCCGTTCCATTTAGTCGCCTCTTACGACAAGCATGGGCCACTTATGGCAAGCATGGATTGCTGAAGACCTATTCTATCCCGGATCTTCATGGGTCGTCATTAGAGAGAACACCAGCCCAAAGCGTCCACTGAGGAGGTCGCAACTTAGAACTGGGTGTCGTTCCACAGAGCGATTTTAGCGCTATGTACAACGATTGTAGGCCTGCGTTACAGTAAGATCGCTTTGTGAAGCTGACCCGCTGACTTGGTTGATGCACGTCATCATATCCCATTTGCGTAGATCGATGCTCATATCAATCACAAGATTGTCTGGTACAGACTCGATTATTTACAAACCACCGCCATATAGCTGGAATATGGAGTGTGGCGTTAAACAAACAAACAAACAAACAAAGAAACTTTAGTCGGCTCTTACAACCAGCACGTAATACGGGGATCTACAGCAGGATCTACTGTAGAACCTATTGATAGATCTATACTACAACATACATATAACACCCGTGTGGATCCAGATTACAATTGGTCTTCCCATGCTTGATCGATGCTCATGATATCAATCATTGGCCCAGACTCGATTATTTACAGACCGACATTATATAGCTGGATTATGCTGAGTTCGACGTTCAAAAACAAACAAACAAAACACACGTATGACGTATGGCCATAAACGTGTGTTTTTTAACTGTACTTACCGCCATCTCGCCCAAGAGCCGAGCCTCCCACATCGACGCGGAACATACTGGTCTGCAACATAACACTTGGTGTTGTAGTTCATCAATATTTAACAACTTGTGAAATAATTTGCTGTCTAAACACAAAATCAAATCAATATGAACGTATAGTTAGTACACGTGGTCTGCGTGTCAGTGTTTCAAGCGATACGCCATTAACACCGTAACGAAGTAGTACTGACTTCGACCAGGCAGTCAGCTGCGAGACTCCGTCCGATCACGTTACAACAGACACGTTCCCTCAATCAGCCCAGGAAATTCCGTATACCTTATTGAAACTTCTTAATCCTGTACGGGAGAAGGATGTAGATATCGATTGTATCCTTATACATCTTCCCGAGGCAAGAGAGTTGACTGACTTTAAAAGTCCAGTTTCCACCCTTGCCGAACTAGGCTGGTATTATGGAGTTACATGTTGGCTGGACTAACAAGTCTATGCATAGTCCAATCAAAATCGCGCACCGAAATCGTAATCCGGATCGTAAACTGTCAAGCAGATTTCGGTCGATTGCAGCATTTGCAAAACATGTGCACCGCTAACTCCTTGTCAACAGATATTTTCTATATTTTTCATGTTTTTAATCAAGGTGCACACGTGATTTGATTATATTTGGCGATGTAAGACACGTTTGATCACAATATAGATCTTGATTATCGATCAGATCGTCTTGACTGGGCGCCGCCGTTTAGTTTGAAACAAATGCAAGTGATACGAGAGGTGGAATCTGACTGGTCCATAGGAGAGGCTTAGAAGGGACATAACTCGTAATAGCCACTGGTGGCGCTCCGATCGAGCCCAGCAATCCCAGCCTAGTTCAGCAAGGGTGGAAACTGAACTTTTAAAGTCAGTTAACTCACTTGCCTCGGGAAGATGATCCTTATATAACTGCATTTCTCTTTAGAATGCCGATTTATACACCTTCCCGAGGGAAGGGAGTTAACTGACTACAAAAGTAACTCCTTTGCCTCGGGAAGGTGAAACGGAGGCAGTGCTTTACGAACTGCTATTCGGTGCATATCCCGACAATAAGGATCCGATACTAACGTTCATTAAATATGCAAAAGGAAATATAATAAGTCAATAACTGATCAAGAAATAGAGTCAAATTTCATTTACAGTACATGTTTGTGAATAGTGTTTGTAGAGCCAAACCCGAGGAATCCCTCACCTGGGAATGTCTGTGTGAGAACAGCCTACATCGCGACCGTTGAGAGTCTATTGATTAAATTTCATATCGCTGCTGATCGATGCGTATTAATGTTTATATCTATTCAGTCCCTAGGTAGACTAAACAATGCACGATTGGGAATCAGGGAATTCAGCTTTGTAAGAATCAGTATGGTCATATTACTGTTATGACAGATTCAAGAAAACGACCCACTGACTTTGACCTTAGATATCCACATTTGGACAATTTATAACGACCTTATATGATTTTGTTTGTTGTTTAACGCCGCACTTAGTTATAACACGTCGGTCTGTCTATAATCGAGTCTGGATCAGAACATCCAGTGATTGACATCATGAGCATCTACGCAATTGGGATACGATGACATGCATCAAGCAAGTCAGCGAGTCTGACCACCCGATCCCGTTAGTCGCCCCTTACGACAAGCATGGGTTGCCGATTCATGCGAGGGAAAGGCGTCCGGCAATTATGTCAGTGTCAATTACATTTGACATTTATAGAGGGCGATCCAAGAAGTACTTTTCATGGACAGAAGTTGCAAATAGCGATGGAAAACATTCATATGACTCGATAATATATGAATGGGAATCTGTGAGATGGCTCTCAATTACGTTATCCCGATCCGGAGTCAAGAACAGAGGATGCTTTTACCGATTACATCGAACAATCTCATTCTAACATACACGGTAGTACTTAAATATACATATGCTCGGATTATACATTTGGAATAATATTTCTTTCAGATTTATATTTATAATCTTAATATACAATCAAATAAGTGAGGCTTATCTATGTTTACTGGCGTATTTCTCACTACAGTAAATCTGCGACCAGCTCGCCGTTGTACAGATGGCATGTGTTAACACTCACCAAGTAGGCATGCATAGTCTAGCTCTGTGTTAGGCCACCACTGAGTCTCCCACGCTCCGACACAACGTATGGGCAAGCGTGACAGCTGTAATTTAGGACTATTGATGATTCAACGAGTGACAAAATTCCCACTCATGGTCTTAGGAAACAATCTGCCAAAACCGATAATCCTCACAAACTTTAATCCCGTAGATCGCTGATCTGTAGGCAGCCATATAGCAGAACAAAAGATTACATTTAACAACTGAGAATTCACGAGCGGATTCTTGGGCTCATTGTTACCATCTACAAAGCTGCCACACGGGGTAATTCTACCAGGGAGTTATCGTCGCTCCATGAGCATATTCTATCACTGACACAACGCTGTATTGGGCATTACATCGGCGGTAAAAGCTTAGTGTACAAATCACAACCACAATGCTCACTGACAGGGTACGCAGCCGAAATGGATGAGATTCCTCTTGATCGAAATTTTGAATTCACGGGCTTTATAAATGAGCACAGAGAAAGTGTCACTTGTCGTCTGTTTGATGCATTCAGTGTACGTGTTTGCCGATCAGGTTTTATTGCTTCCTCCGACTTTTTATTGCCGCGTTGGGTCACTATTATTGATGAAGTTTTAAATGTCGTTAATCTTTTCGAGGAGACAAGTGATTGCAGTCTTAAAGTCATACGAACATACTAAGCTAGCAATACGCGTGAGGGATGATTGATCAGTTTATTGTTATGCAGTGTCTGTAATTTGTTTTATTGTACACTGTATAAATGTCAAATATAAATGATACTGATTTACTTCCTGCACCAGTTTGACAATAATAGTTTTATTTAATTCTGTTTAGTAAGATGTACTGTTCTATGAAGTAGATTAATTTTTCTATTAAACCTTCTCTAAATCTGACTATTGGGCATCGATCTGAAAAAAATAATTCCAAATTCTAACGCCCGGAAGAGGAGATGTACTGATCGGGACGTCTCAGACGTTTACCATTTCGGTGAAACCCACGGGTATGGTGCTGACAAACCTAGAAACATAATCGGGGCGAACCGGAATTCGAACCCACAATCATAGGTTTCTGGCGTGCCTAAGGGACGCAACTCTGCACAGCGAATCGCGGCGCCTCAGACGACTGGGCCACCCGTGCCCTCACGTCCATGTGAAAGTAGCTGAGCCGGTGGTCGAGCTACTATGGTTATGCAAAGCGAGGACCTGCACCCGCATGCTTCAGGCTTACTAGGAACGACCCCATTCTTTTATGAATGTAGTCCCCAGACCTTATATGTACTAAACTTTAGGGCGGTGAAATAAACTCGATTACTCTTTTACACCAAGTTCATCATTTCATTGATAATGGATCATTTGATCCATAAATATCCAAAAACAATGTACCTAAATATTTATTTTTCAAAAGTCGCTTCTAAATCTATTTGGGCAGTTGGAAGCCTAAAGGTTAAGGCCTTCTGATTCCAATCCCAATCATGGTGTACGTTGTGAAGTTCACATTTGATGTTCACCGTCGTTATGCTCCTGACGGCGACCTAGTCCTCGCTCACGTTGAAGAACATGCAACTTTCTACCTTACACGCGAGGCGGGGTAAAGTGGGGTTAAACGTCACGTACAAAATTACTCTGTGTATGTGTTCGTGTTGTGTCTGTGTTGTGTGCGTGTGTTGTATGTCTGTGTATGTTAAGTGTCTGTGTTGTGTGCGTGTGTTGTATGTCTGTGTATGCTAAGTGTCTGGGTTGTGTGCGTGTGTTGTATGTCTGTGTTGTGTCTGTGTTGTGTGCGTGTGTTGTATGTCTGTGTGTATGCTAAGTGTCTGTGTTGTGTGCGTGTGTTGTATGTCTGTGTATGCTAAGTGTCTGTGTTGTGTGCGTGTGTTGTATGTCTGTGTATGTGTTCGTGTTGTGTCTGTGTTGTGTGCGTGTGTTGTATGTCTGTGTGTATGCTAAGTGTCTGTGTTGTGTGCGTGTGTTGTATGTCTGTGTGTATGCTAAGTGTCTGTGTTGTGTGCGTGTGTTGTATGTCTGTGCGTGTGTTGTATGTCTGTGTTGTGTGCGTGTGTTGTATGTCTGTGTGTATGCTAAGTGTCTGTGTTGTGTGCGTGTGTTGTATGTCTGTGTTGTGTGCGTGTGTTGTATGTCTGTGTGTATGCTAAGTGTCTGTGTTGTGTGCGTGTGTTGTATGTCTGTGTATGCTAAGTGTCTGTGTTGTGTGCGTGTGTTATATGTCTGTGTATGTGTTCGTGTTGTGTCTGTGTTGTGTGCGTGTGTTGTATGTATGTGTGTATGCTAAGTGTCTGTGTTGTGTGCGTGTGTTGTATGTCTGTGTGTATGCTAAGTGTCTGTGTTGTGTGCGTGTGTTGTATGTATGTGTGTATGCTAAGTGTCTGTGTTGTGTGCGTGTGTTGTATGTCTGTGTGTATGCTAAGTGTCTGTGTTGTGTGCGTGTGTTGTATGCCTGTGTTGTGTGCGTGTGTTGTATGTCTGTGTGTATGCTAAGTGTCTGTGTTGTGTGCGTGTGTTGTATGTCTGTGTGTATGCTAAGTGTCTGTGTTGTGTGCGTGTGTTGTATGTCTGTTTGTATGCTAAGTGTCTGTGTTGTGTGCGTGTGTTGTATGTATGTGTGTATGCTAAGTGTCTGTGTTGTGTGCGTGTGTTGTATGTCTGTGTGTATGCTAAGTGTCTGTGTTGTGTGCGTGTGTTGTATGTCTGTGTTGTGTGCGTGTGTTGTATGTCTGTGTGTATGCTAAGTGTCTGTGTTGTGTGCGTGTGTTGTATGTCTGTGTGTATGCTAAGTGTCTGTGTTGTGTGCGTGTGTTGTATGTCTGTGTATGTGTTCGTGTTGTGTCTGTGTTGTGTGCGTGTGTTGTATGTCTGTGTGTATGCTAAGTGTCTGTGTTGTGTGCGTGTGTTGTATGTCTGTGTGTATGCTAAGTGTCTGTGTTGTGTGCGTGTGTTGTATGTCTGTGTGTATGCTAAGTGTCTGTGTTGTGTGCGTGTGTTGTATGTCTGTGTGTATGCTAAGTGTCTGTGTTGTGTGCGTGTGTTGTATGTATGTGTGTATGCTAAGTGTCTGTGTTGTGTGCGTGTGTTGTATGTCTGTGTGTATGCTAAGTGTCTGTGTTGTGTGCGTGTGTTGTATGCCTGTGTTGTGTGCGTGTGTTGTATGTCTGTGTGTATGCTAAGTGTCTGTGTTGTGTGCGTGTGTTGTATGTCTGTGTGTATGCTAAGTGTCTGTGTTGTGTGCGTGTGTTGTATGTCTGTTTGTATGCTAAGTGTCTGTGTTGTGTGCGTGTGTTGTATGTATGTGTGTATGCTAAGTGTCTGTGTTGTGTGCGTGTGTTGTATGTCTGTGTGTATGCTAAGTGTCTGTGTTGTGTGCGTGTGTTGTATGTCTGTGTTGTGTGCGTGTGTTGTATGTCTGTGTGTATGCTAAGTGTCTGTGTTGTGTGCGTGTGTTGTATGTCTGTGTGTATGCTAAGTGTCTGTGTTGTGTGCGTGTGTTGTATGTCTGTTTGTATGCTAAGTGTCTGTGTTGTGTGCGTGTGTTGTATGTCTGTTTATGCTAAGTGTCTGTTTGTGCTTGTTATAGTCACGACAGATGCCTGTTTTATCTTGCCGCAATGTAACATAGTTAGTCACTCATACACGGTACGAGTTCCGTACGACACCCTATTATTGTATCCCCTTAATGTCACGAGAAAGGGGTACTACTACCTCATACAAACATCAGACCAAAGTCGACTACCTCATAAGACGTTTAAACTACGCTATACGACAAACCCTGTGCACATTTCACGACAGAATTGGTCTCCATTGCTTATCTTAAACTGGGATAGCTTTTTAAAAAGAATTACATTCTGTGAGTCAGTAGTGTTTAACGCCGCTTTAAAAAATATTTCAATTATATCACAGAGCATACTCTTTTATATATGGGAGGAAAGAACTAAGGTATGAAGGTCTTAGACGTTCACCACTTTGGTGGAACCCACAAGCATGGAAATGACAAATCTACAAACACAATCAGGGAGATCATATGTTTCTGGCACGCCTAAGGGATGCACGGGATGCGATAAACGACAGGGAAACCCGTGCTCCGTTTACCACCTGGTATCTGAACGTTCGCGATGATCGTTTCCTATACTTATCAACAACTCGATTGTCTTGCCAAGGCACGATTCTATACAATCCGCGGTCCTACAAATGCACTTATGCTGATTGTGGCGTAAAACAACATGCATACACCCACTCACCTGCTGCCCAGTGTCTAGCTCCCCTACCACGCCGATAGTGACACTCGGCACTTCTCGTGATATATAAACTGCCGCTAGTCCTCTGAATCTGCTCGACCCCGCACATTTGATTGTCTCCGCCAAGACTACATTTTGATTCAAGTAATAACCTGTTATGACCCTCAAGGAAACGGTCTTTATCAACAGTATATATATCAATCAGCCCTTATTGCAATTCAAGACGTGCTCGCGTTAATAATGTCTCTTTCATAGGCAGTGATAAACATCCCGATAAGAAGGACGTATTGTGCGAGTTATTGTACAGAATGTTGACACTAAACCTGTTTATTGTCATAGTGAACAAAACCAAAGAGATTTTAAATATTCCACCATGGAATGTCTTCTTGAAAATTCTACAGGTCTTAGGTGACGTGAGTGAAACGGGCGTTCTACTGCTATTGATATGGTAATTCCTATACGCAGTTCTATAAGTACACTGTCTGTTTTTATGAACGTAATTTGATGGTGGTGAGAAGTTAGGCATAACCATAGATCAACGTTCTTACTTTCCAAATAATTTTTAATCAACTTTGCACAGACATATATCACAAATTTGATATGGTTCAAATGGAAATTGTAAAAATACCACACTGAACAAGATATGACGACAGTGAACAGTACTGAAGATTTGAGGCCGTGCGTAATAATATGTTCTGGTTTTGGTGTTGAAAAGCTGTCGTTTATACAACAAATACTTCAACAATAGCGATGAATATCACACTGAGTGTTATTCGAGTTGTAAAACGTGTGCCATATATTATGTTGACAAAATGTAATAAGATTTCAGATGAATGAAATAGGCATGGGCATCTGTTTCATACCCTTTGGGTATCGCCCGATGACTTCCTTTAATGGAGGCGTGTATTATATAAGAATGTTGACTTTCTGTTATATCACAATCTAACATAAGAACTGATTGTAGGCACGAGAACACCATTAGTAAGGTGTTCCATTTATGAACAATCGAACCTCGTCATAAGTGTATAATAACGTTATGTTCAGTTTTGGGGCCCCGTTTGCTCATCTACGTGTTTACAGAATAGATTATGAACTCCTTTCCGACAATTTGTAAAAGATGACAGTTACCGTGAGTACCCGTCGAAGAATACCCAAGTGTAATGTATTTTAAAATGACAAGGGGCACGGGTGGCCCAGTCGTCTAAGGCGCCGCAATTCGCTGTGCAGAGTTGCGTCCCTTGGGCACGCCAGAAACCTATGATTGTGGGTTCGAATTCCGGTTCGCCCCGATTATGTTTCTAGGTTTGTCAACACCATACCCGTGCTCGTGGGTTTCACCGAAGTGGTAAACGTCTGAGACCTGCATAACTTCGGGCTTTCCTCCCACATTAAACTGATGTGATATAACTGTAATACTGTTAAAAGCGGCGTTAAACCCAACTCACTTACTCACTCACTCATTCTAAATGACGAGGTTGGTCAGCATTCTGACTAAATGTTTCAAGTTAAGTTTGATGGAGGGTCCCTAGGAAGAAGGCACTGCAGCTAACACTCACCCTTGTTTTCATGTTTGACCAGTGGTCGGTGTTCCCTCTGGGCTGGCTGACCGGGTCATAGCGGGACCAGAAGGTCATACTGAAACAAGGACAACAGAATTAAATACAGGTCAAACCTTCTCCCGTCCTCTATTATCTTGGGTGTCGTAGTACAAAGCTACCACAGCCCTTAGGTGATCGTAACACCCATACCTTTACATAGACTTGCGACAGTCGTAGCGCTGAGGCTGTTTTGTACAACCGCGCCCATGCTGGTGTAGATCCATTCCAAGTTGGAGTACCCCGGAGTCGAGCCTCCAAGCGCTGAGGCTGTTTTGTACAACCGCGCCCGTGCTGGTCTAGATCCATTCCAAGTTGGAATACCCCGGAGTCGAGCCTCCAAAGTTTCGTTTCGGGAATGACGTTACCATGTCCCTTTCTCTGATCACCCGATTTCTCTGGCTTACGAGTGTAACAAGATTGAACTGCTATTTTAGGTTGTGCCAGTTATATCCGGCTTAAAACGAAACTGGTAGCAAATGGGTTCAGTGTTTTTATCAGAATGAAGATATATTACACTTAACTACTTTAAGTTTAGATATAACCGAGTTCATAACAATCGTATGTGCACTAGTCACAGATCACTTCACGCGCATCAGTGTATTGCTTACGTCATGTGGACGACACTCGACAATTGTGGTGTTCTAAGACGGCAGTCGTGATCAGTGCATTTTCCTAAAGGGGAACTAAAAAAGAATTAAGAAATAGTGTCTAACAGAGAAATTGTTATACTCGCACGTGTATCACACTGATTTTACTAAACTCGTGTAAGAATCCATGTATTACACTCGTTCTCGCTCGGGAAATACAAGAATTCTGACATTCATTTCGTAAAATCAGTATGAAATACATGCTCGTATAATAATGCACTATATACTAGAATGACCTTCTCCGTCTACATGCATAGCACCTAGCTAAACACGTAACCTACCTATATGCATCACCATTCGATACACTGCCCTGAGGTTGTAAGATTGAACTCAATCCTAACTGTTGGAACACGCCCTGGACTACAGCCTTGTTGAAATACAGCCTAACAAACACATCCGACCAGGCAGGTGTAATATCCAACGTGAATGTTGCCTCGATGTATTTATAATGACGGTTGAATCTGCCTGTAACTGACACTCCGCACAAGCAATAAACTACACATCACCGTGACATGGAGAGGCTGTCAGCAGTGAACTCGAACAGAACCTGATCGCAATTGACACTTTATATAAGTAATAAACTACACATCGCTCTCACATCAAGGGTTCAGCAAATCTGAAAACAAACTGGGTGCCTGGCAGACCTCGAGAAACTGACTTCTGATCAAGTCCATTTCCATTCCAATATGAAATAAAGCGGCTCAAATACAAGATTCTGGTTACTATGTCAACATATCAAGCCCCGACCCTGTATTGTGGACAATGGAGTAGACATGGCTTAAGTAATTTGTTTGAACATGTGTCCACGAATGAGATTATCCTGAGCTTTATTATACGCGTGTCAGGCGAGAAGCTGGTTTTATTGTAATGGTGTTGATTTTACGAAACTGATCTCATCAGACAGATTAAATGATCTACATAACATAACTAAACAGCCCAATTCGTTGTGACGAGACAAGTCTACATCGTCGAGCATATGGACCGTAAGGGCCGGATTTTCGTCTTAGCATTCAATATATATGGAACAGATTAACTTAAAACACAGGTCACCCGTGAACATCCGGATTAGAATAGGTCTTCAGCAGCCCATGCTTGCCGTAAAAGGTGACTACGCTTATCGTAAGAGGCGACTAACGGGATCGGGTGGTCAGACTCGCTGACTTAAGAAGATAAGTGCGTGTGAGATTGTGACGATTAGTATGGGATAACCAATATTTGATGATGCATTATGAGTGAACCAATACTTGAACATGTGATTGTGAGACAAACAATACTTGGAGATGTGAGTACGATATAACTGATACTTGGAGATGTGAGTACGATATAACTGATACTTGGAGGTATGAGTATGGAATAATCAATATTTGGATGAGTGAGTTTGAGATAACCAACACTTGAAGCTCTGAGTATAAGATAACTGATACTAGCACGAGAGCTTGAGGTAACCAACACTTGAAGCTCTGAGTATAAGATAACTGATACTAGCACGAGAGCTTGAGGTAACCAACACTTGAAGTTCTGAGTATAAGATAACTGATACTATCACGAGAGCTTGAGATAACCAACACTTGAAGCTCTGAGTATAAGATAACTGATACTAGCACGAGAGCTTGAGGTAACCAACACTTGAAGCTCTGAGTATAAGATAACTGATACTAGCACGAGAGCTTGAGGTAACCAACACTTGAAGCTCTGAGTATAAGATAACTGATACTAGCACGAGAGCTTGAGATAACCAACACTTGAAGCTCTGAGTATAAGATAACTGATACTAGCACGAGAGCTTGAGGTAACCAACACTTGAAGCTCTGAGTATAAGAAAACTGATACTAGCACGAGAGCTTGAGGTAACCAACACTTGAAGCTCTGAGTATAAGATAACTGATACTAGCACGAGAGCTTGAGGTAACCAACACTTGAAGCTCTGAGTATAAGATAACTGATACTATCACGAGAGCTTGGGATAACCAACACTTGAAGCTCTGAGTATAAGATAACTGATACTAGCACGAGAGCTTGAGATAACCAACACTTGAAGCTCTGAGTATAAGATAACTGATACTAGCACGAGAGCTTGAGGTAACCAACACTTGAAGCTCTGAGTATAAGATAACTGATACTAGCACGAGAGCTTGAGATAACCAACACTTGAAGCTCTGAGTATAAGACAACTGATACTAGCACGAGAGCTTGAGGTAACCAACACTTGAAGCTCTGAGTATAAGATAACTTATACTAGCACATGAGCTTGAGATAACCAATACTTTGAGATTTGTATATAAAATCTGAAGATGTGATTGTTTGATAAACACTACTTGAAGATGTGATTGTGAGATAAAAATACTTGAAGATGTGATTGTTTGATAAACACTGCTAGAAGCTATGATTGTGAGATAAACAATACTTGAAGATGTGATTGTGAGATAAACAATATTTGAAGATGTGATTTTGAGATAAACAAAACTTGAAGATGTGATTGTGAGTTAAACACTACTTGAAGATATGATTGTGAGATAAACAAAACTTGAAGATGTGATTGTTAGATAAACAATACTCGAAGATATAATTGTGAGATAATCAATACTTGAAGATGTGATTGTTAGATAAACAATACTCGAAGATGCGATTGTGAGATAATCAATACTTGATAATGTTAGTAGATAAACAATACTCGAAGATGCGATTGTGAGATAATCAATACTTGAAGATGTAATTGTGAGATAAACAATACTTGAAGATGTGATTGTGAGATAAACACTACTTGAAGATGCGATTGTGAGATAAACACTACTTGAAGATGCGATTGTGAGATAAACACTACTTGAAGATATGATTGTGAGATAAACAAAACTTGAAGATGTGATTGTTAGATAAACAATACTCGAAGATGTAATTGTGAGATAATCAATACTTAAAGATGTGATTGTGAGATAAACGCTACTTGAAGATGCGATTGTGAGATAAACACTTACTTCAAGGTGTGATTGTGAGATAAAAATACTAATACTTGAAGATGTGATTGTGAGATAAATAATACTTGAAGATGGGAGTAGAAAAAAACAGATGCTTGGTGATATGTAGACATGCGTAAATCGGTATTTAGTGATAGGCATTATAGAATAATAGAATAGCTTCATTCAAAATGATACAAGCTTGCAAAAAACTTGAATTCGATAAATCATTCTTTAAACGGTTCAATGAGGTCGGAAAGCAAGCAATTCACATACCACCATGAAGCCAGTGTCTTAAGAGTTCCGTACCAGTTGACTCCGGGCTCGCTGCTAAGTGCGATGTCTGGGGTCACTGGTTTAATGTGTTTAGACATAATTAGAAAACTCCAGAGTCAAACGTAAATCGATTGTAATTTCCCAGGTGGGGTTATGGCGTTAACCGTACGGAAACAATTTCACACTTGGTGGGATATGTGCGTTTATATTGTATGTATGGGTTGCTTGAGTTATGTTCAATGACTCATAACTTTCTTGTTACTTCGAAAGCATCTAACATTCTTATATCACGTCATAGAATTACACACAACCATCCCCCCCCCCCCCCCCCCCCCCCCCCCCCAAAAAAAAAAAGAAGAAATATGTAAAAATAATAAATAAATAAAAATAAATAAATGTAATAAATAAATAATAAAATTACAAGATCTAATAAAATAAATAAAGTGGCCATTTCACATATAGGACACAGTAATGAAATCGTATATATACCTAGTATCATATCTAAAGCAAACTGTCATAGCACTCTGTCGACCCTCCGATCGTCAGACACAAGAAAATATTTTCGCATTAGAACAGCGCTGTCTGACACCTGTACTGAGTATGTTCAAACAGATGTCTCATGTATATCGGTCCGCAATACCTTTGTGTAATGAATATCATTGTCAATAGCATTTATTGGATTGGAGTCAATCTTATTCCTTTTTTATCTACATAAGAGCAGGCGCAAAAGCTTAGCAATGTTTAATACCGGGTCTACAAGAACGCCGCCTTGTGGGCCACAACGCAGGTAGTTTCACGCGGGACATTTCTCTTGTGATAGCTTTATATGGTGGCATAAAACAGTTGCTGCCCACTCAGTGGTACAAGACATGATCATATTCAGGGTACTCAGACTGTTACGAGAGACCGGGTTTTCTGTTAACGTTGGTGGTGTCAATATTGGTGTCAATATCATTACACACTGTGTTCAAATGCCAATGGCCACGATGTCACTTCGTGCAAGAATACTAGAGTAGGGAATATTGTTAATAAAGTCAATGATCATGTCCAGACAGCGCCGCCAGCATTTGTGCTCCCATCAACCACGACATTGGTTCTATAGAGAGTGGACAGTGATGTATTCCCTTGGAATTACAGAGCCAGAATCAACAATCACCTCGTTCTGTTCCACAACAAATAACGCAACGCTCATTTGACAATATAATGTATATATTGGAATTGCGTGGTGGGTAGACTATATAACCACATACGTGTCACACCGGTTGTCAATCTTCCTTCGTCAGCAGATCTTAAACCACCTGTAGACAATCGCAATGAACCGTATCAGCTCATTTGGAATGGTGCATATCGTTGGGTGGGTGCAACATTTTCATAATTGATTTAAGCTGATGACAGCGCAACCCCAAGTACACCCACGCGAGGCCCAGCTTTCCTGCAATTGTGCATTTACATTGCCTACTGACGATATGTAATTTGATCCTTGTATAAAATAAACATGTTCGCATGGCACGTATGTAGCGACCAGAACTGGGATACGACCAGAACTGGGATAAACAGTCCACAATTTCGCAAAACCCCATTTACTGCGGTAATGCTTTCGGTTAGTTCTAAAACACATGGCGATATATATCCGGAATATGATTTAGTTTATATTTTTTGGGGGGGACCGTACTGAATATGATCTTTTGTATATTTCCATGTCCCATTCCAAATAAATAACGCACATTAAATTCTTCACTATAAATTGGAAACATCTTTAGTTATTATTATTATTTTGTTATTTTGTACTTGACAAATATTCACACGCCTTTCTGTGCGGCAATTCACATTTATGCACAAATTTCACAGTGTCTGTGCGATATTTCTTTTAACAAATTATGTTATAATTAGATCAATAATTGAAATCAAGGATGTGTTTCTACATCACATTGTGGTCACAATAGTGTATAGAATGTAATGGAATCGGCCATATTACAAAAGTAAAAGCGGTAACTCGAGGGGTTTCTGAAATATTTCGGATTGTGGCCGTTAAATAAAAGAGCCCCGACACATTATGCATTCCATTTAGACTTTGTTTTGTTTGTAACTGTAAACAATTTTCCGTATTCTGTTGTTTGTGGGCCAATTTAACGTGCGGTCTCCTCCAATCCCACGATGTGAATAGAAATGCAAAACATGTATCCTCATTAATTTATTTAATGTAACTGTGCTGAAGGGAATCCTTGTAATTCACACATGAGTAGATGTGAGAAATCATATTTATATAATTTCAAAACAATTATTTCACTTGCCTCTGTATTTAGACAAGCTCTTTCCACTTCTTTTAATTAGTTCGATGGGTTAACTGTATATGGTTTGCCAGAAGATTGAAGCGAAAATTACACAAGATGAAAGTGTTTTATAATTCTTCTTTACAAAGTTACGGGGAAGTACACAGGTACATCGGACATAAAATATACATTACTCAGAATGAAACGCGGGATGTTGTATACCAGACATCATTATAAATTAAAGACGCGGGGGAGTATGTATATCGGATATAAACTATACATCACTCAGATCGATAGATAACGATAGAGGGTTTGTATCGGATGTATTATATTATACATACTTCAGAATGCTGTAGATGCAGACCAATGTAAGCTTTGAAACATGCTAAGAAGTATCTAAGCTGGATATTGACGATTGTTTCAGAATGGCTTTCTACCCACATATACAAGTTAGTGGTAACCTCAAATACCTCCTTAACTTAACCCTATCACATATACATGATGCAGGTAATGCAAGCTCAGAAGTATTGTGTGCAAATTTATAATAAATGTATAAATATAAATGTATAACTAACATATATAAGCGGTAAGACGGATATGACTCCTCATGCATGCATGCACCGGTAAACCAGACCTAACAGAAAGGAGTATATAGTTACTCCATAGTGTTTTAGGAACCAGGCAGCTTCAATTTGAAATAAAGGAAAGATATATTGAAGCATGTCGAAATAATATATTTATATATCTAGCCTAAAATCACGAGGATCCATGGACAGTGCATTGTCTATGTCTATGTTGGGCATTGCTTAAAATATACCCACCGCTTCGCTTGTCACGTTAGGCGACAATCGATGGTTGGTTGGTTGGTTGTTTAACGCCGCACTGAGCAATATTCCAGCTATATGACGGCGGTCTGTAAATAATCGAGTCTGGACCAGACAACATGGACAATCCAGTGATAGACATCATGAGCATCGATCCATGCATTTGGGATACGATGACGTGCATCAACCAAGTCAGTGAGCCAGACCACCTGATCCCGTTAGTTGCCTTTTACGAGAAGCATAGTCGCCTTTTAGGGCAAGCATGGATTGCTGAAAAGACCTATTCTACCCCGGGTCTTCACGGGCACCACAATCCATGGACCGGGTGGGCATGCTTGTATAGTGACTTCGTTAATTGTGTGTCATGTACCCCGATATAAATACATGTAGATAAACGATTGGTTTAAGTATGAACAACGTCCCACGCCGACATGTACGATGTCTGGCAATCAACCAAATAACGTACCTGACTACCCGAGGCTCGTTAGTCGCCTCTCATTTTACGATTCTCCCCATCCGATCATGGGAATATTACCTGCATGGTCAGCTTTGCTGTTACTGGTTCTTGCAGTAAAATGTTGGTCCACATGGGCAGAGAGCAAAATAGTGATGGATATTATAAGCAAACATCCAGCACGTCGGATGACGTTGAACCTCCGATCCATGAAGTCACCTAGTAAGACAACAAGTATTTGTCACAAAGTGACGAAATGTCCCCCGCCTGTATATACACCATAGTACCAAATATGAAGACAATCCAGCGATTAGTTCTTGAGATATTGCTGCAACACCGTTTTCCAACTCCAAAAACAGATTTGCCTGCTGTGACCTTGAAAATGGGGTCAAGGTCACCAAAACCGACTGGTGTATGCGGTGTCTGTATATACACCATAGTTCCAAATATGAAGACAATCCAGCGATTAGTTCTTGAGATATCGCGGCAACACTGTTTTCCAACTCCAAAAGCAGATTTGCCTGCTGTGACCTTGAAAATGGGGTCAAGGTCACCAAAACCGACTGGTATATGCGGTGTCTGTATATACACCATAGTTCCAAATATGAAGACAATCCAGTGTTTAGTTCTTGAGATATCGCGGCAACACCGTTTTCCAACTCCAAAAGCAGATTTGCCTGCTGTGACCTTGAAAATGGGATCAAGGTCACTAAAACCGACTGGTGTCTGCGGAGTCTGTATATACACCATAGTTCCAAATATGAAGACAATCCAGTGCTTAGTTCTTGAGATATTGCGGCAACATTGTTTTCCAACTCCAAAAGCAGATTTGCCTGCTGTGACCTTGAAAATGGGGTCAAGGTCACCAAAACCGACTGGTGTCTGCGGAATTTGTATATACACCATAGTTCCAAATATGAAGACAATCCAGTGTTTAGTTCTTGAGATATCGCGGCAACAAACAGGTGGGACGTACGGACGGACGGACGGTCGTGAATACTATATCCCCTGCTTCGCACTTTCGCGCGGCGGGGGACAATTAAAATTAAGCATGTGTTGCTGGGGACCCCTTCTACACGAAATCAACTGCCTGAGTGGTCTAGTGGATAGACGTCTGCAGAAGGAGTGAGTAAGTGGGTGAATATGTATTTACACTGCTTTTAGCAGCATTCCTGGAGTATCATGGCACGGGACACCAGAAATAGGGTTTACTCACTGAACACATGATGGGAATCGAACCCGGGCCTTCGACGTGACGAGCGAACGCTTTGACCAATAGGCTAACCAATTGCACCCCTGACAGCGGAAGGTAAAATACACTGAATAAGATAGTACCCGTGCTTGGCATTACATGGATAAACGTGGATAAACACAGTACATATTCTGTTTTACAAAGCTCATGTAAGAATCCATGTATTACCTTCACCCTCACTGGGTAAATACAAGAATTTCTGAATTCTGACACTCCTTGTGTAACACACTTACTGGTATAATACTCCCTATAAAAGTACCAATCATGACCTCCCTCAATATTTGCTAAGTTTGTGGTCCTAATCACTTTCAAAAGCTAAAATTAATTATAAATATTCAACAGTTAATAAATTTTAAAGGTGTTATGCCGCTTCTGCACGGCTTAATTACAGTAATACAAGGGTAAATATCTAATCGATAATTAATAAAAATCAGCTACAAGTATTCCATTATTTGTACATGTGAAAGGGCTATCCCATTTCTGGTCAAGGTGATATGAGTCATGATATAGTAAAAAATCCCGTAAAATTAGAAATACTGACCCAATACGTAAAGATTCTGCTCACAAGTGTGAAATGTTATTTACTATCATCAACCGACAAGAAATCTTAAGATTCCATTAATTGTAGATTTTAAAGGCATTATCCCACTTCTGGTCAAGGTGATATGAGTCATAAAATAGTCAAAAATCTCTTAAAATTAGAAATATTGACCCATTACATTTAGACCTTTGTTCATAGGTTTGAAATGTTATTTACTATCATCAACCGACAAGAAATCTTAAGATTCCATTAATTGTAGATTTTAAAGGCATTATCCCACTTCTGGTCAAGGTGATATGAGTCATAAAATAGTCAAAAATCTCTTAAAATTAGAAATATTGACCCATTACATTTAGACCTTTGTTCATAGGTTTGAAATGTTATTTACTATAATCAACCGAGAAGAAATCTTAAGATTCCATTAATTGTAGATTTTAAAGGCATTATCCCACTTCTGGTCAAGGTGATATGAGTCATAAAATAGTCAAAAATCTCTTAAAATTAGAAATATTGACCCATTGCATTCACATTCTGCTCACAAGTGTGAAATGTTATTTACTTTCTGCAGCCAACAAGAAATCTTAAGATTCCTTTAATTGTAGATTTTAAAGGCATTATCCCACTTCTGGTCAAGGTGATATGAGTCATGATATAGTCAAAAATCTCTTAAAATTAGAAATATTGACCCATTACATTTAGACCTTTGTTCATAGGTTTGAAATGTTATTTACTATCATCAACCGACAAGAAATCTTAAGATTCCATTAATTGTAGATTTTAAAGGCATTATCCCACTTTTGGTCAAGGTGATACGAGTCATAAAATAGTCAAAAATCTCTTACAATTAGTATTATTGACCCATTACATAAAGATTCTGCTCACAAGTGTGAAATGTTATTTACTATCATCAACCGACAAGAAATCTTAAGATTCTATTAATTGTAGATTTTAAAGGCATTATCCCACTTCTGGTCAAGGTGATATGAGTCATGATATAGTAAAAAATCTCTTAAAATTAGAAATACTGATCCATTACATTTAGACCTTTGTTCATAGGTTTTAAATGTTATTTACTATCATCAACCGACAAGAAATCTTAAGATTCCATTAATTGTAGATTTTAAAGGCATTATCCCACTTCTGGTCAAGGTGATACGAGTCATAAAATAGTAAAAAATCTCTTACAATTAGTATTATTGACCCATTACATAAAGATTCTGCTCACAAGTGTGAAATGTTATTTACTATCATCAACCGACAAGAAATCTTAAGATTCCATTAATTGTAGATTTTAAAGGCATTATCCCACTTCTGGTCAAGGTGATATGAGTCATAAAATAGTCAAAAATCTCTTAAAGTTAGAAATATTGACCTATTACATTAAGATTCTGCCCACAAGTGTGAAATGTTATTTACTATCATCAACCGAGAAAAAATCTTAAGATTCCATTAATTGTAGATTTTAAAGGCATTATCCCATGTCTGTCAAGTTGATACAAGTTATAATATAGTAAAAAATCTCTTAAAATTAGAAATATTGACCCATTACATTAAGATTCTGTCCACAAGAGGAAAATATTATTTACTATCATCAACCAACAAGAAATCTTAAGATTCCATTAATTGTGGATTTTAAAGGCATTATCCCACTCCTGGTCAAGGTGATATGAGTCATAAAAAAGTCAAAAATCTCTTAAAATTAGAAATATTGACCCATTACATTTAGACCTTTGTTCATAGGTTTGAAATGTTATTTACTATAATCAACCGACAAGAAATCTTAAGATTCCATTAATTGTAGATTTTAAAGGCATTATCCCACTTCTGGTCAAGGTGATATGAGTCATAATATAGTCAAAAATCTCTTAAAATTAGAAATATTGACCCATTACATTTAGACCTTTGTTCATAGGTTTTAAATGTTGTTTACTATAATCAACCGAGAAGAAATCTTAAGATTCCATTAATTGTAGATTTTAAAGGCATTATCCCATGTCTGTCAAGTTGATACAAGTTATAATATAGTAAAAAATCTCTTAAAATTAGAAATATTGACCCATTACATTAAGATTCTGTCCACAAGAGGAAAATATTATTTACTATCATCAACCAACAAGAAATCTTAAGATTCCATTAATTGTAGATTTTAAAGGCATTATCCCACTCCTGGTCAAGGTGATATGAGTCATAAAATAGTAAAAAATCTCTTAAAATTAGAAATATTGACCCATTACATTTAGACCTTTGTTCATAGGTTTTAAATGTTGTTTACTATAATCAACCGAGAAGAAATCTTAATATTCCATTAATTGTAGATTTTAAAGGCATATTCCCACTTCTGGTCAAGGTGATATGAGTCATGATATAGTCAAAAATCTTTTAAAATTAGAAATATTGACCCATTACAGTTAGACCTTTGTTCATAGGTTTTAAATGTTGTTAACTATAATCAACCGAGAAGAAATCTTAAGATTCCATTAATTGTAGATTTTAAAGGCATTATCCCACTTCTGGTCAAGGTGATATGAGTCATAAAATAGTCAAAAATCTCTTAAAATTAGAAATATTGACCCATTGTATTCACATTCTGCTCACAAGTGTGAAATGTTATTTACTTTCTGCAGCCAACAAGAAATCTTAAGATTCCATTAATTGTAGATTTTAAAGGCATTATCCCACTTCTGGTCAAGGTGATACGAGTCATAATATAGTCAAAAATCTCTTAAAATTAGAAATACTGACCTATTACATTTAGACCTTTGTTCATAGGTTTTAAATATTATTTACTATCATCAACCGACAAGAAATCTTAAGATTCCATTAATTGTAGATTTTAAAGGCATTATCCCACTTCTGGTCAAGGTGATATGAGTCATAATATAGTCAAAAATCTCTTAAAATTAGAAATATTTACCCATTACATTAAAATTCTGTCCACAAGTGTGAAATATTATTAACTATCATCAACCAAAAAAGAAATCTTAAGATTCCATTAATTGTAGATTTTAAAGGCATTATCCCACTTCTGGTCAAGGTGATATGAGTCATGATATAGTCAAAAATCTCTTAAAATTAGAAATATTTACCCATTACATTAAAATTCTGTCCACAAGTGTGAAATATTATTAATTATCATCAACCAAAAAAGAAATCTTAAGATTCCATTAATTGTAGATTTTAAAGGCATTATCCCACTTCTGGTCAAGGTGATATGAGTCATAAAATAGTCAAAAATCTCTTAAAGTTAGAAATATTGACCTATTACATTAAGATTCTGCCCACAAGTGTGAAATGTTATTTACTATCATCAACCGAGAAAAAATCTTAAGATTCCATTAATTGTAGATTTTAAAGGCATTATCCCATGTCTGTCAAGTTGATACAAGTTATAATATAGTAAAAAATCTCTTAAAATTAGAAATATTGACCCATTACATTAAAATTCTGTCCACAAGTGTGAAATATTATTAACTATCATCAACCAAAAAAGAAATCTTAAGATTCCATTAATTGTAGATTTTAAAGGCATTATCCCACTTCTGTCAAGGTGATACAAGTCATAATATAGTCAAAAATCTCTTAAAAATAGAAATACTGACCCATTACATTTAGACCTTTGTTCATAGGTTTGAAATGTTATTTACTATCATCAACCGAGAAGAAATCTTAAGAAGATTCCATTAATTGTAGATTTTAAAGGCATTATCCCACTTCTGGTCAAGGTGATATGAGTCATAATATAGTCAAAAATCTCTTAAAATTAGAAATATTGACCCATTACATTTAGACCTTTGTTCATAGGTTTTAAATGTTGTTTACTATAATCAACCGAGAAGAAATCTTAAGATTCCATTAATTGTAGATTTTAAAGGCATTATCCCACTTCTGGTCAAGGTGATATGAGTCATGATATAGTCAAAAATCTCTTAAAGTTAGAAATATTGACCTATTACATTAAGATTCTGCCCACAAGTGTGAAATGTTATTTACTATCATCAACCGAGAAAAAATCTTAAGATTCCATTAATTGTAGATTTTAAAGGCATTATCCCACTTCTGGTCAAGGTGATATGAGTCATAAAATAGTCAAAAATCTCTTAAAATTAGAAATATTGACCCATTGTATTCACATTCTGCTCACAAGTGTGAAATGTTATTTACTTTCTGCAGCCAACAAGAAATCTTAAGATTCCATTAATTGTAGATTTTAAAGGCATTATCCCACTTCTGGTCAAGGTGATACGAGTCATAATATAGTCAAAAATCTCTTAAAATTAGAAATACTGACCTATTACATTTAGACCTTTGTTCATAGGTTTTAAATATTATTTACTATCATCAACCGACAAGAAATCTTAAGATTCCATTAATTGTAGATTTTAAAGGCATTATCCCACTTCTGGTCAAGGTGATATGAGTCATAATATAGTCAAAAATCTCTTAAAATTAGAAATATTTACCCATTACATTAAAATTCTGTCCACAAGTGTGAAATATTATTAACTATCATCAACCAAAAAAGAAATCTTAAGATTCCATTAATTGTAGATTTTAAAGGCATTATCCCACTTCTGGTCAAGGTGATATGAGTCATGATATAGTCAAAAATCTCTTAAAATTAGAAATATTTACCCATTACATTAAAATTCTGTCCACAAGTGTGAAATATTATTAATTATCATCAACCAAAAAAGAAATCTTAAGATTCCATTAATTGTAGATTTTAAAGGCATTATCCCACTTCTGGTCAAGGTGATATGAGTCATAAAATAGTCAAAAATCTCTTAAAGTTAGAAATATTGACCTATTACATTAAGATTCTGCCCACAAGTGTGAAATGTTATTTACTATCATCAACCGAGAAAAAATCTTAAGATTCCATTAATTGTAGATTTTAAAGGCATTATCCCATGTCTGTCAAGTTGATACAAGTTATAATATAGTAAAAAATCTCTTAAAATTAGAAATATTGACCCATTACATTAAAATTCTGTCCACAAGTGTGAAATATTATTAACTATCATCAACCAAAAAAGAAATCTTAAGATTCCATTAATTGTAGATTTTAAAGGCATTATCCCACTTCAGTCAAGGTGATACAAGTCATAATATAGTCAAAAATCTCTTAAAAATAGAAATACTGACCCATTACATTTAGACCTTTGTTCATAGGTTTGAAATGTTATTTACTATCATCAACCGAGAAGAAATCTTAAGAAGATTCCATTAATTGTAGATTTTAAAGGCATTATCCCACTTCTGGTCAAGGTGATATGAGTCATAATATAGTCAAAAATCTCTTAAAATTAGAAATATTGACCCATTACATTTAGACCTTTGTTCATAGGTTTTAAATGTTGTTTACTATAATCAACCGAGAAGAAATCTTAAGATTCCATTAATTGTAGATTTTAAAGGCATTATCCCACTTCTGGTCAAGGTGATATGAGTCATGATATAGTCAAAAATCTCTTAAAGTTAGAAATATTGACCTATTACATTAAGATTCTGCCCACAAGTGTGAAATGTTATTTACTATCATCAACCGAGAAAAAATCTTAAGATTCCATTAATTGTAGATTTTAAAGGCATTATCCCATGTCTGTCAAGTTGATACAAGTTATAATATAGTAAAAAATCTCTTAAAATTAGAAATATTGACCCATTACATTAAGATTCTGTCCACAAGAGGAAAATATTATTTACTATCATCAACCAACAAGAAATCTTAAGATTCCATTAATTGTAGATTTTAAAGGCATTATCCCACTCCTGGTCAAGGTGATATGAGTCATAAAATAGTAAAAAATCTCTTAAAATTAGAAATATTGACCCATTACATTTAGACCTTTGTTCATAGGTTTTAAATGTTGTTTACTATAATCAACCGAGAAGAAATCTTAAGATTCCATTAATTGTAGATTTTAAAGGCATTATCCCACTTCTGGTCAAGGTGATATGAGTCATGATATAGTCAAAAATCTCTTAAAATTAGAAATATTGACCCATTACAGTTAGACCTTTGTTCATAGGTTTTAAATGTTGTTAACTATAATCAACCGAGAAGAAATCTTAAGATTCCATTAATTGTAGATTTTAAAGGCATTATCCCACTTCTGGTCAAGGTGATATGAGTCATAAAATAGTCAAAAATCTCTTAAAATTAGAAATATTGACCCATTGTATTCACATTCTGCTCACAAGTGTGAAATGTTATTTACTTTCTGCAGCCAACAAGAAATCTTAAGATTCCATTAATTGTAGATTTTAAAGGCATTATCCCACTTCTGGTCAAGGTGATACGAGTCATAATATAGTCAAAAATCTCTTAAAATTAGAAATACTGACCTATTACATTTAGACCTTTGTTCATAGGTTTTAAATATTATTTACTATCATCAACCGACAAGAAATCTTAAGATTCCATTAATTGTAGATTTTAAAGGCATTATCCCACTTCTGGTCAAGGTGATATGAGTCATGATATAGTCAAAAATCTCTTAAAATTAGAAATATTTACCCATTACATTAAAATTCTGTCCACAAGTGTGAAATATTATTAACTATCATCAACCAAAAAAGAAATCTTAAGATTCCATTAATTGTAGATTTTAAAGGCATTATCCCACTTCTGGTCAAGGTGATATGAGTCATAATATAGTCAAAAATCTCTTAAAATTAGAAATATTTACCCATTACATTAAAATTCTGTCCACAAGTGTGAAATATTATTAACTATCATCAACCAAAAAAGAAATCTTAAGATTCCATTAATTGTAGATTTTAAAGGCATTATCCCACTTCTGTCAAGGTGATACAAGTCATAATATAGTCAAAAATCTCTTAAAATTAGAAATACTGACCCATTACATTTAGACCTTTGTTCATAGGTTTGAAATGTTATTTACTATCATCAACCGAGAAGAAATCTTAAGAAGATTCCATTAATTGTAGATTTTAAAGGCATTATCCCACTTCTGGTCAAGGTGATATGAGTCATAATATAGTCAAAAATCTCTTAAAATTAGAAATATTGACCCATTACATTTAGACCTTTGTTCATAGGTTTTAAATGTTGTTTACTATAATCAACCGAGAAGAAATCTTAAGATTCCATTAATTGTAGATTTTAAAGGCATTATCCCACTTCTGGTCAAGGTGATATGAGTCATGATATAGTCAAAAATCTCTTAAAGTTAGAAATATTGACCTATTACATTAAGATTCTGCCCACAAGTGTGAAATGTTATTTACTATCATCAACCGAGAAAAAATCTTAAGATTCCATTAATTGTAGATTTTAAAGGCATTATCCCATGTCTGTCAAGTTGATACAAGTTATAATATAGTAAAAAATCTCTTAAAATTAGAAATATTGACCCATTACATTAAGATTCTGTCCACAAGAGGAAAATATTATTTACTATCATCAACCAACAAGAAATCTTAAGATTCCATTAATTGTAGATTTTAAAGGCATTATCCCACTCCTGGTCAAGGTGATATGAGTCATAAAATAGTAAAAAATCTCTTAAAATTAGAAATATTGACCCATTACATTTAGACCTTTGTTCATAGGTTTTAAATGTTGTTTACTATAATCAACCGAGAAGAAATCTTAAGATTCCATTAATTGTAGATTTTAAAGGCATTATCCCACTTCTGGTCAAGGTGATATGAGTCATGATATAGTCAAAAATCTCTTAAAATTAGAAATATTGACCCATTACAGTTAGACCTTTGTTCATAGGTTTTAAATGTTGTTAACTATAATCAACCGAGAAGAAATCTTAAGATTCCATTAATTGTAGATTTTAAAGGCATTATCCCACTTCTGGTCAAGGTGATATGAGTCATAAAATAGTCAAAAATCTCTTAAAATTAGAAATATTGACCCATTGTATTCACATTCTGCTCACAAGTGTGAAATGTTATTTACTTTCTGCAGCCAACAAGAAATCTTAAGATTCCATTAATTGTAGATTTTAAAGGCATTATCCCACTTCTGGTCAAGGTGATACGAGTCATAATATAGTCAAAAATCTCTTAAAATTAGAAATACTGACCTATTACATTTAGACCTTTGTTCATAGGTTTTAAATATTATTTACTATCATCAACCGACAAGAAATCTTAAGATTCCATTAATTGTAGATTTTAAAGGCATTATCCCACTTCTGGTCAAGGTGATATGAGTCATGATATAGTCAAAAATCTCTTAAAATTAGAAATATTTACCCATTACATTAAAATTCTGTCCACAAGTGTGAAATATTATTAACTATCATCAACCAAAAAAGAAATCTTAAGATTCCATTAATTGTAGATTTTAAAGGCATTATCCCACTTCTGGTCAAGGTGATATGAGTCATAATATAGTCAAAAATCTCTTAAAATTAGAAATATTTACCCATTACATTAAAATTCTGTCCACAAGTGTGAAATATTATTAACTATCATCAACCAAAAAAGAAATCTTAAGATTCCATTAATTGTAGATTTTAAAGGCATTATCCCACTTCTGTCAAGGTGATACAAGTCATAATATAGTCAAAAATCTCTTAAAATTAGAAATACTGACCCATTACATTTAGACCTTTGTTCATAGGTTTGAAATGTTATTTACTATCATCAACCGAGAAGAAATCTTAAGAAGATTCCATTAATTGTAGATTTTAAAGGCATTGTCCCATTTCTGGTCAAGGTGATACGAGTCAAAATATAGTAAAAAATCTCTTAAAATTAGAAATATTTACCCATTACATTAAGATTCTGTCCACAAGTGTGGAATATTATTAACTATAATCAACCAAAAAAGAAATCTTAAGATTCCATTAATTGTAGATTTTAAAGGCATTATCCCACTTCTGGTCAAGGTGATATGAGTCATAAAATAGTCAAAAATCTCTTAAAGTTAGAAATATTGACCTATTACATTAAGATTCTGCCCACAAGTGTGAAATGTTATTTACTATCATCAACCGAGAAAAAATCTTAAGATTCCATTAATTGTAGATTTTAAAGGCATTATCCCATGTCTGTCAAGTTGATACAAGTTATAATATAGTAAAAAATCTCTTAAAATTAGAAATATTGACCCATTACATTAAGATTCTGTCCACAAGAGGAAAATATTATTTACTATCATCAACCAACAAGAAATCTTAAGATTCCATTAATTGTAGATTTTAAAGGCATTATCCCACTCCTGGTCAAGGTGATATGAGTCATAAAAAAGTCAAAAATCTCTTAAAATTAGAAATATTGACCCATTACATTTAGACCTTTGTTCATAGGTTTGAAATGTTATTTACTATAATCAACCGACAAGAAATCTTAAGATTCCATTAATTGTAGATTTTAAAGGCATTATCCCACTTCTGGTCAAGGTGATATGAGTCATAAAATAGTCAAAAATCTCTTAAAATTAGAAATATTGACCCATTACATTTAGACCTTTGTTCATAGGTTTTAAATGTTGTTTACTATAATCAACCGACAAGAAATCTTAAGATTCCATTAATTGTAGATTTTAAAGGCATTATCCCACTTCTGGTCAAGGTGATATGAGTCATGATATAGTCAAAAATCTCTTAAAATTAGAAATATTTACCCATTACATTAAAATTCTGTCCACAAGTGTGAAATATTATTAATTATCATCAACCAAAAAAGAAATCTTAAGATTCCATTAATTGTAGATTTTAAAGGCATTATCCCACTTCTGGTCAAGGTGATATGAGTCATAAAATAGTCAAAAATCTCTTAAAGTTAGAAATATTGACCTATTACATTAAGATTCTGCCCACAAGTGTGAAATGTTATTTACTATCATCAACCGAGAAAAAATCTTAAGATTCCATTAATTGTAGATTTTAAAGGCATTATCCCATGTCTGTCAAGTTGATACAAGTTATAATATAGTAAAAAATCTCTTAAAATTAGAAATATTGACCCATTACATTAAGATTCTGTCCACAAGAGGAAAATATTATTTACTATCATCAACCAACAAGAAATCTTAAGATTCCATTAATTGTAGATTTTAAAGGCATTATCCCACTCCTGGTCAAGGTGATATGAGTCATAAAATAGTCAAAAATCTCTTAAAATTAGAAATATTGACCCATTACATTTAGACCTTTGTTCATAGGTTTGAAATGTTGTTTACTATAATCAACCGACAAGAAATCTTAAGATTCGATTAATTGTAGATTTTAAAGGCATTATCCCACTCCTGGTCAAGGTGATATGAGTCATAAAATAGTCAAAAATCTCTTAAAATTAGAAATATTGACCCATTACATTTAGACCTTTGTTCATAGGTTTTAAATGTTGTTTACTATAATCAACCGAGAAGAAATCTTAAGATTCCATTAATTGTAGATTTTAAAGGCATTATCCCACTTCTGGTCAAGGTGATATGAGTCATGATATAGTCAAAAATCTCTTAAAATTAGAAATATTGACCCATTACAGTTAGACCTTTGTTCATAGGTTTTAAATGTTGTTAACTATAATCAACCGAGAAGAAATCTTAAGATTCCATTAATTGTAGATTTTAAAGGCATTATCCCACTTCTGGTCAAGGTGATATGAGTCATAAAATAGTCAAAAATCTCTTAAAATTAGAAATATTTACCCATTGTATTCACATTCTGCTCACAAGTGTGAAATGTTATTTACTTTCTGCAGCCAACAAGAAATCTTAAGATTCCATTAATTGTAGATTTTAAAGGCATTATCCCACTTCTGGTCAAGGTGATATGAGTCATAATATAGTCAAAAATCTCTTAAAATTAGAAATACTGACCTATTACATTTAGACCTTTGTTCATAGGTTTGAAATATTATTTACTATCATCAACCGACAAGAAATCTTAAGATTCCATTAATTGTAGATTTTAAAGGCATTATCCCACTTCTGGTCAAGGTGATATGAGTCATAATATAGTCAAAAATCTCTTAAAATTAGAAATATTTACCCATTACATTAAAATTCTGTCCACAAGTGTGAAATATTATTAACTATCATCAACCAAAAAAGAAATCTTAAGATTCCATTAATTGTAGATTTTAAAGGCATTATCCCACTTCTGGTCAAGGTGATATGAGTCATAATATAGTCAAAAATCTCTTAAAATTAGAAATATTTACCCATTACATTAAAATTCTGTCCACAAGTGTGAAATATTATTAACTATCATCAACCAAAAAAGAAATCTTAAGATTCCATTAATTGTAGATTTTAAAGGCATTATCCCACTTCTGTCAAGGTGATACAAGTCATAATATAGTCAAAAATCTCTTAAAATTAGAAATACTGACCCATTACATTTAGACCTTTGTTCATAGGTTTGAAATGTTATTTACTATCATCAACCGAGAAGAAATCTTAAGAAGATTCCATTAATTGTAGATTTTAAAGGCATTGTCCCATTTCTGGTCAAGGTGATACGAGTCATAATATAGTAAAAAATCTCTTAAAATTAGAAATATTGACCCATTGCATTCAGATTCTGCTCACAAGAATTTACTATCAGTAGTCGTGAAGAAATCTTAAGATTCCATTAATTGTAGATTTGAATGGCATTATTCCATTTATGGTTGAGGCAATATGAGTCTTAATATAGTCAAAAATCTTGTAAAATTAACAGTATTAACCCATTGCATTCACATTCTACTCACAAGTGCGAAATGTTATTTATTATCATCAGCCGAGAACAAATCTTAAGGTTCCATTAACTGTAGATTTTAAAGGTGTTATTCCATTTATGGTTGAGCGAGTAAGTGACTATGGTTTTATGCTGCTTTTAGCAATATTCCAGCAATATCACTGGGGGACACCAGAAATGGGCTTCACTCATTGTACCCATATTGGGAATCAACCCAGGTCTTCGGCGTCAAGAGCCAATGTTTTAACCACTAGGCTACCCGACCGCCCCCACTTATGGTTGAGGTGATATGAGTGATAAATAGAGGTTATCACGGGAATGTGTTTTGGGATGGTAAATATCCTGTATTAGAAATAAACATTGTATTTAGTGAGCCTTGGCTTGTTAAATACATAGTAATTGATATTTCTCCAGATTCCAGATGGTTAATTCTGACTTGATCCCTGAATGACAAGGGCGATGCCATGTTTGTTTATAAACAGTGAAAGTAGTCCCAACTTGACCTTTGACAATTGCATCTCTATCCGCATATGACCCCAACGGATATCGTTTTTATCCATTGGCTTTATTCTGCTGAGAAACCTACCCATTATATGATAATACAGTATAAAATCTCATAAAATTAGAAATATTGACCCATTACATTCAGATTCTGTCCACAAGTTTGAAATGTGTTTTACTATCATCAGCTGAAAGAAAATCTTAAGATTCCATTAACTGTAGATTTTACAGGTGTTCTCCCTTTTTCTGGTCAAGGCCATATAAGTAATAATATATACTGAACAACAAAAGTTCCTGTGACATTAAATAAGATTTAATGCAAAGTTATGTTTTTTACCAAATCTGAAACAATTTCTGTTTGCAACAGATAAAAGACTCCTGTAAATGTTCAAATGGTTTAATTTGTCATACTAAATGTTTCTGAATCAGCTCCAAGTCATATGGTCTATGGCGAATGTGGTAGATACCCGTTATATATTTGTTCATATTTACGTTTACTCAGATACTGGCTCAAAATAACAGAGATGTCGCGGGAACGAATCCCAAGAAAATGCTACGAAATGATTGTCTATCGTGAAAGTGTTGGTTACGTAACCTGGGCATCAAACATTAAGCATTTACTCTTCTGTCACGGATTTGGACATGTTTGGCTAAATCAAAGCGTTGGAGACAAAATGTATTTTCTTAGCTCTTTTAAGCAGGTAGCAATTGATATGTTTACTCAAAACTGGAGGTCGTCACTAGATAACAGTACACGCTATGACGTCTATAAAACCTTTAAATATTGTCTAACACCAGAGGTTTACCTGCATACTATAACAGAGATAAAAATTAGAGACACATTTATTAAACTCAGGCTAGGGTTAAATGATTTGATGTGCAACAGGGGTCGCTTCTCCTCTATTCCTAAGGATATGCGTTTTTGTCCATTCTGCGAAAACCATATTGAAAATGAATTACACTTTTTGTTTATATGTCCAATTTACGACAACCTAAGATTGAAATATATGCCTGATATCACTAAGAACCACTATTCCATGAACAAAATATTATCTTTTAATGGTATCCCTAGTAAAAAATTAACTAAGATATTACAATACATCTATCAAAGTCTACGAGTGCGTAGTAAATTACTTAGTAAATCCGATATGTCCAGAAATAATTAGTTGTTTTGAAACTTTCGCATCTAGATCAGGAGTATCTACATTTCATTTTTGTCTGTTTGTTTCTACTAGAAATGCATATACATTTAAATTGTCAAATTGTCATGACATGATGAGTATATTACTGATAGATCCTTTTGTATTGAACGTCGCGCTATGGCTGAAAGCCTTTGCGACGTAAAACTTCATATTTCCATTCCATTCCTTTTGTATTCCTTTTGTATTTTATACTACTACTGCTGCCACTGTGGTTATTACCACTGTTATTACAATACCTCTATTACATGTCAAGCATCATATTAGTTATCCAATAATTATATAATGCGCTGTACAGCTGTAAATGATATTGTTTATCTGTAAGTGTATATTGGCCAATGGCCTATCATACAATAAAGATTGATTGATTGACTTCAGAAAATGCGTGATTTCATAAAAAACATGAACATGCCAAAATGTCAATTTACAAATCAATAGTGTATGTGTCCACCTCTGGCTGCAATGCAAGCAACACGTCTTTGTCTCATGGAATAGACCAGGCGTTGCACAAAGTCCTGTGGGATATCTGTCCATATCTGCTGGAGCATGTTTGAAGTTCCTGCTGTGTCTGTGGAACACGTGGTTGACGTCGAAGGCGCCGATCCATCTCATTCCATATGTGCTCGATTGGTGAGAGATCTGGGGAGTGAGCCGGCCAGGGGATGACAATTACGTTGGTTGGTTGAAGAGAATCCTGAACAAGTCGAACAATATGAGACCGGGCATTGTCATGTTGAAAGGTAATGCCTGGGCCATGATGACGACAAAATGGTAGAACAACAGGGCCAGTGATCTCATCGCGGTAGTGCTGTCCATTGAGATTTCCCTCTACCACTCTCAAACAGGTCCTCTGTCTTGCTGTAATCCCACCCCATACCATAATGCTGCCGCCCCCGAACCAATCTTCTTCCATAACACAACGATTGAAGTAACATTCACCTTGACGTAGGTACACACGAATCCGTCCATCGCTTTGGCTGAGGTGAAAACGAGACTCGTCAGTGAATAGAACTTGTCCCCACTGCATGGCCGTCCAGCGTAGACGCTGTCTACACCAGTGTAGACATGCTTGACGGTGGTTTCATGTCAAAATGGGACGTCTGGCGGGTCTTCTGGCGACAATCCCTGCACATCTGAGGTGGTGAGGTACGGTTTGTGAAGATATTCGTCAAAGGCCAGGGATGCTTCTTGCAGTCACTGTTGCTGGCTGGAATCGATTTCGTAGGTGTATTGTTCAAATCAAGTTGTCTTGTCGATTGATGGTTACGCATGGCCTGCCACTCTGAGGATTGTGTCTGACTTCATTTGTCTGTTGCCAATGTTGCCATAAACACCAAATTGCTCACAGGCGCTCATTTTCGGACAAGCGTGGCATTTCGTAATGTGGAATAATTGCGTAATTTTGTTGTTTTTCTGAGTAGTTGTTGTCAGCATGATGCTAAACAATGCACATGGAATCCAGTTAACGCACATGTTTTTATACCCATTCTTGGGTAGTGAAATGCATGGGGCTTGCATAAAAGTCAACTTTTGCATCGAATGCATGCTTTTCTGTAGCAGTTGCGTTTTTGTGACTAGATTCCATACATGTACTACAATATTGAAAACCAAACTTTACTTGTTTGAAAAATACACTAAAATATTGGTGTCACAGGAACTTTTGTTGTTGAGTATAGTACCTGGCAAATGAAACGAGAACAAAGAAGTACTGCTTATTACCATAGTTAGTGTAGAGATCTACTTGAATGTTGAGGTAAAATGTACATATTGATAATCTATGTCAGGCAGAATAGTTTCTTTTTGTCTTTGCTTCAGGAGTTCAGACATGGTGTACAAAGTATTAGTAAGAATTAGTCTTCAGGCTAATCATATGTCCTGTGATGAAAATATGAGGGCTATATTGAATTTTACTTATCGCGTACATGACGACACTTTCAAAGACATGTTAGGAGGGCTTACTTTGATCAGAAACATTATTCTTCAAGGTCAAATTGTTGGTTCTCAAACGCGCTCCAAGAGAGCATTGCTACCTTTTATTGGTGAATTCTCACACAATTTATTTGGTGCTGCCCTGACAGCGATGTGAACATAATACGACAACATATCAATATCTTATCAAACAGAATGAGAGCTGAAGAAGCAGCTTTTAATGTGTCACAGGATTACATGGGTTCGTACATATCTAAGGCTCATGACAGAATGGATGGTTTGAAGCAAGGTATAATTCAAATAATTCCAGTAAAGTAAAATTATTTTTTTCTGCTACAACATTAACAATATGAGCTTATGACCTTGCTTAAATTTACACAGAGGTTCTCACACCCTTCATAGAGATAGTTCCTCCTTGGAATTCAAGTATCAACAATCTCCTGAGCAGTAAGAGATCTGAACAGACAACTAGTCAGTAGTAATTAGGGAATCATCTTGTGACATGTTTATGGCTAGTGTGTCAGGTCAGTGCTAGCAGTAGCTTGCCTGTATTCAGTTGTTTGAGCCCTCAACAGACCAATGAACCCTTCAGTATAAACTATCAACTTCCACTTTCCCCAGTTTGGCTTTAGCAAGTCTAGAAATAGACAAACACACATATCCAGGGAAGGTGGTAATACATCAATCTATACAGATGTTCACAGGTCATAATCAACCTATGACATTTTATACACAATATCATCATACAATCTACACTTAATGGAATGTTAAGATTTCTTCTTGGCTGATGATAGTAAATCACATTTCAAACTTGTGAGCAGAACCTGAGTGTTATGGGTCAATATTTCTAATTTTAAGAGATTTTTTGCTATTTTATTACTCATATCCCCTCGACCAGAAATGGGATAACACCTATAAAATCTACAGTTAACAGAATCTGAAGATTTTCTTTTGGCTGCGGATAGTAAATCACATTTCTAGCTTGTGAGCAGATTCTGAATGCTATGGGTTAATATTTCTAAGTTTAAGAGATTTTTTACAATATCATTACTCATCTCCCCTCAGCCAGAAATGGGATAAAGTATATAAACTCGACAATTAATGGAATCTTAAGATTTCTTCTTGGCTGATGATAGTAAATAACATTTCTAGCCCGTGAGCAAAGCCTGAATACTTTGAGTCAGATTTCTAATTTCTTGTCGGTTGATGATAGTAAATAACATTTCAAACCTATGAACAAAGGTCTAAATGTAATGGGTCAGTATTTCTAATTTTAAGAGATTTTTGACTATTTTATGACTCATATCACCTTGACCAGAAGTGGGATAATGCCTTTAAAATCTACAATTAATGGAATCTTAAGATTTCTTGTCGGTTGATGATAGTAAATAATATTTCACACTTGTGGACTGAATCTTAATGTAATAGGACAATATTTCTAATTGTAAGAGATTTTCTACTATATTATACTCATATCACCTTGACCAGAAATGGGATAATGCCTTTAAAATCTACAATTAATGGAATCTTAAGATTTCTTGTCGGTTGATGATAGTAAATAACATTTCAAATCTATGAACAAAGGTCTAAATGTAATGGGTCAGTATTTCTAATTTTAAGAGATTTTTGACTATTTTATGACTCATATCACCTTGACCAGAAATGGGATAATGCCTTTAAAATCTACAATTAATGGAATCTTAAGATTTCTTGTCGGTTGATGATAGTAAATAACATTTCAAATCTATGAACAAAGGTCTAAATGTAATGGGTCAGTATTTCTAATTTTAAGAGATTTTTGACTATATAATGACTCATATCACCTTGACCAGACATGGGATAATGCCTTTAAAATCTACAATTAATGGAATCTAAAGATTTCTTGTCGGTTGATGATAGTAAATAATATTTCACACTTGTGGACTGAATCATAATGTAATAGAACAATATTTCTAATTTTAAGAGATTTTTGACTATATTAATACTCATATCACCTTGACCAGAAATGGGATAACACCTTTAAAATCTACACTTAATGGAATCTTAAGATTTCTTCTTGGCTGATGATAGTAAATCACATTTCAAACCTATGAACAAAGGTCTCAATGTAATGGGTCAGTATTTCTAATTTTAAGAGATTTTTGACTATATAATGACTCATATCACCTTGACCAGAAGTGGGATAATGCCTTTAAAATCTACAATTAATGGAATCTAAAGATTTCTTGTCGGTTGATGATAGTAAATAATATTTCACACTTGTGGACTGAATCTTAATGTAATAGGACAATATTTCTAATTTTAAGAGATTTTTGACTATATTAATACTCATATCACCTTGACCAGAAGTGGGATAATGCCTTTAAAATCTACAATTAATGGAATCTTAAGATTTCTTCTTGGTTGATGATAGTAAATAACATTTCTAGCCCGTGAGCAAAGCCTGAATACTTTGAGTCAAGATTTCTAATTTCTTGTCGGTTGATGATAGTAAATAACATTTCAAACCTATGAACAAAGGTCTAAATGTAATGGGTCAGTACAGAGACCATATAATAATCTATTATATGGTCTCTGGTCAGTATTTCTAATTTTAAGAGATTTTTGACTATTTTATGACTCATATCACCTTGACCAGGAGTGGGATAATGCCTTTAAAATCTACAATTAATGGAATCTTAAGATTTCTTCTCGGTTGATGATAGTAAATAATATTTCACACTTGTGGACTGAATCTTAATGTAATAGGACAATATTTCTAATTTTAAGAGATTTTCTACTATATTATACTCATATCACCTTGACCAGAAATGGGATAATGCCTTTAAAATCTACAATTAATGGAATCTTAAGATTTCTTGTCAGTTGATGATAGTAAATAACATTTCAAATCTAGGAACAAAGGTCTAAATGTAATGGGTCAGTATTTCTAATTTTAAGAGATTTTTGACTATATAATGACTCATATCACCTTGACCAAAAGTGGGATAATGCCTTTAAAATCTACAATTAATGGAATCTTAAGATTTCTTCTTGGCTGATGATAGTAAATAACATTTCTAGCCCGTGAGCAAAGCCTGAATACTTTGAGTCAAGATTTCTAATTTCTTGTCGGTTGATGATAGTAAATAACATTTCAAACCTATGAACAAAGGTCTAAATGTAATGGGTCAGTATTTCTAATTTTAAGAGATTTTTGACTATATTAATACTCATATCACCTTGACCAGAAATGGGATAACACCTTTAAAATCTACACTTAATGGAATCTTAAGATTTCTTCTTGGCCGATGATAGTAAATCACATTTCAAACCTGTGAGCAAAGCCTGAAGGCTATGAGTCAAGATTTCTAATTTTAAGAGATTATTTTACTAAAATTTATATTATCATTCATATAACCTTGACCGGAAAAGGGATAAAACCTACAAACTCGACAAATAATAGAATCTTAAGATTTTCTTTTGGCTGATGATAGTAAATCATATTTCAAACTTGTGAGCAGAATTTGAGTGCTTTGGGTCAATATTTATAATTTTAAGAGATTTTTGACTATATCCTTACTTATCTTGCCTTGTCCAGAAATGGGATAACACCTTTAAACTCTACAATTAAGGTAATCTTAAGATTTTCTTTTGGCTACTGATGGTAAATCACATTTCTAACTTGTGAGCAGAATCTGAATGCAATGGGTCAATATTTCTAATTCTAAGAGATTATCTACCATATTATTACTCATATAACCTTGACCAGAAATGGGATAACGCCTTTAAAATCTACAATTAATGGAATCTTAAGATTTTCTCTTGGCTGCTGATAGCAAAGCACATTTCTAGTTTGTGAGAAGAATCTGAATGCAATGGGTCAATATTTCTAATTTTTAAGTGAGTTGGGTTTAACACCACTTTTAACATTATTCCAGTTATATCACGGTGTGTCAGCTTAATGTGGGAGGAAAGCCCGAAGTGATGGTGCTGACAAACCTAGAAGCATTATTGGGGTGAACCGGGATTCGAACCAACCATCATAGGTTGCTGGCGGATCCAAGGGACGCAACTCTGCACAGACACGGCCACCCATGCCCCCTCTAATTTTAAGAGATTTTTTACTATATCATCACTCATCTGCCCTTGACCAGAAATGGGATAACACCTTTAAAATCTACAATTAATGAAATCTTAAGATTTCTTCTAGGCTGATGATAGTAAATAACATTTCAAACCTGTGAGCAAAGCCTGAACACTTTGAGTCAAGATTTCTAATTTTAAGAGATTTTTTTACTATATTATTATTCATATAACCTTGACCAGAAATGGGATAACACCTTTAAAATCTACAATTAATGGAACATTAAGATTTCTTCTTGGCTGATGACAGTAAATAACATTTCAAACCTGTGAGCAAAGCCTGAACACTTTGAGTCAAGATTTCTAATTTTAAGAGATTTTTTTACTATATTATTATTCATATAACCTTGACCAGAAATGGGATAACACCTTTAAAATCTACAGTTAACGGAATCTGAAGATTTCTTCAGGACTACTGATAGTAAATAACATTTGAAACTTGTGAGCAGAATCTGAATGCAATGGGTCAATATTTCTAATTCTAAGAGATTTTCTACCATATTATTATTCATATAACCTTGACCAGAAATGGGATAACGCCTTTAAAATCTACAATTAATGGAATCTTAAGATTTTCTCTTGGCTGCTGATAGCAAAGCATATTTCTAGTTTGTGAGCAGAATCTGAATGCAATGGGTCAATATTGCTAATGTTAAGAGATTGTTGACTATATTATTACTCACATCCCCTCAACCAGAAGTGGCATAAATGTTATGCTTTCAAGAATGAAAGGAATCTTGAGAGTTTTGTTTTCTGAACATTGTCATTCACATTTACAACCTTTGAGAAACATGTACTTTGACAATAAGCTTTGAATATGAAATTACATAGTTTAAAAAAAAGCTTCGTCCCCTTCACAGCTGTAATAGGCTAACTGATCATCATGGAGGGACTGACTGCACAATGTATGACATTGTGCTAGATCTGTACCTGCCTTGATAGAAACCACAGAAAAAAGGTAAAAAGTAAAGGTATAATGACTTACCTACACATTCTCGTCTTTCAAAGAAATATTATCTTAGAAACTTCAGCCACTTGGCCTTCTACAGCAAGGACCAGACGACCATTTTGATCAAGTTGTAAAGGGAGGATAACTCTTACTGTTGCTTTGTCTTGCAAATTTTAATGTCAATGATGACAGAGCATGAGATAACAAGTTCAGTTCTCTATTAGTAATGGGTTTATTAAATATATGTTATCTGTCTTAAGTTGGTAATTTTGAAACCTTTCTAAATATTTCAATCATATTAAATAATATCATTTAGATTCATATGGTCTCCCCAGAAATATGAGGACATTTTGCTGGCAAAACGGTTATGAAAGCTTCAACGTATTTATGTCAATAAGCTACCAGGAATGGTTCAATGAGTTTCCCAGTTATTTCAATACTGACCAGGAAGGAGATTTTGTCATACCGGGTATTACATATGTATTTTTTCCTTTAAAACAATGAGAAAAAGAATAGGGTGGTGGGTGAATCAAAGGAACATTAAAGAAATCTTTTTTTAACAAGAGAAATCTTTTTCAACAATTTCTACTCTAATATTTCTATATGTAATTAGTTTCTTTTATTTTTTAAGTTACACTTCTAAGATGAAGCACAAACTTTCTCACATCCTGCATCTGCTATGCCTGGAAGCAGTTACATGTACCTCCACCATTAATATAAGAAAATATTTGCTTTTATCATCATGTACACAATAATCAAATGGAGTGATTTTGAATAATTGTTACCACTAAAATCTAACCTGATAATGATAGTAATATTTACAAAAAATGACTTTGGGACTTGAGAATACAAACAAAAATACACACATCAGTTGCCAGAGGGCTGTGAGGTGATGGGGCTTAGAAATCCCTTGAACAGTACAAATTTAACTGTACCCCTTTCAACTCTGACATGTTGAGTATTCATTGTTTGATGTTAAATGACACACTTAGTTATATTCAAAATAATTAATATTATTATATTGATGTACATACCCTCCCACATATATTTTGTGAACATCATGGCCTATTGTACAATGTCATGAGTATTTATTCCTAGACATTTACCTGCTGTTTTACTTTGTATGAGAAGAAATATGTCCAACTCTCATAACTCTTGCAAAATTGCATAACACAAACATCCTAGGAACTTGAATTATTACGCTTGTATCCCCACCAATGAGTGGCATAACAACTTTAAAATACATAAATTAGATAATAGTTTTATTTTCATTTGGCTTTTGCTATTTTGTAGGAAACACTGTGTTCAGAAGTGGCCAAGATAGCTATTTAACAGAAAATTTACTCTGTTATTAAACATGTCACCACCTCACAAAGGTTATGATATGATAGACAATTAAATAATACATTTGGGAGTGATATCATGGTTAGAAATTAAACATGGCAATGGGCAGTAATTACAGATAATAAGCAACACGAACAGATAATAAGCAACACGACCATATTTATAGGAATTGCATTTTGTCATGAGCGATATTGTATTCCGCTTTAGTTCCGCATTACCACTTTTATACGCTGCTATATTTAGCTGCAAATGTCGGACGTCGAGTCAGTAGCATTGCCATTGGCGCGCTTTGCAGAACGGAGTAAAAATACAAAACACAAAAGGTGCAGATGATTTTGCTCTTATTAAATGTTTGTCAATTAAACACATAGTTGCATGCCACAGATATAATTCTCTACGGTGTTTATCCCAGTTCTGGTCGTATCCCAGTTCTGGTCGCTACACACGTACACACACGTATGTAAATTTACACACGGTATTTGCAGACATGGGCTGAGGTTGCGTGGGGTAGAAATTCAACGTAATCTGATAAATTAAGAGGTAGCATTTAATTATCTCCAATCAGGAATGCATTAGAGCACACTGAGTTTATGTACTAACATACCAGTATATCTAAAGTCACCTGCTGGTGTGTCATTACAATACCCTCTGTTATCTCGGGACTAACAATGTCTCACTAACCCCACACATCAGGGGTATCAAGAATGCCTTATTGAACCTATAACAGTTGGTGTCCAACTTCCTGCGACAGATCAGAATGATGAATATAAATATGTCACTGTTAATTGGTGATGGTTAATTTGGCTATAACTAAGATACATACACACCCTATCTGCGCAAAAAAACCGCACGTTCCCCACCTGACGCGCCAGGACACTGAACAATGGATACACTACGCTGCAGTTCTCTCCCTTTGGAGGTTGAAGTTGGTCGCTGCTCCCGTCCAAAGACGCCACTACACCTCAGTTTATGTAGGTTATGTGACCGCCAGTGTGTCGAACACGAAGTACATTTCCTCACAGAATGTGAATTCTACTCTGATCTACGATATGACTATTCTCATTTGCTTTCTCCAATACATACTTGTCTAAGAAGTTTAACCCCAGAAGACCAATTTATATATGTTATGCAGAATGATAGTCTAGCTATTCCCCTAGCCGCAGTTGCTACTGCTATGTATAAAAGAAGAAAATTTCAACTTGCATTGTAAGTAGTGCACTTCTGATCCACAAGTATCTCACTAAACGATACTAGCATAATCTCTTTATATAAAACTGAGCTATTTTTTATCTCTCTTGTCTCATAGGCCAACCGGCCGGGTGGTATATTATATATTTTGTCTTGTACTTTGAATGTATGTATTTTTATACTGCGTGACACGCAAATAAAATATTATCTTATCTTATCTCATCTTATCTTACATTGCTCTGTACAAATCACATCCAGCTTCGGTTTTATGTTTCATATTTAATGCACAGCACGACCTTAAAGACGGGCTCTCTCCAATCCGTTAAGCTGGGACGGCCTAATTTTCCTCAAACAGTTCTCACATACAATGGTAGACAACCAAAGTCCACCACGAAATATAATGTTTCCCCAAATAACAATAGATATCTCTCAAATGTTATACACGGAAACACGGAGAAAAAATAAAAAAGCTCACGCTATAATTGGACACAGCTTTGTTATAGAGGGGAGCATCTCTTTAAGATAAATTGATGTATGTACCTCACGAGTGAAGTTTATAATTCCTTTTGTATTTGCCGCAATACATCGAGAACAGTACATCGATATTATAAGAGGGGGTATCGGGGTGCTTTCAGGTTAATATTAATCTATATACTAGTAATGGGGGTCACTGTGTTCAACACTATCCGCCGGGACAACTGCACAACACAACCTGTGGGGTGTAATGAATTATAAGGAAAGCTTGAAAAGAACCCGCTGATCAACTGCACCTGTTAAATATCTATAAAGGTTCGATTGGGTGTGCAAAGCAAGAGACAACTGTCGCCTATACACGCATGTGTCGCCTTGCTGCGCACCCTCTATACCATTAACACCTGCCTGAAGACATTTCTATCAAAGTAATGGCGTTCTTCTTCACGGTATGTGATTGCTATTAGCATTTGTCTCGCGGTCAATCAGTCATACTTCATCATGCATTATGGTAAACATAGGATACTATAAAACGGATATATACACCACTGTTCAAACCGAATGTTCACAGGATTGCGACCCGCGAGCGAACATGTCGCGCCACAGTTGCGATCTTGGTTCGTTTGTTTATGCATTAATGTTAAAAAGACTTTCCAACGATTGCGGCGGTGACGCGACATATTCACGCCCCGTCTTAATCGAAGGGAACATTTACTTTAATTGATTCATTGGTTGGTTGGTTTGGTTCGTTGATTGATTGGGTGGGTGGGAGAATGCGTGGGTGAGTGAGTTGAGTGAGTGAGTGGGTGATTTGAGTGAGTGAGTGGCTGTGTGGCTGAGTGAGTGATTTCAGTGAGTGAGTGGGTGATTTGAGCGAGTGAGTGGTAGTGTGGTTGAGTGAGTGATTTGAGTGAGTGAGTGGGTGATTTGAGTGAGTGAGTGAGTGAGTGGCTGTGTGGTTGAGTGAGTGTTTTGTTTGAGGGCTTCTCTGATATTAAGACTTAACGATAACCTACAACCATACACATTTCCCGCGAGATCACATTCAGTATGGAGCTGAATAGTGACTGAAAAGGGAGGTACACACATGAAGGACGTAAGAGTCAAGTGTGTATTTCAGTCATACCACGTCAGAGGCACACGAGGTTCTGATGGTATATGACATACTGTGGGGCCGCGTATCAAGAAGCGATCTTAGCGCTAATACACACGATTCACATACTTTTACATACACACACAGTATCCGTAGTACTAACATCGTATATAAAACACTCATATAAAACGACGAGTATCTGAAACACCCTAACATGTAACACAATGCATTACTGTAACTGGTACGACCCGGAATGTGTTGAAGCACGAGCAGGTGGCTGAGTACATTTCATGCCTCTAACAGTAAAGTTGATAGACAGCTGTATTCATCGGCATGGGAAATACTATAAAGAGGTTTGTGTAAGTAAATCACATCATTATAAATCTGTTTCTTTAGAAATAAGTAATAATTAGATATTTTGGTCTTTAGTCTCGAAATGACTTGTGCCATGTTGAAAAATATATCTGTTAATCACTGGATTAAGCATATCCAATTCCTTGTTTCAAAGAAGTCGAGAAAGTGCAAATTTTGTTGAGTTTTATAAATTTGAAGATGACTTTGTCAATTCCATTTGTGATGAGTTCATAGAGAATACAGTTGTTTCCGAATGTGAGTTGGACACGGTAATGTCTCTAGGGCATAAAGTACAAGCTCTTGTACAAATGAAGTGTGGTGGAGCTCCTGGTTCTTTAAAAATGCCCCACCTAAATGTCTGGACATGTTATTACAATTATTTAATGCAGTGTTCACAAGTGGCTCTTATCCAGATCAGTGGTCTTATGGCGTCATACTTTCTATTTTTAAGACAGGTAATCCAAATGACCCCCCTAATTATAGACCTATTAGACGTTTAGAAGTAGCAGGCAGGATGTTTGCAAAACTTGTTTGACACAGACTAACAAAGTGGCCTGCCCTTGACCATTGTATAGCTAATGAGCACGCAGGTTTGATAAAGGGTTTCCAACTTTATTCTTTATTAGATAAATACCCGATTCAAAATTGTGGCAGTTTGTATGGTGCCTTTATAGATTTGAAAGGAGCTTTCGATTATGTGTATAGCAATGGCTTACTCAATAAATTGTGGAAAGGAGGTATTAATGGTCGAATGTTAAGATTAATTCGTAATATATATATATATATAGATCTGCAAAGTCCTGTATTTCTTTAGTAGGTGGAATACACAGTTCTTCGAGTGCTATTTTGGTGTTAGACAGGAAAGCCAACTGTCGCCATTTTTGTTTTCATGTTTCCTCAATGATATTGTGGATTTGTTTGAGGGAGCTCATGGTGTAACTATGAGTCCATTGGAATTATTTATTGTATTGTTTGCAGATGACAAACAATAAAATCCTGTAGATGTAACAGCTAAAGGCCTGGAAAAATCGCCGTGACCAACTCTCTCTATATTGCGATAAATGGAAGTTGACTATTGATATTAAAAAAAGCAAAGTGATTGTAGTAAGGAATGGGGGCAAGCTTAGATATTATGAAAAAAATATGGGAGATTCTGTCATTGACATAGTCTCTAGCTTTAAATATCTAGGTGTGCAGTTATCGTCCTCTGGTTCTTGGTATCCTGCTCAAAAGACTTTGGCACAACAGACATGGAAAGTAGTTCGAATAATACAATCAACACTTGGACAATTGTCTACAAACCCAGCTAGTGTCAGTTTTCACATTTTTGATATAAAAGTATTGCCAATTCTAAATTACGGAGCAGAAGTTTGGGGATTTCATCCTTCACCCGATGGAAAATGTAAACGATCTTTCTGTAAACATGTTCTGAGATCGAATAGAAACATCCCTAATGTAATTGCAAGAGATATGGCGAATAGAACATCAAAATGCGCATGTTTTGTAGTAAGATTCCATTGTTACATTATGAGACTGATTGTTGCCAGTGTGTGTAACATGTTTGTTTGTTTGTTTGTTTAACGCCGCACTGAACAATATGCCGGTTATATGACGGTGGTCTGTACATAATCGAGTCTGGACCAGACAATCCAGTGATTGACATCATGAGCATCGATCTACGCAATTGGGATACGATGACATGCATCAACTAAGTCAGCAAGTCTGACCACCCGATCCGGTTAGTAGCCTTTTACGGCAAGAATAGTCGCCTTTTACGGCATGCATGGGTTGCTGAAGGCCTGCTCTACACCCGGATCTTCACGGGTCGTGTGTGTAACATGTGTTGGGACCCGATCCACAGGGTGTTCGTCGGTTATAATCGGCGTTGGTCACCTTTTGTGCAACCTTTTTAGCACCCCGAGGAGTGTTGACCACTAGACTCACGAACGTTCGTGGCTTGCGGGCGTTAGTCAGTCCCCTGTTGTAATAGTCTGCACAGGTGAACCAATGTACATGTTATTAAATGAATGTTATAAATGTTATCAATTGAATGCTATGAAGTGATCACTGCTAATACAAGTCAATGCTGCAAATACGTGTCTTGTGTTTTGTTTTATCCAAGATGGCGGACGTTTCCGAGTGAAAACGTATATTACGAACAACGGATATAACGAACTGATTTCTCTGGTCCCTTGTAGTTTGTTATAGCCATGTTCTACTGTACTTGTTAAACGGGCCGGTGGCCCCTTTACGACATAAGCTCATCATATAACACAATGTGTATTCCAGTAATCACACACAACTCACCCACTGTACTCCATCTTGGAAACAGAACTCAATATTTCACGCTGAATATTAACTCAGAGCCTGGCACAGCTTGATCTGTAGTGTACGTTCGTCGCCAGCTGTCACTAAGGAACATATACCTTGAGGTCCCGCTGCATATACTACCTATACACAAAACACCTGCTTGACGTTATACAAATAAAACCAGTCGCGCACGCACAACATGATCTTGAGAGAATTATGTCAAGATATCAAGGAAGCCATCTCAAGATGTGATCGCGTCGGTCACGTGGGGTGCAAGACAGATACGCCGCCGACCAGCAACAACAAACACATATAGGACACTGAGGGCAATTTGGAAGTAAGACAGATTGTATCTTTATTCAATAGGAGAATGTGTCCTCCGTCAAATATATCAAACACCATTGCCTCAGCACGAACAATACCTTTGTCGATACTGATCAAGTTTGACTGCGGTCGTAGGTTGAATGGGTTCTTGTAATTAAGGGTTGAACACTTTTCATACGGTAAAATATGGAAAATTTAGTTTCTTTAACGCCACACTCAATATTCCAGCTACATGACGGCGGCCTGTAAATAATGGAGTCTGGACCAATGATTGATATCATGAGCATCGATCTACGCAATTTGGTTACGATGACATGCATCAACCAAATCAGCGAGCCTGACCACCCGATCCCGTTAGTCGCATCTCACGACAAGCATAATCGCCTTTAACCGCAAGCATGGGTTGCTGAAGACCTACTCTACCCCGCATCTTCACCGGGGGGGGGGGGGGGGGGGGGGGGGAGAGAAGCATGGGTTGCTGAAGACCTATTCTGGATAATGCATTACTGAGTATGCTTTACGTATCGGGTTTGTTCGCCATAGATTATTAATCTGACAACTAACACATTATTGTCCAATAAAGTGAGTGAGTGAGCGAGTTCGGGTTAACGCCGTTTTGAACAGTATTCTGTTCAATAAAGAGAAAGAAAGGCCTCTCTTCCTGAAGCATGGGTTGCTGAAGACCTATTCTGGATAATGCATTACTGAGTATGCTTTACGTATCGGGTTTGTTCTCCATAGATTATTAATCTGACAACTAACACATTATTGTCCAATAAAGTGAGTGAGTGAGCGAGTTCGGGTTAACGCCGTTTTGAACAGTATTCTGTTCAAAAAAGAGAAAGAAAGGCCGCTCTTCCTGACAACAAATGAAAATCCTAACGACTGTTCCTTAACATTAGGCGTATTACGTTATGTTTCCTCTTTCAGAACATCAGCTTATAAACTGACATTGTGATTAGCTTTATTAGAGTAGTGGCCAGACCCTCAAACTGCCGACATACCCTCCCCATAGTGGAACAAAGCAAACTTAGATTTTGTTAATGCTTTTTTTATCCAGCAGACTAGAAAATGATGGCTGTGGTCAAATATTGGGGTAAATATGGTAATATGTTATCCCACCCCTCATTTTGTGAAAATGTGCACTTATATATTCCCATTGTTAATTTCATTAATAATAGCGTTATACAACACATGCATATCACTGTTTGCAAATACCATTTCTATATAGGATGTTATTAAAGGTTAGCCTAAAATCAACGATTTTTTAAACCACGGTAGAGGTCTATTTGAAGGTCAAGTCCTAAATTAATGCACAAACAGTATAAAAATGTTTCAAATGTTTATACAAATACAATTACTGGTGCGAAAAGAATGTGCATAACGAACAAATGAATGCTCCCTCTCACGAATGAACAAGCAGATGATATTGAGGACAAATAAAGGTATGTTAACCTAAGAATGTGACATTTAACCAAGGAGTGCACTATCATGATTATATATGTAATTACATTGATTCTTCATAAGAGAAGGTCACTTAAACCACAAAACGCGTACAGTTCGGTATGACTAGACTGTCAAAAGTAGTGACAACAGATCAATATGAGCGAGATATAACCGAGAAATATATTTTCTCAAGGCATAAAAGAATATTGTGGCTATGTCGACATGCTGCGTTCCAAACACACTTCTGCACTTGTACACAGCAGACGTAATTCAAAATTAACATGTCGGTTTTTAGTTTCCACAAAATCAGTAAATGTACTATCTTGTCACTGAATCATCTCTCTGGTCCATTACTTGATTCTCTGGTGTGTTTGAAGACATCCGTCGCAACATACAAACACTTACTTCGTATTCAAATTGTGTGACAGGTTTTACCGGTAGGGCAGAACATGTTTACCTTTTTATTTGATTTTCAGTGATCTATTTATATAAGTTTCACCGCTAATATGTTACCCTTCTAGTGTGTATATTTTGGGTTGACAACATGCGGAAAAGGTACATGTTCCCGGTATTTACACTCTCTGCGTTTTGCCTTCTACATGTACACACATGAACTGAATCACTCACTTATAGCAGACATTCCTTCAGCTTTACAAAACAACCTTCAAAGCTAGTATATTCTGTAATATATAAAATATGTTCTTCTGTTATCTGCTGTTCTGTTTTGCCTTCTACAAGTACACACATGAACTGAATCACTCACTTATAGCAGACATTCCTTCAGCTTTACAAAACAACCTTCAAAGCTAGTATTTTCTGTAATATATAAAATATGTTCTTCTGTTATCTGCTGTTCTGTTTTGCCTTCTACAAGTACACACATGAACAGAATCACTCACTTATAGCAGACATTCCTTCAGCTTTACAAAACAACCTTCAAAGCTAGTATATTCTGTAATATATAAAATATGTTCTTCTGTTATCTGCTGTTCTGTTTTGCCTTCTACAAGTACACACATGAACAGAATCACTCACTTATAGCAGACATTCCTTCAGCTTTACAAAACAACCTTCAAAGCTAGTATATTCTGTAATATATAAAATATGTTCTTCTGTTATCTGCTGTTCTGTTTTGCCTTCTACAAGTACACACATGAACAGAATCACTCACTTATAGCACTTATAGCACTTATAGCAGACATTCCTTCAGCTTTACAAAACAACCACATTAAAACACTGTAAGAATGTGTTTAGGTATAAAACAGGTGCTTAACATACTTAGCTCTAAACGTGCTTAGGATTTAGGTTTTAGTCCCAAAGGGAACAAAGTCTTTCTGTATTTTATTTCAACACGTTAATAACATGTAACATAAACCTGTACATGAAAAGTGTGGAATATCGTTATTGGCGTCATTCATTCGTTACCTTCGCGAGTCATCACAAGGTACGTTTACATATATCTACTGTCGTAACAACCGTTATATCAAACTCACAAAGAGTCAAGAAGAGTCAGAAGAAAAATGTCAACCGTTGTGGGAAGTCCAATCGAAACATATCTAGACATTCAAAAATTGATTATCTAAATATTTCATCACTGCTTTGATAAATACAGCAGCAACCAAGAGCCGAGCAAGGATTGTAGAAAAGTACATATGTGCTTGGTGTTGATGTTGTATTGTTATAATGCATCGCAGAGTAGGATACAGTAAGAACCAAAACTACTTAAATAAGAGGGTTAGAGGGAGGGGTAGGTGGGATGAGAGTGCTCACTACCAATATTATAGAAAGAGATAATATTAGATTACTCAGTACTTGCTAAGTTGATGATAAGGATAAGATCTTAAGCAAATTATTTGAACAGTAGTGTATCCCTGAACGATACATTGCTTGGGACCCAAGCTTCAATAGCGTAATAGTACAGAGCTGAGATAATTATCTGCTTATTCTCTGTTATGTATAAGTAAGTGAAAGGCAGTTACAATCTGGAAATGGTGATGTAGAAGAAAATTGTTAAAAAATATGTGATATTCTTAAGATGATGTCTGGTCATAAATTCATTAGAGACAGTTTTCTGAACATTGCTGACACTCGTTAAAATGACAACATTGCTGACACACGTTGCTGGGGTCCCTTGGGCACGCCAGAAACCTATGATTGTGGGTTCGAATCCCGGTTCGCCCCGATTATGTTTCTAGGTTTGTCAGCACCATACCCGTGCTCGTGAATTTCACCTAAGTGGTAAACGTCTGAGACATCACTTCGGGCTTTCCTCCCACATTAAGCAGACACGCCGTTATATAACTGGAATACTATTAAAAGCTGCGTTAAACCCAACTCACTCACTTACAAATGCTGGGAGCTATGTTTCAGAAGACAATATGGCTGCACAGTCCTGTGCCCTAGCTTGGAGAATCCAGTGGGAACGAGGTGGTGATGAGGGGTCTTGGACACAACGTGTACGTGTGAACCCACATCCATCACTCATCTCATCTGCAGGGATCATGTGCCGTCTCCAGACGGAGCCATTGCCTCATGGCTGGACTGCCGCGTACTGAACACTGCACCTGCTCTGACTGCCAAAACTCTGCACATGATGGTGACAGCGACAAAATGCATCTCACTGCATTTCAGAAATATAATTTGTTAATGGGTTACAGACAGTATTGAAGCAATTGCAGATAAGTGACTTCTTTGATAGACATGATGAACAATTATAGTATATAACATCGCCGATAATAACATGATAGATGGAGTTTCTGGTCAAAATCAAAATTTTGACATTTATTATCTCATACATTCCGAAGTGAAGACAACATATTATAATTTTCCTATATTGGCGGCCATCTCTGGGGCCATTTTGTCCGCCATATTGGATAAATCAAATTTCTCCAGCTCATATATGTAAGACACGTAAACATTCGTGTGTTCAAATAAAACAGTTTGGTGTACAAGAATGTTAGCGTTGTCAGGGTAAATCGTTTTAATATATAATTATATATTTGTTGTTGTTTCTTAACAAGATAGGGGGTGGTATCACATTTACTAAATTTTCATACATTATTATTATACCTTCATTAATTGTTGAATATTTTATAAGCTCCTTAAGCATTCAGACACATTTTGAGATATCACACGACATGATTGTCACTATGGAGGTTACATTAGATTCAGTTTTGTAATAATTTGAAAATGAAAATAGAGTGATGTTTTTATGTTTTTGACACATTTTGGCTCATAACTCGATTTAGACAAAATTCTGCTTATTGTTTATTTATTCTGTTGTAGGTTTCCTTTGTCCGCACATTGATTTCGTGCTGAAAGAAGCATTCCAATATGCAAACTGACTTGTTTGGAGTCATTTATTTGATCTACTAGTTTTGACACGAAAATTTGCATTTTACAAAAAACAAACAAGTCTGCCACCAAAGAAAATTACCACAACTAGCATTTTCTAATGCATAAATTACATCTTATGAAGAAAAATGATGTTGTGCTTTGTGTACTGTGGGGTGGGGTTACTCCATAAATAGGCCGCGTTTTAAACTAAGCGGCAATAGAAAGTATAGGTCGGCAAATTGTAATTTTCCTTAAAACAGCGATAACAAGTAGAAAGTGGGTATTGGGAATATGACTGCCCAGGAACAGGTACCAAAAAACACCTCACCCGAACGCGCCACCTTTGACGGCGCTCATGTGGTGACAAAAAAAAGAGGTGAAACAGGTTTCCCGCTTATGGCATAAACTGCAAGTGCATGTTAGCTGTATAAATGCGTTCGTCTGCAGGGTATAACCACACGTGATGAAAGCACACAAAAGAAATGCCATGACTGTCACAGGAGCAGAGAGAGAGAGCCATCGGTATGGCCGAAATGGGGCAACACAGGTCCAAATTGCCAGAAGGTTTGGTTGTACACCATTGACAGTAGCCAGGCTGATTCAACGGTACAGGCAGACAGGGAGGACACAGGACAGGCCTAGAACCGGACGACCCCGAGTGACAAACCACTGGAAGACGGTCAGATACGGTTCATTCACCTGCGAAACAGATTCGTAACGGCGACTGCGAAGGCAGCAACATCCCATTAGCCAACGTACAGTACTACGACGACTTCGTGCTGCTGGAATCCGAGCGTATCGTTCTTTCCGAGGAATGGTACTGACTGCTCAACATCGACGCCTGAGACTGCGATGGGCGAGGCAGGTTCGACGCTGGCAAGTGAGAATTTGGCGTCGAGTGCTGTTTAATGATGAAAGTCGGGTTAACTATGTTTCGAAATGACGGCAGAGGGGAGTTTATCGACGCAGAGGGGAACGTTTGGCTCCGGCGTGTATTCGAGAGGTCCATCCATTCGGCGGTGGGGAGGGGTGTCATGGTGTGGGTCGGTATTTGTGGAGATCAGAAGACTGATTTGGTGATTAAACAGGGAAACCTGAACGCTGTGCAGTACAGAGACCAAGTGTTGCAGCCAGTTGTGCATCCGTTCTTACAAAACCAACAGCAGGGGACATTGTTTCAACACGACAATGCCAGGCACAATACTGCAAGACTGACTCGGAACTTTCTAAACCAGGAGAACGTTGACGTTTTGCTCTGGCCTGCCCACTCACCCGATATGATTCCTTATGAACATCTGTGGGACCATCTTGACAGACAGATTAGAGCACGCCATCAGCCTCCTGTCAACAGACAAGAATTGCAGCAGGCCCTGAGAGATTCCAGTCCACGTCATCAATGAGGCGGCGTATCACAGCATGCATTGAGGCAGCTGGAGGTCATACACGCTATTGAAGGCAACTGTGTCGACAATGAACTTGTAGTGTGTCTGACAATGTTTTGGTGACATTTCAGACTTTTGAAAATGAAATTTCTAACCCCACCATTGTTTACCTTGAGTTTACATTACCTGTGATTGCACAATATCATTCAAACTGTGGTTGATCAATCATTTGTTACCCCTTCCTAGATTATGTTATAATTCACAACAAAACCTCTTCTTGTTATTTTTTTATCGATCATGGAACTCGAGCTATACTTTCTTTTGCCGCCCAGTTTATTACGTTTTGGCCGCTACTCTATATCGGACAGATAATAACATAACAACTTACGTCATCACGTCTTGTTGTTCTCCCTTAACTATCTTTCAAAGTAATGGATAACGCGTAGAGATCCACGCGTTACCGCGCAACCTGAAGTCATTACCTTCACTGGAACACATAAAGAGCTTGTGATGAATAGAAAAAAGGTGAGAGCTTGACAGATCTCCTAACACGGGAACCCGGACCACCAAAGTCACATTTATCACATGATAATACATTATATGTCACGACATTCATCGCCTTTAAATACAACTCTCGATCCTCTGTCTTCACAAAAGCATTGGCTTTGCTCTCACGTGCAAAGGTAAGTATCCTTTCATTACAAATACATATTTATGCAATTTGCAGAAGAAAATGAAAGTCCTGCTTCGCCACAGTCTCTTTAAAGTCTAGATTGAGTGAATATCGCGAATACGCCGCTTTTAGCGAGATTTCAGCAATATCTAAGTGGAGGACACCAGAAATGGGCTTCATACAGTGTAACCATTTGGGAATCTAACCCGGGCCTTCGGCGTGACGAGCGAACCTTTAACTACAGGCTAGGCTATCCCACTGCTCCCTAAGTCTAGATGTGTAGTACCTTGTGTACATTTGATACATTTTGAGGCAATTGTTAGTAAACGAGAATATGGGTTTTCAGTCATCTTGTTTGGCTACAACCATCTCACTCATAGTCCTCCTTTTACCAATCCAGGTGTTCTGGTTCCATTTAAATAAGGAAAGGTGCATTTACAAATTAATAATCTTTAGAAAATACATGTTCATCGAAAGCGTTAGGTAGTCATACGCTGTAGCGTTAATCCGACATTTATCGGGGTTATCTGTTAATTCGACCGCCTCCGTGGTCTAGTGGAAGAGCGTCCGCACGAAGAGCGAAAGGTCCGGGGTTCGATCCCCGGCCACGTCATTCAAAAAGACGTTAAAAGATGGTACTTGTTGTTACCCTGTCTGGCGCTCGGCATTAAGGGGCTAAAAGAAGGACTGGTCGGTTCGGAGTCAGTATACTGTGTCTGAGTGGGGTATTCGTGTTAAACTGCGGCATGGTATCTCAGTGAGCTAGTAGTATAAATCGGGATCAGTCCGGACTGGTACAAGCAGCCACACACACACACACACACACACACACGTGCATGCACGACGCTATAGAAGTGCGTTAATCTTGGACGCGACGTTAAACCCCATTTCACCTCACCTCATCTGTCTGTTTATTCATATTAAATTATTAACAGTTAATACTCGACTATGATTGCAATGATTTGTTTGTAGTGAATTTGCTAACTACATGACTTCACCAAGTGAATATACAAAACACTATTTTTCAACGACGGGACTGACAGAAACCAAACTTGCCACCCACTGAACATCAAACTTTCACCTCAAGCCAAATTATTTTCAACTTTTCCGAAGCCGGAGTTTTGGATCCGAAAAGGAAGCTTGAGGCAGTTATTGCAGAACATTATAATTATTTGGGCCCTTGGTGGTACAATCAATATTACTATATCCTATTTCTGTAAATAAAAGGTGTTTTTTGTTTAACTATGTATGTTGGCTAACTGTGATTGCAATATATCAAGGATTGGTTGATGACCTAGGGTTACATGTAACAGCAGATATAACTGGGCTCGGGTGGCCAAATCGTCTAAGGCGCCGCAATTCGCTGTACAGAGTTGCGTCCCTTGGGCACGCCAGAAACCTATGATTGTAGGTTCGAATCCCGGTTCGCCCCGATTATGTTTCTAGGTTTGTCAGCACCATACCCGTGGGTTTCACCGAAATGGTAAACGTCTGAGACCAACATCACTTCGGGCTTTCCTCCCACATTTAGCTGACACGCCGTGATATAACTGGAATCCTGTTAAAAGGGCCGTTTAACCCAACTCACACAGCCTATATTAATGATGTCGAATGTATATACTCGTCTACAATTATTGTTTGCTTGATGTAACGGTTGTCTGTGCAGTTTACTGACTGGTGTGTACAGTCCATATGCGAAGCATAATCAAGACCTAATTATAAATGTTAATCGTACGTTACCAAGGTTGAATACGTATTTGCACATATCACAAACGCCGTAGATCCCCGACCCGTACATCTCGTCTTCCGGGCGTTAGAATCTGGAATTATTATTTTTTCAGATCGATGCCGAATAGTCAGATTTAGAGAAGGTTTAATAAAAATATTAATCTACTTCATAGAACAGTACATCTTACTAAACAGAATTTAATAAAACTTTCATTGTCAAACTTATCTTCAACACATGACACGTTTCCCTTGAACAAATATACTTGTACATCCACGCACAAACATAGTACACCCGACATCCTACCTACCCACAATAAAACCTGTTTAGCACGGTATGAGGGCTTGGGTAAAACCTCTTGCCTAGGAACTCCCTTCACTGTTGACACTGACACATACCTACGTCTGACATATTTTGCGCCCCAAAGACTCTGTAAGGAGCCATACAGTAATGGCTTCATAAAAGCAAGATTTATTTGCCAACGTGACTCGCCGGCGATCATGTTTGTATGTTTAAACAGAGTTTGGATTGTTGTGTGATGTTATTAAAAACAAAACTATTATAGCCGAGAAATCAGTGATCTGTATAAGTATCATCAATGGTCGGTGTTGTTCCTTGCGTTCCGTTATATCCGTACAAATGCGTGGCCGATGGAACCTTATCAAATATGTGTTAACACAAATAATGCATTCTGTAAACACGCATTTCATGTTTATTACAGGAGGTGCGTATTTAATCCTCTGTCAACATTGTACTTACACGGGGACGGTGTTGGTTTCACTGTCGGGGGTGTATACTATAGTAATACATTTCAATGCATGCGTTTGCTGTTGGGTGGTAAGACATGTCCTTGCGTTAGTCAGTGCTGAGAACATATACCGAGCTTGTGATTGACACTGATTTCTATGATTAAGTGATATTTCAATGTATGATGCTAACATGTTAGGACAGTAGCTGTCAGCGGCTCAGGGCACACAGTTGGGTGAGTGAGTTGAGTAATACAACGCTTTTAGTAATATTCCACCCGGGGTGGGAGATCAAGATGGGCTTCACACATTGTTGGTTGGTTGGTTGGTTTGTTGTTTAACGCCGCACTCTACAATATTTCAGCTATATGACGGCGATCTGTAAATAATCGAGTCTGGATCAGACAATCTAGTGATTGATATCATGAGCATCGATCCACATAATTAGAACAGATGACATGCATCAACCAGGTCAGGGAGCCTGACCACCTGCTCCCGTTAGTCGCCTCTTACGACAAGCATAATCGATGATTTTTACGGCAAGCATGGGTTGCTGAAGACCTATTGTACCCCAGATCTTCACGGGTCGCTTCACATATTGTCCCCATGTTTTGTTTGTTTGTTGCTTAACGCCACACTCGGCAATATTCTAGTTATATGACGGCGGCCTGTCAGTAATCAAGTCTGGACCAGACACCCCAGTGATTGACATCATGAGCATCGATCCACGCAATTAGGATCGATGACATGCATCAACCTAGTCAGCGAGCCTGACCACCCGATCCCGTTAGTCGCCTCTTGCGACAAGCATAGTCGCCTCTTACGGCAAGCATGAGTTGCTCTACCCGGATCTTCAGGGGTCTGTACCCATGTAGGGAATCGAACACAATAACAGCGTGATGTGCAGCGCTTTAACCACTAGGCTACTTCACCGTGCCCTAGTTAAAACAAGCCGTAATGCATACACTGCATATCTGAATATTGCATTGACAAGTTTCAGTGTAAATCCGGTGCCCGGTTTCCAATACCCAGCAACAGTTTGACACATTCTGGATGAATAAATGAGTCAGTCAGTTGGTTGATCATCATTAACGGTCCATGCTTCTAGCTTATAGTCAAAACGTAAAGATCCAACTTTACATTGTCCTGTAATAAAATGTCAGTTCAGGTTGTATTCATTATTTCAGTAATTAAACAAATCCCTTCGGTGGAGTAGTAGAATACCGTGACGTGAAGCATATGATGTGTCATTAAACATCCATGCAAGATGAATAACAAACAATAGCTATATCCGCTTGCACTAAGTGTTCCTGTACGCGTCTCCATTCCCACGGCCAGTTGGTGGAACATGAATTGGAAATGCAGCTAACTGGTGTACGCTGTAGACACAGCAGCTACTCTTGCATACATCACCAACAGTATTAGGAGTTTGACTGACACTGCATTGTTGTCGGGGCATTCGTTTAGTGACAGATACACGTGTCTTGTGTTACGTATGTTTTGTGCCCTGTCGTAGCACTCATAACAGATGCGTGAGATTTGCATTCCATAGCCCTGAGACTTCTTTGACACTGAGTATATCATTTCTGGGCGAGGCAAACAGAGGTTAAAATCAAGTTGGGGACAATATGTTTTCCTACACCAATCAATACGCAGTCGGACTTGTTCAACTGTTTTCATGAGCTATTTTGTCATTTCCCCCAAAATTGCGTCAAAAACCTAATGTTTTATTACAAAGTTAACAACAGTAAACATTTTATCACAAAGACTTAGATATTACGCAAATGTTAGTGATCTGAATAGGTTCTCCGTGCTGGTATAAATATTTATTCTATTTCATTCTTGAAGGAGAACCCTAACCTTGCGTGTGAGAAGCGACTACTCCGAACCCTAAACTAAATAGGGGCGGTCGGGTAGCCTAGTGCTTAAAGCGTTTGGTCGTCACGCCGAAGACCCGGGTTCGATTCCCGACATGGGTACAATGTGTGAAGCCCATTTCTGGTGTCCCCCGCCGTGATATTGCTGGAATATTGCTAAAAGCGGCGTAAATCCATACTCACTCACTCACCTAAACTAAATACTTCACCTCTCGATCATTATGTGGCTATAAAAGGTTATGGAAATTCAAATACAAAATAGTATTTGTACACCGAATTCTGGTCACTTCATGGTTAACCCACCCACATAACGCATCTAAACGGCTGTCTATGTTTCTCATTCATCCTCTTCTTCAATCATTTAGGAAATATCAAAACATGATTCTTACCTGCAACATGTCCGAAAGAGAAGACCCGCAATGAAAACTTTCCTTCTAAATTAACAGTGTCCAGCAAGGCCTGGATCCCCTGCACGTCCTCGTCTGACGGCCTGCCCAGTACTGTGTCCGCACTGACCACTAGCGGCACTGAATATTAATAACCCGGAACGACAGCGCACTACCCCATGACGAGGTTCAGTTAAAACGTTCTCCAACACACTCTGATATCCGCGACTCGGCCCAGGTGCTTTGCCACCAACAGCTTAAGACAACAAAGACCGCCAGACTATCAAAGATCAATAGACCGCACAAGACTTGGCCGGTCCGCATACAGAAGTCTACGGTACCGTTACACGATCCAGTTTATAATTGAGTGGGGTACAGCCAGGTATTGATTCCCTGGATGTGTACAAATGTATACAATATTCATGCTCGGTCTATGTGGCCAGTTGATAAAGCTAATAGGCTGTGATAACAGATTTACCCGTTGTTGTAAGCGAACGCGAACCCATGGGGTTAATGCCAGTCAACGAGGTGACCTATCCGCAGCACTTGTTGGTACAGGATTAATTGATTTGTGAATGATGTGAGTAAGTCGGGCTAGGGTTTTTGAATCGTGTTTAACAAACGTCAACTCTGCTTCCCGTATCTGTATTATCCTAGGAACCAAGTAAGTCTGTCTCCCAGACCTTAGAGAATATATTCAAAAAGGAAACTCAAGCCTAGAGCCAAGTATGAACAACCGCTAAGGTTTGAGGTTATGGGGGAGTGTCTCGGGGTTCGAATCAACGCCCACACGACCAGGTCCCAGCTGTGTGTGGAGGAATCCGCTGATGGCTGTTTCCTATGTGGGCAACATCTAACATAACTTTTGTTGTATCTCACTACAAACTGTGCTTGACTGTCCTGACGTGGTCGATACGTACTATTTAAATGTATTGTCCTTTATTACGACAAGACGTATTAATAGTAAAAAGGTTGGGTTTCTTTCTATATAAATTTACCAAGTAAATGCCATGTCGATAGATGCATTAGCACAAGTTAAATAATATAATGTGTACTATACTGAAGAAAAAAACGAAACCAAAATACTTATTCTGAGCAAAATTAATTAATATTGTCCCCAAACGAGCATTGCCAGTTGCTGTGGTCCAATACTAGCGTGCACATTAACTTTCTTCTGTCTTAGGGGCCTTGTTGTCAAAGTTTTCGCTCGTCACGCTTTAGGCCCGGTTCGATTCCCCACATGGGTACGATATGTGAAGCCCATTTCTGGTGTCCTCCGCCGTGATATTGCTGGAATATTGCAAAAAGCGACGTAAAATCATACTCACTCACTCTCTGCTTGACCTTTTATACTTTTTTTTTTCCTCGATATTTACTGCAAGATTCACTATTTCACTTACAACATCAAATATAAAAAAATCCTCACCACGACTCTGTGTAGTTTCCCTGCAGACTGACCCAGTCGCTGTCAGTGGTGGAAGGTTAGAGCAGGGCGTCGGGTGTTGCGTTAGGGGTAAGGGGACAGAGGAGAGGCGTAGAGTGAGGGGGAGGAGGGGGGGCACATTCAGGAAGTACTCCATTAATTACACGGGTGCAGGCAAACATGCATAGCCCTAGCAATTGTTTGAAAACCTTGCTCTTTTGTATCGAACACAAAATATTTGCATAAATTGTCAGCAAATGGTGAGTGACACGTATCGCCAAATGTCAGCGTTTACCTTTTCTCCTTAAAGTAAAATATTTGTACAATTAGGTTTGCGACCGTTCAGGTCGGTTTTGTATTGGATGAGACACACTGCATTGAAGCAAGTCCGCTGTTTGGGTGCAGGTGGCGCGGTGGTCATGCGCACATTCAGTTGTAGCGTCTGCTCGACACACTGGCTTATTTACCAGTGCATGTTTATTATTTTCCACACAATATTTAGAGGAACTCTTTCACCGGTCTGGTCTATGTATGGCTTCAACATGTATAGCGTCTAGTCATTTCCCAAAGAGGCCTTTCAAGGCTTCTACTTGCCACGTCCATGTGACATTACATCACGTTGTGGAAGCCACTTCTGCATGACGGTATCAGATTTACGTTCTTGTGAAATTAATAATCACCTAGAAATTATATGTTATAAGGGTTGTTCGAACACCTGGTTATAATGATAGACATATAAAACCAGGAGCCTGAAACCCGTTTCATATGTCGGGATACAGTAAAAGTTGTACCAGGATCGAGAGGGGTTCACGGGGTTCTATGTCCCTTGTTAGGTTTTATACCACTCGACTTGTGGTATAAAACCTAACGCGGGACGCATAAAATCCCATGTACCCCGAGTGATCCTGCTGCAACGAATTTATCTTACCGACATGTTTTAATATGACATTGTAAAAGAATTCAAAGAAATTTATAAAAAAAATAGCTGTTCGATTGAGTTGAGGTTAACGTTTGCTATGTCACGTGACTTTCACTGACTCGGATAAAGTGTGCGGCCTTTTGCTTCGAAGCGCGACTAAAGGGATTTATTCTGCCTCTCAGAAATCCACGTGCGTCCCGACTTGTCCGTGGCGGGGTATAAATTCCTCCAAGGCGGGGTATAATTTCCTCCAAGGCGGGATACATATTATTATATCAATGTCACGTGGACAATCAGATCTAATCATGCTGACAGGAGGTATGACAATGACAGTTATTACAGCGGCTATGAATATGCAGCTTCACCAAGACACCGTAGACAGACAGAAATACAGAGACAGATGTGTTTAATTGTGTCACACTCGCAGGTACATAGTCTGGACCAGACAATCCAGTGATTGACATCATGAGCATTGATCTACTCAATTGGGATACTATGACATGCACCAACCAAGTCAGCGAGCCTGACAACCCGATCCCGTTAGTTGCCTCTTACAACAAGCATGGGTTGCTGAAGACAAACTCTCTAAACGTTTCCTCACGGGTCTTAAGTGACAGTACTACAAATTTTGACTATTTGCAAAATTTTGGGCGTACATCTTGTCAATTTATACACTGATCAATACGCAGGAAGGTTTTGAAGGGAATGTTTCTTGATAGTGCAGTGGGTTCTTGTGGTCACCAAGATGTCCTCCCTTAAACGTTTAGTCCCAGGTATAGGGAGATTAGAAACAAATCTTTCTTTATAGCAAAGGCTTCAACCCTAGATAATGGTATGCCCATCCATTTTTCCCAAAATAAATGAAATATGTTTAAATCAGCTGATTTCTTCAACCGAACGCCCCAAACCCATTCCATCCCACCCTGATACCACCCCACCCACCACAACACAATACACCTTAGTACATTGCATGTCAGTTACATATGGAATGTTGTTACCAAGGCCACCAGATCGCCAACACGACAAGTCTAACAAATCATTACAGAAAATCTACACAAATTCAGTATTGTGCTGACATAACTTCCAACTGCAAGCAATCATATGTTTGGCACTTTAAATCTTACAATCGGTATGCATGTGAATATATTATCATGGCAAATGTATGACTACTATCAGCAGCATCGTCTCGTGTGTGCTAGTCTGACGATTGCCCCGATACCTAACACCAGGCCTAGTAGAGCAGGATATAGGCCCACAGCACGCTATCTCGCTCTCTTGTGTCCGGATAGTTTTGGATGTTGCTAACTGGAATCAATATTAAATACAGCCTTATCTCTACCTCTGAATAACGAAGTACTTCTGGCCCGGAGTGAGTGTTAAATGAATCAACTATTATCTCCACATCGTCAAATTGCCCTTTCAGATATAACAGAAATATATTTTTTCCCTCAGTTTAAAAAAAATGTTCGTTGGTCATGAAGGGAGTTCTGAAAACGAAACAAAATTATATTGAAGCAGTGATAAAAAAAACACATTTCGGCTCTAACAACATCCTAGTCTGTACCCGTACGCCCGTACGCCCGTACGCCCCTCGCCCCACGCCCCACGCACCACGCACCACGCCTATCTCTTCCCCCAGAATAATAAACGGTTCATTTGGGAGATAGTCTGACTATGTATCGCCTTCATTTTGATCCACCCGTGAAGATCCGGGTTACAATATGTCCTCAGCAACCCATGCTTGCCGTAAACGGTGACTATGCTTGTCATAAGATGCGACTAACGGGATCGGGTGGTCAAGCTCGCTGACTTGGTTGATGATGTCATAGTATCCCAATTGCGTAGATCGATGCTCATGATGTCAATCACTGGATTGTCTGGTCCAGACTCGATTATTTACAGACGCCCGTCAATTAGTTGGAATATTGTTGAGTGGGGCGTTAAACAACAAACAAACATTTTGATCCGATGTCAATCAAGGCGTGAATACCTAATTTCGAGGCACAAGGACGCAATCCATTTGAGTTCATTATCGAAAGTTGACTTGCGACGAATATGGCGGTAGATTAATATGCAATGTATTAGGGTTTTGTTGAAGTAGGAAAGGTCTTACTGGTGATCCTTGTTTGTTTCAATACACTATAACAATGCAATCATACTTCTTTTACCAAACCAACTACAATCAACACGGAAAGGTATTTTACGATAACGGCGTCCAATCTTTCCGTAACAGGCGGTTCAGGTCTATGCAGATCACAAGGATTAATCAATGGTCAGAGAGTACACGTGCCACAGTTACATAACAGTTCCCAAAATATTTGACACCTGAAAAATCATTTTATCAGCACGAAGTTAACTAGATTATTGCTGTGGCCAGCAACGGCTAGCCTTTACGGGGACTACAGCCGGGATATCGTGCCCGTAAAAACTTAATTAAGATTTTTTTTTTATATGACGAATGGTTGATATGGATTTTTAGAGTTAATAAGTTCTACCAATTGCATCGAAACCACTAAGCAGGCCTGAAATCACGTGATCTCTCGTCCTCTCGAGATCTCAGCGTGGGGCGCTTTGGTTGTCTGGTAGGGAGCCGCCATCTTGACATGAGGGGTTTGAGTTACACTAGGTTTGACAAATTATCAATCAATAGGTTTACGGAGCAACTCAATAGTTTCAACGATTGTTCGGTAAACATTATTTACGAGTGCGACTTCGTGTGAGAAGGGTAAAGTCATGAGGCATGGACAGCGAGGAGGGGAGTGAGCACACAGATCGAACAAGTAGTACTCGTAAGGTTAGGTTAGGAGAGTCCATACTAAATGTACATCGATCATCATCGGTAAGCATAATGTTGACGTAACTTTGACGTGTCCGAATAAAGAGAAAATGATGTACTACAGCAGAACTGGACTTAATTCTAGAAAAAAGTTGTTAAATTATCTTAATAAAATAATAATAAAAACGAGCCCAGAGACACTCTTCATTTTCTGACACTGCAGTAATCTAGACTACAGCAGAACCTAATTATTGCGAACCACGTTTCTTTGGCCACCAAACGTTACGGTATTAATAGGAACCGTCAATTTAATTATTTCATAATTTTTAAATAAATCGACGAAACTTACGCCATTACCTAAGCTTAATGATGCCCCGTTATACTGCTAAGCTCGGGTTTACAACGGCAGTTACTCACCGGTTGATCTGGTATGGTTGGTTTATCTGACGTCAACAAAATTACAGCGGCGTGTAAGTAATCACGCTTCATGACATATGGTAACCATTCTTACCAGGTGAGGTGAACTGGGGTTTAACGTCGCGTTCAAGATTATTACACTTTAACATATAGCGACGTGTGTGTGTGCGTGTGCGTATGCGCGCGTGTGCGTGTTCGTGCGTGTTCTTATCCGAACTAATGCCAGTTTTATAGTACTAACCCACTGAGACATCATGCCGCAGTTTAACACGAATATCTCACTCAAACACAGTACTATACTAACTCCAAGCTGGGCATCGAACTGCCGACCTTCCGCTCCCAGGGCAGACGCTCGCTCTATCCACTAGACCTAGGATGTTCATACGACAATCACGGGGTAGTGTGTACTTATTCTGCCAACTCACCACGAGGGCTGACCACACAGAAACACTCTCAGTCGGAGCCTGGTAGCATTCGTATAGCTTCTGAAGCCAACGGCATCATCGTGGACTGGGATGTAACTATCAGCTACTGAAGCTGGGGAATTAGACTTGTTTGTTTTTCGATATAGCTGGTATATGTGATATTGCCGATGTGGCTGGTATAGTTGATATGTTCGACTACAGACAAGAGGGACAGCGATCCGTTCCACAAATCGATCTCAGCTCTATCAATGTTAAAGTAGGGGTGGGTCTTACGATCGTCTTTGCGCTAAGATCACTTTGTGAAACTGGATCCTGCGTATTCCACTAAACCATCTTATATTTACGTCTGCCTTGGCTCTCAGATACCAACATGGTCATGCGGCAGTCGTGGGGCTAAGATTACAGTATTGAATGCCCCGTGAAGACCCAGGTTAGAATAGGTCTTCAGCAACCATCCTTATCGTAAGACGCGACTAACGCGAATCGCTGATTGGATGATGCTTGTCATCGTATCCCAGCTCATGATGGCAATCACTGAACTTTCTGGTCAGTCATATAACTGAAATATTATTGAGCGCGGCGTTAAACAACAAGAAACAAAAGTAAGAAATCTTATGTTTATGACACTTTCTTGGTAAAGTGCAAATTCTTGTACCTTTTGGGGTTGAGTCCCATCCGGGATAGAACCCACATTCTCAGAATGGGGCAGCTTAATATCAGTACACAGAGTCAGCGATCTGACCCACTCAGCCACCGAGGCGTCCACGGAAACGGGAGTCCGACAACTGGTAGTCTAGATCACGTACACTTTGTGTACCCCTCTGACAAGTGTCAATTGGTACGGTTCCTAGGGCCGAAAGCTATGAATACACAATGCCATTTAGAAAGTGGTCAAATGTAACAAATGTTATATTTGGGATAACACTATCTTAGTCATTCTAATTCTAGTATCATTTTGGGGTTGTGTCACATCCGGGATTCGAACCCACACTCTCAGTGGAACGATACTTTATTGTTTTCATCACATCGTACAAGCACATTTAGCATACATAGTATTGCATTCATTACCTTGAAAGGCAAATGCAGCGAGATAGATTTCTCTTATCATGCGAAAATTATAACAAATCACAACCACGATTTGTCCAACGGCCTCTACTCCAGGCATTAATTCGCATAATGCACACAGGCACACGCACTCAAACAATCACAGAATCCATACAAAGTCCTGGTGGAGACACACACAGGGGGTCTCCGGGATTGCATGTATACCTTAAAGTTAAGTACCACTGCAACCTGTATGCAACTCCCTTCGGCATTGTCAATTGTGCATAAAGGTATAATTTGCATGCAAGGTTACGTCAGCCCGACCCTATGTGCTGTGCAGCTAATCCACCCAATTCACCTACCTGCCGCTTCCTCTGTATAAAACAATAGACTTCATGTTGGTAAGACAAAAGAAGTCCTTTAACACACCGCCTAAGGCTACAACGCCTGTATCACGACAGATAGGTGACTATGCACCCAGTACTAAACAGTTATGAGAAGAGTGATATACGGCTATAAAAGAAGGAACAATACAGCTGACCCCCGATATAAAGCGGAGAGTAATTGGGACGAGCTGAAACGTTTGACACCTTGTGTTATCAGATTACTGGCTCGCATCTTTTTCAAGGTAGTGAGGGTGGGGATTGGGAATTGGGTGGGGGTGATCTAGTGGGAATGGAGGATGGTCTGGTGAGTTGGGTGTTTGGTCTACTAGGGTTGGTATGGCCTAGTTTGGGTGGGCGATGGTATAGGGTGTGGGGGTATGGTATAGTGGAGATTTTGTCTGGTAAGGTCTGGGTGGTTGGTGTGGTGTATGGCCTAGTGGAGGTATGGCCTGCTGAGGCGGGGGTGTGGTCTACTCGGGGTTAGGAGACTGGTGAGTGCACCTTTGCTGGAGAGTATGTAGGGGAAATAAGGTTTTCTTTTCATTTTCATTTAGAAGGTACCTGGATCACATAAACATATTAGCAGATGTAGGTGAAAATTCCTGACTACCGCGAAAACAACATTAACTGACTCAACCAGTAGCCATTGTGCCCACCATTGTTTCTTTAAAGACAAAAGGAGCATATCCTTCTAAAATGATAGTTATTCACTGCGCATGTTACGTTTTCTATCGAGCCAGGAGTCGTTGAGTGAATGTTATTTAACGGCGCAGTCAAAACTAATCCAGCTACATCATGGCGGCTTGTATATAATAGTGACTGAATAGGGTTTTACGCCGCTTTTAGCAATATTACAGCAATATCATGGTGGGGGACACCTGAAATGGACTTCACACATTGTTGGATTTTTATAACAGAGTCTGACTCGCAGTCACGGTACGATGAACCGCTGTCAGCGACCATGACAACTGATCCCCTTTAGACAACTCTCACGACAGGCATTGGGAGATGGGAACCAATATTCTATTGCGGAAAGCCCACAGGAAAACCTTTAAAAGACTCCAGATAGGGTATATTGACGTAGTGTTGGTGTTCACGTAGCACAGTGTGATAGCACAGTTGGTGTTATAACGAGTGGAGATCTCGCCTTACGTCTAAGTAACTACATTGCGTGTGGGATTAGCGTAATCCCGGCGGGATCAAAGCTACATGTAACACATACCCTTGTAATTGGCCAACCGGTGGGTCAATAGTACAGATTGATTCGTTTTATGTGTGACAGGAGACAAGCGAGGTTCTCCCCTTCAGACAGTAATATAACCCTCGCCAGAGGTATACAAGTAATTAAACATAATCCGGGCTGATCGGAAGATATCATCCAAGTCATTCGGTGTATAAGCAATGGAAGTCTACATTGATTTTCTTTGTAATGCTGGATCTGGGCAGACGTTGCCCAAGAAATCGAAGAAATGTTAACGCTGCGGATACAAACGAGTTATATACACGAAAAAGTTATTAATTGTCACCGTAAACATTTTATAAAATATTGAATATTTGATACTATTAATTATTTTACCATGTAGGTTTGAAACCCGTGGCATATGGATACCATGCCACAAAATTTTATAAATTAGTTAGAAGTGTTATCCAATGTGCAATGGTCTCTTGTCTTATACCAAGATAACATTTTGGTTCAGTATGACACAAATAGCGATATAAATGACAACAACTCCAACCCACATAACGCTAAAGTGTCAATTAGTAATGCCAAATAGAATCACTTGTTTCAAGAAGTATATAGTCACCTGAGTGAACAACAACATATTCCTTTGTTTAGTTCATTGTGGCATTCCAAACAAAATTGTGATTAATTATTTATCAAGTCATGGAGATCTGTTTATTCTTATTTGCTTATTTATTCTTTGGCTTTTTAGTTCAAATCATTATTATATACAGGAGCCAAACGTTTATAATATAGACTGCCCGTGTAAATAATCTTCTTTCTCAAACATTCACAAAGGATTATGTACAAAATCTAAAAGTCTCTGGGCTCCTTTTTCTTTATATTTTATAACTGTAATTTAACAAATGTTTTTTTTCTGAAAAATATGTTCCTTTCAGAGACTAGATGTTAGTCTGCAGACACGTTTGAAAGCTACTTCATTCAGCCATCAAATTTGAAAATATTTAATGTCTGTATCTCAAAATGATGTCATTGTTGTTTGGTGTCACGTGGGTTCGTGGAAACTATATGTAATAATTTGTAATACATTATGCTTTAGGGGGTAGGTTTTAATTAAGGTAGACTTGGGTTTTGTGGACATATTGTGAGACGAAATATTAAGACGTTCCTGTTTGTACATGCATTAAATTGTTAACATAATCAACATGTCATTTTGTTCTTAGCTATGTGTGTGCGATGCAGCGAGGGCTTGGGTGAAGGTGCTGATCGTGCTGGATATTGATCACGATGAATGGATGTGGCAGGATATGGGGAATGGCAGGAAGTACAATTCATCGCGGAGATAAGACCCCAGTTGTCAATTCATGATCAATATTCAAAATACCCTCGTAAATATTCATTCCTTCATACTAAGCTCCAAAAATGTCTTATAAGACCTGATCAAAAACCTCGAAAAACTCGTATGTTTTGAAGTAACCAATTATGTCTTATATCAAACTTTGATCGTTTTATGGTGTCCAGTCGGGTAATATGAATATGTCGCTAATGTGTGATTTTTGTTTCCAATTATTTATTTTTGTCATTGTCTTTTTTTATATAATGTGAGGAGTTGTTACCAGTACAGTACTCAGTGATGTCACATTACTCTCGGATAAAATCTCGAAGTGACTCGAGCCACAGGCGTTTATCACTTGGGTGAAAGTCAGGAGCGAGAGCATGGCGTTACTAAATCAAGTATCAGGGCGAATTCTGGATTCGAACCCACGATCACCGGGTCCTTCACGGCGAAATGCGTCGCCTTAGACACTTGGTAACCTATTCGCCTGGAGCACGGACGTATCGACTATTCAGATATTTACGGCAGTGCACAAACAAACAGCAGCCACATAATCTGCTTCTTGAAACCGCGAGTACAAACGGCAGCTTGTTGAATCAAGGGGTTTAAACCAAATTAGCTCGTGCTCGTTTATTTTAATCTCAACGCATTACAATTCCACTTTTGGGCCTTCGAAACCGCGGGAGGGAAAACTCCTATTCCGAAATAAATAGAACCTATAATCCTATGAAACAAAGTACTTAATGAGATTACACACTCGATAATCTCCAACACTGACACACAATAACATGGGCATTGCATCAAGTGTCCATAAACAAATGGCTTACAAAAAACCCGATGCACGTCTATGGGGGATAACAAATATTTGGCAATCAAAACTTGATATGGAGTTGAATACAAGAGCGGGTCTGTGGCACTGCCAGTTTGACTCAACCATTTATTTTAACATGTTATGACGCAGTGATCAAATTGCATCTAGTCGATAGCCGGTTACGCATCATATCACATGCGCAGTTCCCCTGTTGGACAAGCAAGCAGACGATATCCGGCCTCTGGCAGCGTGAGGGCTCTGAAGGGACCCAATATGTGTTTTCACACGATGTTGACAAATAATCCAATGACCAAGTATGACGATGTCATGATAATTAAAAAAAATATACCGCATGGTGACGTACTTTATCTTGAATTTATTCGCCGGTTTAATTGTTCGGCCAACATGTAAATATACATACAGAAACACCTCATTTATCCGGACTGCGTATGAGTGAAATCGTCCGGGTTCACAAATATCCTGAATAATGGATCGTGGGAACAAATTATTTACCATTTGTATACTCATATACGTCATCACCAAGACCGCCCGGAATGCGGGGCTATCGGATTAACGAGGTCTGGTTTAAAGGAGGTTCAATGTAAGTACCAACTACCATCACTACTACTACTACTACTACCATCACCGCTGCTGCTACTACCACTACCACTACCACCATTACTACCACTAGTACAACTACTACCACCACCACCACTGCTACTGCTGCTGTTGCTGCTACTAGTACTACTACTGCTGCTACTACTTCTGCTGCCACTGCTTCTACGGCGATATCGTATGTCATTTCAGCGTTACATTTGTATGAAACTCAGAATTATTCAATATATATTAGAAACTTATTGCATGCAAACAAAAGGTAAATCTGACCTAAGCCACTTGAGTGTAGGCCACCCGTAATGATTAATGCACACACATTCACGCCTGTCTAACAAGATAGCAGACCGTTCTATCGACCCTGGCGAGTGGGGAATCGACTGAGACGACACACGTTTAGCCGGAGAATAAATTGATAGAGCGAGTGCGGACTAGATGTATTTCTCTTTGAGGCTATTTGTCATAAGTGTATGTCAACAACGCTGACAGCATCTGTTCACATCGCGATTAATAGCATAGATATGTCTTCTCGAGTTGATTTGAAAATACCACACGTGAAATTAGATATAAACCATATTTAAGTGTGTTATTGTGGTAATGGTAATGACAGAACACCAACATTTATTCTGACCAGGAGTGGTGTCGAAATTGTTCTCTCGCAATGTTCTATAATTCAATATGGGGGTTACACGATGAAAGGGGCATTATTGAGGTTTTCCTGTCGACATGAAGAACTAATGCTAGTATTAACCCGTTCAACTCACCACTAGCAACAATCTATACCAGGAGCTCTACCCACCCGATTTCGGGTTAAAACTGGTCCCCAGCAACCTATGCTGGTCGTAAGTGGCGAAAACATGGATCGGCTGGTCAGGCTCGGCGACCTCGTCATCGTACCCCAACGGTGTTGATCGTTGTTCACAATATGAATCACTGGATTGTCTGGTCCTGATTATTTACAGGCCGACGGAAATATTGGTGATTGCGACGTTAAACAAACAAACAAGCTTGGTGTGACAACTATGGACAATACATATGTAGGTTACTCTTGAGTCTAAAGACTATCTTGCTAAACAAAGAGTTCTTAAAATTTTAAATCAACTACAGCAAACTATGAGATCTATGAGATGAGACTAAATAGAGATCCCGTAACAGAAGAGAAAAAGAAAAAAAGGCTACAGATTTTCGGATACATTTTGTACATTAATAAAGCATGACCAGTCAATATTCACACTCACATCTCACAACTCGGACATCATTCCTTCTTAAAACATTCACTTTGAGAGGCAGACATTTCATACTCCATTAAAACATATGTTTAATATACATCTACGTTCATCCCATGTGAAGTACGAAGTGTCAATCTCTGTATTCAAACATCAGAGAGCTAAACAGTTTCTTCCTCTGTTTTAGAGGTAACACTTTCCTTTATCAATTTCTTCAACCGTGATTTTCAAAATTAATTTCGATTGTTATTATTAACAATTTTGTTCAAAAAGCGACATCTAAAAAAAGTGGGGTGTGTGGGGGGTACGAGTGGCCCAGTCGTCTAAGGGCTTTCCTCTCACATTAAGCTGACACGCCATGATATAACTGGAATACTGTTAAAAGCGGCGTTAAACCCAACTCACTCACTCACTCACTCACTCACTCACTCACTCACTTAAAAAAGTGACACAAATAGGGCGCCAAAACGCAGCGTAACAAACAAGTCCCGAATGCTTTCCATGAAAATCAAAATTCACTTGCGTTTCCTTGTGCCATTTCTGATGAACGGTACCCCAATACTCAGAGCCAACATCCTTGTATCGATGCTTGCGCCACGCCAAGACTTACGAAGAATCAGGGGAAGAAACCTGGCTTTAACACGACTGCATGTTTGCCAGATTGCACGAGCTGTTGCCAATGTTGTTAATGTCCACGTGAGAACCATCTACAGGATACAGCAACGATACCAGGTCACAAACAGCATGGATGCGCCTACAGACTACGTCACAAACGAGATACCTCCAAAACGTTCATGAAGTGATGATTCTTTGAGATTCAGTATAGTTTAACATTGTAAACAGATTGTTCGTTCAGTATTTATGTATATCCGAAGTGAAATACTTGCTAGTTTTCACCCCTCCCACCGACCTCACCCCTGATATGTGACAAACTAACAGTATAGCAGGTGCAGGTGACAGTTGATTGACAGGTGATTGACAGCTATTTACTTACTCTGAAGTGTGAGGCGAGGGAGGGAAGGCTCCGGACATGCTGAAATATGGCCCGTTTGATGTCTATTTCACAACGCAAAATGTCCTGTTCAATCAAAGCTGAGCGTATCACTTTCAGTGGGAGCTATTTCAATCGACCCTGCTGGTTGAAATGACCCCAGTAGTTGAAATGTCTACCACTCAAGCACGCTAACCCAACTTAAGAAAGCCCACTTTTACTTCTACACTAGCGCCCGTCCTCCTGTTAGAAACTAACAGATTAATCGTGCAGTGTTGCTAAGCTATGCGTCGGTAGAGATTAGGCCATGAGTTTTTCTCTCCCCGCCGGACGCCATTAACACTTATACTCTTCCGGTAATAACTTAAATCCAATCCTCCGTTCTTTCACATGGCGTTGATTGAATTGCGTAAGTTTTAGATACATGTTGATAAAGTACGGTGACCCATAAGGGACATGGAGTCTGTTTTTCAATATTTTGATGTTTAACTTACTTTTATCTTAACTTTTTGCAAATTAACACAATCTCCCATACAAATATGTGATAAATCATGTATAAAAACATCCGAAAACATAGAAAATGTACTTTTAAGTAGCTTTTGAGTCGCTGAAATGTGAAGTGAAAATGTCAAAAACTAAAATGAAAATGTCAAAAACACAAAACGAAAATGTCAAAAACTAAAATGAATACACAGAAAACTATTTCCACCGCGGTGATAATATTTACACCGAGGTGAAAACTATTTCCACCGCGGTGGAAATAGTTTTCTGTATTTTCATTTTAGTTTTTGACATTTTCGTTTTGTGTTCTTGACATTTTCATTTTAGGTTTTGACATTTTCGTTTCGTTTTTCAGCGATTCAATATCTTCTTTACACATGATTTATCACAAATTTGTAAGACAAATCGTGTTAATTTGCAAAAGGTTACGATAAATGTAAGTGAAATATCAAAATATGGAAAAACAGACTCCATGTCCCTTATGGGCCACCGTAATAAAGAGAGCTGGTGTCAGAGCCAGACAATGATTGAAAACAGTTGTTTGAAAGGAAGGAACAAAGGCTTCACGTCACCGTGCCCAAGGTGACATTTCACTTTGAGGAACTTTTATCTGGACATGAGAATATTGTTCTATGTAACACTAGTTAATGACGAATGACATGCCTTGTCATGTACATTATTATAACTCGTATATGCTCAATTTTCGTCTGTAAACGTTTTATTTTAATTACCACTAATCTCCTTTGCACAGGCTTGTAATCTCATTGGGGATGGAGGTTGGCCCAATCGTTTAAGACGCCGTAATTCGCTGTGCAGAGTTGTGTCCTTTGGGCACACCAGATCGTGGGTTCGAATCCCGGTTCGCCCCGAGCTGACACGCAGTGGTGTAACTGGAATAATTGGGTTTTTCAATCGTGGGTGTCTTTATCCAGTTTTCGCATTATCTTCAGGATGTTAGTTTAGTTTGTTTGCTGTTAAACGCCACACCTCAACAATATTCCAGCTATATGACAGCGGTCTGTATATAATCGAGTCTGGACCAGACAATCCAGTTACTGACATCAGGAGCATCGATCAACGCATCATGCATCAAACAAATAAACGTGCCTGACGACCCGATCCCTATAGTCGCCTCTTACGAAGAATAGGTTGCTGAAGACCTATTCTCTATCCGAATCTTCACGGATCATCTCCAGATGATCTGTTTTGCTATTTGCTGTTTTCAACTCCCAGAATGTATTTCTCTAGCTGTTTACATTACCCCCTTGTGGTGTTTGACAATTTTTGGTATTAATTTAAGAATGTATTTAATGTTTTCATTATCTCTGAAATAAAGGAGGGCACGGGTGGCCAAGTCGTCTAAGGCGCCTCAATTCGCTGTGCAGAGTGGCGTCCCTTGGGCACGCCAGGAGCCTATGATTGTGGGTTCAAATCCCGATTATGTTTTTAGGTTTGTCAGCACCGAAGTGGTAAACGTCTGAGACCTGCATCACTTCGGGCTTTCCTCCCACATTAAGCTGACGCGCCGCGTTATACCTGGAATAGTGTTAAAAGTGGCGTTAAACCAAACTCACTCACTCACTCACTCACTCACTCACTCACTCACTGAGTTATCCCCGTTTCCTTCCAATGTTAGAAAACGTTTCAGCAATGTTTACTCTATCCCCAGGATGTGTTTATCCAACGTTTATGTTATCCCCCGATGTGTTTATCCAATTTCTATTTTATCCAAAGTATGCGTTTATCCAATTTTTATCTTATCCCCTGGATATGTTTATCTTCATGTTATCCAATGTTTATGTTATGCCGAGGATGTGTTTATCCAATGTTTATTTTATCCCCGGGATGTGTTAATCCAATATTCATGTTATGTCAGGATGTGTTAATCCAATGTTTATGTTATCTCCAGGATGTGTATATCTAATGTTTTGGGGTTTTTTATCCCTAGGTTGTGTTTATCCAATCTTCATGTTATCCAATGTTTATGCCATCCTCAGGATGTGTTGACCCAATGTTTATGTTATGCCGAGGATCTGTTTATCCAATGTTTATGTTATCTCCAGGATGTGTTTATCTAATGTTTTGGGGTTTTTTATCCCTAGGTTGTGTTTATCCAATCTTCATGTTATCCAATGTTTATGCCATCCTCAGGATGTGTTGACCCAATGTTTATCTTATCCCTAGGACGCGTTTATCCAATGGTTATCTTATCCCTAGGACGCGTGTATCCAATGTTTATTGTATCCCTAGGATGTGTTTATCCAATCTTTATGTGATCCATAGGGTGTGTTTATCCAATTTGTATGTTATTCCCAGGATCTGTTTATTCAACGTTTATTTTATCCCTAGGATGTGTTTATGCAATGTTTACGTTATCCCTAGGATGTGTTTATCCAATCTTTATGTGATCCACCATCTAATGGTGATATTATTTCAACACATGTCCTGCGTAAGATGTTTCTAAAGAGAAAATTGTGCATCCATAGGCTCATGTCACCTCTCCTTTTGAGTAACTATTTTATTCCGCGATATAGCTGGTTGTTGTATGGCTGTCAGTGTAAACATGAAGTCACACGTACTAAATGAAATTATGTTTAGATCTTGGCCTACATCCTTTGAGGTAAAAAAATGTGATAATTTTTTTAAAAGAATTGACTTTCACTTTGTGTGAGTTCATTGGAGTAGGAACCTTTATGGAGTGAGGGCATTTGTGTTATCCATAGGATGTGTTTATTCAATGTTTGCGTTACCTATAGGATGTGTTTATTCAATGTTTGCGTTACCTATAGGATCTGTTTAGCCATGATTGTTTCCAGCACATATTTGTTGACAGCAGTTTTCCTGACATAAGATAGGAAGTATCTGTATGGAATTATTCCTGGACTATACCCCTTTTAATGTATTGTCTGTAACTTACCGCGAAGGTAAACATGTATCAAGGTAATTATCAACAGAATTAAACCAGCATCAGCTGCACCTGCGCCTCATTGGTCGGGTATGTCTCACCGTCAAGAAATGATTACTTCATTAAAACACCTCACTTCCCGATCAGGTGTCATACAACAGAGAACATGTTCATACAGCTCTCGTTAGCGCCATGCATTTGGATAAGCCACCTACGGACAACGTTAATAACATCGTAGCTGAATCAAATGAGGACCACCTCACCCATTGCTGCTAGAGTCATGTTTCATTATCACTTGGCTAACGCGCTAAGGCAGATGTAAGGCATTTCAAGTTGTTAGAGCTGTGTGTGTCTATGTAACGTGATGAGGTTTTAACTCCAACATACATGCAAGTTGGATCAGCGTTGACAACCTCCTTCTGTTTCAGATCGACTAATTTGGTCACAGAAATGGCTGCCACCAACTTCACTACGAAAGACATTGTATATGCTGTTTGTGCCGTCTCAACGGACCTTTTGAACGTAGTTGGCCATAGCACGATACTGATCCTCATTTACATGGAGAACAGAGCGAGAACAGCCACCAGTAAACTACTTATCAACCAAACACTCGCCGACGGAACTGTAGGCGTCGTGTATCTATTTGCGACCATTTGCTTGGCGATATATGATCCAGACGAGAAGGACGTCAAGTTCAAACTGACCATTGTCCGAGTGTGTCTGGTAGCATTGTACAGCGAGTCCCTGCAAACCCTGGGAATGATTGCCTTCTCTCTTTACATTGCGATATGTCACCCCCTAACATACCGGTTCTGCAAGAAGTCGACGATGGTGGCGGTGTTCGTCATCACCACCTGGACCTTGAACATCGTCGTGGCCTTGCTCATCCTCGTGGCCGACGGCGCCTTCACGAACTCCGACTATACGATGTTTAGTTTCTACAGACTAAACGGCAAAAGCGTATGGTATGAAATACTGAAGTTACTCGTCATGTTTCTGCCGCCACTTTTTGGAGTAACCTGTTGCATACGCGTCTGGATCCACAAACGGAACGTTGACCAAGACGTCCTACAAGCCCAGAGCAGCACCAAGAAACTTGTTAGTCAGGCATTTGGAATCTTGCTAATGTCCAGTGCTTATGTCATTGCTTTCATGATACAAATAATCGGCGAGAACTTGTATCCCCATAACAAAGACTCTAACAATGCGTCCCCTATCGTCTCGTTCATCGTATATATCTACCTGGTGGGGAAGCTGCCGATTTTTCTCCTCGTCTTCAAACCCTACCGCCAGGTGGCACGGGACTGCTGCTGTCCATGTCGCAACAATCGAATCCAACCACTGTCCGCCGAAATAGGGGCACTCCAAGTACAAGGTGCTGAACCGTAAGTAGGAAGCCCGTTCGGCTGTTTATATACCGTGAGTGTTTCAAGAATATGTCGACATGGGTACAATGTGTGAAGCTCATTTCTGGTGCCCCACGCCGTGATATTGCTGGAATATTTCTAAAAGCGGCGTAAAACCATACTCACCCACTCACTAACTCAAGAATATGTACGTTGTATGCGCAGGTTAAAACAGCGTAGTGTCAATACAATATCATGGAGACTATATGGAGTCTCAAATCCGCCCAATTTTATAGTTAGAAAATGTATAGAAAGTCTAAGTATAGTTTTGTCGTAAATATTTTTGAGTAAATAAATCGGTTAGTAATAAGATGGTACTGGGAGAATGTGGAAGGAAAACATTGTTTGTTGTGTTTATGGTAAGATGCATCAACTTTTAGTTGAAAGTATTATCAATGCCTCTGGAGACATACCCAAAGAGTGTTATTTAATGCTAAAACCTATGCCGGAAAATGGTAAAAGTACTTGGGCTTTAAGATTAAGAATATGCCAAATTTGTATGGATTTGGGTATGCTTGGTTATCACAAGAGATAGGTAACAAAATTGGTCATCTGAGTTAAACAAGATGTCTACAGTAACTAGTAAAAGATTTTAGTCTTTTAGATGATGAAAGTTACCTGTTATGTGATATCCGAAGTGAATTTAACATGTGTTTTGCAAAATTTAGATGTTGCAATTTTTAATAAATGACAGAAATTGGTAGATTTAAAGGCATTACATTCCACAGGAGATATTGTTCTTATTGTTTGCAGGAAAATTTATGCTTGACAGAAAATGAGCTTTGCAATCTGCCCATTGTATACTGACCTAAGACGAAAGGAAGGTGAATATGTAATCTCTCACCTTGCCAGTTGTTATGCCTAAAGTACCATGGGCTACTGGCCTCCGAATTCCCAAATAATGTGCCTCGCGTAATATAATCTTAAACCAGATAGTTTGTTGTGAGGCGATGACACATATTAAGTATATAGGTATAAGGGAGCAGTTCAAAAGTTCGAGGTCGTTTAAAAAATCCAACTAAATACCCCCAACCAGAGGTGTTTGGATGGTTTTATAGTTGAAAATTTGTAACTACAGATGCCGGGATTTTTAAATAGTCAGGAAACTTGCACCTACAGGTCGCGGGATTTTTAAATGGTAAGAAACTCTTGTACCTGCAGGTGCCAGGATAGTTAAATAGTTAGAAAACTTTACCTACAGGTGCCGGGATGGTTAAATTGTTAGAAAACTTGTACCTACAGGTGCCGGGATGGTTAAAAAGTTAGAAAACGTGTACCTGCATGTGCCGGGATGGTTAAATATACTGAACCAAATTAAAAACTTCACAATCCTAAAATTTTAACATTTTGACCAGTTATCATTGTGGGCCCTTATTGTGAACTAAACAGTAATGGCCACGTATTGTCTTCAGATAACACCCGTTTTTGTGCAGGTGAATCTATCAAAATCATGTGCACAGCACTATAGTGGCAAAAGTGGTTTTTCACGTGCAACTGGTCACGTGGCCATAATACCGCACGTGTTTTCAACCATACTTGTTATCAGTCATTAACAAAAAAAGAAAAACACAAGAAAACAAAAGTCTTTACGGCCATTTATCATGCCACGCCTTTCAAATGTGCAATGTGAACGTGCCATCGGCATGTTGCAGACGGGAACGTCCGTAGCTGAAGTCGCAAGAACGATGGGTTGTAGTCGACGGACTGTTTATGATTTACAGACGCGTCTACAGCAAACGGGTACCACCGCTGATCGCCCTCGGCAAGGTCGACCACGTGTGACGTCACATGCAGAGGATCGTCAGATTGTCTTACGTTACCTCCGTAACCGAATTTTGACGGCTACATCAACCAGAAATTAAATGTTTAGGGGTAGACTGAGTGCGCAAACTGTTCGAAACCGTCTGATAACTGCTCACCTTCAAGCACGACGGCCATACTGCGGGCCGATTCTGACTCAATTACACAGACGTCAACGTCAATTGTGGGCACAGCGACACTAACGATGGACTCAGAAGAATTGGAATCAAGTCGTCTTCAGTGATGAATTCCGATTTAATCTTCGATTTGCTGATAGTAGGGCGAGGATGTGGAGGCGCCGTCATGAACGTTACGCCCAGTGTTGTGTACAGGAAGTTGACAGATTTCGAGGCGGAAGTGTCATGGTGTGGGGTACTTTCTGCACGTTCCAGGCTTCTTGTCATCCGTGGCAACCTCAACGCTGCTGCTTAGCGCGACCAGGTACTGGCACCAGAACTTCTGCCTTTTATGGCAGCACATGGACCCGGTTTGATCTTCCAACACGACAATGCCAGACCCCACACGGCAATTTTGACATGGAATTTCCTTCAGAATGCGGGAGTCAACGTCATGGACTGGCCGTCAAGGTCTCCCGACCTCAATCCCATCGAACACGTTTTGGATGCTCTTGGCAGAAGTCTGCGCCAACCACAGAATTTGCAAGATCTTGGCACCATTTTGCAGCAACAATGGCGTCGTCTTCCCAATCATGTGTTCACAAGCATCACAAGGTCCATGCGGAGGCGTTGTGTGGCAATTGTCAACGCAAATGGTGGCCATACACGCTACTGAACTTGTGTGCCATCAGATTCTCGTGCTTGGGATTTATGATTTAAACTGTTGATGTTATTACCAAATACCGTAGGTGCTTTGAACAAATTATGGTTACCACCGTTAATTAAAATCCTTCTTTGGACATTAATGATTAAAAATTACCTTCTCTGATACATTTGTCCGTTGTATATCATATATGGGATTACTTTTAAAAATGTGAAGTTTTTAATTTGACTCAGTATAGTAAGAAAACGTGTACCTGCATGTGCCGGGATGGTTAAGTAGTTAGAAAACTTGTACCTACAGGTGCCGGGATGGTTAAGTAGTTAGAAAACTTGACATAAATGTTTTTCAAACGACGGATGATACCAACGACATTGTCGACATTAGTGTGCACAATAAATGACTGCTCTTGCAGCAATTAAATCTGTTATTGAAAACCTTATCTGCCTAATGTTTGTATCTTACAGATTCTATCCATTCTCTTTTCAGAACTGTTCCCAACCTATCGAGGACAACCCTAAACAACAACCGTCATTTAAAGCCCACACGGGAACCTGATGCTAGTTCCCATACAGTCCTTGGTTAGGTAGCATGCGCCTCCTGTATTATCAGGTTGTATAGGGCAACACACGTTTCCTCTGCACGCAGTGCATACATGGTAACACACGTCTCGTCTACAAGCAGTATATATATGGTAACACAGTCTCCTCTACAAGCAGTGTATACATGGTAACACAGTCTCCTCTACAAGCAGTGTATACATGGTTACACACGTCTCCTCTACAAGCAGTGAATATATGGTAACATGCGTCTCCTCTACAAGCAGTGTAAATGGTAACATACGTCTCCTCTACAAGCAATGTATATATCGTAACACACGTCTCCTCTGGAGCAGTGTATATATGGTAACATGCGTCTCCTCTACAAGCAGTGTATATATGGTTACATACGTCTCCTCTACAAGCAGTGTATATATGGTAACATACGTCTCCTCTACAAGCAGTGTATATATGGTAACATACGTCTCCTCTACAAGCAGTGTATATATGGTAACATGCGTCTCCTCTACAAGCAGTGTATATATGGTAACATACGTCTCCTCTACAAGCAGTGTATATAAGGTTACATACGTCTCCTCTACAAGCAGTGTATATATGGTAACATACGTCTCCTCTACAAGCAGTGTATATATGGTAACATACGTCTCCTCTACAAGCAGTGTATATATGGTAACACATGTCTCCTCTACAAGCAGTGTATATATGGTAACACATGTCTCCTCTGGAGCAGTGTATATATGGTAACATGCGTCTCCTCTACAAGCAGTGTATATATCGTAACACACGTCTCCTCTGGAGCAGTGTATATATGGTAACATGCGTCTCCTTTACAAGTAGTGTATATATGGTAACACATGTCTCCTCTACAAGCAGTGTATACATGTATATGGTTACATACGTCTCCTCTACAAGCAGTGTATATATGGTAACATACGTCTCCTCTACAAGCAGTGTATATATGGTAACATACGTCTCTCTTACAAGCAGTGTATATATGGTAACATACGTCTCCTCTACAAGCAGTGTATATATGGTAACACACGTCTCCTCTACAAGCAGTGTATATATGGTAACATACGTCTCCTCTACAAGCAGTGTATATAAGGTTACATACGTCTCCTCTACAAGCAGTGTATATATGGTAACATACGTCTCCTCTACAAGCAGTGTATATATGGTAACATACGTCTCCTCTACAAGCAGTGTATACATGGTAACATACGTCTCCTCTACAAGCAGTGTATATATGGTAACATACGTCTCCTCTACAAGCAGTGTATATGGTAACATGCGTCTCCTCTACAAGCAGTGAATATATGGTAACATACGTCTCCTCTGGAGCAGTGTATATATGGTTACATACGTCTCCTCTACAAGCAGTGTATACATGGTAACACACGTCTCCTCTACAAGCAGTGTATATGGTAACATGCGTCTCCTCTACAAGCAGTGTATATATGGTAACACACGTCTCCTCTACAAGCAGGGTATGCATGGTAACACACGTCTCCTCTACAAGCAGTGTATATATGGTAACATGCGTCTCCTCTACAAGCAGTGTATATATGGTAACATACGTCTCCTCTACAAGCAGTGTATACATGGTTACATACGTCTCCTCTACAAGCAGTGTATACATGGTAACACACGTCTCCTCTTCAAGCAGTGTATGCATGGTAACACACGTCTCCTCTACAAGCAGGGTATGCATGGTAACACACGTCTCCTCTACAAGCAGTGTATATATGGTAACACTTACATACCGAGAACAAGATGTATGAATGGCATGTTGTCAAGATAGTAAACATGTGGACAGGGTCACCCATAAATTAAATCAATAGATCTTCTATTTCTGAACTAATAATTACAAGTCAAGTAAGAGGATGTTAAAGTAATTCATCTTGAACATGATAAAATGGAAATGCATACATAAACTATGTCCAGATCTTTGTTTAGCAGTAGTGAGAACTAAAAGGTCTGATTCTTAATGAGATTGTGTACTGTTTGATGACATTTAATATGTATCCAATTTGTTTGCCAGGAAACTCAACGTTTGCAACTGGAGCCAGTGCCGGGCATTCATGCCTGTCCTGATGATAGAAATGCCCGATTTAATAAAAATGAACAAGGAAACTATTAGGTTTCTTCTCGGCAAACGTGAGGGCTTACAATCAAATGACTGAGGGTTGACAACTTTTTCTGATTTTCCAGAAGAAACATGGAAACATATCATGAGCAACATATTGTCAGACACTTATTGCACACAGTGTAATACTGTTCTGAAAAGTTTTCAACATTTTATGGAGTGGTGATATTGTAAAACTGTCGTATTTGCCAGTGCTGCATTAAACAATAACAAAAAACGTTACTTGTCATGATGTCGGGGTTCAAGGGATTACCAATTCAATGAGACCCGTGAAGATCCCGGTTAGAATAGGTCTTCAGCCCATGCTTGTCGTAAGTGGCAAATAAGCTTGTCGTAAGAGGCGACTAACGGGATTGGGTGGTCAGGCTCGCTGACTTGGTTGATGCATGTCATCGTATCCCAATTTCGTGGATCGATGCTCATGATCCATGACTCATGGTGCAGATTCAATTATTTACAGACCGCCGTCATATAGCTGGAATACTGCCGAGTGCGGCGTTAAACAACAAACAAAGAAAATGATGGCCGGGCTAGAGTATTCTTGAAGGTCGTGCTTATCGTTATTCTGAAGGTAGTGACTCCTTGGTGAAAACTTAGCCCTGTGGTTAAAACTACCAAGAGAGCTTTCGACGAAACGCAGCCCTATATTCACCAGGAGATAACAGTGTGTATTCCAAAACGGGCAACAATGTGACGGGGATGACACACCGTGAGGACTGGAGAATTCCCTTCAACGTTCGTGAGAGCAAACTGTTTTCTACACATTATAACGGTTTTACACCACTTTCGCAATATTCCAGCAATATGATGAAAGGGGATGCCAGAAATGGAAATGTGGGAATCGATTACATGTAAACAGCTCATGCACTCGACATTTTACGGGCGCCTCGATCACTTGCTGTCACAGACTGTCACTGTCGATAAACCCTACATCAATATCTACTGCCTCATATACAGTATACGCAGACGATATTTTTCAGTAACACACACACACACACACACACACACACACACACACACACACACATGGCAAAATATATTTGGTGTTTCTTATTTTGAAGCTTTTTTGCTAAGATTAAACCCATATTTTGAAGGTCAAGATTATCACCTGTTTGCATTAGCTTCGTGGCGGATACTTTCTTCTTATAGTGGCATATCGTTCACATATAAACATCACAAGGAATTCATCTTCAATATATACAAAGTTTGGACAAACAGAAATCGCAAAATCGTCAAATATGGGAAGTGTAACTGTGTCTTCCAAGTTCCACATTTAGAAGGAAATGATTACATCTATACTTTGAGATATATCTCTTTATGTAATGTGGAAAGTCATTTGTTATAAAACGTCCTGTGTTCAACAAAGATTTGTACTGAACATAGTAATGACATTTCGATGATAATTCAGTCGAAGAATGACAGTTTTTATACAGGTTATCTCATAGTCTTTGCTGAAATTCATTTAGAAATAATGTTACATCGCCGATTTCTTGTTGTAACCAGACCAGCCCAAATCCTAATCTGAACAAAATGGTTATACAGTAAACTACGGTTATAACGAACTCAAAGGGACCCCTTATTTTAGTTCGTAATAACCGTAGTTCGTTATAAGCGTATATACAACGCATATACAACAAATGGGCGAGACCAAAATATACAGTTCGTTATATCCGTCAGTTCGTTATAAGCGTGTTCGTTATAGCCGTAGTTTATTGTAATTGAAGTAGCCCATGCCTCTCTGGCCACCTCTCCAAATTATTTGGACTGTTGTGTATAGAGAGGAGGTAACTGTTGAGCACACAAGGTTCAGACATTGATATTTAATTATGGATTTGGTTATACCTCAACCAATCAAGATGCTGAATGCATAACAACGTGTTATATGTGTTTTAAGATAAATTATCAGATGTTGTTTGAAAACATTCCTTTTGTTTTCTAAATTAGAAGTATAAAGAAGCATAAAATAAGCTCATAAGATGGAGGAATGTTTATCGTTAGTGAAGGTGTATGGGATTGCACTACATCGATTTCGCTATTCAAGCAGGAGGACATCGTGCGTCAAGGCAGAAACGGGAGCGGGTATTGCGGGTGGGGAATGCTTTATTCGTTATACGTTATTTTAATTTGCCGTGATCGATATTTCAAGTTACGAATTAGCTGTTATTTCACAACAGTCCTGTTATCGTGAGTTTGCAAATAAATTACACTTTTTCTGTGAAATGTCTTTTTGTCTTTCTTGTGAATTGTTAGTATTCGTTATCGTTTTTTATGTCGAAACCGGGAATACCATGTTGTAAATTTGGGAAGCAGTTGCCCAAAAATATCAAGAAACGCCTGAGATGGTCCGTCCGACAAGTTGTCACCAAGTTTATATGTAACAATAATATGAAATGCTGCCCAAGCTTGATACTGATAGTCACTATCAGATTGATAAGTAAGAATGAATGTCTATGAAATATGAACTAATTTACACGATAATTATTCGTGATTGTGAAATGGGTGGAAAATATTACCCATGATCGGTGAAAAGGTGGTCTGAATTATCTGTGAACAGTTATTGGGAATGGCATCCCCTTCCCTCTATACTGGTTAAAGTCCTATCCCACAGAAGCGGGCATGAAGTCTCGCGTAATCTGCCGAAATTGAAGAACTATATATACCCAGAGAATATTCGGGTGGTCAGACTCGCTGACTTGGTGGATGCATGTCATCGTATCCGAATGGCGTGGATCGATGCTCATAATGTCAATCACTGGATTGTCTGGTCTATACTCGATTATTTACCGACCGCCGTCATATAGCTGGAACATTACTGACAAACAAACAAGCGTTGAGTATCAAAGCAATTCTCATTAATTGTTGTCGATTATGATATCAGTGTTACTTCGACCGCCTCCGTGGTCTAGTGGTAGAGCGGAAGGTCCGGGGTTCGATCCCCGACCGCGTCATACCAAAAGACGTTAAAAGATGGTACTTGTTGTTACCCTGTCTGGCGCTCGGCATTGAGGGGCTAAAGCAAGGACTGGACGCCTCGGAGTCAGTATTCTGTGTCTAAGTAGGGTATTCATGTTAAACTGTGGCATGGTATCTTTGTGCGCTTGCACTATAAATCGGCATTAGTCCGGACTTAAGTACTCACGGAAATGAAAAAAAACTGTTTTTTCGACCTCAGATCTTAAATAAATGCAGTTAATATACAAAATATGTAAATGTTCAAACAACTAAATTAGTACTAATTGGGCCGTGGCACAAATACAGCGTATCAAATGTTTTTATCCCTTTTTACACGTAAAAGTGTGTAAACATGTGAATAAAACAGACTATTGTGAAACAGGGCATAACCAGGTGTAAGTAGATCAAGGTGACCTATGACACCTTGACGACAGGTGAGAACAGGTGCATAATGCCTATAGTCTGTTTCTGCTATGTCAATTTGGACTTAGTTTTATTTTTGAATGCTGAAAGTGCCGACAAATTACCTCCTGTAAAGTACATTTTGTATTGTTCACTGAGATCAAACTAGCAAATCCAGACTAGTACTTTTCGAGTTGTTTTGTTATTTCGTATTTACAGCTACGTAACACTTTGTGTCGATTTTTAAATTGAGAAAAACAGGGTTTTTTCATTTCCGTGAGTACTTAGTACAAGCAGACACTCGCACTCACAAACTCCCACACTCACACGCACGGCGCGACGTTAAACCCCATTTCACCTCACCTCAGTGTTACTTGGCTTGTGGACGAGCATCAGTAGGGTGTGTATTTTCATGGACGATAGAAACATTGGGTACGCATCTGCTATACCTACCATAGATATATCAGATAAATAATATAGATACTTTCAGCTAATTCCGGGGCGGTGGTGGAGCCTCGTGGTTGAAGCGTTCGCTCGTCACGCCGAAGACCCTGGTTCGATTCCCAGGTGTGTACAATGTGTGAAGCCCATTTCTGGTTTCCCCCGTCGTGATATTACTGGAATATTGCTAAATGCGACGCAAAACCCATACTAACTCACTCACTTCAGTTAATTCCGCGTAACGTATCAATATTCATTTACATGGCTGCACATCAGGACTCGGCACTGCCTGTTTTTATCACCCGTATGTAACCTGAAAAGCATGCAGTGCGGGTAAAGCCCGCCCTCTTATGTCATACATGACGAGGTGAGGGGAAATGGGTTTAACGTCGCGTTCAAGATTATGACACTCGTATACCAAAGTGTATGCACTTAGTGTTGGGCTGCTTGTACTAGTCCGGACTTACGCTTGTTTTATAGTGCTAGCTCACTGAGATACCATGCCACAGTTTAACATGGATACCTAACTCAGACACAGCAAACTGACTCCGAGCCGAGCAGTCCTGGTTTTATCTCCTTATGACGAACGCCAGGCAGGGTAACAACAAGTAAGATCTTTTAATTGGTATTTGCCATTCGTTTGACGCGGCCAGGGGAACGAACCACTGACATTCCACTATCCGGGCAGACGCTCTATCCACTACCCCATGGAGAAGGTCTAAGTGACGATGACTGGTTCGTGTATCTCCCACCGCTACAGGCATACATATGTCTTTGGTATTTGTGTAAGGTTTTCAAATGGTTGAAATTATTTCAAACAAAATATTGATTTACACGTCAGCTTAGCTTACATTTAAACAGTCATATATATCCACCTTGGAAATTCCAGGCTACTTCGGCAAGGGTGGAAAGTGGACTTTCACAGTCAGTTAACGCCCTTGCCTCGGGAAGATGCAGGAACGCTGTTACTATTATCACGAACATATGTGACACTTATATGGCAATATATGCCAAAAACGATGGTAAAAACACAACAGATACCCCATCGATGAACAGTAGAACGTAGACTACTTCGACAACAAAATCGCCATCATAAGAAAGCTAACCATCGAAATTTGGATTGCAAAAATAGCCAAATGTTACGAATATTTAAAAGAACTAATTTTACAAATAAAGGTCATAGGGCCGGGACGGGTAACTCGGGTACCCCGGTCGGGTGGGTACCCACTAGACTACCCAGACCCGTGGTTGGTCATGTGATATATTGTTTAATGACAAAAAATATCTAGAACTCTATGGTTACACTATAAGTCACAAATGTTCGCATTTATTTCTGACTATGCACCCATTTCTGCTGACTTTTCACATCTTTGAATTCGAATAAAGCTATAACTTGAGTCAACTTCAGTGTATGCATGACCAGACTGTTTAATACATGTATCTAAATACGTTTTGCCAGTGCGATGGTAATAAATGCCCATTTTGTACCTATCTCTTGAGACCTATACAGTGGGTACCCGGGTAGGGATGGGTACCCGGGTAGTAAATTCGGACTCGTCCCAGCCCTTAAAGGTCAGTATTAAGATAAGAATACTGAACTCGAAATACAAAACGATACCAATGCACACCTCGCAAACAAAAGACGACAAATATGTAAAGAAAGAACAATATGTACTAAAGAACGTCAGTCCACAAAAGGGACACTAAACTGTTGTTCAAGGGACAACGTTGACAATAGAGAGCGACAGATGGCGCTGCAAATTGTAAAACATTCTGAGTTAAATCGGCATGTTCCGCCGTGCGTATGCTAAATGCATTCCGAAGCGATCAATGTATTACTCTATATTATGGTGGAGATTAGTTACAACACATATGAAATAGAAAATAAGTATAGCAACAATGTTCCACAACAAACGGCCTAACACACACAAACCTGTCTTCCCAAAATGTTTATCTTTCTAAAAACGGTCCCATCGTATTGTAATGGCCTGACGAGGCTCGTCGCAGCTGAAGTCGCTCGTCAGTAAAACGCTCATTACTACAAGGCTTCATATAATGAATATAATACCATACATCACATCACATCATGTCATCAATGAGGCTCCGTTTCCGTTACTTGCTGTTTTTCTTTTCCTATTTAAAATCAGGTGTTGCGTAAAGTATGTATATGTACGCAAGCAGCAAAAATAACCAGTCTCATTATAATCAGATCTCAGTTAACGTTCTCGCTTAAGTTTCTCATTAAGATCAGATTTTAGTTCTCGCTTATGCTAATCTTTGTTTAGCGGTAACAAGAACTAAGGTCTGAATTTAATGAGATTGCAAAAATAACCTATCAGTTTCATTGTCGAGTAGATCTCACTCGCAAATATTTTTCTTACTCAGGACTATAGGTCCGTTTTATACATGCATGAATTCGTATAGCTGTAGATCTAGATCAACATAAAATATCATTTTTCATAACTCATATAGTACGTTCTCTTCGGTCTGGTGGGCTACAGCCTACTGGGGTATGAAACTTGTTTTGTTTTTAGCTCTGTACATGATATTATGTTAGACTACAAAAACATAACACGTGTAATGTGTTTAAAACAGATTTGCCAGATGCAAATATTTCTGTGAGCCGGGAGGCTTAATGGAATATTAATAATAAGAAGTCAAAACGTGAATTTCACCCATAAGCATACGGTAAGGTCTCTTATCGCATGGTTGGTCACATTCTTTTATCATAAACGATTAGAAGTGCGTCGATGCGCTGGCTGTGGTAGAGTATCTACTGATCGATAAATGAACATACAATGCATGTGTCAGACAAAATCTGTATGATATGAACTCACTTCGATAGCTGAGAACACAACACACGATGAACCACCAACATGAAACAAACACATTCGGTCACGCTGAAAGCCTGCGATTTTGGTAAATTTCATTGAAATGCAATTCGAAACTAAAGCACTTTCTGACCTCTGCATACGAAACGCGAACTAGAAGCCAGCTCTGTAACTGACCCTACGCCATATTGGAAGTTCTCTGCCGTTGTTTCGAAGTGTGACCCATACCTCGAACGAATGGCTGGTGGTTTACCTCGGCGTATTTGTAAAGTGAGGATTGACAATAGTTAACTGAGTCATAGTTTTACATTTCTGTGAGTTTGGTAGGCCCCCGCACTCTAATAATCTGTTGTTTGGCTAGTAGGAAGTAGCGGTCGCCTGCATTGGGCGTCCCAATCACCACGCGAATATTATCAAGTAGGCTCTTATATTAAAAAGATTTCGCGAGGAAATCATATCGTTTGCATTTTGGAGATATGGTTAAATCACGTGGACTTAAATTATTTTAATATCGATACGATTTATAGTAAACTGTTGGTCTCTTTTTACACGGCGAAACCCTACACTTGTCAAAATTCCGTCGATGACATGACACTTTAGGTCTAGCCCTCAACCGGGAACCATCACGTACACGAACTCGCATTAATAACGATCTGTGACTGCGTTTTATTCAAAAGGATTATAACACTATGCAACCCCGCAGTACGAATGCTTTATTCCCAGTGGGCCTCTTCAGCTGATTGGACATTGAATATAAGATCTGATAACATTACAGTAATGAAAACTCTGACATCTAGTGCAGGCTTACCCAGCATGTTCTTATCAGGTTGTGATGCGTAGTTACATTAGGTGAAACATACATGACATTTTACAGAGGAATTACATGCAAACCAGAAAAATGTAAAATAAATATTTGACTTATATTTACAATAATTGCGACATGAAATAAACACCAGTCACCCCGTGAGCATGGTGGGGCTTAGGTCAAGGTTTAAAGGGAAACAACACTCCAACTCGGTCGTCTAGCAGGTGCCCTTTTAATTAGCCCGTGTATTCGTCTGCATGTGTAAATGTGTATGCTCAATTATGTAGTTTAGTATTCAGCAAATACATGTACATATTATTTTTGCAACAATGATGTTAAGATCAATTACTTAAGACAGCAACAACCCTTATTTTTTCAGCAAATTGCCTATAAATAAAAGCGATGAAACCCTTTCCATATTCATAACTTAAGCAATCTCTGCCATAAACAGAGTCAAATGTACGATGACTTTATCGTAAGCAATGTGTATATGAATCGCTATCAAATAGTGATGACACCAGGTGTTTGTGAAATACAACAATTACTACTCCCTTCTTGTCATCCATGTTTCATGTTTGAAACTCTACACCTGTGTATTTGTCGTCATTCACTTGATGCTCAGTTGATGACTTTATTTCAGGTAGAATTAGTGGTAGAACTACTCCGATTACCCGACAAAGACTTTGCAAAAAAAACCTCAATAACATTCACCCCTGCCTGTGTCAAGGATATACAGCAATCAGTGGTTCGCATTTGGCATCTCCCATGTCTGGGGTAAATGTTCAATCTAAGATTGGATTATAAATCCAGGTCTGATGTGGTGAATGTATTACAAAATAAAATAATACATGTTATGTAATATGCACATGGCAGCAAGAGAGGAATGGTCAGTTGAGTAGCTAAAAAAGCATTGACCAAAGGATTAACCGATAATACGTTGATTAACACATAGTTGTCACGCGTGCTATTTCTGCTGAACAGTGAGACATATGACACCTATGTGAAACACATAGAACAAAGTTTTTTATGTGATCAGTTGGGAGAAGAAGACAGGTTATAATATCCCAAAACTCTATATATATTTTATAATATTACATTGTTACAAAGACGCGTGACATCAAACAAGTTTCTTTGTACAGCATCAGCTGAATGGGATATTGTCCTTTATGTGGATATTCACAGATATATTCCTCGAACAAGGTTACTGCCTAATATTATACATATAACCTTTGTCGATGTTTGCAGTTTGTTTTCATGCATATGCTGTAGCAAGAATGCGAGAGGCCTCAACGATGACTGATCAGATTGGTCCATACGTAAATCATATCCGTATGTAAAATGTACACTTATGGTTATTATTATTGTAAATACATACAGTAAACATTGCAACTAAAACAACTCAGTATTGGAATATTTTATATCTGATAAAATAATAGTTTCAGATGCAATTCATCCGGTTATTGCATCAAAAGTCTGTGAAGTTGTATTTATTGGGTATTTCTTTACCGAGTCACCAGTAGATTGGTAGGAAATGTGCATAGATTTGATTGCTATTTCCGGCTTAGTTTAAGAAAATACACACGGTAATCAAAATAAAAACACATGTCAGTTTTCGGCTGCAGCTCTTTAATTTATTCCTTTATTATGATATACAGCTTCTCATTCTCTGATCCTCAAATAGGTGTCGATTTGCGCGGAACACACGTCAAACCGGTCCAAATTATAGTCCAAAATAAGCAAATTTTGAATCCACAAAGTAAAAGCTGATCCATATTTAGATATGTACTTTCACAGTTGAATTGTTGTTTCCCTTTAAATTTGATTCACATGCAGATCTAGATTACAGACAATGAATATATCATGATGGCAAAGAAATCTGTGGCTGTGGACTGCTCTAGCTTTACAGATCTTGTGTGCCTCTTTGATCCTTAGGGTTGGTTGTGTTGGGGTTAGGGTAAGTTACCCCCAACTATATCCTTAGCCCTTGGATCCCCTTTATGATCATTAGAGTTAGGTACCCCTTTCCGATCATACACCCCTTAACGATCCTTAGGGTTGGGCACTACTTGCCCATCAAACACCCCTTTAAGATCCTTCGTGTTACTTGTAAGGTACAGTATGGATAAGCTATCTCTTTTAACAAATTAATCCAATGTAATTTGAAGAAACTCTCTATAATTTTCAGCATGTTTTGAGTTTAGCTGGGGGGAAAATGGTTACTGTTCATGCACATAAAAGTGAACAATTGGTTGCTGATGTCTTTGTAAATGAGCACTATTTATATGTGATAGTGGCCGTGGTCCTGTGGTAGGGTATTGGCTAATTATTACATTAACTCATAAGCCTAACTTAGTTTCATGCTGGCAACGTGAGTTCGATCCCCCACGTGGCACTCACTGAAATGGAAAAATTGCGTCCGGTAAAGTGCATTACTTCCATAATTTGTTATTAAAACACTAATTGGGCAATGTTAACCAAAATGTGATTTTACTCAGCCTGTGTACATATGTATGTGATAAAGATATAGCTTGTACCCCTTTTCAGGAGTTGCTGTTCATAGCTAGTTATGTGTGAAGCCCATTTCTGGTGTCCCCCGCCATGATATTGCTGAAATATTGCTAAAAGCGGCGTAAAACCATACTCACTCACTCACTCATAGCTAGTTAAAAAAATTGAGCTTTTTTTCATACATACATACATACATACATACATACATACATACATACATACATACATACATACATACATACATACATACATACATACATACATACATGGTTTATTGAATGTATGCTCCAGTGAACTTGTTACATACCGAGAACAAGATGTATGAATGGCATGTTGTCAAGATATTAAACATGTGGACAGGGTCACCCATAAATTAAATCAATAGATCTTCTATTTCTGAACTAATAATTACAAGTCAAGTAAGAGGATGTTAAAGTAATTCATCTTGAACATGATAAAATGGAAATGCATACATAAAATATGTCCAGATCTTTGTTTAGCAGTAGTGAGAACTAAAAGGTCTGATTCTTAATGAGATTGTGTACTGTTTGATGACATTTAATATGTATCCAATTTGTTTGCCAGGAAACTCAACGTTTGCAACTGGAGCCAGTGCCGGGCATTCATGCCTGTCCTGATGATAGAAATGCCCGATATTTCCACATAGAAATAGCTGGGCCATCAGAGGTAGGTACAACAGTGTTTGACAGTGACCACTAAATGTCAGTGGTCCAAAGGACCTGCACACAGAAAAATCTTCTGGTGCTGCTGGATCTCTAGTTGGCACAATGGCCCTGAGCTTTTAAAAAGGGTTTAAAAGGTAGTAATGAGAAACCAGCCTAGGAGGTAACCACTGTACCACGCAGGGTGGACTACATTTCTGGTTTAGAGTCAATCTATCGCTGTTTTAAAAAATCATACAAACTTTATTACTTTGTTTTTCCCCAAAATAACACTAGACCACTGGACCAGCATCTATCTAAATTTACTTGTCCTTAAGAAAATATGCTAGACGCGGACCAGTGTACAATGGGCATGATGGGTGATGATTATAGTGATCATGGTGATTATACTGATAGGATTATCAGTGTTTGCAGTTAGAAATGACCTGGAGTTCAGACTCAAGACAAATAATTAGAGAACTGTGTAAACTTGTATCTTTCTGACTATGAACAATAAAAGTCCAGTTTCCACCCTTGCCGAACTAGGCTGGAATTATGGAGGTATATCTTAGCTGGACTAACGAGTCTATGCATATGACAGCCAGTATTTATTTGTATCTAAACAGTTTTTGCCAGTGCTGCAGTAAACAATTCCCATTTGGACATTTTGTACCCAACTCATGAGACCCACAGCGGGTACCTGGGTAATGAATATTCTGAGGTTACGGTGACCTGTCAATTATGTTTACGCTTGGCATAGTGACTGTTTATAACTTGGATGTCCGTTTTCACATCAAAGTCATAGATTCATGATAAAGTATTTTTCTGCAGTCTAATCTAGATTTGCAATATTCAGACACATAGAGGACAACATATACGTTCCCAAATTTCTTGCATTTGTACCTGCAATATGACAGTCGTTCTGTGTTATGACATTTCATTGCCGACAGTTCAAGGCAATATTGACACTCTGTTTGTCCGTTTCTCTGTTAATATTTGCCAAGTATTTTAATGAATCGTATTAATGTCCGAATTATTAAAGGACATATAGGACAACATCAATACTTGGAATGAGGGCATATTTTCTCCTGTAGGCCTATATTTGTCAATGGTCTTAGTGTACGTTTGATGTCTGTCAAGCTGTCCTCGAACATGACCTGTTAATGATGCCTATAAATACGATCACGGGTCAAGGTCTAGGACACTTCTACTTATCATTCACTACCACTAGGTACATATTTTGATACATTTTTAGGCCAAATTTAGAAGAAATCTCTTGACATTTTATTACTTAAAATAACATTTTCTCAAAACAATAAAGCTAATATAACTTAATAATATTACTTCTTTGGAGACTGAGCCCTGTAAATAAAATCTAATAGACTTAATAGTAGTTGATCAAAACTGGGGGTATTTATTGGCATCATTTTTCATCACATTGTTAATAATTTGTGACCACATTGTTGACATTTTAAAACCAAAATTAAACATAAAGTTTGTAAACGCCATTACAAACTTGGACTGCCAAACTTCATCTTTGCTTGTGTTATTTCTGCTTTCAATAGCATCCTAAGGGTGTTAGAATATGTACCCATCCCAGCCCTTACCTATCACACTTTTAAACTTGCACATAGCTAGGCTGGAATTATGAAGTTTTATACTAACAGGTCGATGCATATTACATCCAGTTCGTAAACTGTAGCGCAGGTTTCGGTCGATTGCAGGATTTGCAAAGCATGTGTACCGCCAACTCAGCGTAAACAAATATTTTCCAATTCGGACTACGGTACTTTTGTGTTTTCTACAATGCTTCAAAATTACCTTCTCACAAATATGGCCAGTGGGGTAGACTTGTGGGTAAAGCCTTCATCACAGAAAGGCCCATGTTATACTCACTCACTCTTGCTGCCTCCATGGTCAAGTAGACAGTGTCTGCCCGGAGAGGGGAAGGCTGGTGGTACGAGCCCCCTCTGCATCATACTGAAAGACGTTAAAAGATGGAACTTGTTGTTTCCCTGTCTGGCGTTTGGTATTAATGGGATTAAACAAAGACTCCTCAGCCCGTAGTCAGTAGTCATGTCAAATACAAATTGATAGATCTTACTTGTTACCTTGCCTGTATCGTTATAAGGAGATAACACAAGGACTGCTCCGCTCAGGGTCAGTTTGCTGTGTCTGAGTGGGGTATTCATGTTAAACTGTGGCATGGTATCTCAGTAGAGTAACACTATAAAATCATCATTGGTCCGGACTATTACAAGCAGACACTACCGCTTCCATGGTAGAGCGTCTGTCCGGGGATCCAGCGTCATACCAAAAGACGTCAAACTTGACAGTAGAAGCTTATTTTACTTGACAAGCAGAAACTTTATAGTTGCTGAGTTATTGTGCATGTTGAGTCTGATACATTGTATACAACAGATGGTAAGCAATGGTAATTGCAGATGGTAAGCAATGGTAAGTGCAGATGTGCAGAACTCCTGTGTCAGTATTGACCTTGACTGACGATGATATTTTGTTTCAGTCCCCATATGAAGGTGGTATTTTCAACATGGAACTTTTCCTACCTGAAGAGTATCCAATGGCAGCGCCTAAAGTACGCTTTCTCACAAAGATATATCACCCTAATATCGACAAACTAGGAAGAATTTGTTTAGATATTCTTAAAGGTGAGTTGTCAATATTTTGTTGAATGTGTAGTGAACAATCTATCAATAAGATTTCGCTTATGATCATATTGGGGGCGGTCGGGTAGCCTAGTACAGTTAAAATGTACTGTAGTTAAAATGTTCGCTCTTCACGCCTGAGACTCGGATTCGATTCCTGACATGGATACAATGTGTAAAGCCCATTTCTGGTGTCCCCCGCCGTGATATTGCTGGAATATTGTTAAAAGCACTCACTATGATCCTATTGGACAAGTCTTATTTATTTTCTCAGACCTGTGTTGATTTGGGTTTTTTTTTTTACTGTTCATGCTCAGCAACCTGTGCTTGTCATAAGGAGCAACTAAATGGATTGGTCATCTGGCTTGGTGACTTGGTGACTTGGTGACTTGGTTGATTGCATTTGTTTGTGTGTTGTTCATTGTATCCCAACTGAGTGGATCGATGCTCATGATGTCAATCACTTGATTGTCTAGTTCATACTTAATTATATACAGAACAGTGTCATATGACTGTAATATTACTGAAGGGCGTTAAATAATGAATACATCCTGGCCCTTCCAGCTAACTTCCTCTACGAAAGAAGGAAAGTTCAAGGTCATGTCATACTGGAAGGATCCTGTTGCACAGTGTCATAATGGTGGTCATCATCTGTAGATTACCATATTTCCTCGATTACTCAAGTACTGCTATCTGAAAACAATGAACACATGGACTGCCTCCATGGTCTAGTGGACAGCACCTGCCTGGAGAGAGGAAGGTCGGTGGTTCGACCCCCAGCGGTGTCATACTGAAAAACGTTAAAAGATGGTACTTATCATTTCCCTGTCTTGCGCCCAACATTAATGGGATAAAACAAGGACTGGTCAGCTCAGAGTCAGTATACTGTGTATGAGTGGGGTATTCATGTTGAACTGCACCATGGTATCTCAGTGGGCAAGCACTATAACATCAGCATTAGTCCAAAGGTACAAATTGGCCTTCCATATTGACTGCCATCTTTCCAAGGCAAGGGCATTAACTGACTATAAAAGTCCAAACTAGACTGAGATTCCGGAGTTACCTTTTGGCTGGACTGTCGAGTCTATGCATCATCCAATCAAAATCGGGTAACAACAACATGGATTTCAAGGTGCAGATTTTGGTCAACTGTAGGATTTGCAAAACGTGTACCACCAACTGGGCGTCAACAGAAATTCTGCAAATTTTTTCATGTTTTTGATCAAGGTGCTCAAGTGATTTGATTCATTTCAAAGGGTAAGACCCGTTTTAAAACAATATTGATCTTGATTATCGATCAGATCAACTTGACTGAGCACCTCCATTTTGTTTGAAGCAAATTTAAGTGATATGAGAGATGGAATCTGATTGGTCAATAGGAGGGACATAGAAGGGACATATCTCGTAATAGCCACTGGTGGCGCTACGATTGAGCCTGCAAATTCCAGCCTCTTTCGGCAAGGGTGGAAACTGAACTTTTATAGTCAGTTAACACCCTTGCCTCTGGAAGATGATTGACTGCTTGTGTATGTCATGAATAAAGCACCTTGTGTCAGTGCTACCTAGACTGGCTATGTTCTCAACTGTACAAAACTAGCTTTGTCTTGCTTTCATCCCAGTCAGATTGGTTCTGTTAAGTAAACTTGTGAAGCGAGACAATCACGATTGGGCTCGGTCCTGTTGTTAGAAGGTGTTTCGTTAATGGACAATCAAAGCCTGCACAAGTCAACAAATCTATAAGGAACATGGAGGGCAACTGTCCTGACTCTACGGTTCTCAGCTTTTTCTAAAGTATGGACAATTCAGCATACTGAAATATTGTGACAAGTAATGTTATAATACAAACAAGATATGCTTGTCCACTTTTGATAAAGATATTTTATTGCCTTTCCATGATACACACAACTGATTCTCATCATATGGTATGTTAAGTGTATACTGTAAATCTGGAAGGTTTGCGAGCAGGAAAGTACTGCGAAAACTGCGAGTGACACATAAAAATAGTTTCATGAAACAAAACAAAAAGGGAAGGGACGTGTTATTCACTTCCACACATTTTCAAACCAGCAAGTACATGATTAAATGATCCCTCACATCTTGTTTCCTCAATTACACATTGTCACTAGATGTTAGTAGTCTAAACTTGAAAGTTGAATAACTTGCCTTATCTCGTCAATCTGCTTACATAACACTGAGTAGTTCAGACATACCGCCAGCTTATCTATACTGTTGGATATGCATGCTAAACATCTATAACTTCTTTAGACCGCCTCCATGGTCTAGTGGTCCATGATTGAGGTTTGATCACTGGACACGTCATATCAAAAGACGTTAAGAGATAATACTTGTTGTAATTCAGTTTGGCGATCATCATTTAGGGGTTAAAACAAGGAAGGACTGGTCGACTCAGACAGTATACATAAACATAAGGTTAACAATATCTGGAAAGTTCTGTGCCACCCTGCTGATGAAATTACTAATCAATCAAAGTTTTTGTTTTTTTGATAAACTTTGATTTATTATGTCTTTGAATGGTATTTAGTGATACACATAAGGAAGAGAATTTATGGATGTCAACTTCTTTAAAAGGAACACAACTTTGAGTGTATACTTATTGGAAACAAGGGAAGCCAAAAGTTAATTGGCACTGATATAAGGGTAATGCTATTTTTCAGGGCATTATCATTTGCAGAAGCCCAAGGTTTTTCATTAACTGCCCGACGAAGGAGGGCAGTTGAAAAGACCGAGGGCTTCTGCAAATGATAATGCCCTGAAAAATAGCGTTACCGTTATTATAGCTAAAATGGATGGAATTTGTTATCAAATAAAAAGAAACAACAATATCGGTTTTGAAACATTTACTGCAATCAACACGAATGTCACTGAGCACATTTTACAAATATGGAAACGTCAAAGAACAAACCAGATGACGTCACTATAATACGTGACGTCATTTTCTCTACCCTATGACGTCACCTAACAACGGGCGTGATAATGGCCCGTCGTCAAGTAATATGAGGGCATTATCAAGTTACAGTGGCCCGCTCATTTCTGATAACGTGCGGGCGGTTTAATGATAATTCTATCCATTTTAGCTATAATAGGTGATTAGCACTGGACAAATGGAGGCCAAAATTTTAACAGTTAGTTAGTGCTGATAAGTGATAGCGATGGGCAACTGGAAGCCAGGACTTCAATTTTCACTGGCTGGGGGTAATTAGCACTGGAAGGTAACAGAGTGGAAATTGCAATGGACAAATGGAAGACATGTGGATAATTAGCACAGACAGTAATCAAAGCAATAAGTCCCAAGTTCATGGCTGGCTAGTGTCTCCTGATTTCAATGGTTTCTTGTAGTTTTCTTTGTCACCAGCTGTTGTTGGTAGACAGGACTTTGGTGGCTTCCCACATGATGTTATGGTCTTGGTTCTGGAGGATGTGTTTGGAAATAGTGGATTACATGTCTAGTTTGTTGACAGAGGTCTGTGAATCTGGTGTTGACAGGTCTGAGGGTTTCTCCAATGTAGTGGTGGCCACAGTTGCAGGGGATTTGGTACATACATCCTCTTGGCTTAGGACTTGCGCTGCTGCCTGTGTCATTAGCTCGTAAATGGGTCTTGATGGTCATGCCACTAGGAAAGGTGACATCTATGCTGACTTTGTTCTGGATGAGGCAGCAAATATGATGAGTGACCGGACCTTGGTAGGGTATGGTGATGGGAGATGGATCAGATTTGGTTCTGGGATGGGAATTCCATGTCCATTTCCATGCTGTTACCTATCAGTGCTAATTACCCCTGGCCTCCCGTTTGTCCATTGTCCATTACCTATTACCAATCAGTGATATTTTAAGTCCTGGCTTCCAGTTGTCCATTTTTTATCACCTATCAGCAGCAAATAACTGTTTGCTTCCCTTCTTAAGTTTCCACCTTTGCTGTGTTATTACGTTTGTTGTTCCTACAGGTGTATATGTTCTATCCTTCCTAGCATTTATTCACCTGATGAAGGAGTACGTATATATAAGGAAGAGAATATATGGATGTCAACTTCTTTATTATGAGGAACACAACGTTTGGAGTATATGCTTACTCCTTCATCAGGTGAATGAATGCCATGAGGCAGAGAGCATATATATATGTACATGTAAGGACAACAACATTAATAAGATAATAAAGGTGAAAAATAACAAAGGGTAAAAGCTAACAAAGGAAGCCAACAGATGTTTGGCGCCAATAGGTGATTAGCAGTAGACAGTGGAAGCCAACACTTAAGTTATCATAGCTAAGTAATTGGTAATGGATACTGGGCTTTAATTAGGACTGATAGGTGAAAGAATGGACATAGCAAAGGGCAAATTGAAGCCAGCTAGGCAATTAGCTCCAACAAAGATCAAAGCAATAAGTCCCAAGCACAAGGCAGATAGGTACCCTGGTCACGGTTCATGGCTGGCTGGTCTCATGATGTGTTCCTCATAATACTTGACATCATTAAATGGCCTGGCCGGGCCTGTGTGCGAAATACGCATCAGTCGGAAAGCGCATGTTAAATCTCCAAAGTAAGTAAGTAAGTAATCCATAACTTCTCTTCCTTTTAATGGATAAGTAATCTAGCCGCTGACAATGATTTCATGGCACAATACCTTTCCAGATTAACAGTGTTTAAGTATATCTGACAAATCTGATAATCATTATCTACAGTTGAACAGTATAGTAGACCAATACAATTATTCCAGATTATGGCATTCTTAGGTAAGTGTGCTGTGCACATGGTAAAGGGGGAACCCCATGTCGGTTGCTTTATCTTGAAGTTCATGTTGTGTCCTGTTTGTCTTGCAGATAAATGGAGTCCAGCTCTTCAGATCCGAACTGTCCTTTTATCCATCCAAGCTCTTCTTAGTGCTCCAAATCCTGATGATCCCTTGGATACAAATGTAGCAGACAAGTGGAAACAGAATGAGAAGGAAGCAGTTGAAACAGGTTAGCTATGGATGCTGTATTCCACTGGCACTCCACTGCAGGTTCATTTGGATATATAAGTATAATATGCAAATAATTTCAATATGCGAAAACGACCCGGGGACCTGATCCCTGAGGTGACACCAAAGGGGTCATGTCCGAGGGTTCATGTTTTCGCATATTTACCTCGTCATGAGCAATCATTTGTTTTGTTATACTGAAATTCAATTTAAAAGTTTATGAAGTCTTATAACCACCCTCTGTTTCGTTAACATAGCGGGCGAACCATAAACTTTTTAGACCAGACGCTATTTTGTTTTCTAGCAGATGGTAAGCCTCAGAGTTTTCAACTCGTATTGATATATTTGTTATCAAAAGACACTCGGGTAAGATTCTCTATGTTTTTTCACATAAGGATTAACAAATGGAAATGCAAGTTTCTTAATAGAGTTATAACAACACGTAGTGAATAATTCCTATGCCAGAATATTTAACCGAAGTGTTATGCTTCCTCAGTTATTGTACGAGTTGACTAAATGAGGCTGTCTACTGAGGATGGCTGATAATCTGATCTGCTTCCTGATGGTGAAATGTATTTCTCATATTATCAACCCCTGGTTTGCCTTGCCAAAACAAGGTTATTGACAGGCAGAAAGGATACATCTTGTATATTATTGTAGACATTTGTAAAATTCTGTTTCATGGGTACTTTTACTTGATTAAGTTGATTACCTGTAAAACCTGAATATTACATCTCATTATGTTTTTTAAACAGAAATGTTATTTAGAATTAATGTTATTATCTATAATGTTTTTTTCATTGCTTTCATCTTTTTTTCTCTTAATAGCAAGAGAATGGACCAGGCTCTTTGCTATTAAAGAGTCAAAGCCCAACTGTAACCAAAAGTGATGGAAGTGGGGAGGTTGAGACAGCCATCACCATGCGTAACACTCAGCACATGGGACTAATTAATTCCTGTACAGATGCGCCATCAGATAATGAGTACGAATTTATGACAGCACATCATGTATTCATAAAGGAGCATGTTTCGTATTTCAAAGGTGAATTGTGAGGATTTTTCCATTGACATCGACCTGTTGCTATGAGTATTTCTCTAGGTAATTTACGCACTGAGTCACAAAGTAAAGCTGACCATCCTATGTCTTTCTGTCGAACAAGTAGGGATTAATTCATCAGGAGAGCATCACTGTCATATATTGCAGCTCACATATATCAAGGAAATAATTGAAGCCAGATTTTATTGTCGTGTCGGAAACTGCTAGCCTTTCTCAAACTGTTTTCTTTCTTCTTTCTTTTATCCTTGCAAGATGCACGGCAAATAACCTTAGCTTTTGCCGAAGCTATTTATTTTGGTTTGTGTATATGTCTCTCAATGTTGTTTACAAATCTATGACATCAAAATAAATATCATTTCACAGAATCATGTTGTTTTCTTATTTGGATGCCACTATTATACAGTCAGGTATTGGTACTGTGACACCTACCATGTACATCTTTGTCCACCAGCCACCAGGGGTATAGAGTGATAAGATTATCCGTCATACCATTTGTTATATAACTGCCCAGAGCATGCATCAAAATCTGTTCTATAGATATTTCTTCACAATACATATCAACCTAGTGATGTAGTAATACCTTTGGGGGATGTGTGGCTCCTCAGGATCTAAGGTCCAAGACTTTGACTTCTCCAAGCCATGTTGGAGGATGTCAAGCTAAATTTTCATCATGTTCAAACTATGAAAATCTTTAAATATCTTCTTCTCACAAAAAATGTTCTTAGATTTGTTCCTCGTATGGAAATGGAAATTTAGTGGGGTTTTTTTCTCAATTGAAAATATATTCTATAAATCTGAAAAGTAACTAAACCTAAATTCTCAGAGAGCTGATATTTCACAGCCCCATGGTATGCAACTGGCTATAAGGTTTTGTTGGGAATTTTTTGTACCACTGCTGCCAATGATTTTTTTTTATGGGTTTTTAATGAATGATCATTCAACAATGGCCCTTGGGAATTCCTTTGGCACTTGTCATGAAAAGTCACAGGTCAAGGTCAGGAGTATGGTTATGGTTTCACTTTCACAAAAAGCACTAATGCTTTTATCATTATACATTATACCAGGGATAATCCTACTATAGGATGGCGCCCCATCAGTCGAAGGTCAAGGTCACCAGTCTGATTTTGATAAAACGTGGACAATAAATGTAAGTTTCTACGGCTTGGTTACATGGACCCATATGAGTCTACTGTATCCATTGTTGGTGGCATGGTTATAAAAGGTTACATTTGAGGTTACAGTGTATCATTCAGCATAATTGGTAATTGTTGCATCTTGTTGCATGTTTTCTTGATTAAGGCCAAGTCTGGAAGTAATGATTTTGGACTAGATGATACTATGTTAGGATTTGGATAGACTTGAACCAGTCTCTCAGGCAATAATTATTAGTTTAAATCATAATTTCTAGATTATGTAAATAATTAGAACAAGTTGTCCCTATTGGAGACTGGCGTCCTTAGAAATGTCCACATATCTAGACTTGCCTATTAGGAGGATAGAATTACTACACATCCATGGACTTATATTTTAGTATAGCCTTGGAGCAAGGCTAGACGCTTTGAGTAAATGGTGGTGAAGGGTCTGCTTCTGTTTCTGGTAGGATATGTCGCATTTCAACATGAATGCGATTCAGGGCATTTTATCACTTTACCGATTAAGAAATAAGAGTGTTCATAATGGAGAAGAATTATTTTGATTAATTATCACAGTTATTGAGGTGAAATTGATTGCCCTGAACTATTTAACTTAAATTAACCTGTCATCACCTATATCATAATAGACAAGCTTGTATGGGGGCTAAACTTCAATGAGTCTAAATTGAAGTATTAGCTCAAGGCTATTCTAATATAGGTGATGACAGATTTACTTAAAATGAAATAGTTCAAGGCAATCTATTAAACTATGTGGACATATTAAATTGTATGTCTGGGAGATGAGTTCTTGTTACTTTAGGCTAATATTTATCTGAAAGCTATAACTGAAACTAATATTTTGTATGTGAATTTTCCCTGGATACTAATACATATATTATATGTATATATTACTTGCTGTTCTATAATTATATGAAAATTTGTATAAATGTAACCCCTTGATAACTTATAAAAGCTGTGGATCTAATTATTACATGAAAACTTCTGGTGAAGGTAAGGTCCCAAGCATTCGTTGGCCGGTTACAAACTACATTATTTACACATTTTCATGAGAGAGAACTGTCACTAAGATACAAACTATAGTTTAAAGCCCACCAGGTGAGGTTATTTCGGATGCGATCCAGACAAGAGTTGAATTGCTGATCAATAATACATTGTCCGATCAATATCTGTTTGGGAGGTTTTCAGTCAGCTTGTCTGGTGAATTTTCAGGGAAATTAATAGGTGTGTACTACAGACTCCTCTTTAGGAAATGATTTCAACTATACACCTGGGGAAAATGTTAAGCATCGCCTGCTCTGTTCAATAGAAAATAGTTACTTTTTATTGTAGTGTGTTGACATTGATCAAAAGGAGATGGATGTGAGACTTGGATTTCCAAAAGCTACACAGAAGTAAGATACAGAAGTGGTGGTACTGAACTTTTTAGGTGGATATATTTTTGTGTTGGTAGGCCCGAAGTGATACAGGTCTCGTTTACTACTTTGGTGAAACCCACGGGTATGGAGCTGGCAAACCTAGAAACGTAATTGGGGCGGACTGGGATTCGAATCCACAACCATAAGTTTCTGGCTTGTCAAGACACGCAATTCTGTACAGAGAATTGCATTGCGGCGCCTTAGACGACTGATCCGCCCCTGCCACCCAAACAAGAAATGCTTCATTGGTAAACAACATAGCATGCAGACCTTCAATATATATACAATTTAGCTCAGTAGCAATGGACCACACAAGGAGGGTTGCAATACCCTCAACAAACCGCATTTCCTCAATCAAAGACAGGCATCGACTTACACAAATATGTGTAAAGACCTTATGTAACCCGCAGCCTAAATACTTCACCATGTTCACAATGGAATATTCTTTTTCTGCATACGGCTGCAGCATGTCTTAATCAAACCCATATCGCCAAACAAACGATTAAAACTTGTATAGTGCCCGGATTTGTTTGTTTTTAAAGAAGCCTACACTCAAGCTATTTCTGAAACGACCGAAAGGAAATCGCAGCGTCTAATAAGGCCTGGATTAGCTACTATTGATAACATAAAGTTTAGTTGACGAGGCCGTCCCAAGGGTATCTTCCCAAAACGTAGACCTGCCAAAACGCAGACCCGTTAAAACAACACTCGTTATGGCTGGTTGCATCAGTATTTAATACCCTGTACCCTTCAGTAAAATGGTATCACCGATGTAACAAGAAAGAACGCTGGGTAGAGTTCACAATTTTTCATTCAAATGTTATTTCATTGTCATTTATGATTATCAGTCATTTTCACTTGTTTATCATCAGTGGACCAACTGCATCCAGGTACTGAAGGGGTGTCTTTTCACGGCGATGAAGCTGTTCCTTGAGTCGGACAAGGCGATGTTCTTTCTCTCTGTAGACAACCTTCCTGGGTGGCGGTGCTGCTCCAAATTGAATCTGCGCTAGTTTCGCTCTCTCCACCTCAGCTCTTGACCTCGGCAATGGTAGGGATGTTCTGTCGTCTGTGGCGATACATGGCACTACTCACACTCGGGAAGGACGGCAGATGCGGCACCAAGTCGTCCTCCCGTTGGCTGATGAGGTCGTTGTAGATTTGCTGCATAGGCGTTGTCTCTTCCCTGGCCCTCTTCCTTATGGCGTCGACAAATCTCACTGCTCGTTATCACTAGGTGGATGGTTGTGTTCTGACGTGCCGCGAGCGTAGTCTCTGACTGTGGTGCACTTGCCACTGCAAGAACTGTTCACACACCTCCAGTACACATTTTCATTCTTCGTCCTGTTCTTAGCGTACGTGTAGCCGTCTAGGAGAACTTGTGGGGCACCTTTCTGGGACAAGACATACTCAACTTTCGTAAGTCCGGCCATAGCTTAATTGGACGAGGTTGAAGCTCATGTCCAAATATATTTATATGTTATACTATACACAAGAGAAGGAAGTATTAGTGATTGAGAACATTTGGAATATTCTTACACAAATCCCACAACTTGTTTAAATGTAATGTTTGAATAAGATTTGTGATGTACCGGGAGCAGATTAAAGAAAGGAGGAGTTTTTTTTAAGACAATGTTGTTGTCCACTACTGCTCATTGTCTCGACATATTGATAATCCCTCATAGCAGGGGAGTGGACCAGTCCATTCATTAATTAGGTGTGACCAGCATGGCCCAATTAATTAGTGAGCTAATTTTAACTGCTTTTTGGGAGGTCTGCATTTTGGAGGTCTACGTTATGGGACTCTACGCGACTGTCAGTTGACTTTTAGCCCTGTTTGCGTTAAAAATCGACCGTTTGAGACCGGGTCTAATTAAGTTTCGTATCTGTGACGACTTGGGACGGTTCCCTCCCATAACGTAGACCTCCAAAATGCATGTAGCTGCGTGTTATACACAGGCACTCAAACGAATTCACATTATATTCCGATGAAAAACAACAACAAAAGAAACTAACAGTTTTATTTTCTGCCACAATAGCGCCCTTCGACAATCAAAATGAACTCAATGTCAAACTTACAACTTTATCATACCCAGGCTTACGCGCCAGCCAGCCCTACAGTCGGTCCAAGTTTTATAACCGGGCTAAGGCCGCTTCACCACAGACTTCTCGTCCACCGTGAGTAAGACCGACTGTAATGCACGTGCTGCACGAAATTCACGCTCTTGAAATGTGACACGACATTGGGAGGAAAGCTTTGCAATTCACAATGTTGACACGCTACAGAGTGTCTCTCTATAAAACTCTTACATGTCCCTGACCGCCGCCTCTTCAATACAGCCCATGCAAGTCTGTAATATTTAGCAAGTCTTGATTACTGCAGTATCTGAAAATGAAGAGAGTCTCTGGGCTCATTATATTTCATAACTATAATTCCAACTCTTTCTATCTGTAAGATATGTTCATTCCGGGACTGTGTGGGGTTGTAGCAATGATTCTTTACACACACACACACACACACACACACACACACACATAATTAAAAATATGGCCATGCACCAATAAAATGGTATACGTTCAAGAGGAAAATATTCATTTGTATAAGTTAATACCCAATATGGTGCGCGCGGTGTCATACTATAAACCATGTCACGTTTTAGGACTGGTTGTATAGTGTTGGAAGCGGACATAAATTGTTGACAGTGCGACTGTCTGTCAGAATGGCGACGATTTTCATGACAACTAAGGAGTTGAACAATGGAAAAAAAATTAAACTCCCGGCGCGTATATGACTATTAGTAGATGAAAGATCTGCATGTTCAACACAGAAGTACAAGATGAATATATACACCTGGAAAATAGGTAAACACATGCAGCTAGTTAGCTGGCTAACGGGATCAGGTGGTCAGACTCGCTTACTTGGTTGATTCATGGCATCGTATCCCAATTGCGCGATCGATGCTCATGATGTCAATCACTGGATTGTCTGGATTTATCCATGAGTAAATAAAACGCGAACTCTTTGGTGTCAGCAAATATACTGAGTGAAGCGGCATGGGTTGAGTCCAGTGTTTAGTGGGTTGTCGATGTGAATTACGGAATCACCGACAACAGCCTGTAAACAAAATATGGCGCTGTATATCATCAAGCAGTTTTTTTACAACGAAATACTTCACTCGAACATATAACATGCATTGAAAGCATATAAGCACGGCATCTTGGTGTGCTAAAGTCAGGTGGGCACCCCTAATGTTAACTGAGCAAGCTTTGCAAAGCTTTCATTCTACACCTCACGTCATCATTATGATGTCATACGCTCATTGTGACACAAAAGATATAACGTCACGGTCGTATAATGAAAAGCGCCAAATTCCAAGCTTTGGTTATCCCCAAAACGTAACATACATTCCATGCATGAAATGCATTGCCACACATTCTTTGAATATTGTAGTAGCCGCAACTTTGCATTTTGTAGCCTATAATATAATTTTAGGTATAATTATTTAAATATGCCCACAGACAATGACTAGAAAAAGTAGTAGGCCCTAATCTATGAATATTGGCTTCCGCTGAGATGCGGGCGTCAAATCGTCTGTTTCAATCAGAGGCGGTTTATTGTGATTTAACCACCTCCAGTTGACCAATCAGAATCGAGTAATTTACAAATTCATGGTAGAATCCAGTATGAACACGTGTTAAAGTACTGTCTGAAATGCAAGAAAACTGCTTTTTGCCTGTTGAAAAATGATATAACACACACTTTTGTTATTGAAATATCGAGTAACTACCGATCGCCCTACCTGTGGTTTGAAGTATTTCAGTCACAAGGAGTCCTATCGACAATTATAGCAATTATAGTGCTAGCCTAGACTAAAATGCATCTAGTCTCTGAAATGTTGAATTATGATTAGATCTATAAAATATAATAAAAAGGAGCCCAGAGACTTTCTTCATTTTAAGAAACTGTAGACTTGACAACTATAGGCTTCAATTGCATGCAAGTGGTGACGAATGTTTTCGTAATCAGTCTGGTATTACGAAGACTGGCGGATATTAACGAAATCGGCCGAGCTGCTGAAACATTTTACATCCGGAGGTCAGAGGTTACCCACGTGACCCTATGTTTGGCTGAAAACGTGGTTGATAACTATGATCACAAAACTTTAATGCATACATTCCCTCCGGTATTTTACGTTGCTTAATACACAGCAGGTGTTTCAGAGAATTACAAACACGTTCAGTTTACTGTTGTCAGTGGTTTGCGTGCTTGTGCAGAAACGAGTCAAGTTGGCAGAACTGGAAGTTGAGCCGTGAGAAAGTTAAAGTCCACATGATGGATCAGAACGGCAGCACCGGGGCCGCCTCGAAACCACAGAATCAGAGCGAGTTTATTAACCAGGAGGTATGCTGAGTACTTTACACAAGATGTGCATGTATAAATATTACCTAACAATCGATTCAGTAGACGCATCGTCTTCTTTACATGCCTAGCTATACAACAGCTGGAGGGGAATATTCGTAACCTGACCAATTCGTATAGCCAAGGATTCCTAGCCACACACAACTCGGAGACAGAATTTACGGCGAACTCGTACAGAAAACAAATACAGTAGAGAAATAGAAGTGATTAATGATTTGTTTCATACACATATTGAATATGACGTGGCAAAATATCCACTCTACTCTCCCACCCTTCTCAGTTTGTTCTCCTTACCTGATCATACATTTCTGTAATAGTAGTTACAAAGTGACCTGTAACTCCTATCACTACAAATTAATTATTACTGTAATTCATACCTATCACTCACACTAGTGTCGGCTTGTATATACTTACCGGATTATTTATTTATATAAGTAGTTACAGAGGAACCAGCAAATCCTATCACAAAATTTAATATGCTAGGCCTATTCAACTCCAGCCATCATCCGCCACTTACCGAATGACTCTCTTGTCATCAGCTTGGATATACTTACCAAATTATTTACTTTTAACAATGTGTCCTGCAAAGAAGCTACTAACACCTACCATATTTTTATTTAACATTTTATTCACCTGCTGAAAACAATCACTCAGAAACCGACATGAAACTTGCTACCTATGAAACTGTTATGGTAAGTGAAAGACTACTGTTTAAAGCAGTACAACTACTGTTGCCTAGCTCCAGCGATTGTCATCATTCATCTTCCCGAGGTAGTTTCCACCGTTGCCGACTATGCTGGAATTCTGGAGTTACATTTTGACTTACTAACGAGCATAGTCCAATCAAAATCGTGCAACAAACTAGACGTCCTGTTTGTAAACACAAAGGATTTCAGTGTGCAGATTTCCGTCGACTGCAGGATTTGCAAAGCATTTGTAATGTCTATTTGGCATCGGCAGATATTTTCCAAATGTTTTCATGTTTTTAATCAAGGTGCTCAAAATATTTTATGCACTTTGCCAGGTAAGACCTGTTTTATGACAACTTAGATCTTGATTATTGATCAGTGAGTGAGTGAGTGAGTTGGGTTTAACGCCGCTTTTAACAGTATTCTAGTTATATCACGGCGTGTCAGTTTGATGTGGGAGGAAAGCCGAAGTGATGCAGGTCTCAGATGTTTACCACTTCGATGAAAACCACGAGCATGGGTATGGTGCTGACAAACCTAGAAACATTATTGGGGCAAACCGGGATTCGAACCCACAATCATAGGTTTCTGGCGTGCCCAAGGGACGCAACTCTGCACAGTGAATCGCGGCGCCTTAGACGACTGGGCCACCCGTGACCCCGATTATTGATCAGATTGTCTTGACTGGGAGCTGCCAACTTGTTTTAAGCAAATGCAAATTATAGGATTATGAGAGGTGGAATCTGATTTGTCATTAGGAGGGACATAGAAGGGCCAAAACTCGTTTGGCAAGGGTGGAAACTGGGCTTTTGTTGTCAGTTAGCCCCCTCGCCTCGGGGAGATGGTCAGAATTGTGAATATGACAAACTCCACAAAAGTGATGCTCATGATATCAATCACTGTATTGTCTGGTCCAGACTCGACTATTTACAGACCGCTGTCATATAGCTAGGATATTGCTGAGTGTGGCGTAAAACAACAAACAAACAAACCAACCACAAAAGTGTCCCACAAAGGGACAGTTAGGGGACATGGATGGCACAGTCATCTGAGGCACTGCAAGTTGCTGACAGTTCAGTCCCTTGGGTATGCCAGGATCATGTGGTCGAATCCCAGGTTGCCCCAATTATGTTTCAAGATATGTCAGCACCATACCTTCGCTCGTGGGATTCACCAAAGTGGTAACCGTCATGAACCTGCATCAATTCATGCTCTCCTCCCATATCAAGGTGATACACTTTGATATAACTGTAATACTGTTGAAGGAGTGTTAAAACCAACTCCTCACTCACAATGGGATAGGTGTCTCAGTGACATCAATTTAAATGAGTTTTACAAGGTTCTTCCTTCAAAGGATCTATTTTAGGTGGTTCTAGGGATGTCCTGTTTTAGTCCCAATATCATCAAGTTTGCAGATATAGTACGTCAGTACTTATCTAGGGGTGTGGTGTCGTCGGGTAGCCTAGTGGTTAAAGCATTCGCTTGTCACACCGAAGACCTGGGTTCGATTCCCGACAAGGGTACAATGTGTGAAGCCCATTTCTGGTGTCCCCCGCCGTGATATTACTCTAATATTGCTAAAAGTGGCGTAAAATCAAACTCGCTCACTCACTTATCTATGGAGTCTTGTTGCAGGAAGTTGCCCGGGGAAAATGGTTGTCACTGAACAAGATCACCTATAAAGATCCCCATGGTCAGCAAAGGTAACACTGACAGTAAGCCTCAGTAGCATGTACTTCATCTTCCCGAGGCAAGGCTGGTTGGGAAAGTGTGGAAACTGGACTTTTACAGTCAGTTAACTGCCTTACCTCGGGAAGATGCATGTACTTCTGGGTGGAATTGTTGAGAATAAGCTATTCAGACATGCAACCTGTAACTTCCCTTTCCCAACTGGGAGAGCCCCAATAAAGCCTGAAATTCTAAATAGACTCAGGAAGCCTTGAACAGGAGAAGAGCTCCCCCTAGTGGACAGTGGTGGGCTGGTGCCAGATTGCACCCCTGCTGTACTGGGGGTTAACTGGCCCCTTGACTAGTAGGGCCACAGCAGCCAGCAAGATGGCATGTGTGAGACAAGAGGTGGACTTGTTCAGGGTTTGCTGGACGTAAACTATTGCATCCTGTATGCATAAACATTGAAAGTTGATGCAAATACTGAAAAGATGTCATTAAAGTGGACCCCAATCTAGGCTGGTCGTAAGAGACCAGCAATTAGATCGGGTAAAGTGACGAGTGAAAATCTGGAAGGAATAGTTATTTCCATATTCTAGATGTGTTACACATATCATTATGCAGACAGTTCATGCTTAGTCCTTTCTGTCAGAAATTATGTTACTTTTGAAATGTTTGAAGGTTTCAAAACATTGTTTGATTATCTTAAAAGAAATGTATGTTAATTAGATTACAAGTAAATTAAATGATGTTATGTTTTTGTTTGTTTGCTTCTGTAAGAATATGGGAGGCAGTGTCCAGAACAACGGGCTCCGCAGATGAAGCAGATGGTGAGATTCATGCAGAACTGTAGATTTAGGGCTTCAGTTAACTGGATAAAACAAGATGGAATCAGTCCAGATACGTTTTTCCATTTGCCTTATAGTTTTTTGCCCTGCTCACATTAATCACATCTTATAATAAGCAGCCAAACTATTGTCAGTGGAATGTTGCATGACATTCTAACCAATCAAATATCAAGCTTCATTTAAGGCAATTTAGAGTTTTTAAGAAATGGCAGCCTTTGTGTTCAGAAAATTAGCAGACATTGTTTTTGATTGGAATCTCTCTGAAAGGAGGACATGGCTTTGGTCAGTTGGTAGTCATAACAAGTTGAAGGATTTTGATGATCTGCAACCTCAAATCTAATGAAGATTTGTATCCAGTTCTCAGTAAGTAATCAAGGTACTGCCTTCTAGTCTCACAGACTGTGGTCCAATAGTATTGCAGTGGAAGTATTCCCTTGGTTACGTGATTGTATATGGCAGTGTTCTCCAGGCGTGAGTGCTAGTCTGTAAGTATGCTGCAGGGTTAAGGAATGATGGTGGTCTAATGCCTGTGACGGCCTGTCTGATTCTGTGGTTTTGGTTTCAGCTGTTTATGTCATCCCAATCTTGAAGAGAACCCTGAAGTATGACTGTGTTATCATGGTGAAGCAATACCGACCGCCGATGAAGGCTTATACACTAGAGTTCCCAGCAGGTGAGTTGGACGGTTGTCATGGTGAAGCAGTACCAACCTCTAATGAAGGCTTATACACTAGAGTTCCCAGCAGGTGAGTTGGACGGTTGTCATGGTGAAGCAGTACCGACCGCCGATGAAGGCTTATACACTAGAGTTCCCAGCAGGTGAGTTGGAGGGTTGTCATGGTGAAGCAGGACCGACCGCCGATGAAGGCTTATACACTAGAACTCCCAGCAGCTGAGTTGAAGGGGTTGTCATGGTGAAGCAGTACCGACCTCCGATGAAGGCTTATACACTAGAGTTCCCAGCAGCTGAGTTGAAGGGGTTGTCATGGTGAAGCAGTACCGACCTCCGATGAAGGCTTATACACTAGAGCTCCCAGCAGCTGAGTTGAAGGGGTTGTCATGGTGAAGCAGTACCGACCTCCGATGAAGGCTTATACACTAGAGTTCCCAGCAGGTGAGTTGGAGGGTTGTCATGGTGAAGCAGTACCGACCTCCGATGAAGGCTTATACACTAGAGCTCCCAGCAGGTGAGTTGGACGGTTGTCATGGTGAAGCAGTACCGACCTCCGATGAAGGCTTATACACTAGAGTTCCCAGCAGGTGAGTTGGAGGGTTGTCATGGTGAAGCAGTACCGACCTCCGATGAAGGCTTATACACCAGAGTTCCAAGCAGGTGAGTTGGACAGTTGTCATGGTGAAGCAGTACCAACCTCCGATGAAGGCTTATACACTAGAGCTCCCAGCAGGTGAGTTGGACGGTTGTCATGGTGAAGCAGTACCGACTTCCGATGAAGGCTTATACACTGGAGTTCCCAGCAGGTGAGTTGGACGGTTGTCATGGTGAAGCAGTATCGACCTGTGATGAAGGCTTATACACCAGAGCTCCCAGCAGGTGAGTTGGACGGTTGTCATGGTGAAGCAGTACCGACCTGTGATGAAGGCTTATACACGAGGATATGTAGGTAGGTGAGTTGTGTTGTTCTAACCCTAAGTTTTAGGGTTGGTCTCATGTTCCACCCTTTGTTACAGGGTTGGTTGTGATGTTCCTGCCTATGTTACAGGGTTGGTTGTGATGTTCTTCACATATGTTTACAATTGGCTGTGATGTTCTACCACCATGTTGCAGGGTTGGTTGTGATGTTCTTCACATATGTTTACAATTGGCTGTGATGTTCTACCACCATGTTGCAGGGTTGGTTGTGATGTTCTACCACCATGTTGCAGGGTTGGTTGTGATGTTCTTCACATATGTTTACAATTGGCTGTGATGTTCTACCACCATGTTGCAGGGTTGGTTGTGATGTTCTACCACCATGTTGCAGGGTTGGTTGTGATGTTCTACCACCATGTTGCAGGGTTGGTTGTGATGTTCTTCACATATGTTTACAATTGGCTGTGATGTTCTACCACCATGTTGCAGGGTTGGTTGTGATGTTCTTCACATATGTTTACAATTGGTTGTGATGTTCTACCACCATGTTGCAGGGTTGGTTGTGATGTTGTTCACGTATGTTTACAATTGGTTGTGATGTTCTACCACCATGTTGCAGGGTTGGTTGTGATGTTCTACCACCATGTTGCAGGGTTGGTTGTGATGTTCTACCACCATGTTGCAGGGTTGGTTGTGATGTTCTTCACATATGTTTACAATTGGTTGTGATGTTCTACCACCATGTTGCAGGGTTGGTTGTGATGTTCTACCACCATGTTGCAGGGTTGGTTGTGATGTTCTTCACATATGTTTACAATTGGTTGTGATGTTCTACCACCATGTTGCAGGGTTTGTTGTGATGTTCTACCACCATGTTGCAGGGTTGGTTGTGATGTTCTACCACCATGTTGCAGGGTTTGTTGTGATGTTCTACCACCATGTTGCAGGGTTGGTTGTGATGTTCTACCACCATGTTGCAGGGTTGGTTGTGATGTTCTACCACCATGTTGCAGGGTTGGTTGTGATGTTCTTCACATATGTTTACAATTGGTTGTGATGTTCTACCACCATGTTGCAGGGTTGGTTGTGATGTTCTACCACCATGTTGCAGGGTTTGTTGTGATGTTCTATTACCATGTTGCAGGGTTGGTGGACAAAGGGGAGACGCCTGAGGAGACTGCGGTGAGGGAACTCCGAGAGGAGACAGGGTATGCAGGGAAGGTGAAGCACATCTCTCCAGGTACGTCAGAGGAAGGAAGCTCTTGTCTGTCAAACAACGCCTTTGTTTCTAGTGTCTTACAGTTCCATATTTGTGTCACACCTGTGACAAAATTCAAACACAATACTATCAAAAGAAATAAAATGCTATTGACTTCTGCTTAGGTATCTGTCTCCAGTATCTCTGACGGGCATGTTACTATTAATCATGTTAATTGTTCATTTACACTCGACAGCATGATGGATAATTACTTGTATACAGAATACACAGTGCCTGATCTATGATGTTTCACTGTGTTATTTAGTGACCTGCCTGGACCCGGGCATCGGCAACACATCAGTCAGAGTGGTCACAGTAGAGGTGAGTTTTGTCACTGGCAGGTCAGCCAACGGAGGTTCAGGGGAATGAGACCCTTGGGGAGTCCTGGCTAGAATAGGCCTCCAGCAACCTGTGCTGGTCATAAGAGGTGACCAAATGGATTGTTAGGATCGCTTACTTCGTTGATGGTGTGTCTATGTTCGCCAATGGTGTGGGGCGTTGCTCATTATATCAATCACTGGTTGTCTGGGCCAGCCTTGATTAGTTACAGGCCGCCGTCATATAGCTGGGATATTTCTGAGTGCGGTGGTAGCGACTAACGCATATGAACACACAGGTGCAGGATTAACAACATGTCTGTTATCGGAGTTCATGAGGATCTGGTTACAACCTGTGACCTGGCATCTTCCAGAGGCAAGGGAGTTAACTGACTTAAAAAATTCAGTTTCCACCCTTGCTGAACTAGGCTGGAATTTCTAGGATTGATCGTAGTGCCACCAGTGGCTTTTACAAGTTGTGTTGATCTGGGGTAGAATTGGTCTTCAGCAACCCATGCTTGCAATAAAATGCGCCTATGCTTGTCATACGAGGCGGCTAACGGGATCGGGTGGTCAGGCTCGCTGACTTGGTTTATGCATGTCATCGTATCCTAATTGCATGGATCGATGCTCATGATGTCAATCGATTGTCTGGTCCAGACTCGATTATTTACAGACCATCGTCATATAGCTGGACTATTGCCATGATTGCTGAGTGCAGCGTTAAACAACAAACAATCAAACAAAAACTGACCAATCAGATTCCACCTCTCATATCTCTTGCATTTGCTTCAGACAAAATGGTGACACCCATTCAAGACGATATCTTATCGATAATAAAGATCTTTATTGTAATAAGACAGGCCTTACCTCACGAAGTGCATCAAATCACTTGAGCACCTTGATTAAGAAAGATGAAAAGTTTTGAAAAACTGGAAGTCAATATCATTAAGGGATTTTGATTGGACTATGCATAGACTCGCTAGTCCAGCCAAAATATAACCAGAGTTACAGATAAGCTGCGTATTTGTCAAACTATTCAAAACCCAATTACTTTCAATGACCTTGCGTACAGAAACGCATACATTAAATGGAAAACGCATTTGTTTGAAAACAGCACACGTAAATACCCAATACATTTTTTTCAGCACATGTACAACAATATCCGAGCTAATATCCGAATCACAATTACGAGCTAATTTACTTTCCAAGTCCAGCCTTTACTTAGACCGTTATATACATCTAAAACATTATTTCATTATTTTTTTAAGATCTCAATATGCTCAGTCATTTTGGGAAAAACCCAATAGAGTGATGAATAGATGAGTGAAAATATATTAGAACCCAATGAAAAATGAAATAACCCAATTAAAAAAGAAACCCTAGAGTAAAAACTCAATTGCTCAAAAAGATATCTGGAGTTATATGTATAACTCCATAATTCCAGCCTAGAACGGCTAGGGTGGAAACTGAACTTTTAAAGTCATGTGCAAGTTTTAAAGTGTGCATAGGTAAGGGCTGGGATGGGTACATATTTATTACCCGGGTACCCGCTGTAGGTCTCGTGAGTTGGGTACAAAACATCCAAATGGGAATTGTGTACCTCAGCACTGGCAAAAACTGTTTAGATACAAATAAAAAACATCTGATCATGCGCACATGAAGTTGCCTGTAGCTTTGTGTTTACATCATATCAGAAGGAACGTGTGCATAGTCAGAAGGAACGTGTGCATAGTCAGAAGGATTGGGTGCATCGTCAGAAGGAATGTGTGCATAGTCAGAAGGAATGACCGCCTCTGTGGTCTAATGGTAGAGCGTCCGCCCGGAGAGCGGAAGGTCCGGGGTTCGATCCCCGACCGCGTCATACCAAAAGACGTTAAAAGATGGTACTTGTTGTTACCCTGTCTGGCGCTCGGCATAAAGAGGCTAAAACAAGGACTGGTCGGCTCGGAGTCAGTATACTGTGTCTGAGTGGGGTATTCATGTTAAACTGTGGCATGGTATCTCAGTGTGCTAGCACTATAAATCGGCATCAGTCCGAGCTGGTACAAGCAGCCACACACACACACATACACGTGCATGCACGTCGCTATATAAGTGCAATAATCTTGGACGCGACGTTAAACCCCATTTCACCTCACCTCAGAAGGAATGTGTGCATATTCTGAAATATTATGAATTCTACCACGAATTTGGATATTAATCGATTTTGATTGGTCAATCAGAGGCTATTTATTAAATCCCCTCTGATTGAAACAGCTGGTTTGACAGCCACATCAAGCTAATAGTCATAGAATAGTACTTTTTCATTCATTGTCATTAGGCGTATTTAAATAATTATACCTACAATTATAGGCTACAAAATGCAAAGTTGCGGTTACTACAATATTCAAAGAATGTGTGGCAAAACATTTCCTACAGAAAACATGATTGAAGTCAACAAAGAGAATATATTTTAAGTTTTGGGGACAACAAAGAGCTTGGAATATGGCGCTTTTCTATATACCAATGTGACGTCATAATGGTGACATGCGATGTAGAACGAAAGGTTTGCAACGCTTGCTTAGTTTTCTTTAGGGGTGCAGACTTCATGTTAGCTTTCCATGTTGCCGTGTTTATATGCTTTCAATGCCTGTCATGCGTTTCAGTGACGTATTACGGTGTAAACATTGCTTGAACATATACAGCGCCATATTTTGACTAAAGGCCATTGTCGTGAATCCGTAACTCTCAAAACACTGGACTCAAGCCATGCCACTTCACTCAATATATTTGCTAACACCAAAGAGTTTGCGTTTTGTTTAACCATGGAAGAATGTAGATACACATACTGTGTTTTCAATGTAGAGCTAGGTTACCTGCAGATTTAACTGTGATAAATTAATCATTTGAAACCTCACGCTGCACGTTCGGTTCCGAATTCAACTTAGTGTGGTTAATTTTAGTGTGGTTTATTTGTTTAATGCTGCACTCAGCAATATTCCAGCTATATGATGGAGTCTGGACCAAACAATCCATTGATTGTCATCATGAGCATCAGTCTATGCAACTAGGATACAATGACATGCATCAACCAAGTCAGCTAGCCAAAAGAATTTAATAAATTCAGCTGTAAAACCATTAGGGCCAGAACTATTGTTTTTCATCTGAGAGCACTTCATCATGAATTAATTACCCTTCTAATTTTGTAGCCGCCTCGTCAGAAAGGTTAAGAACATTGAAATTGTCTAATAGGTCGTTTAGGTCGACATTTGAAACTCTATGTTTAGCATAGAGTTTTTGATGGAAAGATCTTACTTACTCCTGGATTTCATGATGCGCTGTTATTATATTTCCTGTACTGGTTTCAATACATATATATGCATTATTAAAGACATTTCTAGCTTCTAGCTTCAAGAAATATGTTAATAGTTTTTCTCTCATTTCTGTCAATATAGCTCTAGATCTTATTATTATTAGTCAAGGTCTGTGGTTTTAGCTTGTTATGTTTCATTTATATGTATTTTCAGTAGTAATATATACAGTGATCAATAGTATGGTATGTTATATTTTGCAAAATAACTGAGAAGTCGCAGTCACTTATCTTATGGCTTTTGGACCAGTTATCTCCTGGTGTCATTGTGACTAATACATGTACCACAAAATTATCAAATTTAATGACTGAAAGTCTGAATGAACCATGCCTGTGAAAATTGTAGGTTTCAAAGTTATGCTTGTTTCTGTGTATTTGTCATGAAGACAATTAGATGTACACAACTCAAGTGGGCATCATTACATACAATGACTGTAACATGTCTCCCAATCTTCAGGATCCATGTAGATCCGGGGTAGAATAGGTATTCAGCGCACCCATGCTTGCCGTAGCAGGCGACTAACGGGATCGGGTGGTCAGGCTCGCTGACTTGGTTGATGCATGTCATCGTATCCCAATTGCGTGGATCGATGCTCATGATATTAGTCACTGGATTGTCAGGTCCAGACTTGATTATTTACAGACTGCTGTCATATAGCTGGAATATTGCTGAGTGCGGCGTTAAACAACAACCCAACCAACCCAATCTTAAGAAGATGCTCATAGATTGGAACCACATTTCAGATAAGAGATACATGTTATATGTTGTTAGCATGTTCAGATTTGCGGGTGTTCTTGTGTTCTTGAGTCTTCAGGGCTTGCATTTGAACCGCATAACAAACCATGCTATCCAGAGTTTTTCACAATGTCACTTGTTTTGTTTCTTCAGATCGATGGTGACGAGGATATCAATACATCTCCAAAACCACATCCAGGTAAACCTACTGAGCTCATGCCCTTCACTTGGATTGTACACTGAAACCTAGTTCTTTGTGAGTGAGTGAGTTTGGTGAAACGCCGCTTTGAACAGTATTCCAGTTATTTCATGGCATGTCAGCTTAATTTGGGAGTAAATTTCGAAGTGATGTAGGTCTTAAATGTTTACCACTTCGGTGAAACCCACGAGCATGGGTACGATGCTGACAAACCTAGAAACATAATCATGGTGAATGGGGATCTGATCCCATAATCATAGGATTCTGGCATGCTGAAGGGAAACTATTCAGCACAGCGAACTGTGGTGCCCTAGACGACTGGGCCACCCGTGAGCCCTTGGTTATTTTTGACCATACAACATGTGCAGAAGGGGTGCAATACGAGAGGCAATCATGTGATACATATCTCGATACTCCGGTCAAAATACTGTACAAATCTTGATACGCTGGATTCTAGAATAGGAGCACAAATGCCATGTCAAGTTTAACAGCAGCACACAGTTTGTATAGTAAGATGGGGGTTAATACTTCGTAAAGTGAGTTAAAATTATGTCTTTTCTGTTGTCATGTATTGTGAAACATGGCAATGTGTGTCATGTATCGTAACGAAGGCCACGTATCAGGGTAGTTCAGTGTTTCAATGTATTGTTTCACCTTTAATATGCATGTTCCATGAACCAATCCTTGCTGTATTCCGCGCTTCTGTGGTCGCAGATCTCGTGCAGTATGTTGCATTTATCTGCCACAGAATTCCGTCAAATGCAGGGCAGAATTTTAACATGAGTCGAAGGTTTGTTTTAAATGTGTAAACAGATATTTTATTTTGAAGTTTTGAATTATTGCTTACCAAAATGTTTGTCTGTATGTTTAGACTAGTGAGCTCAGATTCACTTCTATAAGTGATATGTTCATTATAAAAATGCCTGCCACACGTCAAACAGGTGCAAAACTAGGAAATTCACAAAATCTAAGCTTAAAAAATTGCATAATTGTGTTCAGAATTATACATAAATTTGTTGCAGAAATTTAAAAAAATGGCCGTAGAACTTTGTTGTTTTTTGAGGGGTTGGGGAGTTGATACAGGTGGAAAGTTGATACCAGTGTCGATGAGGCTTCAGCCAGCAAGGTCTTCAGTCATTCATGTATATCAAATTTCTGAAGTAACTTAACAAATTTTCACCCCCGCCGACCTCACTCCCAAACACCCTGCCTCATTTCATGTTTTGTGCCCTAGTCCCTACAGACAAAGAAAGTCACTCCATGTTGCCTTGTTTTATTACATGATGGAATTATTATTCCAAAAGCATGTCGTGTTGGAAACAGAAACGTCAACATAGGAATAATAACATTCAATATTTCATGTACTTGAAAAGTTTACAAAGATAGAAAAAAAATGCCTCCCTCCTCTTATCTTTGAAAGTTTTGATGATAATGTTTTGTTGCCTAATCAAAAGATCATGTTTATTTTACATACACATTCTTCCTCATGGATTACATGCAAATAATTGATGTGATATATGGAATACTGTAGAAAGTGATATGAAACCCAACCCACTCACTCACTCACTCCTGCAAGTAAAACCATTTATGGCTTATCATGTTGTTGCCTATGAGTTACTGCTGATTTGTCCTCATGTAAGCTGTTTCCATGGATACAGCTGTGATGTTGTCTGTTTGTGTTTCATGTACTTCACATCATCAGAGGAGTCAGGTAAGCAGCTTTCGTTTCCACCAATATGTGGCAGTGGGAATACTTTTGAGTTTGATTCAACTGAAACATTTGTTTTTAACCTTCCAACAACAAACGGGGACGATCTGAGTTTGCTTAAAGTTGCCGAAACTGATTTCGGTTGTAGCTCACCTGACTAAAAGTAAAGTGAGCCTATGTCATAGTGTGACACCACAGCAGTCATATTGAAAATGTTGTTTTTGCCCATTGCTCAGACAAGTTTGCATGTATCGTATGAGGAAGGTATGTGCTATGCCCTACAAGTCATTATAATATGTGTCTTATACATGTACCAATATTCAGTTTATGGCACATGCTGTGAGGATGTTTGTTGCTGAGAAACAACTGTTAGTACTTAATGTTGTTTACCCTTGTACATGTTGTATGACCTTTGTACAGAGCTTTCTATCTTCCCGAGGCAAATGCATTAACCAACTATAAAAGTCCAGTTTCCAGCCTTTCAGAACTAGACTGGTATTTCCAGGCTAGATCATAGCGCCACCAGTGGCTATGTCGAGTTCTGTTCCCTCTATGTCCCTCCTTGTTGACCAATCAGATTCCTACTCTCATATCACTTGCCATTGCTTCAAACAAAATGGCAGTGCCAAGTCAAGACAATCTGATCAATGATCAAGATCTATATTATAATAAAGTGGACCTTACCTCTCGAAGGGCATCAAATCACATGAGCACCTTGATTAAAAAAACATGCAAATATTTGCAAAATGTCAACGCCCACTTGGCAGTACACGTTTTGCAAATCATTCAGTCCACCGAAATCTACACCTTGAAATCCATGCTGTTATCCCATATGTCTAGTTCCTTATGCGATTTTGGTTGGACTATGCATAGTCTCGTTAGTCCAGCCAAAATGTAACTCCGGAATTCCAGCCTAGTTCGTCAAGGGTGGAAACTGGGCTTTTATAGTCAGTTAACTCCCTTGTCTCGGGAAGATGAGAGCCTTCACACAGAGCCTGTTTGATACAGGAAATTATCATTTCAAGACATAATACAAAAATCCAAACTTCCCATAAGTAATACTTACTTTATCCCTTCCTTGAATGTTTCAGAATTCATAGATGTCCTTGTTGTCCCAATGGAGGATCTGCTTACTAAGTTAAATGGTACATGATTTCTTGTTTTGATCAGCACTACTGGTAACATAGCACTGTGCAGATATCTGTACAAGATGCATGTTTGACTTCTCACCTGCCTCAGCAAATGTCAGCAAAAAATGGAATTCCAGATTTTCCAATATCGGCGATTATTATGACTAAAATTATATCATATGAAAAAAATACTTTTTAGACTTAATAAATAAAGAATTGGTTCTCAGGCAATGTTTTTTGAAAATAAAGTGCGGGCAGGCGGTGTCTTTTTTCTTTTCTTTTTATTTGGTTGTTCAAACTAGTATGTAACCAAATAAACAGTTGTGTAACCAAATAAAAAGTTTTGTACAGTGAACTTGGGAAAGGGCCTCCCTACATAAATGTATTCCTGGACTACTGTTAGAATATTTAAGTATTTTTAGTTCTTTTTTAAAATGGAAATAAAAATGAAACATGCGGAGAACTTTGTGATGCAGGCGGTGGCTGAGAACATTGCATTGAATGCTATTAAATTACCTCTGAATTTAAGAGAACTTTACAAAACTCCAAATTTTGTCTTTTCCTCCCAATTGTCCTGTCATGAAAATTCATTTAAATTCCAAGATAAATCGAGAATGGGGAGGGGATACATTGGACGCTACTGTTGACATGGGGGTGGAGTTGCCCAACACACTTTTCAGAGTTGCTTCCCTTTGTTGACCTCCCACAACACATGACCTTGTTAGCACAGATCCACAGAACATGCGTCTTTGTAGATGAAGTTTCCATATCTGTCAGGGTGGTCGGTAAGCCTTGTGTCACCACGCCAAAGACCTGGGTTCGATTGCCCACCTGGGTACAATGTGTGAAGCCCATTTCTGGTGTCTGCCATGATGACATTGATGGAATATTGCTTACAGCAATCGTTCAACAGCTGTTTACTTTTCCTTGTTTCAGAGTTGGCCAGTGATGGTGTGGTGATCGACTCTCGAGTGTATACCTATGCTGTTGCCATGGAACAAACGCGGAAAGTAAAGAAAGTAGTGCCCTAAATGTGGCAAAATCTCGTCTGTTCAACTGCTGCCTTTGTCTCTGACTTTGACTGGACCCACTGCAATATCCATGTTGCACCACAGACAATGTATGTTGACTGGTACTAAGGTCCTGATTCCGGTTGAGATCTGAATCATCACAGCTTTAGGCGGTTTAGTGGAAATATTCTGTGGCTATGTACAAGATGCCCTGTACCTCCAAACATGTTCTCCCCAAACACTATGGATATAAGATACAATTTGCACATTTTGTTCAGGGATAAATATGGAGAACGGGTTTGAAAACTGTCCTCTAAACAGTACTGTTTACAGACTTATGGCCTTTGTCTTATGTTTTGGAACATAATGAGACATGTTTTCTTGGTCTGCTGTGGATACAGTGATGACATCTTGCAAACATCATCAAGGGATAAATATGTGGATCATGTTTGAAAACCATCATCAAATAATAATATTTCCCTGGCCATAATATTTATGGCCCCTGTTTGATATGTTATCCTTTTCAGAAAGTACAACAGATGACACACATCAGTACATGATCAATGTTATCACATTTGGAAACCTATATTGAGAATGAATACTTTACAGAGTTATGACCCTTGTTACATATGATCCCAAACTCCTCACAGCGAGAGCCTGTTCGTGGAACTCTCTATACTATAGCTGCCACCAGTGAAAGTCATAAACCTCAAAATTCACTTTAATTGCATTCCCACAGGCATAAACAAAAGTATAAACATTTCCACATTTGGGGTTAGAGGGCAAACTTCAAGATTCTTGTAATGGTGGCTGCGATGTTACCAAGAGTGTAGCGAAGGTGTCACGTGCTGGAAAAGAGCTTGATATGATCCCGCACAATGATAGTGTGTTTCCAGATGGTGGGGATATGGATGGCTTCTGGTTTTATCTTTAATGTAATTATTTCATTCCAAATTGTTTTGTTTGTCTAAGCTTGTTCGTAGTTTGTGATGTTTCATTGTTATTTTACCTGTGGAAGCTTGCAGAGTCAGTTGAGCAATAGTGCAAGGAACACAATATTACCAGTTTGCTGTCCTGTTGAACAATACACAGAAAACCACTTGACTCTTATACTGACCTGTAGATGACTGTCAAGGCAAGGCATGTGGTGCCTTGTTCATACTTGAAGGAAACACCTGTTTGTGATATATATTATTCCGGTGTATTATGAATTTGATTTAGATAAATGTTTCAATATTGTTAGGATATAAGCCCATGTCAAGGAGAGTCAACATTTGATTCATACAGTCGGTCAATAAACTCATTTCACAATGAAACATGTTCATTTTGTAAATGTATTTAATAAAAAAGGCCTTATGTATGTGAGATATACAACACGGAAGAGAGTGGACACCCTTGTCATGTATGTGAGATATACAACCAGGGAGAGAGTGGACACCCTTGTCATGTCATGTATGTGGACGTGACAAGGGTTTCCACTCTCTCCCTGGTTGTATATCTCACCTACATGACAAGACAAGGGTGTCCACTCTTTCCCTGGTTGTATATCTCACCTACATGACAAGACAAGGGTGTCCACTCTCTCCCTGGTTGTATATCTCACCTACATGACAAGACAAGGGTGTCCACTCTCTCCCTGGTTGTATATCTCACCTACATGACAAGACAAGGGTGTCCACTCTCTCCCTGGTTGTATATCTCACCTACATGACAAAACAAGGGTGTCCACTCTCTCCCTGGTTGTATATCTCACCCACATGACAAGACAAGGGTGTCCACTCTCTCCCTGGTTGTATATCTCACCTACATGACAAGACAAGGGTGTCCACTCTCTCCCTGGTTGTATATCTCACCTACATGACAAGACAAGGGTGTCCACTCTCTCCCTGGTTGTATATCTCACCTACATGACAAGACAAGGGTGTCCACTCTCTCCCTGGTTGTATATCTCACCTACATGACAAGACAAGGGTGTCCACTCTCCCTGGTTGTATATCTCACCTACATGACAAGACAAGGGTGTCCACTCTCTCCCTGGTTGTATATCTCACCTACATGACAAGACAAGGTGTCCACTCTCTCCCTGTTTGTATATCTCACATGACAAGACAAGGGTGTCCACTCTCTCCCTGTTTGTATATCTCACATACATGACAAGGGTGTCCACTCTCTCCCTGGTTGTATATCTCACATACATGACAAGGGTGTCCACTCTCTCCCTGGTTGTATATCTCACCTACATGACAAGACAAGGGTGTCCACTCTCTCCCTGGTTGTATATCTCACCTACATGACAAGACAAGGGTGTCCACTGTCTCCCTGGTTGTATATCTCACCTACATGACAAGACAAGGGTGTCCACTCTCTCCCTGGTTGTATATCTCACCTACATGACAAGACAAGGGTGTTCACTCTCTCCCTGGTTGTATATCTCAACTACATGACAAGACAAGGGTGTCCACTCTCTCCCTGGTTGTATATCTCACCTACATGACAAGACAAGGGTGTCCACTCTCTCCCTGGTTGTATATCTCACCTACATGACAAGACAAGGGTGTCCACTCTCCCTGGTTGTATATCTCACCTACATGACAAGACAAGGGTGTCCACTCTCTCCCTGGTTGTATATCTCACCTACATGACAAGACAAGGTGTCCACTCTCTCCCTGTTTGTATATCTCACATGACAAGACAAGGGTGTCCACTCTCTCCCTGTTTGTATATCTCACATACATGACAAGGGTGTCCACTCTCTCCCTGGTTGTATATCTCACATACATGACAAGGGTGTCCACTCTCTCCCTGGTTGTATATCTCACCTACATGACAAGACAAGGGTGTCCACTCTCTCCCTGGTTGTATATCTCACCTACATGACAAGACAAGGGTGTCCACTCTCTCCCTGGTTGTATATCTCACCTACATGACAAGACAAGGGGGTCCACTCTCTCCCTGGTTGTATATCTCACATACATGACAAGACAAGGGTGTCCACTCTCTCCCTGGTTGTATATCTCACCTACATGACAAGACAAGGGTGTCCACTCTCTCCCTGGTTGTATATCTCACCTACATGACAAGACAAGGGTGTCCACTCTCCCTGGTTGTATATCTCACCTACATGACAAGACAAGGGTGTCCACTCTCTCCCTGGTTGTATATCTCACCTACATGACAAGACAAGGGTGTCCACTCTCTCCCTGGTTGTATATCTCACCTACATGACAAGACAAGGGTGTCCACTCTCTCCCTGGTTGTATATCTCACATACATGACAAGTGTGTCCTCTCTCTCCCTGGTTTGATATCTCACATACATGACAAGGGTGTCCACTCTCTCCCTGGTTGTATATCTCACCTACATGACAAGGGTGTCCACTCTCTCCCTGGTTGAATATCTCACATACATGACAAGGGTGTCCACTCTCTCCCTGGTTGTATATCTTACATACATGATGAGGGTGTCCACTCTCTCCCTGGTTGTATATCTCACCTACATGACAAGACAAGGGTGTCCACTCTTTCCCTGGTTGCATATCTCACCTACATGACAAGACAAGGGTGTCCACTCTCTCCCTGGTTGTATATCTCACCTACATGACAAGACAAGGGTGTCCACTCTCTCCCTGGTTGTATATCTCACATAAATGACAGGGGTGTCCACTCTCTCCCTGGTTGTATATCTCACATACATGACAAGGGTGTCCACTCTCTCCCTGGTTGTATATCTCACCTACATGACAAGGGTGTCCACTCTCTCCCTGGTTGTATATCTCACATTCATGACAAGGGCGTCCACTCTCTCCCTGGTTGTATATCTCATACATGACAAGGGTGTCCACTCTCCTTGGTTGTATATCTCACATACATGACAAGGGTGTCCACTCTCTCCCTGGTTGTATATCTCACCTACATGACAAGTGTGTCCGCTCTCTCCCTGGTTGTATATCTCACCTACATGACAAGACAAGGGTGTCCACTCTCTCCCTGGTTGGATATCTCACATACATGACAAGGGTGTCCACTCTCTCCCTGGTTGTATAGCTCACATACATGACAAGGGTGTCCACTCTCTCCCTGGTTGTATATCTCACCTACATGACAAGGGTGTCCACTCTCTCCCTGGTTGTATATCTCATACATGACAAGGGTGTCCACTGTCTCCCTGGTTGTATATCTCACATACATGACAAGGGTGTCCACTCTCTCCCTGGTTGGATATCTCACATACATGACAAGGGTGTCCACTCTCTCCCTCGTTTTATATCTCACCTACATGACAGGGGTGTCCACTCTCTCCCTGGTTGTATATCTCACCTACATGACAAGGGTGTCCACTCTCTCCCTGGTTGTATATCTCACCTACATGACAAGACAAGGGTGTCCACTCTCTCCCTGGTTGTATATCTCACCTACATGACAAGACAAGGGTGTCCACTCTCTCCCTGGTTGTATATCTCACCTACATGACAAGACAAGGGTGTCCACTCTCTCCCTGGTTGTATATCTCACATAAATGACAGGGGTGTCCACTCTCTCCCTGGTTGTATATCTCACATACATGACAAGGGTGTCCACTCTCTCCCTGGTTGTATATCTCACCTACATGACAAGGGTGTCCACTCTCTCCCTGGTTGTATATCTCACATTCATGACAAGGGCGTCCACTCTCTCCCTGGTTGTATATCTCATACATGACAAGGGTGTCCACTCTCCTTGGTTGTATATCTCACATACATGACAAGGGTGTCCACTCTCTCCCTGGTTGTATATCTCACCTACATGACAAGTGTGTCCGCTCTCTCCCTGGTTGTATATCTCACCTACATGACAAGACAAGGGTGTCCACTCTCTCCCTGGTTGGATATCTCACATACATGACAAGGGTGTCCACTCTCTCCCTGGTTGTATAGCTCACATACATGACAAGGGTGTCCACTCTCTCCCTGGTTGTATATCTCACCTACATGACAAGGGTGTCCACTCTCTCCCTGGTTGTATATCTCATACATGACAAGGGTGTCCACTGTCTCCCTGGTTGTATATCTCACATACATGACAAGGGTGTCCACTCTCTCCCTGGTTGGATATCTCACATACATGACAAGGGTGTCCACTCTCTCCCTCGTTTTATATCTCACCTACATGACAGGGGTGTCCACTCTCTCCCTGGTTGTATATCTCACCTACATGACAAGGGTGTCCACTCTCTCCCTGGTTGTATATCTCACCTACATGACAAGACAAGGGTGTCCACTCTCTCCCTGGTTGTATATCTCACCTACATGACAAGACAAGGGTGTCCACTCTCTCCCTGGTTGTATATCTCACCTACATGACAAGACAAGGGTGTCCACTCTCTCCCTGGTTGTATATCTCACCTACATGACAAGACAAGGGTGTTCACTCTCTCCCTGGTTGTATATCTCAACTACATGACAAGACAAGGGTGTCCACTCTCTCCCTGGTTGTATATCTCACCTACATGACAAGACAAGGGTGTCCACTCTCTCCCTGGTTGTATATCTCACCTACATGACAAGACAAGGGTGTCCACTCTCCCTGGTTGTATATCTCACCTACATGACAAGACAAGGGTGTCCACTCTCTCCCTGGTTGTATATCTCACCTACATGACAAGACAAGGTGTCCACTCTCTCCCTGTTTGTATATCTCACATGACAAGACAAGGGTGTCCACTCTCTCCCTGTTTGTATATCTCACATACATGACAAGGGTGTCCACTCTCTCCCTGTTTGTATATCTCACATACATGACAAGGGTGTCCACTCTCTCCCTGGTTGTATATCTCACCTACATGACAAGGGTGTCCACTCTCTCCCTGGTTGTATATCTCACATACATGACAAGGGTGTCCACTCTCTCCCTGGTTGTATATCTCATACAAGACAAGGGTGTCCACTCTCTCCCTGGTTGTATATCTCACCTACATGACAAGACAAGGGTGTCCACTCTCTCCCTGGTTGTATATCTCACCTACATGACAAGACAAGGGGGTCCACTCTCTCCCTGGTTGTATATCTCACATACATGACAAGACAAGGGTGTCCACTCTCTCCCTGGTTGTATATCTCACCTACATGACAAGACAAGGGTGTCCACTCTCTCCCTGGTTGTATATCTCAACTACATGACAAGACAAGGGTGTCCACTCTCCCTGGTTGTATATCTCACCTACATGACAAGACAAGGGTGTCCACTCTCTCCCTGGTTGTATATCTCACCTACATGACAAGACAAGGGTGTCCACTCTCTCCCTGGTTGTATATCTCACCTACATGACAAGACAAGGGTGTCCACTCTCTCCCTGGTTGTATATCTCACATACATGACAAGTGTGTCCTCTCTCTCCCTGGTTTGATATCTCACATACATGACAAGGGTGTCCACTCTCTCCCTGGTTGTATATCTCACCTACATGACAAGGGTGTCCACTCTCTCCCTGGTTGTATATCTTACATACATGATGAGGGTGTCCACTCTCTCCCTGGTTGTATATCTCACCTACATGACAAGACAAGGGTGTCCACTCTTTCCCTGGTTGCATATCTCACCTACATGACAAGACAAGGGTGTCCACTCTCTCCCTGGTTGTATATCTCACCTACATGACAAGACAAGGGTGTCCACTCTCTCCCTGGTTGTATATCTCACCTACATGACAAGACAAGGGTGTCCACTCTCTCCCTGGTTGTATATCTCACATAAATGACAGGGGTGTCCACTCTCTCCCTGGTTGTATATCTCACATACATGACAAGGGTGTCCACTCTCTCCCTGGTTGTATATCTCATACATGACAAGGGTGTCCACTCTCTCCCTGGTTGTATATCTCACATTCATGACAAGGGCGTCCACTCTCTCCCTGGTTGTATATCTCATACATGACAAGGGTGTCCACTCTCCTTGGTTGTATATCTCACATACAAGACAAGGGTGTCCACTCTCTCCCTGGTTGTATATCTCACCTACATGACAAGTGTGTCCGCTCTCTCCCTGGTTGTATATCTCACCTACATGACAAGACAAGGGTGTCCACTCTCTCCCTGGTTGGATATCTCACATACATGACAAGGGTGTCCACTCTCTCCCTGGTTGTATAGCTCACATACATGACAAGGGTGTCCACTCTCTCCCTGGTTGTATATCTCACCTACATGACAAGGGTGTCCACTCTCTCCCTGGTTGTATATCTCATACATGACAAGGGTGTCCACTGTCTCCCTGGTTGTATATCTCACATACATGACAAGGGTGTCCACTCTCTCCCTGGTTGGATATCTCACATACATGACAAGGGTGTCCACTCTCTCCCTCGTTTTATATCTCACCTACATGACAGGGGTGTCCACACTCTCCCTGGTTGTATATCTCACCTACATGACAAGGGTGTCCACTCTCTACCTGGTTGTATATCTCACATACATGACAAGGGTGTCCACTCTCTCCCTGGTTGTATATCTCATACATGACAAGGGTGCCCACTCTCTCCTTGGTTGTATATCTCACCTACATGACAAGGGTGTCCACTCTCTCCCTGGTTGTATATCTCACCTACATGACAAGGATGTCCACTCTCTCCCTGGTTGTATATCTCACCTACATGACAAGGGTGTCCACTCTCTCCCTGGTTGTATATCTCACATACATGACAAGGGTGTCCACTCTCTCCCTGGTTGTATATCTCATACATGACAAGGGTGTCCACTCTCTCCCTGGTTGTATATCTCACATACATGACAAGGGTGTCCACGCTTCGAGCATTCCCTGGTATTAAGTATTTAGTAGTAGTAGTAGTAGTAGTAGTAGTAGTAGTAGTAGTAGTATTGGTGTTCTTACTATCGTGTCAGTTGCTTCCCCTACTTCAGAAGAAGCTCAGTCAGTGAGTTAAAGGCGACCATGCTTGTCTTAAGAGGCGACTAACGGGATCGGGTGGTCAGGCTCGCTGACTTGCTCATGATGTCATTCACTGGATTGTCTGGTCCAGACTCGATTATTATTAGACCGTCGTCATATAGCTGGACTATTGCTGAGTACGGCGTAAACAACAAACAAACAAACAATATAAAACGCGTGACATTGCTGATTGTGCCATGGTTGGGTAGCCTAGTGGTTGAAGCGTTCGCTGTCACCACGAAAGCCCGGGTTCGATACCCCACATGGGTATACAATGTGTGAAGCCCATTTCTGGTGTCCCCCGCCATGATATTGCTGGAATATTGCTAAAAGCAGCGTTAAACAAAATTCACGCACTCACTCACTGTGACATGGTTACCTGATGGGGTCTATCCCAACTGCCTTCATGTTTAGCCCCGACGTGACTATTCACAGGCTGTCGACATATACCCCCATTTCAAATGTGTATTCTATCTTATAGCTTACATTCCAGGGTATTTTACAGGGTCACTGGTGGCCTTGTCGTCTTAGGCTTCGTAAGCCACTGTGCAGAGTTGCGTCCCTTTGAAGAATATAATCGCGGGTTCAAATCCCAGATTCACCTTGATTATGTTTCAGCACCATACCCGTGCTCGTGTGTTTACCAAAGTGGTAGACGTCTGAGACCTGCAATTCCAGCTTTTCTCTCACATCAAGCTGACACGCCGTGGTGTAACCTTAAAACCCAAACTCACTCACTCACTCACTCACTCACTCACTCACTCACGCACGCACGCACGCACGCACGCACGCACGCACTCACTCACGCACGCACTCACTCACTCACTCATTCACACTGTACCAATGAAGGTAATGTTGGGCATTCATTCCATTATTTTGTATGTTGCAAAGTAGCAAGATGACCCTTGCGGCACGGGTGACAGGTCCTATCCCACAAAGCGGTCATATCACAAACAGGTATTTCTAACCTTAAATTGATACAAGATTGTGTTGGTTTAGATATTGCTCCACAACTTCTGTTGAAATTATTACACTGATACGGTGGTTTAGTTTTGGAAATCTCTATGAGCATGTCGACGCTTTCACTATTTATATATGTTTTAGGGAGAGATGCTCGCAAAACGTAAAGGAATTAAGTGTTTTATCCGACATCAGCGTTTTGAACAACGTTTTGAAAACCGCCACTTGTACCTATGTCTGAATTGAACACCAATCAGTGTTTATGTACAAAATGGAATCTAGGTGTAATTAAATGTGCCTCTGTTTACCCAGCAGAGAATGGGTACCATTTAGGATGTGAGATAGATAATTATTATTATAAGTGTATCCAATGCCTTGTGTGACATTGCGTAGAATAGGACAAATAATGAAACACCAACCTTGACTCTGTTATGAATGTAAAATAAACATAGGTAATAAAATCAACCTTTTCTAATATTCTTTCCACTTTGCGTTAACGAAAGGCTTGCCTTTGTTTAGAATGTAACATGTGAGAGGTTTTACGTCGAAAGTATTGGCATAGCTCCAAAGCCGTGTTCAGCGAAACAATGCCTTTAGTTTATCGCTCAGGAAATCAGCATTTCGTGAGCTGTATGTGTAACGGCGAATTTCACAAAGAAAACTTACTTGATAGTAATAACTTCTTTAATGAGAATTTTCAAATAGTTCGACAAAAATGGTTGTATATGGTATAATTAAGAAATAGCGTTCTTTGTTGGAACTAACACATGTGGGTATCCGTTACTCGTGATTCTTGCTTATATGCCTATGCATATTTTACGTTGACATTTTCCATCAGCTGTTAATTGATCACGACATCCAAGGTGGTCCCAGACTGTCGTGTAGGCTCACTTCTTGTTGTATCGTTGATAGATGTGCGAGGTCTTGGCGAGGTCGACCTTGTCTCAAACAGTAAGTGAACTCTTCATTATTTAATTAATGACACTGAGCAGCCTGTAAGACAAACACTGATAGTATTACGATTACATGGACGCACGTTCAACGATCCATCACGGACACCTCTGTATCTTGTGCGGTAATGCTCTGTGTTTTAATACGGGACCATAAGTAGACTTGTACACTTATTAATTCACTGATGTTTAATTTGAAAATCGTCCATTTATTTTGGCTCGTACAGTGTTGTACATGTGGAAGACAACGCGATAATCCAGCTGACTGTATAGATAATTATCATGTTGATAACTAAGCGTGTGTGAGTACAACTATCCAGACTGCAGCATATGTAAAACGCAATAGTCCGTCTGCACAAACCAGTTTCCTATAAACACCGGTTTGTTTGCACCCGGCCTGCTAGTAATATGTATACTCAGCCGTTAATTAAAGCTTACTGTAAACTTTCTATCGTGTTTATGAGACAGATTGTGGCTGATATTTCTCTCTAATTCGGCGACTGAATATTCCTGATGGTGAATGGTGTAACGGTAAATGAATACATTGTTCCCACCAGTTTGCCGATAGTCATGGATGTTGGTCGACAGATTTTCTCCCCAACGTCCATTGCACTGATACTGATCCTAGTGTTGTCTCAAGTCTCCTACAGTGATGCATGTAAGTATGTGAGGTTCTCAGAGTCTCCATTCTTCCAAAACAAATGACACAAATCAAGTTGGTTTGGTTTCGGATTAATAAATATAGTTGCAGGTTAAAGCAGGAATTAATATGATAATGTGGAATTATATGACGCGTGAAATCCATGCCCTATAGCGTGCACTAAGCGCTACATTATTACCCCGGGTAATGGATCTGTGTGAACTCCATTTTCATTCTCAGCTCCCTGGGCAGTATATAACCCAAGCTACCGGGTACCCATTGACTGCTGGGTGAACAGAGACACATTTCTTAAAGTTTAGTCACACTATGGTTGACATACTGCCCTCGTGACTTTCAATGTGGAATCACTCATAATAAATGTAAACATTTTAATGTGAGAGAATTTGTTTTGTTTTGAACGAAACCTCAAGGCAGTAATAGTGACAAGGGGATCAGGTGGCCACGACGTCAGAGTGCGTCATCGCATCTAACGGCATCAATAGTTCTTCATACCGTCAAACACTGGTCAGCCTCGATTATCCAGTGTGTTTTATCTACGTTCTACTTTGATAAATACCCTGGACTCCCTACAATTGTACCATTCTGAGACAATTTCGAATTACACGGCTGTAAAACAAGCCCTTATTTCAAATTGCTGGCGTCACTTCCGACTCGAAACTATGGTAGCGAATGGGTTCAAGGTATTTGTTATTTAAGAAATAAACGACAAGTGGCAGTTGTTAACCGCACAATAAACCATGAGGGGCGCATCGCAAATAAAACACTGCATGGAGAATAAACCATGACGGGAGCGTTATTTCACATTAGACAGGAAATATGTGGTAAAGTTCAAACTTCCATGACAGATTTTTTGAAACGTGTATGTCTTGAATGAAGATTGAGTGGATGTATCTGTTTGCTCTGTCATCTGTCATGAGTTGTATAATTGAAGGGAAGTAACTCTTCCAGTAAGAAGCTGGTTTCAGTTATACCGAAATTCGTTTATACGGACGAATTGTGAAATGACGCAAGTGTCCGTATAAACGAGGCACGACTGTATATATATGTGAACAAGAACAAGGCTTCGCGTTTGTTTGTTTGTTTGTTTGTTTAACGCCACACTCCGCAATATTCCTGTATATTGACGGCGGTCTGTACATAATAGAGTCTGGACCAGACAAACCAGTGATTGACATCATGAGCATCTAATCCACGGTTGTATCCATCTTTGATGATCCAGTGTATCCAGCCTCGTAGTTGACTCACAGCAGCAGCCTTTTATTCACTGTCCAAAAACCTTAGATTAAATCAAGTCAATGTCTTTCAAAACATAATTAAATCGACTGTTTTGTCCCAAACCTCATTCCTTAGAATATGGGAGCAATACCTTCCATTACTGAGCAAAACAACTTCACTACAGCGTCAACGTAATGTAGGTCAAGGCTGGTTAATCTCAGTAAGCTCATTCTACGTCAAGGTTGTAGCGCTATATTACCAAGTTACCGTTTTAAAAAAAACATTTTTTGAGTTACTTAATATTGATTTTTGTTAACAGTAATTTGATACCCAAAAAAATTAAGATATGTATTGTTTGTATTTATGAAGAAATATATACGCTCCTAGCTGCCAGATCGGTTAAACCTCTGCAGTGTAGTATTGTACTTTGGGCTCTTCATTGTCCAACAAAACTACGTCATTTGATATATTAACCAATGATGATAGATGTATTGAAAAGACGTTTTAAACAGAATCGGAACATCACAGTTCACGTTCATCTTGGCACTTTATACCTTCGCGGTACGTCAATCACATGCCTGCTGGTTTCAAGGACCAGATAAGTTGATACTCGCTTGAAATAATGGTTCCAGACAAGCGGCGCGTCAAGAATGGACAATCTCCTGTACCTGTATTTACATTTCAATGGACAATTGAGTTTAATTGAGTTCGAGTAACCGAGCTTTAAATGTATATGTAAAAGTAACACTCATTCATGCTCATGATGTCAATCACTAGAGTGTCTGGTCGAGGCTTGATTATTTTTCCCTAAATATTTTCATTTTCGTCGGTAGAATGTTCTAATATGCAATATCTTTGTTTTAATATAGTTATTAATTAAAGATTTTCTGAGTTTTGCTCACGACTTTCACAAATAGAGTCGCACCGAGTCCTGATGGCTCCTGTATATAGGAGAGACCCCTGTGAACACCGAGTCCTGGTGGCTCCTGCACATAGGCGAGACCCTAATGAACACCGAGTCCTGGTGGCTCCTGTGTATGGGCTAGGCGAGACCCCAATGGACAACGAGTCCTGGTGGCTCCTGTGTATAGGCTAGGCGAGATCCCAATGAACACCGAATCCTGGTGGCTCCTGTGTATGGGCTAGGCGAGACCCCAATGAACACCGAGTCCTGGTGGCTCCTGTGTATGGGCTAGGCGAGACCCTAATGAACACCGAGTCCTGGTGGCTCCTGTGTATAGGCTAGGCGAGACCCCAATGAACACCGAATCCTGGTGGCTCCTGTGTATGGGCTAGGCGAGACCCTAATGAACACCGAGTCCTGGTGGCTCCTGTGTATAGGTGAGACCCTAATGAACACCGAGTCCTGGCTGCTCCTGTGTATAGGCTAGGCGAGACCCCAATGAACACCGAATCCTGGTGGCTCCTGTGTATGGGCTAGGCGTGACCCCAATGAACACCGAGTCCTGGTGGCTCCTGTGTATAGGCTAGGCGAGACCCCAATAGTCACCGAGTCCTGGTGGCTGCTGTGTATAGGCTAGGCGTGACCCCACTGAACACCGAGTCCTGGTGGCTCCTGTGTATGGGCTAGGCGAGACCCTAATGAACACCGAGTCCTGGCTGCTCATGTGTATAGGCTAGGCGAGACCCCAATGAACACCGAGTCCTGGTGGCTCCTGTGTATAGGCTAGGCGTGACCCCAATGAACACCGAGTCCTGGTGGCTCCTGCATATAGGTGACTCTAATGAACACCGAGTCCTGGTGGCTCCTGTGTATAGGTGAGACCCTAATGAACACCGAGTCCTGGTGGCTCCTGTGTATAGGCGAGACTCTAATGAACACCGAGTCCTGGTTGCTCCTATGTATAGGCTAGGCGAGACCCCAATGAAAACCGAGTCCTGGTTGCTCCTATGTATAGGCTAGGCGAGACCCTAATGAACACCGAGTCCTGGTGGCTCCTGTGTATAGGCGAGACTCTAATGAACACCGAGTCCTGGTGGCTTCTGTGTATAGGCAAAACCCTAATGAACACTGAGTTGTATGTATATGACACAACACTAATGTCCCTCCAACATTTCAAGACAACTACGTGTCCTTCAACACGTCGGGGAAACACGTCAAGTACATCAACGACGTTGGGGTGAAGATCACGGGCGCACACTCCATGGTGTTGAAGATCAAGACCTGCGCCAAGGCCTATCTCATCCTCACAGAGACTGTCCTCTACCAGAAGACCAAGAACTACTATGTGGTCATGCTCGACCGGACCGAGAAGCCACGTCTGTCGTCCATCTTGGAAGGCTGCTTGACCTGCACGGCCAAGGCGTCCAGCTCCATCCGAATGATGTTTTGTTCCTTCTACAAGGTGTTCTGGTTGTCCTGGGATGACAAGGGTTTGATACAGATTGGCAGCGGGAGCAAACCAAACAGGAACAAGCTCATGACCTACCGGGGCAGCAACAAGTTCACCATTAACTATATACAGGCCATGTCCCATGGCCACTCGGGGGACTGGCAGGTCAGGAAAGGTAAGAGTTGTTGAGTGAGTGAGTGATTTGGGTTTTGCCTGGAATCTATTTCTGTAACATCACAGCGTGTCAATTAAATACGAGAGGAAAGCACGGAAAATATGCAGGTTTGTAAACGTGTACCGCTTTTGTGAACCCGACGAGCACATGCTGACAAACCCAGCAACATAATACGGGCGCACCGGATTCGATTTGGAACCCACAATCACAGGTTTCTAGGACACACACGCACGCACACACACACACACACACACACACACACACACACACACACACACACACACACACACACACACACACACACACACACACACTCACACGTTCACACACACGTTCACACACGTGACAGAGGTGAGTAGTCTGAGAAACAACACCCCCGCTCCTTTCACCCCACATGCACACACGAACGTACACGCGCACATACACACACACCACCCCCTCCAATGGAATGGCAGCACTAGTGCGTTGTGGGATGTCTGTGACGTCGACAGTAGTAATTCGTCTTCACACCGGAAACACCAATGCTCAAAACAGCTCAGTCTAACTTTGCCATTTAACTCTTCACTTGTTTAAATCCCCACTCATTAGCGTTCCTCATTATCGACAACAGGACAAGATGCGTATTGTTACGAGTCGATTCCAATATTTTAATCCAGAAATTCGTACGTAAAAGAATTTAGTGTGAAACCAACAAACAAATGGTATACAATCAGCAATTGTATTACAAAATAAAACTATGTTAACAAATCAATACAAATTACTGCACAGCAATTACAATGACAGTACACAGTAGAGTGGTAAACTAATATTTAATGGCAGTATAAAATGAGAGAGCAGTGGAAATGACAATGACAAGAATAATAATCAAGTGAAAAGTGAACTTCACGCGAAAGCTGGTCTTGATTTAACGTCAGATGAAATACGAGATGAGACAGGCACGCGCTCGCTCCACTTATATAGTCTAACTAGCTTCCACAACTTTCCACACAGTGCTAAATCAGTCCAGTGTCACTAGAACATCACAGAATATTCCACATGTTTCCTCAACGCGTGACATCCCTCCATGCTTTTCCTGAAGTTTACAGATGATTCGAGCATCTGTAGATAGGAACTTCCGCACAACTGCTTACATTAAATAGTACACCATTCCTAACAACTAATCATTGTTAATATATAATGCAATGAACTTCTACTGAATCTCAACAGAAACAATGTAATACAGTTAACATAATAGATTACTCTGCCATATAAAACTATCGATCGGCTATAAACATCTCCGAAGTATATTGAACAGAATAGTCATGTATATGTTGCGATCATATTCAATGACAAATAAATAACACTGTCATTCCAGACTGCCCACCGGGTCGTTATGGTTCACGATGCTACCTACGCTGCGGCCAGTGCGCATGCCCCGGGGACTGTGACCCTGACTACGGGCGGTGCAAGAAGGGATGCAAGCCCGGCTGGACAGGCATCAGGTGCAAGAGAGGTCAGCAGCCAACATGATGGATAAGTAGCAGTTATCCAGGGTATTATATCTCAGTTAATACCCTAGACCCATTCGCCACCACAACTTCGTTTCATGAGTGACATCACCATGTTCATCTGCATGTCATTGTATTGAGACTTACGAATCGGGCTGAAAACGAATGGGTCTAGTGTATTTATCATAATAGAATATAGATACACTGGATAATCGAGGATGACCTGACCGTTATGCACACTTCAATAAACTTAAATCTGAATCCCTTTACTAGGGAAACCTGCCTTAGTTTGGAACAGGGGGCGATGGGGTAGCCTAATGGTTAAAGCGTTCGCTCGTCACGCTGAAGGCCCGGGTTAGATTCCCCACATGGGCACAATGTGTGAAACCAATTTCTGGTTCCCCCGCCATGGTATTGCTGTGATATTGCTAAAAGCGGCGTAAAACCATACTCACCAGTGTAGAACAATATGAACTGACCCATCTATTTATCTGTGATTCTCTAATACGGACATTCACTAATCTGGAGGATTTCTCAATGAACACTTCCGTCTAGACTATCTAGGTTAAACATTATCTGTAGCTTAACTTTTCTATCGAGGACGGTAACCTACATTATTGCTGTATTCAGATATATATGTGTATGTCATCTTTCTGCTGTTTCAGCCTGCAAAAAAGGGACCTACGGGTCTCGCTGCCAAAAGTGTGGTCACTGTAAGAACAAGGCCCAATGCAATCGTGTCACCGGACACTGTCCGGGGTTGTGTGAGCCAGGATGGACAGGGGATCACTGCGACGAGTGTATGTAGAACGAGTGAGTGAGTGTTGGTTAACTCCGCAGTCAGCAATATGCCAGCTATAGCAGTGCGGCCTGTATATAATCTCGACCAGTAAACTGGTGGATGATATTATGAGCAACGCCCCAAGCAGTCTGGTCCGATGACATGCGTTCAGCTAGGGTAACCCTGCCTGACCACGATCCATATCATAATTCAACCAGCACAAGTTTTTAGGGGACAATGTCCACTTGAACGTATTGTGTTACTTATTCTACCTTTTGCTCTCAATTTAGGCGATACTTCTATGACGTCACCGTGAAGTTGATGCCAACTCTTTGCACTGTTTCAGTCTGTCCCAACTCCACACACGGTGTCGGATGTCAGAAGTGCGGCCACTGTAGCCTTGGCGAGAGTTGCCACAGAGAAACGGGAAAGTGCGAGACTGGATGTGACCTTGGGTGGATGGGGGAGAAATGTGATAAAGGTAAAATCACGATGATAACGTGGAATGTCATTTTTTTTAAAGTTATGAACAAACCTCATACTTTCATGCTTCATTTCATTAAAAGTTAACGGGCAGTGGTTCCATGGAAGGGGGAACGGGTGGCCCAGTCGTCTAAAGCGCCGCGATTCGCTGTGCAGAGTTGCGTTCCTTGGGCACGCCAGAAACCTATGAATGTGGGTTCGAATCCCGGTTCGCCCCGATTATGTTTCTAGGTTTGTCAGCACCATACCCGTGCTCGTGGGTTTCACCGAAGTGGTAAACGTCTGAGACCTGCATCACTTCGGGCTTTACTCCCACATTAAGGTGACACGCCGCGATATAACTGGAATACTGTTAAAAGCGGCGTTAAACCTAACTCACTCACTCACTCACTGGTTCCGTGGAAGCCGCCATCTTGTTTTCGAAAAGTCGTAACTGCGTTTTTTACGATCTGGAATCTTTATTCAAAGCTCACTTTCAATGTAATATAGTGTGCATTTCTAAAAGTCATTAAAGAAGAAGTTAGTGTACAGTTTTAAAATATATATTTATTTAAAATCGATAAACGAGTGAGTGGATACGGTAATCGAGATACAATGACTGGTTGCAAATCTCTAATCGGTGAATATAGTTGTGGTTCATTGCCTAACTTAACTCCTCAGAGTGCACGCCGGGATCGTATGGCGCCAACTGCAGCCTCACCTGCGGACACTGCGGAAACAACACCGCCTGCGACCAAGTGAATGGCATCTGTCCCCCCAACACCGACTGTAACCCTGGGTGGTCGGGCTACCGATGTGACAGGGGTAAGAAGGGCATGACATGACCATCCATTTCACAGTGATTCCAGAGTTGGTTCGCGTCTTTTGCCGTCCATTTTCTTGTGAGAGAGATTCAAATACACGTAGCCGTGATTATACTTCCATAAACGTAAGACGATATAACGTCAACACAATATGACGTTCTGGCCCTGGCAGTGTACATATCCGCATTGTCTCGAACTACGGTCTATTCCATATATTATCGAAAGTCCCCAGAACTATTAAACGGTGTAATAGTCATTCTATGTCATTGATTGGCTAACCAGGCAGTGTTTTGCGTTTATATTTCCATAAACCTAAAATTACAATAATAGGCCCTGCCCACTACTGGAATACACTTTCCTGATTAGCTGATAATAGAGTGGGCGGGGCTTATACTTATATCGTATCTTTGTCTTCATGTGTTTTTCTGTTAATGATTTAAATAAACAGAGTGTGAAGTAATTGTCGAGGTATTAATTATACGTATTAAGTATATACTTTTGCGTTTATGGAGGTATAAAACCGGTGTGCATATTGTGTATGTTCGCATAGCTAATATATTGAAGTGAATTCTTTAATATACTCACCCGTGTCCAGCTTGTCCTCATGGAACCTATGGTCTGGGATGTGTGGAGTGCGGCCATTGCAAGGATGATGCACTGTGTCACGTGACGACAGGAATCTGCACTTCCGGTTGTACTGATGGTTGGACCGGAACACGCTGTGACGAAGGTACGGCCATTGTCTCTATCAGATCTGTCGTGGGCCTGAATAACTCTGTCGGAGAAGGTCACTTTTCAGTTTGAACCTTAGGATTATTTTATGACCAACGCCCATGGGTAGGGACTGAACTATGCTGAAAGAATAATTGGGAAGTTACTTTTTGCAAATACAAGAAGTGTAAACTTCAATATGTCTTAACAACGGTTGGAGCAAACGGGGGAGATCCAATTTCTCTATTTCTGGAAGTACTAATTGATCACTAGACACAGTGCCATCGTTTTACACAATTATTTGGTCTTTGTTGTCCAATAACGCGTGCTACTGAAACGGGACCCATTGTGTACTCTACTGGCCTGTTACTGGCCTGTTACCTAGTACCCGAGTCACCATTAAAATAATGGCAGGCATCCCCATACTCCGTGGGGATTGTGGGGTAGAATCGGTCTGTGCTTGTCCACATGGAATGGGTGGGCAGGGTCGGCGACTTTGTTGATAACGTGTCATCGTTCCCGGTTGGCGTTTGACGTTGCTCTGTATATCAATCACAGATTTGTCTGGTCTAGACTATTGCTGAGCGTGGCGTTAAACGACAAACAAATTATAAAATCATTGTTGAATCCATTCAACGCTCGTCCAACTAAACCAATGTCTTTTCTTTCAAGAATGTAGAGATGGCACGTGGGGAATGTACTGCAAGCTGGAGTGCGGTCAGTGTCAGGATGGAGAGCCATGTGATAGGGTCACAGGTCGGTGTCCTGGAGAATGTGCCCTTGGCTGGACTGGCTGTAACTGTGATGCAGGTAGGTCAAGGTCACAGGTCGGTGTCCTGGAGAATGTGCCCCTGGCTGGACCGGCTGTAACTGCGATGCTGGTAGGTCAAGGTCACAGGTCGGTGTCCTGGAGAATGTGCCCCTGGCTGGACTTGCTGTAAGTGTAATGTAGGTAGGTCAAGGTCGCAGGTCACAGGTCGGTGTCCTTGAGAATGTGCCCCTGGCTGGACCGGCTGTAACTGTGATGCAGGTAGATCAAGGTCACAGGTCGGTGTCCTTGAGAATGTGCCCCTGGCTGGACCGTCTGTAACTGTAATGCAGGTAGGTCAAGGTCAAAGGGCGAAGGTTGGTGACACCTAGAATGTTCTTGGATGGACTGGCTGTAACTGTGATGCAGGTAGGTCAAGGTCACAGGTCGGTGTCCTGGAGAATGTGCCCCTGGCTGGACCGGCTGTAACTGTAATGCAGGTAGATCAAGGTCACAGATCGATGCTGTGCCATGCCAACTGAAATGACCGATAATTTGTTTCAGCATTTGGAATAGAGCTATGCTTGTTGTAAGACTGATGAGTAACCTCTGTCTACAATCACTGATTGTTTGACTGAGTGGCACCGTGCCGGCGTGCATCGTTATTCGTGCTGTCATTGGTGTGCCTGGCCCAAATACATGCCCACATTATATAGTAGGGGTGCATTTATCATAAAACACTTTGTTATTGGTCAATTTCTTGAAATCTCGGATAATACTAGTCTCGAAGCCATAATATTTTGCCAGATTAATGTTGATCAGTTTGTGCTTATCACGCATGATTAGCGATGCAAGCGTAGCGTAACGCTTTAGCAGACCAACTCCACACTTCCGATGTCCCCACTGACCCAGTGTGATGTTGATGTGCAGAGTGCACGGCGGGGACGTACGGCGCCAGCTGCAAGGAGGAGTGTGGGTGGTGCAAGAACGAGGAGCCGTGTGACAGGGTGACGGGGCTGTGTAAGGACGGCTGCTACCCAGGGACCAAGGGAGACAAGTGTGAACACGGTAGGTGAAGGGTGTGTGTGTGTGTAGGGGGGGGGGGGGGGGGGGTAATGGTGAGTTTGGTGAGTATGATCAACTTGGTATGTATCACATCCATGGATCGTAATCCGATCAAACCTGGAATCGACTAACGGATCCTAGTAGGGCTACGGGTATGTGTGTATCGACATAGTGTATCGTCCACATGAACACCTGTGAACCTAGTTTTTTTTCTTAATTTCTTTTTTATGATTTTACGTTCTATTACTAATTTTATACAAATGAATCTTGGACTCCTCGGCGCAATTCGCTCTGCCCTCCTTGCAACATTCGTGAGATTTATATACTCATGTCTATGTATTATTTTCAGAATGTGCCGATGGTTCTTACGGCACTAACTGCTCGGCTAAATGTGGTCACTGTCTGGATGATATTGCGTGCGACGCTGAGACAGGCTTCTGCCTAATGGGGTGTACCCCTGGATGGGAGGGGCTACGGTGTGATTATGAAGGTAAGACTGACACCGGCAGGAGTGTGTGTGTGTGTGTGTGTTGGGGGAGAGAGAGAGAGGCAGCAAGGTATGACTGACGGTAAGGCGGGGTAAGAAGGGAAAACGGGAGTAGGGGATAGGGCTGTATGTTGGTATACAGTCGGCTCATCTGGTTGGAGCTGGGTGGTACATTGTGACTACGAAGGGTAGATTAAGACGTGGGTTTTGGGTGGTACATTGTGAATACGAGGGGCGGATTAAGACGGGGGAGTGGGGTGGTACATTGTGACTACGAGGGGAAGATTAAGACGGGGGAGTGGGGTGGTACATAATGACTATGAGGGGAAGATTAAGAAAGGGGAGTGGGGTGGTACATTGTGACTACGAGGGGAAGATAAAGACGGGGGAGTGGGTGGTACATTGTGACTACGAGGGGAAGATTAAGACGGGGGAGCGGGGTGGTACATTGTGACTACGAGGGGCAGATTAAGACGGGGGAGTGGGGTGGTACATAATGACTATGAGGGGAAGATTAAGACGGGGGCGTCGGTTGTACATTGTGACTATGAGGGGAAGATTAAGACGGGGGCGTGGGTTGGTACGTTGTGACTACGAGGGGAAGATTACGACGGGGGCGTGGGTTGGTACGTTGTGACTACGAGGGGAAGATTAAGACGGGGGCGTGGGATGGTACGTTTTGACTATGAGGGGAAGATTAAGACGGGGGAGAGGGTGGTACATTGTGACTACGAGGGGAAGATTAAGACGGGGGCGTGGGTTGTACATTGTGACTACGAGGGGAAGATTAAGACGGGGGCGTGGGTTGCTACGTTGTGACTATGAGGGGAAGATTAAGACGGGGGAGTGGGTGGTACATTGTGACTATGAGGGGAAGATTTAGACGGGAGAGTGGCTTGCTACGTTGTGACTACGAGGGGAAGATTAAGACGGGGGAGTGGGGTGGTACATTGTGACTATGAGGGGAGAATTAAGACGGGGGAGAGGGGTTGTACATTGTGACTATGAGGGGAAGATTAAGACGGGGGAATGGGGTTGTACATTGTGACTACAAGGGGAAGATTAAGACGGGGGAGTGGGTGGTACATTGTGACTACGAGGGGCAGATTAAGACGGGGGAGCGGGGTTGTACATTGTGACTATGAGGGGAAGATCAAGACGGGGGAGTGGGGTGGTACATTGTGAATATGGGGGGAAGATTAAGACGGGGGCTTGGCTGATACATTGTGACTACAAGGGGCACATTAAGAGGGGGCGTGGGTTGGTACGTTGTGACTACGAGGGGAAGATTAAGACGGGGGCGGGGGTTGGTACGTTGTGACTACGAGGGGAAGATTAAGACGGGGGAGTTGGGTGGTACGTTGTGACTACAAGGGGAAGATTAAGGCGGGGGCGTGGGTTGGTACGTTGTGACTACGAGGGGAAGATTAAGACGGGGGCGTGGGTTGGTACGTTGTGACTACCAGGGGAAGATTAAGACGGGGGAGTGGGGTGGTACGTTGTGACTACGAGGGGAAGATTAAGACGGGGGCGTGGGTCGTACATTGTGACTACAAGGGGAAGATTAAGACGGGGGCGTGGGTTGGTACGTTGTGACTACGAGGGGAAGATAAAGACGGGGGAGTGGGGTGGTACGTTGTGACTACGAGGGGAAGATTAAGACGGGGGCGTGGGTTGGTACGTTGTGACTACGAGGGGAAGATTAAGACGGGGGAGTGGGGTGGTACGTTGTGACTACGAGGGGAAGATTAAGACGGGGGCGTGGGTCGTACATTGTGACTACAAGGGGAAGATTAAGACGGGGGAGTGGGTGGTACATTGTGACTACGAGGGGCAGGTTAAGGGCAGATTAAGACGGGGGAGCGGGGTTGTACATTGTGACTATGAGGGGAAGATTAAGACGGGGGAATGGGGTGGTACATTGTGACTACAAGGGGAAGATTAAGACGGGGGAGTGGGTGGTACATTGTGACTATGAGGGGCAGATTAAGTCGGGGGCGTGGGGTTGTACATCGTGACTATGAGGGGCAGATTAAGACGGGGGCGTGGGTGGTACATTGTGACTATGAGGGGAAGATTAAGACGGGGGAGTGGGTGGTACATTGTGACTACGAGGGGCAGATTAGGACGGGGGAGCGGGGTTGTACATTGTGACTATGAGGGGAAGATTAAGACGGGGGCGTGGGTCGTACATTGTGACTATGAGGGGAAGATTAAGACGGGGGCGTGGGTCGTACATTGTGACTATGAGGGGAAGATTATGACGGGGGAATGGGTGGTACATTGTTACTATGAGGGGAAGATTAAGACGGGGGAGTGGGTGCTACATTGTGACTATGAGGGGAAGATTAAGACGGGGGCGTGGGTCGTACATTGTGACTACAAGGGGAAGATTAAGACGGGGGAGTGGGTGGTACATTGTGACTACGAGGGGCAGGTTAAGGGCAGATTAAGACGGGGGAGCGGGGTTGTACATTGTGACTATGAGGGGAAGATTAAGACGGGGGAATGGGGTGGTACATTGTGACTACAAGGGGAAGATTAAGACGGGGGAGTGGGTGGTACATTGTGACTATGAGGGGCAGATTAAGTCGGGGGCGTGGGGTTGTACATCGTGACTATGAGGGGCAGATTAAGACGGGGGCGTGGGTGGTACATTGTGACTATGAGGGGAAGATTAAGACGGGGGCGTGGGTGGTACATTGTGACTACGAGGGGAAGATTAAGACGGGGGAGTGGGTGGTACATTGTGACTACGAGGGGCAGATTAGGACGGGGGAGCGGGGTTGTACATTGTGACTATGAGGGGAAGATTAAGACGGGGGCGTGGGTCGTACATTGTGACTATGAGGGGAAGATTAAGACGGGGGCGTGGGTCGTACATTGTGACTATGAGGGGAAGATTATGACGGGGGAATGGGTGGTACATTGTTACTATGAGGGGAAGATTAAGACGGGGGAGTGGGTGCTACATTGTGACTATGAGGGGAAGATTAAGACGGGGGAGCGGGTGGTACATTGTGACTACGAGGGGAAGATTAAGACGGGGGAGTGGGTGGTACATTGTGACTACGAGGGGAAGATTAAGACGGGGGAGCGGGGTGGTACATTGTGACTACGAGGGGCAGATTAAGACGGGGGAGTGGGGTGGTACATTGTGACTATGAGGGGAAGATTAAGACGGGGACGTCGGTTGTACATTGTGACTATGAGGGGAAGATTTAGACGGGGGCGTGGGTTGGTACGTTGTGACTACGAGGGGAAGATTACGACGGGGGCGTGGGTTGGTACGTTGTGACTACGAGGGGAAGATTAAGACGGGGGCGTGGGATGGTACGTTTTGACTATGAGGGGAAGATTAAGACGGGGGAGAGGGTGGTACATTGTGACTACGAGGGGAAGATTAAGACGGGGGCGTGGGTTGTACATTGTGACTACGAGGGGAAGATTAAGACGGGGGCGTGGGTTGCTACGTTGTGACTATGAGGGGAAGATTAAGACGGGGGAGTGGGTGGTACATTGTGACTATGAGGGGAAGATTTAGACGGGAGAGTGGCTTGCTACGTTGTGACTACGAGGGGAAGATTAAGACGGGGGAGTGGGGTGGTACATTGTGACTATGAGGGGAGAATTAAGACGGGGGAGAGGGGTTGTACATTGTGACTATGAGGGGAAGATTAAGACGGGGGAATGGGGTTGTACATTGTGACTACAAGGGGAAGATTAAGACGGGGGAGTGGGTGGTACATTGTGACTACGAGGGGCAGATTAAGACGGGGGAGCGGGGTTGTACATTGTGACTATGAGGGGAAGATCAAGACGGGGGAGTGGGGTGGTACATTGTGAATATGGGGGGAAGATTAAGACGGGGGCTTGGCTGATACATTGTGACTACAAGGGGCACATTAAGAGGGGGCGTGGGTTGGTACGTTGTGACTACGAGGGGAAGATTAAGACGGGGGCGGGGGTTGGTACGTTGTGACTACGAGGGGAAGATTAAGACGGGGGAGTTGGGTGGTACGTTGTGACTACAAGGGGAAGATTAAGGCGGGGGCGTGGGTTGGTACGTTGTGACTACGAGGGGAAGATTAAGACGGGGGCGTGGGTTGGTACGTTGTGACTACCAGGGGAAGATTAAGACGGGGGAGTGGGGTGGTACGTTGTGACTACGAGGGGAAGATTAAGACGGGGGCGTGGGTCGTACATTGTGACTACAAGGGGAAGATTAAGACGGGGGCGTGGGTTGGTACGTTGTGACTACGAGGGGAAGATAAAGACGGGGGAGTGGGGTGGTACGTTGTGACTACGAGGGGAAGATTAAGACGGGGGCGTGGGTTGGTACGTTGTGACTACGAGGGGAAGATTAAGACGGGGGAGTGGGGTGGTACGTTGTGACTACGAGGGGAAGATTAAGACGGGGGCGTGGGTCGTACATTGTGACTACAAGGGGAAGATTAAGACGGGGGAGTGGGTGGTACATTGTGACTACGAGGGGCAGGTTAAGGGCAGATTAAGACGGGGGAGCGGGGTTGTACATTGTGACTATGAGGGGAAGATTAAGACGGGGGAATGGGGTGGTACATTGTGACTACAAGGGGAAGATTAAGACGGGGGAGTGGGTGGTACATTGTGACTATGAGGGGCAGATTAAGTCGGGGGCGTGGGGTTGTACATCGTGACTATGAGGGGCAGATTAAGACGGGGGCGTGGGTGGTACATTGTGACTATGAGGGGAAGATTAAGACGGGGGAGTGGGTGGTACATTGTGACTACGAGGGGCAGATTAGGACGGGGGAGCGGGGTTGTACATTGTGACTATGAGGGGAAGATTAAGACGGGGGCGTGGGTCGTACATTGTGACTATGAGGGGAAGATTAAGACGGGGGCGTGGGTCGTACATTGTGACTATGAGGGGAAGATTATGACGGGGGAATGGGTGGTACATTGTTACTATGAGGGGAAGATTAAGACGGGGGAGTGGGTGCTACATTGTGACTATGAGGGGAAGATTAAGACGGGGGCGTGGGTCGTACATTGTGACTACAAGGGGAAGATTAAGACGGGGGAGTGGGTGGTACATTGTGACTACGAGGGGCAGGTTAAGGGCAGATTAAGACGGGGGAGCGGGGTTGTACATTGTGACTATGAGGGGAAGATTAAGACGGGGGAATGGGGTGGTACATTGTGACTACAAGGGGAAGATTAAGACGGGGGAGTGGGTGGTACATTGTGACTACGAGGGGAAGATTAAGACGGGGGCGTCGGTTGTACATTGTGACTACGAGAGGAAGATTAAGACGGGGGAGTTGGGTGGTACATTGTGATTACGAGGGAAAGATTAAGACGGGGAGTGGGTTGGTACATTGTGACTACAAGGGGAAGATTAAGACGGGGGAGTGGGTTGGTACATTGTGACTACGAGGGGAAGATTAAGACGGGGGCGTGGGGTTGTACATCGTGACTATGAGAGGACGATTAAGACGGGGGCGTGGGTTGTACATTGTGACTACGAGGGGAAGATTAAGACGGGGGAGTGGGTGCTACATTGTGACTACGAGGGGCAGATTAAGACGGGGGAGTGGGGTGGTACGTTGTGACTACGAGGGGGAGATTAAGACGGGGGCGTGGGTCGTACATTGTGACTACAAGGGGAAGATTAAGACGGGGGAGCGGGTGGTACATTGTGACTACGAGGGGCAGATTAAGACGGGGGACTGGGGTGGTACATTTTGACTATGAGAGGAAGATTAAGACGGGGGCGTTGGTTGGTACGTTGTGACTACGAGGGGAAGATTAAGACGGGGACGTGGGTTGGTACGTTGTGACTACGAGGGGAAGATTAAGACGGGGGACTGGGGTGGTACATTGTGACTATGAGAGGACGATTAAGACGGGGGCGTTGGTTGGTACGTTGTGACTACGAGGGGAAGATTAAGACGGGGGCGTGGGTTGGTACGTTGTGACTGCGAGGGGAAGATTAAGACGGGGGCGAGGGCTGGTACGTTGTGACTATGAGGGGAAGATTAAGACGGGGGAGAGGGGTTGTACATTGTGACTATGAGGGGAAGATTAAGACGGGGGAATGGGGTGGTACATTGTGACTACAAGGGGAAGATTAAGACGGGGGAGTGGGTGGTACATTGTGACTACGAGGGGCAGATTAAGGGCAGATTAAGACGGGGGAGCGGGGTTGTACATTATGACTATGAGGGGAAGATTAAGACGGGGGAATGGGTGGTACATTGTGACTACGAGGGGCAGATTAAGACGGGGGAGTGGGTGGTACATTGTGACTATGAGGGGCAGATTAAGTCGGGGGCGTGGGTGGTACATTGTGACTATGAGGGGGAAATTGAGACGGGGGAGTGGGTGGTACATTGTGACTACGAGGGGCAGATTAGGATGGGGGAGCGGGGTTGTACATTGTGACTATGAGGGGAAGATTAAGACGGGGGAGTGGGGAGCTGCCGAGTAAATACGAGGGTAAGGGATGAGGTGAGGGGGAGTGGTTACGGTGTGTGGTGACCTTGCCTATGGGGTACAATCAACTCACTTTTGTCAATTTGCCATAGAAAATGCAGAAAGATTTAAACAAATGTGAGGTCGATAGTTATTGCGTTTCCTTAGTGTGTCAGTAAATCTAATAAACCCTAAATCTAATATATTTCTTGTGAAACCTTAAACTCAGCTCAAACTACTGCTCAACTTCCTGAGGCAAGGGCGTTAACTGACTATGAAAGTCCAATTTCCGAACTAGGCTGGAATTTCGTGGCTCGATCGTAGCGCCACCAGTGGCTATTTAGAGTTATGTCCGTTCTTGTCCCATATATTGACCAATCGTATGCGACCTCTCATATCATTTGTATTTGCTTCACAAAATGCCTATTCAAGATCTTTATTGTAATAAAAAGGGTCCTACCTCGTGAAGTGCATCAAGTCACATGAACATCTTGATTAAAAACATGTAAAGATTTGAAAAATATCTGCCGACGTCCAGTTGACGGAACCCTTTTTAAAAAAAAAAAAATCCTTCAGTCGACCGAAATCTGCACACGGACGGATGTCCAGTTCTATTTTGATAGGACTATTCACAGACTCGTTAGTGCAGTCCGTTAAGTCCTCAGCCTCGGGAAGATGAATATTGTTCAATTTCCACACCCAAGCAGAATTGGCATGATCGGTAAAACTCTAATTACGGATAACTCGAAATAGTTTAGATGTCCCGAGGACTCACTGACTATAATACAGATCGATAATATAGAGAATACATACATTCTATACATCAGCTTCAAGTGGGACCAGAAAGAGGGACACCACACAGACACAACTGACCACCGCTGCTGCTGTGAGACCAGGTAAACAGGAACTGCTAGGTATACACATACCCTCTTTACACATACAAACACACACAGTCTGTCTCTGTAACCATGGCTACCCTCTGTACACGTACAACCACACACAGTCTCTGTCTCTGTAACCATGGCTACCCTCTTTAAACATGCAAACACAAACAGTCTGTCCATATAACCATTGCGGTACCCTCTTTACACTTTCAAACATACACAGTCTGTCCACGTAACCATGGCTACCTCCTGTACACATACAACACACACAGTCTGTCCACGTAATCATGGCTACCCTCTTTACACATACAACCACACACAGTCTGTCAACGTAACCATGGCTACCAGCTGTACACATACAAACATACACAGTCTGTCCACGTAACCATGACTGCCCTCTGTACACGTACAAACACACACAGTCTGTCACTGTAACCATGGCTTCCCTCTGTACACATACAAACACACACACACACACAGAGTATGTACACGTAACCATGGCTACCTCCTGTACACGTACAAACACACACAGTCTATCTCTGTAACCATGGCTACCTTCTGTACACATACAAACACACACACACACACAGAGTATGTCCACGTAACCATGGCTACCTCCAATACAAGTACAAATACACACAGGCTGTCTCTGTAACCATGGCTACCCTCTGTACACATACAAACACACACACACACAGAGTCTTTCCACGTAACCATGGCTACCCTCTGTACACGTACAAACACACACAGTCTGTCCATATAACCATGGGGGAACCCTCTTTACACATACAAACATACACAGTCTGTACACGTAACCATGGCTACCTCCTGCACACGTACAAACACATACAGTCTGTCCACGTAACCATGGCTACCCTCTGTACACATACAAACACATACAGTCTGTCCACATAACCATGGCTACCCTCTGTACACAAACAAACACATACAGTCTGTCCACGTAACCATGGCTACCCCCTGTATACGTACAAACACACACAAAGTCAGTCCACGTAACCAAGTCTACCCTCTGTACACGTACACACACATACAGTCTGTCCACGTAACCATGGCTACCTCCTGTACACGTACAAACACACACACAGTCATTCCACGTAACCATGACTACCCTCTGTACACGTACAAACACATACAGTCTGTCCACGTAACCATGGCTACCCCTGTACACGTACAAACACACACACACAGTCAGTCCACGTAACCATGACTACCCTCTGTACACGTACAAACACATAAAGTCTGTCCATGTAACCATGGCTACCCCCTGTACACATACAGTCTGTCCACGTAACCATGGCTACCCCCTGTACACATACAAACACATACAGTCTGTCCACGTCACCATGGCTATCTCCTGTACACATACAAACACATACAGTCTGTCCACGTAACCATGGCTACCCCTTGTACACATACAAACACATACAGTCTGTCCACGTCACGATGGCTATCTCCTGTACACATACAAACACATACAGTCTGTCCACGTAACCATGGCTACCCCTTGTACACATACAAACACATACAGTCTGTCCACGTCACCATGGCTACCCTCTGTACATCTACAAACACATACAGTCTGTCCACGTCACCATGGCTATCTCCTGTACACATACAAACACATACAGTCTGTCCACGTCACCATGGCTACCCCCTGTACACATACGAACACATACAGTCTGTCCACGTCACCATGGCTATCTCCTGTACACATACAAACACATACAGTCTGTCCACGTCACCATGGCTATCTCCTGTACACATACAAACACATACAGTCTGTCCACGTCACCATGGCTATCTCCTGTACACATACACACACATACAGTCTGTCCACGTCAGCATGGCTACCCCCTGTACACATACAAACACATACAGTCTGTCCACGTCAGCATGGCTACCCTCTGTACACCTACAAACACATACAGTCTGTCCACGTCACCATGGCTACCCCCTGTACACATACAAACACATACAGTCTGTCCACGTCACCATGGCTTCCCTCTGTACACGTACACACCCAGTCTCAGTTACCTTCGTTCTGGTAGCATTGACATAGACTTTAGAAGCAGTGCAACGTAATTTCACCAGACCATTTAAACAGTTGAGTTTCAAACTGTAGCTCCCTGACAACTTTCAAATGACAAATATAAAATCAACATTTCTTTGCTGTTGTGAAGGGTATTTGATAGTGAAAAGCAACAGTTTTATTGATTTAGTTAGAACATCAGCTTTCTGTGGACATACATACAGGACAAGGGATATAACTCGTAATCCTCTACGGAAACGAAAAACTCTTTAATTAGGCTTTTGGTCAGCGGAGACATTTTAAACAACAGCGTCGATTATTCATTTTAAGTTACTGTATTACATGAAGAATATTTCACATTTCGTGTGACTCTAGAACCCAGGACATCCTCCAGCACCCGGGCAATATAACGAACTCAGAATGACATGTATCCCTCTGACGAAGTCCTTGGTTTATCACTTCAGACAAAGTTGCAGCCATCAGTCTTGGAATTACTCTCGTCATCATCGTCATCATCGTCATCGGCGGGGTTGTCGTTGTCTGGTACGTCATCAAGTTCCCCTTACCTTCACCATTGTGGCAGCTCTCTAAATGAAGTGTGAGGGGCGCCCCTGTAGTGAGTCAGAATAGGGCGTCCCAATCGAAACGAGGATCGCGTGTTTACAATATGTGATCTGGGTACCGTTCCACAAAGGGATGTTAGCGGTACGACTATCATAAGTCTTTGTCATGGTATGAGAGTTACGATTGGGGAAGTGCTAAGATCGCTTTGTGGATCTGGGCCCTGCTTCCGCGCCCCGACGGGTCGTCCTATCCACCAATGGTTTGCTGGGTCCAGGCTCGGTTATTCAAAGGTAGCCGTGATATTGCTGAACATGAAGTTATGAAACAACATTCACCCATTCGCTCATTCGACAAGGGTGAATTTAGTTATACTTTGCGTAACATCAGAAAGTTATATTTTCCGATGTAGTCCATGCTTTAATGACATCTATATAACGTCTCAATCATACATTCGCACACACACGTATCGAATGTGCATGTCGATTGTCTGCCCTTGACCCATCTTAGTGCTGCCATAAATATCGCCAATGTATCGCTTCAAAAGTTGACTGTCAGGCTTGACTTGATGAAGCTCATATGTAACGCTGCTGCTTCAGGAGACGTCATCGGCGACCCGAGGAGGAGATCAAAGTCCACGGCATCGTCAACCCTGGCGCCAACACCGAGTCCTCCTACGTCGAGATCCACGGCGACGGAGCTTTCAAGAACACAGAGAGTCAGTGGAAAAGTACCCAGTACGACTCCCAGACCTAACCTGTCAAAGCCCACCCTAGTACGCCCACCCCTCAGCTGGAGTGGGCTGGTAAGACCACTGTACACAAACCGTTCGCTTTTTATTTCATACTTGCTTTGTCTATTATAGCAAATGGAGTTATATATTTTTTCAATATTTTTCATTACAAGGCTAAATCAGATATTACATTTCCGGGGTAATTGTGTCCACCATTCCACGCACCATGGCCCAGAGGTGACCCTAAGTAGCATCTGCTTGTCGTGGGAACTGTGTGGGATGGATTGGGTGGTCACTCCAGGTAGAATGTCACCATGCTTTCAGTCACCCGTTTCACAAAGCGGTTCTTATGCAAGGACGATCACTACCACTGTTTCACATAGCGGTCCTAATGCAAGGACGACCGTAGCTACCACTGTTTCACAAAGCGGTCCTAATGCAAGGACGACCGTAGCTACCACTGTTTCACAAAGCGGTCCTAATGCAAGGACGACCGTAGCTACCACTGTTTCACAAAGCGGTCCTAATGCAAGGACGACCGTAACTACCACTGTTTCACAAAGCGGTCCTAATGCAAGGACGACCGTAACTACCACTGTTTCACAAAGCGGTCCTAATGCAAGGACGACCGTAGCTACCACTGTTTCACAAAGACTTACGATAGCCTTTGACCTTAATATCGCTTTCTGAAAAGGACCTTAGTCATAAAACCGTCATAATTAAGCTGAACAGATTGAAGCGTTCACTCAACGTGTTTCGGTGCAATAAAAGCACATAGTGATCATAAGACATTACAAATATCGATTTTGTCCACAAGACGGTTCGTATATTTTTCTTGACCAACTGCGTTCACTATTTGACATAACTGTGGTTCTTCTTATCGGTCGTACGTTGAGTGAAAGCATTTTATTGTTCATATTTATATAGAGTTATACTTTACATCCGATACTGGAGACGACAGTCCGAGATTTCCTATATATATAACTTCATATCTGTATAGTGTTCACTGTTGCCTTCTGTGAGGACAAGTGGCTACTGTATATTCCCTGCACAACACGAAGTCATACTGTATGTGTAACCCCGCCCCCTCATTGATCGTTGAACCGTGTCCGGGTGTTGCTTCTTGCTCTTCTGTTTTGTAAAACAAACATGTAAACAATCGCTTGGAAATAAAATCATGTCAGGACATTGTGGCTGTTGTCATTCCACTCTGGAAGTGTCAACTCACTGGCAGATCCAGTCAGTCATTGTTCTACCGAAACACAGCCTTGTGTCTTACACAACCGTCTTACTGTTTAGCATGACATATAACATCGACTACATAGGGTATATATTTACATTAATAGTAACATCATTAGGGACATCATCATTACATTTTGTTTGATTTAGGCCTGTTAAAAGTTGAATAATATAAGCGACAAAAGACAAAAAACCCTTGCAATAATAAAAAGAAATCTCTGCTAAAAGCAGAGTTCATTGTACGCGTCCGATTATATCGTAAGTATGTGTTTATGAATACCTATCAAATAGATACGAAGGGATATCAAAAAGTTTTGAGCCTCACACAGTATTCCTGGTCGAATGGTACAATGCGCTACACCTGATGTACATGAATGTCTTAGCTACTGATGCTATGTAGAAACATATTGCTGGCTGCAATTATTTTGTCACAACACTTCGTGGAAGAGACCTACCCCTAGTGAATTGGCAAAATGGACAAATCTGAGTACAGAGCGGTGATACAGTTCCTTGTCCTAGAGGGTCAATCTGCCAAACAGGTGGAAGAGCGATTGACTTCAGTTTATGGAGAGTCTTCCCCATCGTCTGCAACTATCAAACGGTGGGTGAAGGAATTTCAGCGTGGCAGAGAGAGCTTAGAAGATGATGCCCGGTCCGGACGGCCATCAACCAGTACCAGCCCTGAAAATATTGACACTGTACACAAACTAGTGATGGAAAACCGCCATATTACTCTCCATGAGCTAGAAGAAACAACAGGCCTATCATATGGATCCATACATAATATAATTCATGGCAAACTCCACATATCCAAAGTGTGTGCCAGATGGGTCCCGAGAATGCTTACAGATGACATGAAGCTATCAAGGGTCACTATCAGTGGAGCCTTGCTAACTCGGTACAACGCCAACCCAGATGATTTTCATTTTAGGATTGTCACCAGTGATGAAACCTGGGTTTATCATTATGATCCGGAGAGCAAACAGGAGTCGATGGAATGGAAACACGACACTTCTCCAAAGACAAAGAAGTTCAAAGCCACCAGATCCACCAAGAAGGTTATGATGACCATCTTCTGGGACAGCGAAGGAGTGATTCACATCGACTACCTGCCCCATGGCACCACAATGAATGGGGAGTATTACGCCAGGTTATTGAAGCAGGTGCGCCAATCCATCAAGGTGAAACGCCGTGGAAAAATCCGTCTTGGGATTCTGCTTCACCAGGACAACGCACCAGTCCACACGAGCCGTGTTGCAATGACAGCTGCGCAAGAATGTGGCTACGAACTCTTCCCTCACCCACCCTATTCTCCAGACCTAGCCCCCAGTGACTTCCACCTCTTTCCCAGGCTGAAAAAACCACCTTCGGGGCCGGAGATTTGAAGATGACGATGAGCTAACTGCTGCTGTGGAGGGTTGGTTAGGGGACCAGAATGCTGACTTCTACCGATCGGGCATCAGTGACTGGCAAACTAGGTGGAACAAGTGTGTGGAGTTGGGAGAAAAATAAAGTAGTAACAATCCAATTATTTTACAATTTCTGTGTGAGGCTCAAAACTTTTTGATATCCCCTCGTACCATGTGTTCGTGAAAAAGTGAGCGTATCCTACCCTACCGACGGCACCCGTCACAAACACATACACAGGCATGTCAATTGTTCAACTGAAAAAAAACACGGAAACATAATGGTACAAGTCACAATATGGAATTTGGCCATGTCCTCCACGTGTCTTCAGGGTTTTTTAAGACCTTAAATACTGTAACCCTGATCAAACAACTTTTCAGCAAGAGTCGTATGACGTTCTTTGAAATCTTCGTAGTCAGATCATGCTTAATTGTACCTCAAAGTTTTGGAATAGACACCTAAGGTTGGAGCTTGACATATTTAAAGGGAAAGGTGCAACATTGTGTGTTTTATCGAATTTTTATAAGATCACATTTATTTAGCAGCCTCCAATACTCTTTTGGTGAATATCCCATCGGTGGTACCAGAGAAAACAGATCTCCTCATCCGCACATAATAGAGATAGAGTTGACATGGTTCTGGGCATGTATTCAGCTTGACAACATATTCCGTTTTATGAAGTGGAAACAAACTTTCATGAATGCTTAACAATGATTTTCAACAAGCCGTGGCATTGCGTAAGTGTTATTTACGGTTTAACAAAAGTGTTTGTATGAGCACCTGATAGCTTAACAATAATTGTGTTCTGTTCACATTTAAAAACAATGTGTGTGAGTATTATGCTCCCAAAGAACTCGCAATTCTACCCCGATCTTCACGGGTCACATGGTACATATGGTGTCTCCTTACGCAAGCGACCCGTGAGGATCGGGGTAGAATAGGTCTTCAGCCACCCATGCTTGCCGTAAAAGGGGACTACCGGGATCGGGTGGTCAGGCTCGCTGACTTGGTTATTGCATGTCATCGATCCCAATTGCGTGGATCGATGCGCATGATATCAATCACTGGATTGTCTGGTCCAGACTCGATTATTTACAGACCGCCGTCATATAGATGGAATATTGCTGAGTGCGGCGTTAAACAACAAACCAACCAACCAACCTTAGGCAAGTGGCTTTATATGATATATGCCTATTCTTTGCGGGTCTTTCAGAAGTATTTATTGAAAGATGCATTATATAATTTCAGAATAAATATATTTTTCTTGAACTTTATATGAAGGACAGTTACATTTTTCGTTAGTATATGAAGATATAAAAACACAATTTAAGCTAATGTGTAAGGGTTTACTAGATTTTTCGGATTTAATAATCATTCTTACTGTTTTCAGACTGAAACTATAGCGTTGATTTATTAAGGAATACAGTTTGTTAAAAGAGGTTGTTCATAGTCAGCTGTGTGAGGTCACTCGGTGACATAAACATGTTATTTGACAAGAAAAGACAAATGTTCTATGTCGATCTGAGGCGGTTAGAGTTTTCGCCGATGATAATTTTGGAATTTTATGGAATAGACATTGCATTTGGATAACTATAATGTATAATCGTACAACCAGTATATATATTAATCACGACGAACCAAACTAGTCTAACACAAATATCCATATATATTGGTATTAGCACAAATCATATAAATAAATGATGAATTCGCACTTCATAAAAAGGGAAGTAATAGCGACACGACTGGCCCAGTCTAACATGTAAATTAGTCCTTAGATACCCACATTCACCTGATTGTGTTAGTGTAATGTGACCCATGCTGCACTATTATTAATGTAGTACTTACCTTATCAATAATATGAAAAACTATATTTGACGTTTGACGCTTTTATGTCTGGCGACGTAGGAGAAAGGCGACATTAGTGTATTGACTAACATCGATTTGTAAAACAGAATTTGACACTTTTTTGACACAACATAAAATGACATTATATGAAACAATTGATTATATTAGGCAAAAGGAGAGGAGAAATTCGTTAACAACTAACGCGCACCTGGCATGTCATTATACATCAATGTTCTGTCACTCAAGGAACCAAAAACAATTCCATGACCAAGACAATCCCTCCTATAAATGTGTGCATTTATATTTAATAAAAAAACACTATCCACTGTTAAAGTAATATATTCAGTTTTAGTTATGAAATAAAATGAAATGGCTATTCAGAACCTGTTTACGTGAAATCTGTTTACAATGTTGAATATAACACTCCAAAGGAAATATTTACATTTCATCTTCTAACACTTGTCTAAAGTGAATATGGTGTACAGCATTTAAATTGGTCAGTTTCTTTTGTAAATAAGGTTCTAACAAACGAGAGATTATCAAAGATCCATAAATTATGTGGCCTCTTTTATGTATGATATGATATTGAACATTGATAACAATCAATAATGTAATTTATTGCGTGGAAAAATATGTAAAACACACGTTGGACTGATCATATCTCTCGACCTTCACCTCAAAAGAAATGTCCAAATATGTACAACAATATTTACATTATGACATCACAACCTGTGACCGTCTTTTACAAAATGGCGTGTTCACTGACAGAAGAGGAGTTTCGTTGATTAAGGATCGTATATCTACATAAATATGTGATGTAAGTATCCTGAAATAATCTGACAATCTGCGTACTGTTTTTTTATATATTTTTTTATGTTGTCCATTGTTAGCAAGAGAATAAGTCCGACATGATGATAAATAACATCGTCGTTGTGCATGATTTTGCGTCAGTCATTGCGTCACGCAGAACCGTACCTGATTTTACCAAATCATTGTAATAGCTACGATACACTTCCACTGCATATTCTAAAACATGTGAGCCAATACATGCAACATAAAGACGAATGGATCTCTGTAAATAGGCGCAAATGCTATACAGTGTAAAATCTGAATTTTGCTTTGTTTTCATTTCAAACAAGTTGGCCGACAGTACAGTTTTTACCCCTAGATTTAATTTATTTCGCATGATTTTATCTAAAAGATTTGTATTGGTGACAAAGACCACTTGTCATTTGATTCTAAAATGTATGAGGAATTGGAGGATGAAGCTGAGTTTAAAATATACATGATGTAATCGGCGTGTCATAACCGGCCACCTGAAACGATTTTGTAAACTCTAGACCTGTCTAGCCTGACGGATATTTCTCTTCAGCTTTCGTGTTTGCGTATTTTCTAACACATTCTAAAAGATTCTTGGGTTATCGGCGACTCTTCAGAATGATCTTTTGTGATCAGACTAATAAAAAGAAACAGATACACGTGATCACTAATATCCTATTTTTGTAATTAATTCTCAGAGTAAATATTAGATAACACCGTGAATGGTGATTTATGTCCAGTAATACTAAAAGTGGCAAGCTTTTTATAGAGGCTAGATCTACCTAACATTTTGTGGTCGTTTTTAGTAATTTTGCTTTGATTATAATGACAGTGGATGACATCACAGAACAGAGAGTTACCCACAGTATTTGTGTGCGTGATGTATTTTTAACTTTATTCGACTTCAAAATGAGGATTGACGAGGAGGGACATAGAGGCCTAGATCTATAGGCTATGCCACTGTGCCATCCAGGGGGTGCTTTCGATTTTTTTTCTGAATATAAATTTTCTAATTCAAAGCATACTAGGTCTATCTTTATTAGTGCCATAAATCGTGTATAGCAGTTTACGGAAAAGAGCGAGAGGTGACGATCGCTGATTGATCTCCATGGAGACCGTTGCTACTTCCGTTATTCACAAACGACGCCATTTTGGTTGTTGCTCCTGCACTTTCTTTCCACGTCTGTGTTTGCATTTTGCTCTTTATCCCGCACGTATCGCACGTTCTTCACGATGTATGCCACTGTTGCTTTGGTTTATCATCAAGGTATCTAATAGTGGTCTCAGTGTTAAATTATTTTTGCTTTTTATCTTCATTTCAAAGCTTTCAGATCGATACCTTTTGGAGGATTGTAATTCCCAACTTGAATCTGTCGTAAACATTTGGTAACAAAGTGAAAGAGAATGGCGGACAGACTCATTAGCAGATGAGACATTTCATGTACTTCCTCGGTCCCCCGTATATGTTCATGTACTTTGTGTAATACAAATGATCAAGTATTTGTCTTTTGTGAAGTGAACCTGCGTGTATGAATGTGTAGGAAGCTTGGACACTCCCTTATTAGCCTAATGTATCTCAGCGGAGAGATTTCTTTTATTACTATTAATTATACCAGTTCAATTCCCATGTTAAGTATCATGATAAATGATCAAAGTAGCAGTAAACACAGGTCTGTTTCCCCCTCCTCCTTTCCCCGGCCATGGAATCTACTCAATGTAGCAGGAGTGTCTGAGAAGAAAAGCAGTCCATTATGAAATAAAATATTTAGTGGAGACTCAGTTGTGTAGGTTTCGTAACCTTCTTCAAAATTAGTGTGGAGGAACTTGTAAATATTTGTCATTCATGTCCTCACACATACACAAACACCAGTTTCTTACAATAAAGCATTAGTCTATACAATGAGGACCGGTATGATTTTGTATTTCGATTTTATTTATTCCATTATAGCTCAGGACGATCTCCACAGGTTTAGGAACTACCAGGCCCCCGTCTCCCAAACGACTCTTCCTGTCCCTGATCCTGTAGGTCATCATTGGGTTCAAGTTGTTTAAATGTGTCCTGTTAGTATCAGAAAAACAAATTCGAGAAACATTGCAACTAACATTAGTTCCAAACAAGTCATCTGTGTAAACCATTATTAAGACAAATATTCATATCAAATAATCACGAAGCATCCAGTAATCAGTACTCATTTCTATCAAACAACTAAAAACAGGTGACTTGCATTATTCTACCACTCCCTACATAACCAAAGTTCTTATTCTGGAATGTATGACCCCCTGTAAATAAATGCATGACCTTTTCACGAACAACTGGTTTTGCCACTCTAGTGAGAATTAGAAACACAATTGACTCCTTTAAGTAAAGATGTCTTTAAAATGTCGTTTTAGCTTTTATTTGTGCAAGTCAGTAGGTGGTAATTCTTCACCATCTATTTGTTTTAATATCCATGTAAAATAGATTAAATATGAAGAAAATGATCAACTTTGGATTTTTTTCATACAAGCTATTTTATCAAACTGTCGATTAATACTTATTTCAATGATTTAAGGACATTTATTTCCTGTCTATAAGCGCCCCAGTGTCTTCACGATCACCGTCAACCCCCTCTCACCCCAGCCCGACCCCCAGACCTCCCTCCCCGTCCCTGCCCTCAGAGCCCGCCCTCAAGTTGTGGAGATAGATCTTGGTGAAGAATCCAAGCAGCCCCAGTCGTGCTCGGCCGTCCTTGTGTCCTGTGTGAAATACATGTTCCAGAGTTTCTTCATGGAGAGATAGACTTTGGATTTGTTTGCTGTGCCAATGTTGTGTGAACTACTAGTTTTACCTTTCGGATGAACTATTTGGACTGTTTCGGACAATTTTTGATAACATACATTTTGTTTCAAACATGAATTAAAATTCATGTAATAATCTTCAAATGAATATGATAAATGTTGTTGCCAGTTGTATATTCGCATTTTCTGCATTCCCTGTTGTGAAAATTGATGACACACGAAATCGAGAGATGGCTTTTGCAGGTGATCCATGCCAAACAGGCGCTTCAGCCAACCTATCGTTATTTTAAGAGGGGGGCACGGGTGGCCCTGTCGTCTAAGGCGCCGCGATTCGCTGTGCAGAGTTGCGTCCCCTGGGCACGCCAGAAACCTATGATTGTGGGTTCAAATCTCGGTTCGCCCCGATTATGTTTCTAGGTTTGTCAGCACCATACCCGTGCTTGTGGGCTCACTGAAGTGGTAAACGTCTGTGACCTGCATCACTTCGGGCTTTCCTCCCACATTAAGCTGACACGCCGTGATATAACTGGAATACTGTTAAAAACGTTAAACCAAACTCACTCACTCACTTACCTATTTTAAGAGTATCAAAATGAGGATCGTGTGGATAAAATGTTCGATTTACCTCATATAATAAGTATTTGTTTAATGTGTCGTGTAGTTCTGGGACCATTTCGACGAACAACTTAGACTCTTAAGATGCTTGACATAATTCTGTTTTCATAAATTTTAACGTATGCAATACTCCCCACAACATTCCTTGAAGACCACTTAATGGATCGGGTGCTCAGACTCGGTGCCTTGATTCATCGCGTGTCATCGTTCCCTAGCGGCGTGGATCGCGGCCCTTTTAATTGTAACAAAAAATCCTGTTTTATCAAAGTTAACACTTACAGATCTTTATGGCTCCCAGCCTTAACGCTAATTTCAGCCAGAGCACCAGCATGTTGTATGTTATAAGGATGACATACCTTTATGCAGTTTTTTTCCAAGTTACAGAATCAAGTATAACAGTAAACTCCAACTTTACGTCTGTCATGTTATCGTATCAAAAATGCTTACTTATATCGCATGTTGACAGCTCTGGGTTAGGTGACTTGAATGTATTCTTTACATTACATGGATCCAGTTCTGGTTTCAGCCAACTTCGTACACTTTCAAGTTTCAAAGTTTATTGCACAATTTCATTATTTTAACAGTTCAGATATATCAATCGTGGGAGGGATACAGACAAGTACTGGATTCTAGAGCCACGATGTGACAGACAATGCCGAGCGAGGGATGTTTCACAGCCGCTATCGTATCTCGCGATCTCGAGATCATTTACAAGATTTTTCAGTTCAGTGATTACATAATAAACTCGTTATTGAACTTTACCTACTTGTTGTGTGATCATTTTGCATTTCGCTAGTGTCGGCATTCGTAACTTTGTAGATCCGTGTAATGTATTTCCGCTAAATTTCGTCTCCAAGCTCTGGTATTTATTTTGTCACATTTCGTGACTGGTGGCAGCAACCATTTATTTTAGTAGTTTACCTACTAGTAATTACCGACTAGTCTTTGGCCGTTCCGTAACATTATCAATCAGAATCACTGGATTGTCTCATCCTGGCCCGAGTATTAAGGACGCCGCCATAGAGCAGTAATATTGCCGAGTGCGGCTTTACAAAAAGCCAAAAAACAAAGGTACATACAGTAGCTAATAACATTGAAAACATTTCATGTAGACCTACAGCTACGAATTCTTCAGAGAAAAAACAACTTAAAACCGAAAGACTTCGCATGTGGTCGAAATCCCCGCTCAATGACTCCACGTCAAGCAGATGAAGCCGACCAGTCCTTATGCAAGACTAGTTTAGAATGAGGATCGTATGGTCAATTTTATGAATCTATCAAACACACTAACACAAGTTCAGTACATATTTATCTTATATTATGTATCTTTAGAGTTCGTATTCCTCATGTTTCGATCTGTACGTTTGAATATGCTAAGGCGGAAAGGGAAATGTCCATGTGGATAACAATGCACTGTTTAATCTTATCTTATTGTTGTACTAAACACACTAAGATTCGTAAGACAGAGAGGAAGATATGATGATACGAGGGGCGTTCAATAAGTTTTGCAACTTGGGAATTTGGGTTTACACAAACAATGTCAACTTGTGGCAGATGTGATACTAGTCATAACATCAGGTTGACACGTATCATAACAAGTTCCAGACACAACAATAAGTTAGATGTGATGGCTTCATTCATCTATGGGTGGTCACAATCATGGATTCTCTCAAACATGAACAACGTGCTGTAATAAAGTTCCTTATCAAGGAGGGATGCAAAGCAAAGGAAATCCATGATCGCATGTGTAAAGTGATGGGTAAGGATGCTCCTGACTATTCCACAGTTTGCCGTTGGTCTCTTCAGTTTAAAAGGGGTAGGGAGTCCATAGACGATGACCCAAGGTCAGGCGGGCCTTCAGATGCCACCCAACCGGAAACTATTGCTGCTATACGAGTGAAAGTATCTGAACTTTCTAGGGAATTCCAAATATCAGTTGGAACTGTTGTTATTCATGAGCATCTTGGTATGTCGAAGGTATCTGCAAGATGGGTACTTAGAAACCCCAGAGCTCAAGATCGCCATCAGAGAACTGAAAGTTGTCGAGACCTCCTGGATCACTATACTGCTGATGAAGCCGGGTTTCTTTCTCGTCTAGTGACCGGGGATGAAACATGGATCCACCACTGGGACCCAGAAACTGAAACTACTTTTGCATGACAACATCACTAGTCGAGAATTGCACAGGCCGCCCTATATATATGAATGTGGATTCGAACAGTTAAATCCCCCACCCTACAGCCCAGACTTAGCCCCCAGTGACTATTTCCTGTTCCGGCAAATGAAATCTGCCCTACGTGAAAGACGCTTCCAGGATGACGAGGACATAAAGGCTGCCACAGGGGCGTGGTTAGAGGGCCAATCTGCGGATTTCTATAAAAGTCGTATTAAAAGCTGGAAGGACAAATGGAATAAGTGTATTGAGGTGAATGGAGATTATATTGAAAAATAAAAGTGCAAAAGATATTCTGCGACTTGGTCTTATATTGAAGTTGCAAAACTTATTGAACGCCTGTCGAATATAAACACAATTTAAGCAATTGCATGTAAGGGTTGACTGGATTTAAGCCATTGTGTTTAAGATTTACTAGATTTGTCGGATTTAATAACCATCCTTACAGTTAAACAATAACGTGTATATCAAGAAATAGAGGGGTTTTTTTATAGTTTGTGCCACTCGTACAAATGTCAACTGTGTGAGGTCACTGGATGACATAAACATGTTATTTAACACATGATAAGACACATGTTGTCACTGAAGCGGCTTAGTCTTCGCCGGTGATAATTTTGGACTACAGGAATAATTGAATAGCTTAATGCATGCAGTGGTTTTTTTGTCCTTTTGGTTCAAGGTGAAATGTGTTGTATGCATGTCGTCTGTTTATGAGAAATATATCCCTCCCGCCGAAAGAATAATATATATTTTATCATCCTAAATTGCCAGATCTTGACAAAAGTGTTCAATTTCACCATGGTTTGAAAAACCACGGTCGTATATCTAAATGGCGGTATGCGTTCTCAAAGTGGACTGTTGAAACTTGGAATGGAAGCAACTCTTTGCTACGTTTTCTCTGTGTTGCGTGATAGGATTTCCCTCCACTATAGTTCCTATATAAATCGAGGAGCTGAGTTGATGTTTGAGAAAGCATGAAGACCTGCGACAATGGCAATCACACAGACGGGCCTGTCTGTTATTTGTGAAGTTCTGGGTTGGTGCAACCTTGGTCGTTAAAGTAGAAACAAGTTAGTACCACTTTTGAAAACCTTTAGCAGTTATCGCTATTAAATATAAACACCAGTGCTTCGATCTGCTGTGTATTTCAAGAAGATTCAAGACAGTGTGATTCATATTTTCATCCCCAGAAACCCCAAGTTTAATAAATGCATAGATCTTTTTTCCACAATGTGTTTCGGTTTTCGTGTTCAGCATGCCCTCAATATGTTTAAATTGTCAAATATTTGGTACAGATCGTAAAAGGCTTGAATAGGTATTCTGCAATGGGATCCTTTTTGTCCTCTTTTTTTCTTTGTTTGACCGTAAACCTTGAGATGAGAAACACTAACAAAATATGCGAGGACGCCCTTACTCAAACAAACTGCATGGCTTTAGATCGGTAATAATATAATATACGCCATGTCGTCTGCACTGGCCATAATAAACAAATACTGTACTAATGTGATACACGTTTTTGAGTAAACTATATGATATTCACTGTGCCACAATGATATACGAAAAGAATGATCATATCTTTGTTTGTCGTTTAACGCCGCACGCAACTATATGACGTCGGTTGATCATATCCGAGACAAGGCATCAGACGGTCAGGATATGTCCGGTAGGGGTGTTTGTGTGACATAAAATGTCGTCGCTTGATCCCAACAGACGTACATTAATAACGAACAATGAATCAAGATAAAAGTAAACACGACACGTTCATATCAAAATTATTTTAGAACATTCGAATCTGTGTTTTGTTGTATGACTTGAAAAAAGGTCTTCTTTGATAGGCATTTAGAACCTGGAGTACGAAGAAAGGATAAGAATTAATGGATGAACAACTTCTTTATTACAATTAACAGCGACGTTTCGGTGTAGATGCTAACACTGTTATCAAGCACGTGATATATAGAGTATGGTTGACAAGTATATATAGGGGTAGGAGGCAGTGTTTATACAGTGGAGCAGATATCAGATGTAGTTACACTGCAGTGGAGAAGCCTGTTATGTACACACTAGGGTAGTAATGACAATCATCGGTGGAGTCAGCGACATAAACAAAGGATGAAGCCAGTCATATAAAAAACAGGATTATGGCTGATTGGGGTCTTTGATGCGTTTATGGTACGCTGGGGGTATGTCGTTTTAGTCCACTGGTCCTTATAATGATAACATATAGCAAAACCCTTGAAATGGCACATTTCTACTAGTCCTTATGACAATTAACTATTGGGTAGAATGACAAGGACTACAGGACTAGTGCAAATTTCTAACGCTGTTGATTTAATCTCATATTTCGAATTTCTTTGTTCTATTTGCTTATGACTTAATAATCATCCTTAAGACAGTATTGGCCTGTTGTTTGTTTTTTCTATCTTGGAGCACCAGAAGAGTTTCGTGTTAAAACATTCACCGTAGATAGTTGTCACAGATCTTCGGTGTGTCGATCAAGCTACCTCGAGAACCTGCGAAAATAAACCACGCCATCAAAACAACGGGAGTGGTCTCCCCTTGTGACGCCGGACTTCAGCCAAGAACCAGCAACTTATTTATCGTTCCCTTCTGACGGAATCTGTATATTTTCGCGTTTTGACCGCTTGTTGGGCCTATTACTAAGGGGCACAGTTATTTAAGAGATGCATGTTAAAGAATTTCCTGATGGGTTAAATAAAAGATGAGTGTTGCGTTAAGGTGAAATATTCTCAGTTACTTACTACCTGTTATTCTTGTTTTTGTCAGCTGCTCAATGAAACACATGTAGACCTATTGATCCCCTCAAACAAATAGTATTTCCCTTATGGTAATCGGCGATTTAAAGAAGGATCTATGCTGAAGTGCTTTTTTTTAATGTGGACACCCGTAAAGATCCGGGTTAGAATAGGTCTTCAGATGCCAATAATTGCCGTAAGAGACGACTATAAGGGGCTCGCTGACTTGGTTGATGCATATCCTCGTATCACAATTGCGTAGATCGATGCGCACTGGATTGCCTGGTACAGACTCGCTTATTGACAGACCGCCGTCAAATAGTTGAAATACTGCTGAGTGCTTAAACAGCAAACAAACACACTTTTTACTGTGGAAAGAAAACCCTGAATTGTTTTCAAAGCTACAGGTTTAGAATAATATTCTTTATATATCCCCTAGTCATATTATTACACAATTGGGAAGATTCAAGTTAGTGTATCCAGATTTCCCTATCGTGATCAATCGTGTCATTCCGGTATAGGCAGTTTACGGAAAAGAGCGAGACGCGACGATCGCTGATGGATCTCCATGGCGACCCTTGCTACTTCCGTTATTCACAAACGACGCCATTTTGGTTGTTGCTTCTGCACTTTGTTTCCACGTCTGTGTTTGCATTTTGCTCTTTATCCCGCACGTATCGCACGTTCTGCACGATGTATGCCACTGTTGCTTTGGTTTATCATCAAGGTATCTAGTAGAGCCCTCAATGTTAATTAAATTTTGCTTATTATCCTAATCTCCAAGCCTTTAGTTTGATGCGTTTTGAACTAGGCCTAGAATCTACTGTAATTCCCAACTTGTGTCATAAAGAAACGTTGGTTACAGTAAAAGTGAAGAGAATGACGGACAGGCTCCTTGGCAGATGGGACATTTCATGTACTTCGCCGGTCCCTCGTATATTTGACAATTTGTGCTGTGTGTTTTACAACTAATCAAGTATTTGTCTTTTGTGAAGTGAATTTCAGTGTGTTTGAATGTGTAGAAAGCTTGGACACTGCCTCAGTAATGCATAACAGCGAAGTGACTTCTGTTATTACGAGTATTTGTACCAATTCAATTCCGATGTTCATGCTTTTATCATTACTAGTAACTGTTAAAGTATAATGAGAAATGATAAAACTAACAATAGATCTTTCACCATTCCCCCTTTCTTCACCTGGTTCTGGGATCAGCTCAATGTAACGGGAGTTTCTGAGAATAAAAACTGTCCGTTATAATCTAAAATATTCATGGGAGATGTGTAGGTTTTTGTATGATTGATACATTTTGACAGAGACTGTTGCAAACTTGAATCGTGTCCTAAACATTTGGTATCAACAAACGATCATATTAATCACTGTCAAAGTATCATGACAAATGATCAAAGTAACAATAGATCTATGTTTCCCCTTTTCTTCCCCTGGCAATGGGATCCACTCAATGTAACATGATTTTCATTGGAGTTGGGTAGGTTTTCATATTCCAGCTTTCAAACGAGGTGTGTTTTGTTTTATTTTTTTAAAAGGGGGGAGACCTGGTAAGGTATATATATGTCTTTCTTGTCCCAAAAGACCGTTTCACCTCAACCAAACGTTTTGGCACTGAATCCTGTAACGTTGGGATAATTTGATTAGGCTTCTACAAAAACACACCGTTTTAGTCTACACAATGAGTATGGATGTTGTTGTTTTTTTATATTATATTTATTCCATTATAGCCCAGGACGATCTCCACAGGTTGAGGAACTACCAGGTCCCCGTCTCCCAAACGACTCTTCCTGTCCCTGATCCTGTAGGTCATCATTGGGTTCAAGTTGTTTCAATGTCCCATTAGAAAAACAAATTCGAGAACCATTTTAACTGGCAATAGTTTGAAATAAGTCATATATGTTTATACATTATTTAGTCAAATATGAAATATTAAATAGTCCCAGTTCTCATTTCTAACAAACACCAAAAGAGAGGTGACTTGCAATGATCTACAACTCGCAAAGTTCTTATTTTTAAATATATGATTAAAATTACTTTCTGGTTCCGAATACATCGCCTTGTCTTATGATTATTGAAGTGTTTTTGTAGCTCTTATTTAAGTCAGACGGTATGTAGTACATGTATATCTTCACCATCTATTTGTTTAGATATCCATACCAAATAGATTACACATGACCGGAAAATGGTCGACTTTCACATGTTTTTTTCATACAAGCTTTTATATCAAATTATCGAATAATCCTGATTTCAATTATTAAGGACATTTATTTCCTCTCTGTAAGCGCCCCAGTGTCTTCACGATCACCGTCAACCCCCTCTCATCCCAGCCCGACCCCCAGACTTCCCTCCCCGCCCCCAGAGCCCGCCCTCAAGTTGTGGAGATAGATCTTGGTGAAGAATCCAAGCAGCCCCAGTCGTGCTCGGCCGTCCTTGTGTCCTGTGTGAAATACATGTTCCAGAGATTCTTCACGGAGAGATAGACTTTGGAGTTGTTTTCTGTGCCATTGTTGTGTGAACTACTGGTTTGGGGACCCTTTTGACTAACCATTTGGACTATTTGGGCTTATTTCTGAAAACATACATAATGTAATAATCTAAAAAATGAATATGATAAATGTTGTTGCTTAAAGAACGCGTGTTGTATATTGATATTTTCTGCATTCCCTGTTGTGAAAATTGATGACACTCGAAATCAAGAGATGGCTTTGCAGGTGATCGATGCGAAATCGTCGCTTCAACCTATCGTTATTTTAAGAGTCTATAAAAATGAGGATCGTGTGGATAAAATGCTCGATTTACCTCATATAATAAGTATTTGTTTACTTTGTCACTGTAGTTCTTGGACCATTTCGACGAACAATTTAGACTATTTGGCTGCTTGACATAATTCCGTTTTCATAAATTTTAACGTATGCAATACTCCCCACAACATTCCTTGAAGACCACTTAATGGATCGGGTGCTCAGACTCGGTGCCTTGATTCATCGCGTGTCATCGTTCCCTAGCGGCGTGGATCGTGGCCCATAACATTGTAACAAAAATTCCTATTTTATCAAAGCTAACAGTTACAGAATTAAGTATACCAGTAAACGCCAACTTGAGTAACGTCTGTCATGTTTACAGTCGCCATCTTGATTTTTTTACGTCAGGTTTGCGTATCATATGACCTTAGGTCACCCATAAATAGACCTGTCAAGGTTAACTACAACTGCGGCACTTTTGACTTTGACAAACAAGGTAGGGTTCCAGGGTTAGTCACAGCTAAATTCTATTTTCGTATTCTAAGAGATTTTAATTGTATAACATTTAATAACATGGCTAATATTAATGCTTGGTCTGCCCTCTAAGTATTTTATCGCGGATTGGTGCTTACTTACCTTTGCTGACATCCGGATGGCGTCTTGTTGACGTCTGCATGACAGTTCCGAGATTCCGACAGCCATTCCGAAAGCATTCCGACGGAATATTCCAAGATCGTAATGATTCGAGCATACAAGTAACAGTGACAGTAATCACAAGTCACAAGTGATTTGTCGTCGTATAAAATATTACAGTTCCTATATTTTATACATCCTATATTTATTTGTCATCGTCATGTCATTGTCATCGCGATCCAGAGGGTCCGAGGTCGTTCCGACCGGATTGTGTAAATTATCAAGTTGCGTGATAATGCTGCCACAGCCAAGTGTTTTTATCTACCGATGTTTACAGGGATCGTTCAAGAATCGATCTTATATAAATAACTCAAAGCTTTAATTAGGATTTGACTCCATATGATTGATGAAGATCCGGGGTAGAATATGTCTTCAGCATCCCATGCTTGCCATAAGAAGCGACTGTGCTTGTCTTAAGAGGCGACTAACGGGATCGGGTGGTCAGGTTCGCTGACTTGGTTGATGCATGTAATCGTTTCCCAATTGCGTGGATCGATGCTCATGGTGTCAATCACCGGTTTGTCTGGTCCAGACTCGATCATTTACAGACCGCCGTCATAAACGGTGTTAAACAGCAAACAAACAAACAACTTATGTTGACAGCTCTGGGTCACGCGACTTCCGGAATGTATTCATTACATTACATGGATCCAGTTCTGTTTTCAGCCAACTTCGTACGCTTTCAAGTTTCAAAGTTTATTTGTACAATTTCATTATTTTATCAGTTCAGATATATCAATCGTGGGAGGGATACAGACAAGTACCGGATTCCAGAGCCACGATGTGACAGACAATGCCGAGCGACCATGTACAAGATTTTTAAGTTCAGTGATTAATTAATAAACTCCTTATTGAACTTTACCTCCTTGTGTGATCCTTCTGCATTTCGCCAGTTTCGACATTCGTAACTTTGTAGATCCGTGTTATATATTTTCGCTAAACCTCGTCTCCAAGCTCTGGTATATATTTTGTCACATTCCGTGACTGGTGGCAGCAACCATTTATGTTAGTAGTTTACCAACAAGTAATTATCATCTTTGGCCCTTCCGTTACAATATCAATCTGAATCAAGGACGCCGCCATAGTTCAATAATATTGCCGAGTGCGTCTTTGAAATAAAAACAAAGGTACATACTGTAGCCAATAAACATTGAAAACATTTCATGTAGACCTACGGCTACGAATTCTTCAGAAAAAAATAACCACAACCCTTCGCATGTGGTCGAAATGCCCGCCCAGAGACTCCACGTCAAGCAGATCAAGCCGACCAGTCGTTATGCAAGAGCAGATTAGACTGAGGATCGGATGGTTACAATGTTGGGTCTCCAATAAAACAATTACTCCATGTTTTCCATGATGTAGTTATCTCTCACAAACCCCATGTATCATGAAATTCGAGGTTGAAATGGGACATTTGTACTCCCAACCATCACTCCTGCGTGTAAACATAATACTCTTGCTGTCGGTTTCTGAACGATTATTATAAAAGTTCAAAAAGTTCGATGTAGTGTGACCCCACACTTCCGCCAAACTTGTTTGACTATTAGAGATACTATATATTGATGTGAAATGGAAAAACTCTGAAAAACTTAATTACATTCTTTGTCCGAAATCTAACCTAAGTTAGATTCCTTCGACGGCCTTTGATACTTTGATATCTGGTATTTGTTTATGACTTCATACGAGTGAGTGAAGTCTTTATGCTATTTAAGCAAATTACCTCCCTGACATGCTGAATTTGATAGACACGGTCTCTTCACTGGGCACAGAAGCCTATTCCGGTCGGAACTAGGTCAGGTCGCATTCGGCTTGTGATGAAGGGTATTTATCCCTATCATTATTGCGGTAAACGTTCTAACAAATGTATTGCATTTCATGGTTTAAATAAAAATATACTGAACGAACAACGTATGTGAAGTCAAAATATGACATGTTATAAACAATATTTTGCTGAATAAAAATGCATGTACTTTCTATTCAATCAACCATAAGTCCCAGAGACTTTTAAAAAACATGACCACCGTGGAATAAACATAAGATAAAAGTACATACATACATACACATGTACATATATACATATATACATATGGGACACGCCTTAAAAGAGGGACGGTGTAACAAAACGATCAGTTAATAGTGTCAATATTAGGTGTGACAACCATTAGCGTTCGTACAGGCGAGACAGCGGCGGCGCATTGAAGACACATGCGATTTTACCAACTGAGCCAGCGTTAAAGGATGGTTCTGGTACTTTCGTTGGCGTCGTTTTATCTCATTCCAGACGTGTGGGAGAGGTCTGGCAGTACAGCAACAGCACGTGGGCGGGCATTTTCCTGCTTCGATATTACATGAGTGAGTGAGTGAGTTGGGTTTGACGCCGCTTTTAACAGTATTCCAGTAATATCGCGGCATGATATTACATGAATATATACAAATAAAATAATGCTCATTTGTATATCACATACATGTCCTCGAATGATCATTCACACATCATAATGCACCCACATTGTTATTTACAATGTATAACAACAAATCATAAGTAAATTCAATATAGTGTACATGGGAACACACCAGTTCTTACACTATATAGGTATGCATGAGTAGAAATAAATTAGTTATTTATTTCATAGTTTTGTCAAAACGCTTAGAGTAAGCAAATTAATCGCTTATCCCGGGGTCTGCAATAGCCCGAAGTGCTTTACGCACTCTTCCAAATGGCGGTGCGACTACCGCTTGGTTGCCTTGTCCAAAAGAAGCACGTAATGGAAGAGGCTCTGTATGATTATTGAGGACTTCTTTGAATGTGTGGAGCAGACTGGTCATGCTGGGGTGTTAGCTGCCCAGCTGATCCAGTCACGAATTATCATGTTGCTCTCTCAAACTCAAATTTCAAACGAAGCAATTGGTGCGATTGCAAGCGACTGAAAGTTAGCGCAGTACATCCCTTGCAAGCACCCTGTATCTCGTTTGGACTGTTCACCTGCTAAATTTCTTGTCGGGCTATAATTGAAAATTTGCTGATAGATGAGCCAAAGTCACCATTCACCTACATCATGGTAGGAATGCATATGATTAAATATTCAGCAATCAATTATGTAAATATGGTGACGGTAATAATTAGGTTTTTTTGTAATGATCATTGATTGCACTTCACCAAAAAGATCATAAAAATACCTAATTATTGCCGTCGCGGAATGGCTGTCGGAATTTCGGAACTGTCAGACGTCAACAAGACGTCATCCGGATGTCAACAAAGGTAGGTTAGTAATCACGGTCAGTCCGATTCGAGATCGACTCCCAAGTATGGTTGTAGCCACTCATCATATAGAGAGATCTCCGCGAACGGGATATCGCTGTGAGGAACTTGACAAACGACACCCATGACTGTAATCGTTTGAATTGTCTCCCTTTGACCATGCATGATAAAGAAATTGTAACGTCGCAGATTAAAACTTCTTTAATATGAGGAACACAACGTTTCGGAGTATATGCTTACTCCTTCATCGTTTGAATGAATGCCATGAAGCAGAGAGCATATATATGTACATCATTTGGTGACATGTTTTAAACAAAAATGACAAAATAATGCACTAGATTGGGCAAACTAACGGTATGAGTTGCAAAGGTATACCGTGTGAAGCGAAAGTTTGGTGTCCCCCGCCCTTATTTGGTAAAGGGTTATCTGGTTCAGATTCCATTAGTGTTCGGCCGCTGTAAGTTAGTTCAACATAACATTTATAATAGGGAGTCTATAGAAGTCATATGTACATATGTTAATATAGTTAATATTTTAAAATATTTTATAGTTTGACCAGCTTTAGCAACTATCGTTTTAGTCCACTAGTCCTTATAATGATAACATATAGCAAAACCCTTGAAATGGCACATTTCTACTAGTCCTTATGAAAATTAACTATTAGGCAGTTTAGCAAGGACTACTGGACTCGTGCGAATTTCTAACGCTGTTGATTTAATCTCATATTTCGAATTTCTTTGTTCTATTTGCTTATGACTTAATAATCATCCTTAAGACAGTATTGGCTTGTTGTTTGTTTTTCCTATCTTGGAGCACCAGAAGAGTTTCGTGTTAAAACATCCACCATAGATAGTTGTCACAGATCTTCGGTGTGTCGATCAAGCTACCTCGAGAACCTGCGAAAATAAACCACGCCATCAAAACAACGGGAGTGGTCTCCCCTTGTGACGCCGGACTTCAGCCAAGAACCAGCAACTTATTTATCGTTCCCTTCTGACGGAATCTGTATATTTTCGCGTTTTGACCGCTTGTTGGGCCTATTACTAAGGGGCACAGTTATTTAAGAGATGCATGTTAAAGAATTTCCTGATGGGTTAAATAAAAGATGAGCGTTGCGTTAAGGTGAACTATTTTCTGTTAGCTTACTACCTGTCATTCTTGGGTTTTTTCAGCTTCTGGATGAAACACAAGTAAACGTATTGGTCCCCTCAAACTTAGATGAATACAAATGGTATTTCCCTTATGATAATCGGCGATTAAAGAAGGATCTATGCTGAATTGCTTTTTTACTGTGGACCCCCCTCGAAGATCCGGGTTAGAATAGGTCTTCAGAAGCCCATGCTTGCCGTAAGAGACGACTATAACGGGCTCGCTGACTTGGTTGCTGCATATCCTCGTATCACAACTGCGTAGATCGATGCGCATGATTTCAATCACTGGATTGCCTGGTACAGACTCGAATATTTACAGATCGCCGTCAAATAGTTGAAATACTGCTGAGTGCTTTAAACAGCAATCAAACACACTTTTTTCTGTGGAAAGAAAACCCTGAATTGTTTTCAAAGCTATAGGTTTAGAATAATATTCTTTATATATACTCTAGTTATATCATTAAACGACTCAAGGGTATCCAGATTTCACAATCGTGATCAAGCATGTGATTCCGGTACAGGCAGTTTACGGAAAAGAGCGAGAGGTAACGATCGTTGATTGATCTCCATGGAGACCCTTGCTACTTCCGTTATTCACAAACGACGCCATTTTGGTTGTTGCTGCTGCACTTTGTTTCCACGTCTGTGTTTGCATTTTGCTCTTTATCCCGCACGTATCGCACGTTCTGCACGATGTATGCCACAGTTGCTTTGGTTTATCATCAAGGTATCTAATAGTGGTCTCAGTGTTAAATTATGTTTGCTTTTTATCTTGATTTCAAAGCTTAGAGTGGTACCTTTTGACGGATTGTATTCCCAACTTGAATTTGGTAACAATCAAAGTGAAAGAGAATGACATACCATGCGTATGCCGGTTTTATTTTTGTAAAATTTGTAAACTCCCTCAGTAATGTATATCAGCGAAGTGATTTCTGTTATTAACATGAATTGTACCAATTCAATTCCTATGGTAAAATCATATTAATCACTGTCAAAGTATCATGACAAATGATCAAAGTAACAATAGATCTATGTTTCCCCTTTTCTTCCCCTGGCAATGGGATCCACTCAATGTAACATGATTTTCATTGGAGTTGGGTAGGTTTACAGATCCCAGCTTCATATTAAGTGTGTTTTGTTGGGGTTTTTAAAAGGGGAGAGACTGGTAAAAGACCGTTTCACCTCAACCAAACGTTTTGGCACTGAATCCTGTAACGTTGGGATAATTTGATTAGGCTTCTAAAACACACACACAGTGTTTTAGTCTATATAATGAGGATGGATATGATGGTTTTTTTATTTTATTTATTCCATTATAGCCCAGGACGATCTCCACAGGTTTAGGAACTACCAGGTCCCCGTCTCCCAAAAGACTCTTCCTGTCCCTGATCCTGTAGGTCATCGTTAGGTTCAAGTTGTTTGAATGTGTCCTATTAGAAAAACAAATTCGAGAACCATTTTAACTGGCAATAGTTTGAAATAAGTCATATATGTTTATACATTATTTAGTCAAATATAAAATATTAAATTGTCCCAGTTCTCATTTCTAACAAACACCACAACAGTGGTGACTTGCAATGATCTACCACTCGCAAAGTTCTTATTTTTAAATATATGATTAAAATTACTCTCTGGTTCCGAATACATGGCCTTTTCCTATGATTATCAATCTCATTAAAATCAGATGTTAGTTCTCTAGCGGTAGCAAGAATGAAGATATGATTTTAATGAGATTGTATGATTATGGAACTGTTTTTGTAGCTTTTATTTATATTAGACGGTATGTGGTATATCTTCACCGTCTATTTGTTTAAATATCCATACCAAATAGATTACACATGACCGGAAAATGGTCGACTTTCACATGTTTTTTCATACAAGCTTTTATATCAAATTACCGATTAATCCTGATTTCAATTATTAAGGACATTTATTTCCTCTCTGTAAGCGCCCATGTGTCTTCACGATCACCGTCAACCCCCTCTCATCCCAGCCCGACCCCCAGACCTCCCTCCCCGTCCCTGCCCACAGAGCCCGCCCTCAAGTTGTGGAGATAGATCTTGGTGAAGAATCCAAGCAGCCCCAGTCGTGCTCGGCCGTCCTTGTGTCCTGTGTGAAATACATGTTCCAGAGTTTCTTCACGGAGAGATAGACTTTGGAGTTGTTTGCTGTGCCATTGTTGTGTGAACTACTGGTTTTGGGACCCTTTTGACTAACCATTTGGACTATTTGGGCTTATTTCTGAAAACATACATAATGTAATAATCTTAAAAATGAATATGATAAATGTTATTGCTTAAAGAACGCGTGTTGTATATTGGTATTTTCTCATTTTTCTGCATTCCCTGTTGTGAAAATTGATGACACTCGAAATCAAGAGATGGCTTTGCAGGTGATCGATGCAAAATCGTCGCTTCAACCTATCGTTATTTTAAGAGTCTGTAAAAATGAGGATTGTGTGGATAAAATGCTCGATTTACCTCATATAATAAGTATTTGTTTACTGTGTCAGTGTAGTTCTTGGACCATTTCGACGAACAACTTAGACTCTTAAGCTGCTTGACATAATTCTGTTTTCATAAATTTTAACGTATGCAATACTCCCAACAACATTCCTTGAAGACCACTTAATGGATCGGGTGCTCAGACTCGGTGCCTTGATTCATCGCGTGTCATCGTTCTCTAGCGGCGTGGATCGTGGCCCATAACATTGTAACAAAAATTCCTATTTTATCAAAGCTAACAGTTACAGAATTAAGTATACCAGTAAACGCCAACTTGAGTCACGTCTGTCATGTTTACAGTCGCCATCTTGATTTTCTTACGTCAGGTTTGCGTATCATATGACCTTAGGTCACCCATAAATAGACCTGTCAAGGTTAACTACAACTGCGGCACTTTTGACTTTGACAAACAAGGTAGGGTTCCAGGGTTAGTCACAGCTAAATTCTATTTTCGTATTCTAAGAGATTTTTATTGTATAACATTTAATAACATGGCTAATATTAATGCTTGGTCTGCCCTCTAAGTATTTTATCGCGGATTGGTGCTTACTTACCTTTGCTGACATCCGGATGACGTCTTGTTGACGTCTGCATAACAGTTCCGAGATTCCGACAGCCATTCCGACGGAATATTCCAAGATTGTAATGATTCGAGCATACAAGTAACAGTGACAGTTATCACAAGTCGCAAGTGATTTGTCGTCGTATAAAATATTACAGTTCCTATATTATATACATCCTATATTTATTTGTCATCGTCATGTCATTGTCATCGCGATCCAGAGGGTCCGAGGTCGTTCCGACCGGATTGTGTAAATTATCAAGTTGCGTGATAATGCTGCCACAGCCAAGTGTTTTTATCTACCGATGTTTACAGGGATCGTTCAAGAATCAATCTTATATAAATAATTCCAAGCTTTAATTAGGATTTGACTCCATATGATTGATGAAATTCTGGGGTAGAATATGTCTTCAGCATCCAATGCTTGCCATAAGAAGCGACTGTGCTTGTCGTAAGAGGCGACTAACGGGATCGGGTGGTCAGGTTCGCTGACTTGGTTGATGCATGTAATCGTTTCCCAATTGCGTGGATCGATGCTCATGGTGTCAATCACCGGTTTGTCCGGTCCAGACTCGATCATTTACAGACCGCTGTCATAAACGGCGTTAAACAACAAACAAAAAAACAAAATCATGCTTACTTATATCTTATGTTGACAGCTCTGGGTCACGCGATTCTGGAGAACTGGATTCATTACATTACATGGATCCAGTTCTGGTTTCAGCCAACTTCGTACACTTTCAAGTTTCAAAGTTTATTGTACAATTTCATTATTTTAACAGTTCAGATATATCAGTCGTGGGAGGGATACAGACAAGTACCGGATTCTAGAGTCACGATGTGACAGACAATGCCGAGCGAGGGATGTTTCACAGCCGCTATCGTATCTCGCGATCTCGAGACCATGTACAAGATTTTTAAGTTCAGTGATTACATAATAAACTCCTTATTGAACTTTACCTACTTGTTGTGTGATCCTTCTGCATTTCGCCAGTTTCGACATTCGTAACTTTGTAGATCCGTGTTATATATTTTCGCTGACCCTCGTCTCCAAGCTCTGGTATATATTTTGTCACATTCCGTGACTGGTGGCAGCAACCATTTATGTTAGTAGTTTACCAACAAGTAATTATCATCTTTGGCCCTTCCGTTACAATATCAATCTGAATCAAGGACGCCGCCATAGTTCAATAATATTGCTGAGTGCGTCTTTGAAATATAAACAAAGGTACAACCAAAAACACTTCGCATGTGGTCGAAATCCCCGCCCAGAGACTCCACGTCAAGCAGATGAAGCCGACCAGTCGTTATGCAAGAGCAGATTAGACTGAGGATCGGATGGTTACAATGTTGGGTCTCCAATAAAAAAATAACTCCATGTTTTCCATGATGTAGTTATCTCTCACAAACCCCATGTATCATGAAATTCGAGGTTGAAATGGGACATTTGTACTCCCAACCATCACTCCTGCGTGTAAACATAATACTCTTGCTGTCGGTTTCTGAACGATTATTATAAAAGTTCAAAAAGTTCGATGTAGTGTGACCCCACACTTCCGCCAAACTTGTTTGACTATTAGAGATACTATATATTGATGTGAAATGGAAAAACTCTGAAAAACTTAATTACATTCTTTGTCCGAAATCTAACCTAAGTTAGATTCCTTCGACGGCCTTTGATACTTTGATATCTGGTATTTGTTTATGACTTCATACGAGTGAGTGAAGTCTTTATGCTATTTAAGCAAATTACCTCCCTGACATACTGAATTTGATAGACACGGTCTCTTCACTGGGCACAGAAGCCTATTCCGGTCGGAACTAGGTCAGGTCGCATTCGGCTTGTGATGAAGGGTATTTCTCCCTATCATTATTGTGGTAAACGTTCTAACAAATGTATTGCATTTCATGGTTTAAATAAAAATATACTGAACGAACAACGTATGTGAAGTCAAAATATGACATGTTATAAACAATATTTTGCTGAATAAAAATGCATGTACTTTCTATTCAATCAACCATAAGTCCCAGAGACTTTTAAAAAAACATGACCACCGTGGAATATACATAAGATAAAAGTACATACATACATACACATGTACATATATACATATATACATATGGGACACGCCTTAAAAGAGGGACGGTGTAACAAAACGATCAGTTAATAGTGTCAATATTAGATGTGACAACCATTAGCGTTCAGGTACAATGTGTGAAGCCCATTTGTTGTGTCCCCGCCGTGATATTGCTGGAATATTGCTAAAAGCGGCGTAAAACCATACTCACTCACTCACATTAGCGTTTGTACAGGCGAGACAGCGGCGGCGCATTGAAGACACATGCGATTTTACCAACTGAGTCAGCGTTAAAGGATGGTTCTGGTACTTTCGTTGGCGTCGTTTTATCTCATTCCAGACGTGTGGGAGAGGTCTGGCAGTACAGCAACAGCACGTGGGCAGGCATTATCCTGCTTCGATATTACATGAGTGAATGAGTGAGTTGGGTTTGACGCCGCTTTTAACAGTATTCCAGTTATATCGCGGCATGATGTTACATGAATATATACAAATAAAATAATTGCTCATTTGTATATCACATACATGTCCTCGAATGATCATTCACACATCATAATGCACCCACATTGTTATTTACAATGTATAACAACAAATCATAAGTAAATTCAATATAGTGTACATGGGAACACACCAGTTCTTACACTATATAGGTATGCATGAGTAGAAATAAATTAGTTATTTATTTCATAGTTTTGTCAAAACGCTTAGAGTTGTCTGCAATAGCCCGAAGTGCTTTACGCACTCTTCCAAATGGCGGCGCGACTACCGCTTGGTTGCCTTGTCCAAAAGAAGCACGTAATGGAAGAGGCTCTGTATGATTATTGAGGACTTCTTTGAATGTGTGGAGCAGACTGGTCATGCTGGGGTGTTAGCTGCCCAGTTGATCCAGTCACGAATTATCATGTTACTCTCTCAAACTCAAATTTCAAACGAAGCAATTGGTGCGATTGCAAGCGACTGAAAGTTAGCGCAGTACATCCCTTGCAAGCACCCTGTATCTCGTTTGGACTGTTCACCTGCTAAATTTCTTGTCGGGCTATAATTGAAAATTTGCTGATAGATGAGCCAAAGTCACCATTCACCTACATCATGGTAGGAATGCATATGATTAAATATTCAGCAATCAATTATGTAAATATGGTGACGGTAATAATTAGGGTTTTTTGTAATGATCATTTATTGCACTTCACCAAAAAGATCATAAAAATACCTAATTATTGCCGTCGCGGAATGGCTGTCGGAATTTCGGAACTGTCAGACGTCAACAAGACGTCATCCGGATGTCAACAAAGGTAGGTTAGTAATCACGGTCAGTCCGATTCGAGATCGACTCCCAAGTATGGTTGTAGCCACCCATCATATAGAGAGAGCTCCGCGAACGGGATATCGCTGTGAGGAACTTGACAAACGACACCCATGACTGTAATCGTTTGAATTGTCTCCCTTTGACCATGCATGATAAAGAAATTGTAACGTCGCAGATTAAAACTTCTTATTATGAGGAACACAACGTTTCGGAGTATATGCTTACTCCTTCATCGTTTGAATGAATGCCATGAAGCAGAGAGCATATATATGTACATCATTTGGTGTCATGTTTTAAACAAAAATGACAAAATAATGCACTAGAATGGGCAAACTAACGGTATGAGTTGCAAAGGTATACCGTGTGAAGCGAAAGTTTGGTGTCCCCCGCCCTTATTTGGTAAAGGGTTATCTGGTTCAGATTCCATTAGTGTTCGGCCGCTGTAAGTTAGTTCAACATAACATTTATAATAGGGAGTCTATAGAAGTCATATGTACATATGTTAATATAGTTAATATTTTAAGATATTTTATAGTTTGACCAGCTTTAGCAACTATCGTTTTAGTCCACTAGTCCTTATAATGATAACATATAGCAAAACCCTCGAAATGGCACATTTCTACTAGTCCTTATGAAAATTAACTATTAGGCAGTTTAGCAAGGACTACTGGACTCGTGCGAATTTCTAACGCTGTTGATTTAATCTCATATTTCGAATTTCTTTGTTCTATTTGCTTATGACTTAATAATCATCCTTAAGACAGTATTGGCTTGTTGTTTGTTTTTCCTATCTTGGAGCACCAGAAGAGTTTCGTGTTAAAACATCCACCATAGATAGTTGTCACAGATCTTCGGTGTGTCGATCAAGCTACCTCGAGAACCTGCGAAAATAAACCACGCCATCAAAACAACGGGAGTGGTCTCCCCTTGTGACGCCGGACTTCAGCCAAGAACCAGCAACTTATTTATCGTTCCCTTCTGACGGAATCTGTATATTTTCGCGTTTTGACCGCATGTTGGGCCTATTACTAAGGGGCACAGTTATTTAAGAGATGCATGTTAAAGAATTTCCTGATGGGTTAAATAAAAGATGAGTGTTGCGTTAAGGTGAACTATTTTCTGTTAGCTTACTACCTGTCATTCTTGGGTTTTTTCAGCTTCTGGATGAAACACAAGTAAACGTATTGGTCCCCTCAAACTTAGATGAATACAAATAGTATTTCCCTTATGATAATCGGCAATTAAAGAAGGATCTATGCTGAATTGCTTTTTTACTGTGGACCCCCCTCGAAGATCCGGGTTAGAATAGGTCTTCAGAAGCCCATGCTTGCCGTAAGAGACGACTATAACGGGCTCGCTGACTTGATTGCTGCATATCCTCGTATCACAACTGCGTAGATCGATGCGCATGATTTCAATCACTGGATTGCCTGGTACAGACTCGAATATTTACAGATCGCCGTCAAATAGTTGAAATACTGCTGAGTGCTTTAAACAGCAAACAAACACACTTTTTTCTGTGGAAAGAAAACCCTGAATTGTTTTCAAAGCTATAGGTTTAGAATAATATTCTTTATATATACTCTAGTTATATCATTAAACGACTCAAGGGTATCCAGATTTCACAATCGTGATCAAGCATGTGATTCCGGTACAGGCAGTTTACGGAAAAGAGCGAGAGGTAACGATCGTTGATTGATCTCCATGGAGACCGTTGCTACTTCCGTTATTCACAAACGACGCCATTTTGGTTGTTACTGCTGCACTTTGTTTCCACGTCTGTGTTTGCATTTTGCTCTTTATCCCGCACGTATCGCACGTTCTGCACGATGTATGCCACTGTTGCTTTGGTTTATCATCAAGGTATCTAGTAGTGGTCTCAGTGTTAAATTATGTTTGCTTTTTATCTTGATTTCAAAGCTTAGAGTGGTACCTTTTGACGGATTGTATTCCCAACTTGAATTTGGTAACAATCAAAGTGAAAGAGAATGACATACCATGCGTATGCCGGTTTTATTTTTGTAAAATTTGTAAACTCCCTCAGTAATGTATATCAGCGAAGTGATTTCTGTTATTAACATGAATTGTACCAATTCAATTCCTATGGTAAAATCATATTAATCACTGTCAAAGTATCATGACAAATGATCAAAGTAACAATAGATCTATGTTTCCCCTTTTCTTCCCCTGGCAATGGGATCCACTCAATGTAACATGATTTTCATTGGAGTTGGGTAGGTTTACAGATCCCAGCTTCATATTAAGTGTGTTTTGTTGGGGTTTTTAAAAGGGGAGAGACTGGTAAAAGACCGTTTCACCTCAACCAAACGTTTTGGCACTGAATCCTGTAACGTTGGGATAATTTGATTAGGCTTCTAAAACACACACACAGTGTTTTAGTCTATACAATGAGGATGGATATGATGTTTTTTTTATTTTATTTATTCCATTATAGCCCAGGACGATCTCCACAGGTTTAGGAACTACCAGGCCCCCGTCTCCCAAAAGACTCTTCCTGTCCCTGATCCTGTAGGTCATCGTTAGGTTCAAGTTGTTTGAATGTGTCCTATTAGAAAAACAAATTCGAGAACCATTTTAACTGGCAATAGTTTGAAATAAGTCATATATGTTTATACATTATTTAGTCAAATATAAAATATTAAATTGTCCCAGTTCTCATTTCTAACAAACACCACAACAGTGGTGACTTGCAATGATCTACCACTCGCAAAGTTCTTATTTTTAAATATATGATTAGAATTACTCTCTGGTTCCGAATACATGGCCTTTTCCTATGATTATCAATCTCATTAAAATCAGATGTTAGTTCTCTAGCGGTAGCAAGAATGAAGATATGATTTTAATGAGATTGTATGATTATGGAACTGTTTTTGTAGCTTTTATTTATATTAGACGGTATGTGGTATATCTTCACCGTCTATTTGTTTAAATATCCATACCAAATAGATTACACATGACCGGAAAATGGTCGACTTTCACATGTTTTTTCATACAAGCTTTTATATCAAATTACCGATTAATCCTGATTTCAATTATTAAGGACATTTATTTCCTCTCTGTAAGCGCCCTAGTGTCTTCACGATCACCGTCAACCCCCTCTCATCCCAGCCCGACCCCCAGACCTCCCTCCCCGTCCCTGCCCACAGAGCCCGCCCTCAAGTTGTGGAGATAGATCTTGGTGAAGAATCCAAGCAGCCCCAGTCGTGCTCGGCAGTCCTTGTGTCCTGTGTGAAATACATGTTCCAGAGTTTCTTCACGGAGAGATAGACTTTGGATTTGTTTTCTGTGCCATTGTTGTGTGAACTACTGGTTTTGGGACCCTTTTGACTAACCATTTGGACTATTTGGGCTTATTTCTGAAAACATACATAATGTAATAATCTTAAAAATGAATATGATAAATGTTATTGCTTAAAGAACGCGTGTTGTATATTGGTATTTTCTCATTTTTCTGCATTCCCTGTTGTGAAAATTGATGACACTCGAAATCAAGAGATGGCTTTGCAGGTGATCGATGCAAAATCGTCGCTTCAACCTATCGTTATTTTAAGAGTCTGTAAAAATGAGGATCGTGTGGAAAAAATGCTCGATTTACCTCATATAATAAGTATTTGTTTACTGTGTCAGTGTAGTTCTTGGACCATTTCGACGAACAACTTAGACTCTTAAGCTGCTTGACATAATTCTGTTTTCATAAATTTTAACGTATGCAATACTCCCCACAACATTCCTTGAAGACCACTTAATGGATCGGGTGCTCAGACTCGGTGCCTTGATTCATCGCGTGTCATCGTTCTCTAGCGGCGTGGATCGTGGCCCATAACATTGTAACAAAAATTCCTATTTTATCAAAGCTAACAGTTACAGAATTAAGTATACCAGTAAACGCCAACTTGAGTCACGTCTGTCATGTTTACAGTCGCCATCTTGATTTTCTTACGTCAGGTTTGCGTATCATATGACCTTAGGTCACCCATAAATAGACCTGTCAAGGTTAACTACAACTGCGGCACTTTTGACTTTGACAAACAAGGTAGGGTTCCAGGGTTAGTCACAGCTAAATTCTATTTTCGTATTCTAAGAGATTTTTATTGTATAACATTTAATAACATGGCTAATATTAATGCTTGGTCTGCCCTCTAAGTATTTTATCGCGGATTGGTGCTTACTTACCTTTGCTGACATCCGGATGACGTCTTGTTGACGTCTGCATAACAGTTCCGAGATTCCGACAGCCATTCCGACGGAATATTCCAAGATTGTAATGATTCGAGCATACAAGTAACAGTGACAGTTATCACAAGTCGCAAGTGATTTGTCGTCGTATAAAATATTACAGTTCCTATATTTTATACATCCTATATTTATTTGTCATCGTCATGTCATTGTCATCGCGATCCAGAGGGTCCGAGGTCGTTCCGACCGGATTGTGTAAATTATCAAGTTGCGTGATAATGCTGCCACAGCCAAGTGTTTTTATCTACCGATGTTTACAGGGATCGTTCAAGAATCAATCTTATATAAATAATTCCAAGCTTTAATTAGGATTTGACTCCATATGATTGATGAAATTCTGGGGTAGAATATGTCTTCAGCATCCAATGCTTGCCATAAGAAGCGACTGTGCTTGTCGTAAGAGGCGACTAACGGGATCGGGTGGTCAGGTTCGCTGACTTGGTTGATGCATGTAATCGTTTCCCAATTGCGTGGATCGATGCTCATGGTGTCAATCACCGGTTTGTCCGGTCCAGACTCGATCATTTACAGACCGCCGTCATAAACGGCGTTAAACAACAAACAAACAAACAAAATCATGCTTACTTATATCTTATGTTGACAGCTCTGGGTCACGCGACTTCCGGAATGTATTCATTACATTACATGGATCCAGTTCTGGTTTCAGCCAACTTCTTACACTTTCAAGTTTCAAAGTTTATTGTACAATTTCATTATTTTAACAGTTCAGATATGTCAGTCGTGGGAGGGATACAGACAAGTACCGGATTCTAGAGTCACGATGTGACAGACAATGCCGAGCGAGGGATGTTTCACAGCCGCTATCGTATCTCGCGATCTCGAGACCATGTACAAGATTTTTAAGTTCAGTGATTACATAATAAACTCCTTATTGAACTTTACCTACTTGTTGTGTGATCCTTCTGCATTTCGCCAGTTTCGACATTCGTAACTTTGTAGATCCGTGTTATATATTTTCGCTGACCCTCGTCTCCAAGCTCTGGTATATATTTTGTCACATTCCGTGACTGGTGGCAGCAACCATTTATGTTAGTAGTTTACCAACAAGTAATTATCATCTTTGGCCCTTCCGTTACAATATCAATCTGAATCAAGGACGCCGCCATAGTTCAATAATATTGCTGAGTGCGTCTTTGAAATATAAACAAAGGTACAACCAAAAACACTTCGCATGTGGTCGAAATCCCCGCCCAGAGACTCCACGTCAAGCAGATGAAGCCGACCAGTCGTTATGCAAGAGCAGATTAGACTGAGGATCGGATGGTTACATTGTTGGGTCTCCACTAAAACAATAACTCCATGTTTTCCATGATGTAGTTATCTCTCACAAACCCCATGTATCATGAAATTCGAGGTTGAAATGGGACATTTGTACTCCCAACCATCACTCCTGCGTGTAAACATAATACTCTTGCTGTCAGTTTCTGAACGATTATTATAAAAGTTCAAAAAGTTCGATGTAGTGTGACCCCACACTTCCGCCAAACTTGTTTGACTATTAGAGATACTATATATTGATGTGAAATGGAAAAACTCTGAAAAACTTAATTACATTCTTTGTCCGAAATCTAACCCAAGTTAGATTCCTTCGACGGCCTTTGATACTTTGATATCTGGTATTTGTTTATGACTTCATACGAGTGAGTGAAGTCTTTATGCTATTTAAGCAAATTACCTCCCTGACATACTGAATTTGATAGACACGGTCTCTTCACTGGGCACAGAAGCCTATTCCGGTCGGAACTAGGTCAGGTCGCATTCGGCTTGTGATGAAGGGTATTTCTCCCTATCATTATTGTGGTAAACGTTCTAACAAATGTATTGCATTTCATGGTTTAAATAAAAATATACTGAACGAACAACGTATGTGAAGTCAAAATATGACATGTTATAAACAATATTTTGCTGAATAAAAATGCATGTACTTTCTATTCAATCAACCATAAGTCCCAGAGACTTTTAAAAAAACATGACCACCGTGGAATATACATAAGATAAAAGTACATACATACATACACATGTACATATATTCATATATACATATGGGACACGCCTTAAAAGAGGGACGGTGTAACAAAACGATCAGTTAATAGTGTCAATATTAGGTGTGACAACCATTAGCGTTCGTACAGGCGAGACAGCGGCGGCGCATTGAAGACACATGCGATTTTACCAACTGAGCCAGCGTTAAAGGATGGTTCTGGTACTTTCGTTGGCGTCGTTTTATCTCATTCCAGACGTGTGGGAGAGGTCTGGCAGTACAGCAACAGCACGTGGGCGGGCATTATCCTGCTTCGATATTACATGAGTGAGTGAGTGAGTTGGGTTTAACGCCGCTTTTAACAGTATTCCAGTTATATCGCGGCGTCGATATTACATGAATATATACAAATAAAATAATGCTCATTTGTATATCACATACATGTCCTCGAATGATCATTCACACATCATAATGCACCCACATTGTTATTTACAATGTATAACAATAAATCATAAGTAAATTCAATATAGTGTACATGGGAACACACCAGTTCTTATACTATATAGGTATGCATGAGTAGAAATAAATAAGTTATTTATTTCATAGTTTTGTCAAAACGCTTAGAGTAAGCAAATTAATCGCTTATCCCGGGGTCTGCAATAGCCCGAAGTGCTTTACGCACTCTTCCAAATGGCGGCGCGACTACCGCTTGGTTGCTTTGCCCAAAAGAAGCACGTAATGGAAGAGGCTCTGTATGATTATTGAGGACTTCTTTGAATGTGTGGAGCAGACTGGTTATGCTGGGGTGTTAGCTGCCCAGTTGATCCAGTCAAGACTTATCATGTTACTCTCTCAACATAAACACACATTTCAGTCAGCCGCCATTTTGGTTTGAGAACGAAGCAATTGGTGCGATTGCAAGCGGCTGAAAGTTAGCGCACCGATGCAAGGCGAATCGCTGTTTGTTGTTCACCTGCTAAATTGCCGGGCTATAATTGAAAATTACCTGATAGGTGAGCCAAAGTCACCATTCACCTACATCAAGGTTGGAATGCATGTGATTTCATATTCAGCGATTTCTAATGATTTGTTGAGCAATCAATTATGCAAAAATGGCGACGGCAATAATTAGTGTTGTTTTTTATGATAATTGGTGAAGTGCAATCAATGACGGGCGAGTTTAATAACTTATAATAGATCAACATTATTCAATTTCCAATTCTGCACCACCTTTAAGTGTGTGGGTACACGCCCTGTGAGACGCACCACTTCATGATCCACCAACCACGTCGAAGGATGGCACTCGAAATATAACCTCAACATTAACATCGCCCCACGAGAACATTTTCAAACTCACCCTGTGATGAGGTGAAAACGGCGCCCACGACAGGACCAGAACCAGCCGGAAAAGCTAGTTCAGTTGGGCCAATCTTTGGTTGACATTTGAACACCCCCAGCCTGTTTTCAATCATCTGGTAGATTCAATGTGCCGCTGCAGCTTCGCCCGTATCAACATAAATGTTGGCCACACCCGATATTAACATGTGTTTATCAAGTTGTTACACGCCTCCTTTTAGGGCGTGTCTCGGAAGGTTCAGGCTCGCTGACTTGGTTGATGCGTGTCATTGATCCCAATTGCGTGGATCGATGCTCATGATATTAATCACTGGATTGTCTGGTCCAGACTAGATTATTTATAGACGGCCGTCATATAGCTGGAATATTGCTGAGCGCGGCGTTAAACAACAAACCAACAACAAACTCTGTCTCCTGTTACCAGGTATTTTGTCAATGAATGTTTTATCAAACATTGACCAGATGAATGCCCAGTGATTATGTTGTTATGTACAATGACATTTACACCACTTTACACTTCACATTTCTTTTCTTCCGTTAGTGTATATCTATTAGGATATTTACAATTGATAACATTCCTTTTTTAATAGTGATTGTGGGGCTCTGTATGTAGGCTCTCCAGTGTGGGGTTCTATATGCAGGTTCTCTGTATGTAGGTGCTCCAATGTTGGGCTGTGTGAAGGCCCTCCAGTGTGGGTCTTTGTAAGTAGGTTCGTGGGTGGGGCTTTACGTTTAGGTGTTCTTGTGTGGGACTTTACTTCTAGGTGTTCAGTGTGGGGCTCTGTACGTAGGTGTTCCACTGTGGGGCTCTGTATGTAGGTTCTGGGGTGTGGCTTTAAGTTTCGATGTTCCGTTCCGGCTATATGTAGATTATCCGGGGTTGGGGCGGTATATGTAGGTGCATCAATTTTGGGCTGTGTGTGTAGGCCCTTCAGTGTGGGGCTCTATATGTAGGTGCTTCAATGTTGGGCTGTGTGTGCAGGCTCTTCAGTGTGGGGCTCTATATGTAGGTGCTTCAATGTTGGGCTGTGTATGTTGGCCCTCCAGTGTGGGGCTCTGTACGTAGGAGTTCCAGTGAGGGGCTCTTTATGGGGCTTAATGTATATTCTCCGGTGTGGGGCGGTATATGTAGGTGTTCCAGTGCGGGTCACAATATTCATATCTCCAAACTTGGGTTTTCAATCATTGCGCTCTTCATGTAGATTCTCCAGGCTGTTTCCCATGTAAGGGTTCTTCAGCTAGGAAAACATTCATAGGCCTATGGTCTGTCTGCTTAAAATGTAAACTTCCACAAAATAAAGCAACAATTTCAGAGACAATAAATTATTTTATTAACAAGTCAGCTAAAAAAGCAACAAGAATATAAAAGATGATCTCATGTTGTTTTTTCTGTCACTAAACTTGAAATATAAATCTGACTATTTCTAACTGTCCATAATTCACAAATGCTTACAACCAGTTATCAACAATTACCCCATAAAACAAGTAACCACATACATAACATAGAAATGTATTTTGTTCAAGAGATGGCAGTAATGGACAATGTGTTCATTTCATGCGCACATAACCATGAATGATTGACAGCTGAGAATAAAATGCGTCTTGCAATTCCCTCCCTCTAAGCCCAAAGAAAAGACAAAAAATTAAATGACAATAAAATGTAAAAAGATGAAAAATTGTGCCATGAGAGAAGAGAAGTCCATTTTTAAATGGAGGCGATGAAGTGCTCAGTCTAACAGATGAATGTTTTTTTAAATGAGTTTCATCATTAATGTTTATAGCACCGTTGCCGGGTTGAAAGTTGTGATAAGAAGTCACAAAGCTAAAATGGCAAAAAGAGACTGATGAAGATGTCCGTAGCTTTCAGCTTATGATAAAACAAAGTAGTTGTTCAAATGCTGTTTGGTGTTGAATTCACGGCAGGCTAAAACAGATCTCTGAAACAGAAACGGTAAGATCATGTTTTATGGATTGGCAACATACACCAATTTGATTACCCCTTTATTGTATAGACTGACGTTGTTCATTCGTAGTCATTGTCTCAACAATTTAAAACTGTCATAAATGTACAGCATATTCTATATTCTCCACCCACCTTTACTAAAATCATATTTTTAAATATAAAAACATTCTTCAAACAAATTTTCCTTCAACAATGTTTAATCAAATTGGATGAATAGTTCCTTCCTTGTCCTAGTGTAGTACTGTAGTAACCTCACTTTGAATTAGTATTTACAGCTATCATGAGCAGGTCACCTTGCAGACATTTGAATTAAGAAGGAAATGGGCCAAATGAGCGAGCGAGTCTGTGAGTTTGATTTATCACCACTCTAAGCAGTATCTCAGTGGTGTCATGGCATGCCATGTTCAAGTGGGAGGAAAGGGCAAAGTGACACATTTTCAATATATGGTACTGACAAATGCAGGATTATGACAAGGACAAATCTAGAATTCAACCCCACTTAGCCACAGTTATGGAATGCAAATCTGTATAGCAAACTGCAGCACCTGAGATCACTGAGCACTGGTTACTTAGTGGCATGTATTCACTTAATAATTAAATTATAATTCATGTGAGCCAATAGGACTATTGTGAAATTAACATGATTTAAAAAAAATAATTACATTAAGTAATACGTTACCACTGTTATACCGAGGCTGTTGTCTCCCACAACTGCTGCTACAGCGAAATCTACCACAGAGATCTCAATTACCTCATGCAGCATTGTTGTTTAATGCCGCACTCAGCAATATTTCAGCTATGTGACGGCGGTCTGTAAATAATCGAGACCAGATCAGATAATCCAGTGATTGACATCATGAGCATCAATCCATGCAATAGGGATACAATGAAATTCATCAACCAAGTCAGCGAACCTGACCACTCGATCCTGTTAGTCGCCTCTTATGACAAGCATAGTCGCCTTTTATGGCAATCATGGGCTGCTGAAGACCAATTCTATTCCAGATCTTCACAGGTTTAACAACATGACATTTACTGTGACCTTAGTAAAAAACTCACACAAGTCTTCAAAGGGTATAGTTCGTGCAATGTTGAGAGTGTCCTTCAGCATGAAATCTCGTAAAGCCCATAATGCATTAGTAACATTGCCATGGTAACCAGCTCCCTGGGCCAGCCATTGAGTGGGGAGTCGGCTTTCTGGGACAGCAGGCGTAGTTTCTGGTGTAGCTGAGAGGGTCTTGTCCCAGTCTCCTATAGTCTTGCTTTCAGTGTTCAGCCCCTCAATATACCTGCAACAGACAGCTATACCATAGAGCAGCTATACCACAGAGGAGCTATACCATTGTTATAGACTAGATTCATTGATGTGAATAACTTACATTAATCATGTACAAGAATGAGTGAATGGTTGGTTTGTTGTTTAACGCCGCACTCAGCAATATTCCAGCTATATGACGGCGGTCTGTAAATAATCAAGTCTGGACCAGACAATCCAGTGATTGATATCATGAGCATTGATCCACACAATTGGGATCGATGACATGCATCAACAAAGTCAGCGAGCCTGACCACCCGATCCCGTTAGTCGCCTTTTACGACAAGCATGGGTTGCTGAGGAGCTATTCTACCTCGGATCTTCACAGGTCGATTGAGTGAATGAGTGAGTGAATTTGTTTGAATGCCACTTTGAACAGTAGCAAAGTAGCAAATATCTTAGTGATTACCACCCATGAACACAGATAAGATGCTGACACACCTAGAAACATTATCAGGTCGATAAAGGGGCGCACTGTGAACAAAGGTGCCATATAAACAACTGGGCTATCATGCTGTTTCAGAGTGAGTGAGTGAGTTGGGTTTAACACCACTTTTAACAGTATTCCAGTCATATCATGGCATGTCAGCTTAATGTGGGAGAAAGCCCCAAGTGATGCAGGTCTCAGACGTTTACCACTTCGGTGAAACCCAAGAGCATGGGTATGGTGCTGACAAACCTAGAAACATAATCGAGGCGAACCGGGATTCGAACCCACCATCATAGGTTTCTGGTATCCCCAAGGGATGCAACTCTGCACAGCGAATTGCGGCGCCTAAGACAACTGGGCCACCCATGCCCCCTGCTGTTTCAGAAGGATGGGAGAAAAACACAATGTGTTTTCTGGACAGACTAAACTCTCAAAGATGGTGAATGGCTAAGTTTGAATAGGTGAAATTGGGTTCAACGTCGCATCCAAGATTATTGCACTTATATAGCAACATGCATACACGTTTGTGTGGCTGCTTGTACTAGTCTGGACTGATGCCAATTTATAGTGATGGCTCACTGAGATATCATGCCGCAGTTTAACATGAATACCCCACTCAGACACAGTATACTGACTCCGAGACGACCAGTCCTTGTTTTAGCCCCTTAATGCCGAGCGCCAGACAGGGTAACAACAAGTACCATCTTTAAACATCTTTTGGTATGACACAACCTGGGATGGAACCCTGGACCTTCCGCTCTCCGGGTGGACGCTCTACCACTAGACCACTGAAAACTTGTGTGTACAATAAATGATAAAACTAAAAACTATATCCTTCTGATCAGCAGCTGAGTATATCAGAGCTTCTTTAATTCTTTTGGCAATATTATTAAATTCCATTCTACAAGAAGTCAAGCAACAAACAAAGACGTAGACATGTTTCCCAAGCAGGACACAAAATTAATTACCTTTACGAGTTACTTTACAGATATTCCTAAATTCATGGTTTTACTGCTCACACCTGTGGTTCTAGGTAGATACAATTTTCTTATAACTTTGACAAGAGTTTGCCACTAACGTGGCTATATCCCCCGCCCCTGTTGCAGAAGTTATGACATAATTAAATCTAAACAAACCATAACCTTTTTTAACCGAGGTGGAACTTGTCATGGAAATTGTAAAAAAAAACCTGAACCCTACCCTCACAGAACCTAAGTCCATCTTGTTGCCATGGAAACGTAAAAAATAAAAATTTCTAAAATTTCTCAATTGCAAAAGGCACCAGTTCAGCATGTACCTGACAGACCTGCAAAGTTTGATGAAAAAATATTGAACGGTTTGTAAGTTATGCTCCGGAAACGAACGCTACCCTCACAGAACCTAAGTCCATCTTGTTGCCATGGAAACGTAAAAAATAAAAATTTCTAAAATTTCTCAATAGCAAAAGGCACCAGTTCAGCATGTACCTGAGAGACCTGCAAAGTTTGATGAAAAAATATTAAACGGTTTATGAGTTATGCTCCGGAAACGAAACGTGACGGATGTGACGGACGGAGCCCGTTTCTATATCCCCCACCAACTTTGTTGGGCAGGGGATAAAAATGTATCTGATGAAATGAATCAGTATGTACCTGGAGAGGCAAATCTTACAACACCTGTTTCTATAGACCCTGGACTTAAAGAGATGAAATGTATCATGCACAAAGCCATCTGATGATTAATGAAACTCAGGGTGACACTTACAGCCCTCTGTGGAGCCAGTGGAGCCTGTTCTCATAGCTTGATTTACGACTCCCTGTTCTGTGCATATTGCAGTGAGACAGACATTATGGTAGTCAACCCCCTCAAACTGACCTGAGATAGGCTTCGGAGTGGAGCAGTCGCTGTGTTCTCGGGGGGACAGACACAAACACTGGTGATGGAGGGCGTGGTGGTGGGGGAGGGGGAACCATTTGCTGCTGCATTTGTCCTGAAAGGGATGAAGAAGGGATCAAATGATGAATTCTGTGCTACTTTTTCTATCAGTTAATATGACCGATTGATGTAGTTCTTCCATCAAAACCATGTGTAGCAAGTGTGTGCAGTGCTATGTCTTTAGTAGTGTGGAAATCTTGTCAATTTCCCGAAATGAAATGGCCATCTCATGTTACCATGACAACCACATTATTGAATAGCGATGCATTTTTACCAGTTTTCAGAGCTGTTCTTGAAATTAGGTGAATGAGTTAATAAATCATATAACTCTGCCTTAATCTTTTCTCGTTCTGAAGATCACACTATTCTTGGTTTCAGATTGGCCAACCCTAAAATGTTGACATGCTGAATAAAATGAACTGCAGTATTTCCATTTTGAAAAAAAGTGAGAGACTTGGGAAGTATTACAGTTATAGCAGAGAGTGTCAGCTGTCATTTATCACCTATTCAGGCAGTAATTTGTCCAAAGATTGACTACATAATTATTCATTTCGTTTAATAAACCTTCTTTCGTGAAAAAAGAAAATCTAGCAATATAGCAGTCCAAAGGTGAACATTCAAGGTTCCGTAGAAAACTTATTGACATTTTCTCTTTCCACGTTCCAGGACTGACATACGTTTCTAAACCAAAGAGTTCCTTTATTACAAATGACTTTCATATCAGATAATAAAAACGTGGATTCTCTTTTAGTTTTGATATACCCTCCTCCCCATCTAAAGTTTGTAAAGTACAAACACCTCCTCACTAGGATATCATGGTCATTGCCACAGTGGGTCATATCAAAATGACAAAATGTGAATAAATAAACTCTAACAGTGGAGACAATAACAAAATTAACCATTTAATTAAACCGAGAATGCCAAAATTATCTCATTGTTTGTTAATTGAAAGAAAAGCTGTATTTTACAATCAAGCAGCAAGTGGATACTGGTAATATGCAGGTTTATTCAAGTGTTTCAGAAAGCAAGGGACATAACCTTCACCAAGTTATTCATCACTGTATAGTAAACCCAGCAATCATTGCATCACCAGACTTAGCATGGACCTATTTCCTAATACAGTCACAGATCATGGATGTCTACCACTGTGACATATTTACAAAATGTGGACAAGTCAAAATCAGACATCTCCGTTTCATTATTATGTTATATTACGGGTACAAGTATTTAAATTATTCCTAAAAGAAACGGGAAATGTCAATAAACACTGAAATCAACTCTGATTATTATTTGCATTTCACCTGTGAAGAAAGATATATTTGAAATAGACAAGAACAAGTGAAATACACAAGCTATATACGAGAAGCATGCAGGACAGCTGGTGATACAATCTTCAACCACAATGCTTGACAAGTGAAATGGACAACATTATTACAACACACAAATAAATCATACGCAAAATGTCATGCAAGTAAAGAATGCACATGCAAGTCTTCCACTAGTGTTATTTGGCATAGCCAGGATTCGGTCGTGGTTAGTGGCATTGAGTTGTTAATGTTTTAGACTTCATCGAATCCTGATGTGAAGTAATAATTTGTTTGACATTATGACGATAGAATCATGCCAAAGTAAGTTTTACTGTAGGAGGTTACACTTTTTATCTCAAACCACTGGCAAGTGAGTCCCATTCCACAAGATCATGATAAAGAATTTAGACAGTACTATTTGTTTTCCTTGAGCAGGTTATAATTTTCATCACTGATGGCACCATCTAGTTAGTTACATTTCCCTTCTTGGCCAAAATGTCATCAATTGTGCCATGTGTGAAAAAAGAGACATTGTCAGATTTCAGCAAGCAGAAGGTCAAGCTCAAATAATTGAATTCAAAATGCACCAAAATGCAGTTTTGCCCCAGCCATCTCGAACAAGTGAGTATCAGCTGGCCGTTATCAAATCCTGGCTGGGCCAATGTAACCTACGGGGAGACAGTCTACCTGAGTCGACACTACCATATTGAGCAGGGTGGCAAGAAGGTGGTTGAAAGTGCACACTAGCAGGTTGTAAGACGGAAGAGGAAGAGTAAGAGTAGTTTGGAATCCCAGCACCAGGTGGCAGCACTGGCATGCTCATCACAGTCCCGTTAGACACGATTTCAGCAGCGTTGGACGACGGTGGTAGCATCGTACCTGGCAGCATTCCTCCAGAAGGGCTGTGCGGCATCATAGGATACGACCCAGGGGACATGGGGGCAAGGGGGTTCATATTGGGGATGGGGCTCTGGGTCCCTGGGGGAGGGGTTTGGCCTTGGGGGTAGGTCATATAAGGTCCTTGTGGCCTGCTGGGGTGTTGTTGATACGGAGGCATGTAGCCACGCTGCCCCTGTGGCATCGGCATTCCATTGGGTGGCGGAGCCCTAGTCACATTGTAGAGCATTCCTTGGCAAATAAAACCATCGTAAGCAACACAAGACAACTCAAAATGCAAATGAGGAAGGGAGATAGTGCTTTTCTTAATGACTGTTTCCATGTTTTGAATTATGACATTGACAATAAATGTTTTTGACTTACAAGTATTATCTTAAAACGACTTTTTGTCAAATTTGGATGTCTATTTTTTGTTAATTATAAAATCCATTTTATGTAGTATCGATTGATAGGATTTGTTAATGCAATCATAACTGTCTGTATTAGTAGCAGAGTATTGATTGATCACATGATGCCGTTACTGAGAATTCATCAGTCATTTTAACATTGCACAGTTGAAGCTCTTGAGTTAAGGTTCAAAGTGTAGTGTGCTGCAGCTAGAGAACGCAGGAATTGCCCAGGGGGGTGAAAAACACAACTCAGGATTGAAATAGACACAAATGTGAAATTTACATCTGTCAAAACTGTCCTTCACCATTACCATGCCAAGTGCATTGCTCGAAACAACATCAAACTATCGGTGCATGCTGACATGAAAGCTACAACATTTAAGCTGTGATTGACATTATAATATCAAAATTCTGTCACAACATTATCAGATACACCATGCTAGTTAAATTGACAATTTACATCTCGCTTCAAGATGGACAAACTGAAGTTTGAATGTACTAGGATCAATGTCTGATGAAGTATGTGATGAGATGACAGGATATAGACAATATTAGACATGTAACAGATGAGAGACAGGTGGAGGCAGTCTGTCGACATCACCTACCTTGCTGGGGGGTCATAGGACCGTTTTGCATCCCATACTGCATCCCCGGCTGTTGGGGGAAGCCCTGATAACCCTGAGGGTAGCCTTGTTGGAATGAACCTAATATGACCAAGTAAGGTGCAACATCAATAGCTGTCCTAGGACATTTCCAGAATCAGTAAGTGTTCCATGTGGTAGTGAGCATCTTCCCGAGGGAAAGGGAGGTAACTGGCTGTAAAAGTCCATCCCTTGCAGAACTAGGCTAGATATTTGGGCTTGATCGTAGCGCCACCACTGGCAATTACGAGTTATGTCCCTTCTATGTCCCTCCTATTGACCAATCAGATTCCACCTATTCACCAATCATATCACTTCTTCAAACAAAATGGTGGAAGCCAGTTTGATAGATCATCAAGATCTTTATTTTAATAAAACAGGTCTTACCTCACAAAGTGCATCTAATCACGTAAGCACCTTCATAAAAAACATGAAAAGATTTGGAAACGTTCTGTTGACGCCCAGTTGACGGTACACATGCTCTGCAAATCTTACAATGGACCGCAATCTGCATGGCAGTTTTATGAACTAGTTTTTAATTTCGTTATGCCATTTTGATTGGACTATTTGGTTAGTCCTGCCAAAATATAACTCCATAACTGCGGCCTAGTTCGGCAAGGGTGGAAACTAGAATTTTCTAGTAAGTTACCTCCCTTGCCTCAGGAAGATGGGTAGTGGGTAAGTATTGCTTTATGACGCATCAGAAACACTGCAGCCATTTGTAGGGAGGATCCGTGTTGCAATCTAATAGTATGCTCACCCAATCCTCCTGTATACTCTGATATTACTCAAGGTAGTGCTATTATTTAGTAGCGCATCATCCTCCTATCCATCATGATGTATACCTGGACTTGACACTCCCATAGCCTTATTTTCAGTCTGATTTGTTTATTTGTTGTTTAATGCCGCACTCAGCAATATTCCAACTATATGAAGGCGGTCTGTATATAATCAAATCTGGACCAGACAATCCAGTGATTGACATCATGAGCACTGATCAAGTCATGCAAGTCATTGAGCCTGACCACCCGATCCTGTTAGTCGCCTGTAACAACAAGCATAGTCGTTTTTGTGACAAGCATGGGTTGCTGAACACCTATTCTAACCCAGATCTTCACAGGGGACCTGATTGGTATGGCATGAAGCTAACAATTGGGATCCAAACAAATTACTCATGTGAACCAAAATACCAAACAAGTGCCTGGATTTCGTTTATGGTTCTTTTTAAACCACAAGGGCTGCAAAAGATTGTGCTTGTTTTCATGCATATATTTCATACAAAATGAATCGTTTTCAATATCTCTGGACGTGTACCTTACTTGGAAACGAAACGAAGACTAGTGAACGGAGACTATATCTAGATGAACTTTTGTTCTTCATGCAGCAAATACAACATGCAGCTTGCAGCGGGCACACAGTGAATTGATGCAATGTGTCGTTACTAATATCTACTGCACATAAAACAAACTGCGCTAATCGTAAAGTGCTTCTATGTTCCACATTGGATAAAACATTACAAACACACAGAGAAATTCATCACAAAGTTTCATAAATAAATCATATATTGTTTGCAATGAAGAAGATTCAAGTCATACTCATAACAGATGGAAACCTGTTTTGGAATAGTGAAAAAAATGTGAAAGATTTCATAACCAACTGTTGTTTAAAATCAAATTTCACAAATCTAGAGAATGTAGGAGATCCTATAAAGTGGATGAAGGATAAAGGCTGTGTTTCAAAGGAAACTGTAAAAGTGTATTTTCAAATATATTCTTGCAATCCCAGTTCATGGAGTTCCGAAATGTCTGTTGCAGCAACTTACCTGGTGTGGCAGGCCTGGCACTGGACCCTGGGGAAACGCGCCCAAAGTCATTCCAGGGACTCTGGGATCGGTTGAGGCTCTCGTTAAAGGCCCGCTCTGCCTCCTGCTGCTTGGCAGCCTGCTCTTCAGCGATCTTCTTGGCTTTCTCCTCAAACCTCTCTTTGTCCTCCTTCTCTAAGTTCCTCCACTAGAAGAATAAGTGAGTGTGTGTCATGCAATTGAACATTACATCACACTGTGTTCTGCTTGCCAGGTCTCGGAGGTTTACCACTTTTGTGAAACCAATGTGCGCGAATGCTAATGACATACAAGGATCATAATCAGGGGGAATCCTGTGATGATAGGCTTCAACCACGCCTTAGGGATAGCATCTCTCCGAGGCAAGAGAGTCAACTGACTGTAAAAGTCCAGTTTCCACCCTTGCCGAACTAGGCTGGAATTCCTGGTCTCACTCATGGTGCCACCACTGGCAATTACGAGTTATGTCCCTTCTATGTCCGTCCTATTGACCAATCAGATTCCAACTCTCATATCACTTGCATTTGCTTCAAACAAAATGGTGGCATCCATTTAAGACGATCTAATCGATAATCAAGGTCTATGTTGTGAAAAAAAAAGGGTCTTACTTTGCGAGGTGCATTAAATCACATGAGCACCTTGATTAGAAACATGAAAAGATTTGGAAAATATCTATTGAAACTGAGTTGGTGGTACACATACTTAACAAATCCTGCAATGATCAAAATCTGCACAGCAATTTACAAACCAGATGCCAATTTCATTATGTGATTTTGATTAGACTCATTAGTCCAGCCAAGATATAACTCCATAGTTGTAGCCTAGTTCAGCAAGGGTGGAAAACTGGACTTATATAGTCAGTTAACGCCCTTGCCTGGGGAGGATGTAGGGATACAAACAACTCTGCACAGTGAGTTGCAACACCATAACTGGCTGGCCACCTGTGCCCCCAGATAAAGAATAATGATGTCATGGAACTATCTCCTATATTCTGTCAGCCTAATTTCCTTTAAAGTCTGAATGAACAGACACAATGATGAACTGCTCGTTATTAAACTAAATACATTAAATGTCAATTTAGAAGTCATTTTAAGCAAAACCTAATAAATCCACAAGACAATTGACTTTCAACATTATCCCCTAGAAAGACACATTTGGAAAGTTGAAAACAGATTATCTGAAAAGAAATGGTAATAAGTTGTGAGCATCCTATACCAGGTTATTTAGCTGTTACAGTGAATAGACACTGTTCAATGCCGCAGCCAGCAATATCACAGCTATATGATTGAAGCTGTAAATACTTGAGACTTGAGCAGACAAACCAGTGATTGGAACCATAAGCAGTGATCCATGTCATCGGCCAAGGACCCAACCATCCAATCCTCATTTGTTAGTTCTTCTGACAAGCATGGAATACATGGAGATTCTCCCCTGGAACCAGCATGGGGCTTTGGCTCTTCCGACAAGCATGATGTACATTGGGCCTTCATTGCCTCGGAACCCCAGGAGGAGCTGTTACAAACAGACGTATTACTTACCCGTGTGCCAACAATCCTGCTGATGTCGCCAAATGAGCAGTCCGGGTTTTCTTGCTGGATCTGTTTTCGGATCTCGCCGGCAAACACGATGTAGCCACTGGGCTGGCGTCTCACGTTGCTCTTTGCCTGTGAAGCAGGTACATGTGTAAACAGTGCCATGGCAACAGTCATGTATACACAGAGGAAGCTTGCAGACATATTAGTGAGGACATCAACCACAATGTGGGTAATATGTTAAGGTATGTGAAAATAATGTTACTATTCTCCATATTGCAAAGTAGAGACAGTTTATGGATAACAACTTGTTTATTTACTGTAAAGGCGACGTTTCATTTCGGTATAGAAGTTGTTATCCATAAATTGTCTCTACTTTGTCATCTGTCAACTTCTAAGTAATGTCTATCAAACAATTTATTCTCCATATTGTTCTATAAAAAGCAAGGAAACATCCCACAAAAACCAAGTATCCATTGATGGGGCTGTATGTCATAAACATCAGCATCACAGCCCACTGGAAGTAGACAATCTTGCACCACACACACCAGTGCAAGACGAGTGCCAATTCCTATCTCTGATAGTGTGTGCAAGGATCTGATCAGTCTCAACAGAATGACACAGTCTCAACTGGGACATATCTTTCCAGGTGGTCACCCATCCATTGATACACAGCAGTTGTTGTTACCATCCAATCACTACCTCCCTTGCCTTGTCAAGGAAGCATGTCATACTATTCTGCACTGTCAGAAGTTGAAGGATGAATTGGGGCACGCATCATTGCAAACAAGTGTCATGGGTGCCATGGGTTAACTGAGGCAGCATTATTACCCGTTGAATGAGGGAGTGAATTGGGTGGAACCATGTTAACATCACCTTAACAGTATTTCAGTAGCAACACGGCTGTAATAATGTATTCAAAAACCAAAGTGATAAGTTTGTTTGTTTGTTGTTGTTGTTGTTTAACGCCGCACTCAGCAATATCCCAACTTTTTTGCAGCAATCTGTAAATAATCGAGTCTGGACCAGACAATCCAGTGATGGACATAATGAGCATCATAGTGTGCAATTGGGATACGATGGCATGCTTTAACCAAATCAGCGAGCCTGACCACCCTGTCGCCTCTTACGACAAGCATGGGTTGCTGAAGATCATTTCTTACCAAGATCTTCCCAGGTTAGAAAAAGTGATAAACTGGGATGTTCCTTAATTTCAACCAACAAAATAAATTGAAACTAATTTGTCAACAAATATTTGCCCAATGTTATTGCGTTGAGTCAGTATGAAGCAAGTAGCAAATAGCAAAGTAGCAAGTAGCAAGTAGCAAGTAGCAAGCAGCCAAGCAGAAGTCCAAGGTGACATGGTGTAATCGAGTGACTTCACTTTACTTTCCCTTTATCTTGCAGCCATGTTATCCCTTTCCTAGAGACTAAACATAATTTCTTTATAATATAACTTGTTTATAACCTACTGTGAAAACATTTTCCTAATTTAGAAGCAATTCAAGTCCAAAATGGGCGAAAACTTAGCATAGTCTAACTTTAAACTTCTCAAACAGCCTACAAGAGCCTGGTAATACAAATTTCAGTTCAGTATTTGATTTTCATGAGCAATGTTCATTACTGCATGTCCACTCCCCGAGTATAATCAAATACTGATTTGCCACTGTCTTAGTTAAGAGGCATCAGTTGAGAACCTATATTGATTAACCTAAATATTTAAGCAAAAAAATTAATTTCTTTGAATTCATTCCCTAAAATAATGCCTATTTTTCAGCCATAATTACACTAGTCAGTTTACCAAATTGAAGGTACACCCTTGACAGAGGAGGACAGTAAGAGAGGGAGTGAGTATTTGAGGATTAGCTGGGTACAGAGAGATTAGCTGGAATTGTCCAAGCATGTCAATAGCAATCCGTACCCATGCCTGCATGCAGATATTTGAAAATTTTGTCTTACTTTCCCAACCTTTTTGGTTGACTTCTCTGGCTGCGGGGTGCTAACTTCCTCGGAGGAGATGTTGACACTCTCGGGAACGTTGTCCGTCTCCGTGTCCTGGGAATCCTCCACCTCCATGGTGAGCTCGTCGGCCACCTTCAGCAACAGGGGGGATGGCTCCTGCAACAGTGGGAGGTAAAGGCTGACAGGGACCACAGATAGAATGGGGCAAACTTCCATTACACACACAGCCTGCTTTGAATAGAAATTCAGTCACATCATGCAACATGCGCTTGATGTGAGAGGAATACGAAACCGAAGTGGTACAGGTCTTTGCCGTTTACCATTCTGGTGAAATACATGGGTATGGTGCTGATGAATCAAGAAACATAATCAGGGAAAATCATGGGATGCCAACCATCATAGAATTCCCGCCACACCCAAGGGACGCAACTCTTCAGTGTGCAACAGACCCCGTTCGTTTGGCTACTTATACCCCACTGTTGGTTCATTGCCATTGGAAACGTTCAGTTCAGTGAAGAAAACAATAATGCTGCTCAGTACATCCCGAAACATCAAAAGGTGCCGGTTCACCACTAGCATGATCTGTATAGCAAGTTTCATCCAGAAATATTCAGCAGTTTAGGAGTTCTGCTTCGGAAACGGCTGACGGATGGACATGCTGATCGCTATATATGAATAAATACATTAGTAGGCATATCCTGTATCCAGTATCATATCATCAGGTGTATCGATACATCCTTGATCTGTGACATCCAAGTTACCTACCTTCTGTGGACTGATGGCCTTCCGGAAGAAATAGATCTCATCATCAGTGACCTTCGGCGACAAAGAATACTTCTGCAAAAAAGAAGGTGACAATATGAAAATAAAGAACATACTACAACCAAGAAACTCAGAAGTGTAAGCAGTAAACCACATTGTGATGGTATGAATATCCTCAATAGACCATTCTGACCATTACACAAGGAAATGAGGATATATTCTACCCTAGAACAACACAAAGACAACTGAGTGTAAGCCTTTCTTACACTTCAGTACAAGTAGCTCAATGATGCTTACCCTCAAGTATTTCTCAGATTATGTTGCTGAAAGTTTTTTTACAAATTAGCAACTTCCTATAACCCTTTAAAAAATTCAACAAATGATATTCCTGAAGACTCTCCACAGAAGATCAATTGCTGAGGCTACAACTGTAACCTGATGTTCCTACCTTGAGTCCCTTGCCAAGTTTCTTGATGGACTTCTCTCCTTCGTGGTATTTTGACTCACAGATAAACACGTCTTGCTCTGAATACTCGGTGGGGCGGCCTGGAAGTCAGTGTCACACATCAAACAAACACAAACCTTCTCATCCCCTCACCTTTCATTTCATGCATCCACAGCGCTGTACAGCTGGAATTCTGTAGGCTTACAAACTAACAATATCAAATTCCTGAACTAATATAACATATTATTCCCCAACTGGCTCTGTGTTTGAATGCATCAAATCAAATTTTAGAATGAGCAAGGGTTTATTTATGCCAATCTCATCAAAATCAGATCTTAGTCCTCGCTACCACCGAACAAAGATCTGAGGACATCCCATTACAGGTCATGTCAGAACGACCTTTCATCCAACCAATCAAAGGGTTGCTTACCAGATCAGTAAAGTGACAGTCAGAATGTGTTTTCTACTCATGCAACCTCAAAAAGGTTAACACAGGGTATTCAAAACGACAGTTACGGCCTGTACGACTGATTCCATTAAAATCATCATCTATCTCTTGCTTCAATGGGATAAGCATTTGAACGGAACAGACATTCCATAGCTTGTGGAGTGCAGCGGTAGAAACTAACACTTTTAGTCCACTAGTTCTTATAATGATAACATATAGCAAAACTCTAAAAAATGGAAAATTTCCACTAATCCTTATGATACCTTAACCATTGGGCAGTTTGGCAAGGACTACAGGACTAGTGCCACTTTCTAAAGCTGGAGAGTACTGCAATACAATCTGAACTATATATTAGACAACCCAGAATGTTCTTTTGTATAGTTTGTCAACATATTTTTCAAGTGTAGTCTGGAATAGAAGTCGCAAGTTTGAAACTAGTGCTGTAAAGCTCGAAAAAGCTGCTTTCTGATAGGCTAATGTTGACTCCTTGTAAAAGTCATTTCATTGGTCAGTCAAAGTTTGCGAAAGGTCGTTCTAACGTGACCTGTAATGGAATGCCCTTAGATCTTTGTTTAGAGGTAGCAAGTACTAAGATCTGATTTTAATAAGATTGGGGTTTACGCCATGTCTTCCCCACTTCTGCCAATGCTGATGAATTATCATAGCAGAGATCCACAAGATGGGCATCTAACATGGAACCCATGTTGAGAAATGAAACCTGGGCGTAAGATTTGACCTTAACCACAAGGCACTTGTATGTTTCACAAACAAAACATGCCGATAGCATTCAAAGTTGAAAAGGGTGGAAAGTGACACTTTACCATTGTTCAGCTTGTCTAACTGGACATTATACAAGGCTATTTGTCATCTACTTACTTGAGCAATATTCTTTGTAATGTAGCACAGAGCACTTTCCAATAATACTTCGTAGAGGGTTGGTGTCCTCAATTGAGCTGAGGAACACTTCCCTCTTGTAGAACAACCTGGTGGGAGAGTGTTCGATCTCCGTGGGACTCACAAACCACGGGCCACTGAAGAACGGGTCACCACTGAAACCAAGGACAGATCTAAACAGATCCGCAAGGAATGTTACATAGTTTAGGAGAAACATGGCTGGCCATGTTACATTTAATTATACCCAAATGGTTATACAACAGCTGAAAGTCAATTCCCCTACAGTAACAACCAGTGATGTTAAAAACAGATGACAAACACATCTGAACTAAACTTTAAACCACATTTGCTTCATGTGTCATAAGCTTGTGCAAGGCTATCATCATTATAACAATATTACACGCATCAGTAAACATCTTGGAGAAACTGCAGACACTTACGTTGAGCTGGTCCAGATTCTGTCAATTCTGGCGACAAGAGGTCGATCACGATCAGATCTCACATACACAGAGTCACCTATGGACAAAGAAGATATTTCATGAGATATGCAAATTATTTTGAAAGCCATACATAAATAGAAAAAAGATATCATTCTTTAAAATTTCCTTTGGACCTGCCTCTATGAATCACTAGAAAGATGAAATACAGAACCACCTACCAAGCTTGAAACAACCAGATCCGATAATATATTGTTCATAGTATGTATGTCCATCTTCAGAGCTGCCTTCTGCCAATACAGTCTGAAAATAGGAACAGTAGTTGGAGTTAACTCCTGCCAGAATTTCAGATAACAACGTATGTTGCCAACACAAAAGGATTTTAATGAGGGCTAATAACTTATGATTTGCAAAGATGTATTCTGAGACCACTGTTCTAGCAGTTCCATACACAGGTTTAAGATACAAACAACAGAAAGCAATATGTTTTGTTTGTTTGTTGTTTAATGCAGCACTCAGCATTATTCCAGTCTGTAAATAATCAAGTCTGGGTCAGACAATCCAGTGATTAACTTTATCTGCATCAATCTACACAATTACAATACGATGACATGCATCAACCAAGTCAGCAAGCCTGACCACCCGATCCCATCAGTCGCCTCTTACGACAAGCATAGTCGCCTTTTACAGCAAGCATGGGTTGCTGGAGACCTGTTCTGCACGGATCTTCACGGGTGAAAAGCAATATGTAATTGTATTATATCTCAAAGCCTGACAAAATAGATGAATGATAGCACTACAAGCGTAGTTTCATGAGATGGAGGGGACGGAGCTGTAAATCAGTGATCCCACCTGTCTGACTTTGTCCAAGATGCTGGTCTCGCCATCATCCTCGTCCTTGCCATCACTCGCCTTGTCAGCAAACACTGACGACACACGCACTGGTGACATAGGCAGCTCTCGGGGAAGTATCTTCAGCTCTTCATTCCTAACGGCAGACCAGATCTACACACCAAGATGTTACGGGCTTGAATAATCTTCAACTTCAACTTGCTGTTCTCAGCCAGCAATTTCATCAAAACAACTATCCCAAACATGTTCTCTATGACGATGACAAGTACTTTCAGCTACACCAGTCACAACTTATGGAGAAGAATAACTCCACTTGGCTTACTGTTTTACAAGCTGATCATGGTAATCATTTCTGAATGATCCAAAACAATAAGAGAGCCTTTGTGGTTTGGAGCAAAATGAAACTACATCAAAATGAAAGAATGTAGAAAACTGTTTATTAACTTTTGTCAGTGAGAGGTAATATTGCTAGTTCCAATTCTGAAAACTTTCGCAAAGTAAACAAAAAGTTCTCATCTGTACTACTGAGCGACTGCCTTCATTGACTTACAGAATGTAAATTAAAACCTGAGGAAAGTTACCTTTATTTTCTTGAACGCCTTGTGCCTGGCATTGTAGCGAGATTCACACACGTACACATCTTTGTCCGGGATACTCTGTAACACACAAGACACCACATATCTTGCATCACTTGTCATACATATGTAGTAGTATGTAATTATGTATATATCATCAAGTGTATTTTAAGGTCACCTCTTATTTAATACCTAAGTTTTAGTCTACCCTTCAATCTAACCTGCTTCACTAATACAATAGCACAGTCACCCTTGCGCTTGCCTTCTCTATTGTTTCTCTGGTCTCTATTGTCTAGCCCCAGCTCCTCACTTTCAGTGACAGGGTGCATTATGGGACAGGTCAGTTTAAATTCACACTTGTAGTTGACTATGTATGGAGACAAGTTGTCGGTTCATCGCTGATAGAATTTAGTCAACTGTCACAGGTTAGTTTGTTTGAATTGTATATTTATGTGTTCTTATTTAGTGCTTTGAAGGGTTTGTTAAGGTGCATATGTATGGTTTCTTAACTTCTTTTAATAATACTTATATTGTTAGGTGTGATAAATATATACCATATCAGTCATTGTACTCAGGTAAATGTAGTTAGGCTTAATTTGCTTAAATACTTTAAGTATGTAAGTATGTTTATAATAGGTAATCTTAACTAGCATTTTCATGTTGATATTACTTAACTTATTGTGTAACTAAGCATAATGAGTACATTTATTGATAGACTGGAGCTATTTACCTGTAAATTCAAGTTCTGCACTTAACTGCACATGTATGAATGTATGTCTGTATGATGAGGTGAGTGATTAGAATATATATTTTAGGGTTATTGTATATACCTAAGGATGTAAACATATTGATGTAATATGTTACACTGTAATTATGTTATATATATATATTTATGTTCAGGTGTGTCCAAGTAAAGCAAATGTCTGATGTTGTGACATCATAGGGCACAGTGCCATACACCTGGTGAGGACATTTATATGTTGTATGTATTTATAGTGATGAGTTACGCCCCTTGTCATGTCAAGACGTGTGTTGATGCGCTCTGTCAAAAAATCACCTTAATGTCGTATTATGGCCGAAATTGACAGAATTGAAGTTGAAATAAGCGTTTGACATAATACCAGGGACCGAAGTAAGACAAGAAATGGTGTCGATCGACGTCTATAGAGCAAGAATTGGACTTTTGACACAACCAAAAGGCACCCGGCAAGTAACACTTGACAAACATGGCGAGTATTCACCGACTGTCGTTGGGTCTGATACACATTTCAGAATCGTTATATGTGCAGCTGTGTTTATCTTGCATATTGGTTTAAGCTATGCTGTTTTGAACGCATGTGAAAATGTTGATATGTATTCATATTTACCAAAAGAGCATGTTTGTGACCTTGTTTTCACCAGTGACGTCACATCATTCAAAACTGAATGGCCAGCTTGGCTATCTCAATCTACACGCGCTCCAGTCGCTTGCCTTTTAGGTGGTAATCCACTGCCCGCTGAGGTAATAACACATAGAATCTTGTGTGCAAACGACATCGAAATGAATCCCGGACCACTTACCTTAGCAGAAGTCAAAGATACCATTTTGAAGGAAATCCAGTGCGTGAAATGTGATCTCGGAAGTCAGATAACCACACTATCAAATGAGGTTCGAGATCTGAGCACCAGATTTCATAACATTGAATCAAAGATGACCAAACTCCAGAGTGACATGGAAACTGTACAACACAATCAGAGCATAATGTACGAGGACGTTGGTTTGATCTCCGGTAAGATGGAAAACGTGGAAGAGAAATTAGCACAGTTCGACGGCGAGATCGACAAGCTAGAGGCATTTAGCAGGCGTGACAACGTTATCCTCTATAACGTGACAGAGGAAACAGGGGAGACGCACACTGATTGCAAGGTCAAGGTACTAGACATCTTGAACAGCAATGTTCAGACCAAGACATGGGTTAGTGATGACGTCATCCGTGCACATCGACTCGGCGCCCAACGTGAGGATACCTCTAAACCAAGACCGCTAATTGCTAAATTACGGCTGTCTGATGACAAGATTGAAGTATTGAAAGCTCGACCAACACTCAAGAATATCGGTTATGGAGTCTCAAGTGACTTAACTATCTGCCAACGCGAACAACTTAAAGCCGTGAAAGATAGAGGACTGATTGGATATTTTAAAAATGGTAAGCTTTTAACTAAACCACGAAATGATGAACATAACCATGACACACACAAATCTGAGAGCTCCAAACGACAATTGAGGAGTACCTCAAAGCGTGGTGGCTACCATAAGAGATAACAATCCGGCCAGGGCCAGTATTCGACACAGAATGGAAATAACACCGGTAGCGATAAACATTTGTCATTGTTGTCCTGGAACATTTGTGGCCTTCGTAAAATGTTTGATGATTGTGACTTTATTGCCTACCTCCAATCATTTGATATTGTGTGTCTCTTGGAGACATTAATATCAGATTTCCCAGACTTAAACTGGTTACCTGGTTACCAAATGTACTTTGCCCCAGCAGTTAAAACATCATTGTCAGGTAGATGTTCTGGTGGTGTGTGTCTCTGCGTTAGGCAAGATGTTGTGAACATATGCATTCACCTTAGCACCGACATAGAAAATTTCATATGTTTTAAATTTCCAAAATCTGTGTTTAATTTGAAATGTGATTTAATGTTGTTGTGTACATATGTCCCTCCGGCAGGTTCAACATTTTACAAAGGGAGAACTGATTCAGGTTGCCTTATTGATAAAGTGGAAGCTTTTATATTGGAGCATCGGTCTGATTTCACTTCTTCACATGTGCTACTCTGTGGTGATTTTAATGCCCGCACAGGCAACGAAAATAATCCCATTTCTGAGGAAAGTGATGACTTTGGACATGATGATGTATACATTGATGTCGACAATGCCCCTGTTGAACAACGTGTATCGCACAATGGTACTATCAATAGATTCGGACGCATTTTATTGAATCTATGCTTTGTACTTCGTATGTTTATACTAAATGGGAGAGTTTATGGTGATAGTGCAGGCGAGTTTACTATTGTAGGAGATACTGGTTCTAGTGTTGTTGATTATTTTATTGCATCTGCTGATTTTTTCCTGTATGTAGATATGTTAAATGTTGGTGATCGATCAGATTCAGATCATTTCCCTCTTGAGTTATCCTGCAGGTTTCCTTGTAGCAATCGTGCCATACATAGTTTAGACTGTGAGGATGATGTCGCTATGAACAGTACATTTTCATGGAACGAATCGAAGAAAAGCATTTTTATCACAGCACTTAGATGGTCCTTGCATATTCATGAAAATTCCTTGATGGATAAAATTGAAGCTAATGTAGAGGAGGGGATTACATATTTGGTACAGTATGTTCTAGACTAGGCGTCCTGTATGAGGAAACAGATCAAATATGGTGAAAATAAACACGATAAACCAAAGTTGAATATAGCATGTAGGGCAGCAAGATCTGAATCCAGGAAGGCTCTCAGAAGGTATAGGTGTTGTCGCAGTGAATACAACCGACAACGCTACTGTAAACTGAGAAATGTGTATAAAACTTTTTGTAGAAAGTTCAAATATGATCTTAAATTGTCACGGCTAGTCCGACTAAACAGCACTTTACACAGTCAGAAATTATTTTGGAATACTATACGTTCTCTTCAGAGACATCCTACCCCCAAAGGATCTATATCCCAAATAGAATGGTTATTCTCAAAAGATGATTTGATATATTTGGTAGACAATGAGTGCTTTGAACGTGATGATGATGGCGTCAGTGAAATTCTTAGTGATGCTGACATGCTTCTGTTGGAATCGCCTATCACGGAAACGGACATATATTTAATGCTATATCTCACCTTAAAACAGGTAAATCTGCTGGGATTGATTGTGTTATAGCTGAAATGCTCAAGTACTCACTACCCGATACTATGCCTTTTCTGGTTAAATGTTTCAATCAGATTTTTGATACAGGTATTTTTCCTTCTATCTGGTCAAAATATTATTATTCCGTTATTCAAGAATGGAAACGTAAACAATCCTGACAAATATCGGGGTATATCTCTCACGAGTATCCTTAGTAAAGCATTTAAATCTATCATCAATAATAGATTAACACAGTGGTCAAATATGAGAGATTTGATCCCTGAAACACAAGCGGGATTTAGAAAGGACTATTCGACTTTTGACCACATATTTACTTTGTATGCAGTCATTGAGAAATATTTATTGTACAGGAAACGTAAGTTGTATGTGGCCTTTGTTGATTTTAAAAAGGCATTTGATTCTGTAAATAGAGCTTATTTGTGGTGGTGTTTGAAAAATAATGGTTTAGGAGGCAAAATGCTTGTCATTATTAAATCAATGTATGCAAATGTAAAATCATGTGTTCGCTGTGGTGATATTAAGAGTGACTTTTTTGATTGTCCGATAGGTTTACGTCAAGGATGTGTTTTAAGTCCTATACTTTTCTCATTTTTTATAAATGAGTTATATGTTGATATCATACAGTCTGGTAGACATGGCGTCCAGCTTTCCCCTGATATAATAGAACTTTTCATGCTACTTTTTGCAGATGATGTGATTTTGATGTCTAGTACTATTATTGGTCTACAGAAGCAGCTTAACATACTTTCGGAATATTCAGATAAATGGAAACTTAGTGTTAATCTTGATAAAACAAATATTGTTATATTTCGTAGAGGTGGTCGAGTGGCCACAAGAGAGAAATGGTTTTTTAAAGGTACATGTATTAATGTTGTGCATGAATACAAATACCTTGGCATATTGTTTACCCATACACTGAATCTGAATAAGTCAGTAATTAATCTCACAAACAGAGCAAAGAAAGCTCTGTTACAAGTCCACTTTGTTATGTCTAAGCTCGGAGTTATTTCACCAAAAATGTATTTTAAATTATTTTACTATACGGGTCTGAGATATGGGGTTGTAAAGAGTTCTATACAATTGAAAAGGTTCATCTCCTCGCTTGTAAAAAGTTTTTGAATGTTGGTATGTCAACACCAAGTAGTATGGTTTATGGAGAATGCGGGAGATTCCCATTGTACATTGGATCTTACACTCGTTGTTTGAAGTATTGGTGTAAAATAATAATAATGCCTGAACACCGTTTACCCAAGAAAGCCTACAACATGCTCGTACACCTCGACAATCTTGGAAAGAACACATGGGCTTCTTCTATCTACATTGCTTTTTACACATGGCTTTGGTTTCATTTGGCTGTCCCAGACAATTGGTAATGCAAATGCTTTCATTAAGTACTTTCGCATGCGTGCCATTGACATGTTTCATCAGAAATGGCATTCAGATATTTATGAAAGTTCAAGATATGATACTTATCGCCAATTCAAGTCATTGCTTGAACCAGAATCCTATTTATCAAATTTACGGTACAGGAATTCTCGTAACACCCTTATTCGTTTTAGACTTGGCCTGAATGATCTAAAAATTAACACAGGGAGATTTTCATCTATTGAGAAATCGATACGATTATGCCCATTTTGTGACATTGTTGTCGAAGATGAATACCATTTCATGTTTATTTGCCCTATATACGAAAATCTAAGAGACAAGTACTTACCGCAGTGGTCTCTATCTCATTTTAATGCTAAAAGATTGTCTTCATTACTGTCTTGCAAGGATCTTATAACACAACATCAACTGGCTTTGTACATACATAATGCTTTTTTGTTACGAAGTGAAATGTTACCTTGACTTTGTATTTTATAAAATATGTTATGTAACTCCGTTGTATATGGGCCTGTGGCCTTTCATACAATAAAGAATTGAATTGAATATAGTGATATGTACTTAAATTGTGTGTTATGTATTAATGCATTTATCATCATTCTCCTATTATTGATAAACTATGTTTATCAATTTATTATATGATAAATCTCCTGTAATATTTAGAGTACAGTAAGACAAAACTAATCATGCTAATTATGATTGATCATAACAATGTATATAATCATATTTAAGATTCTAATATTTGTTAATAAGTTATAATGTAATGATTTATTTGTATGTGTACGTATTGGGCTTATTTTAACTCTCTGTATTTATTTTCACAGGGCCTGTTTTATTTATGTATTAAAACAACTGGCATCCACAAATCAACCTGCGTTTAGTGATTCATTCACCTAAACCACTCCGGTTACACATACACCCTCCTAAGGGGGTCAAGAGCCAAGAGTGTCCACTTGTCTAGATTGCCATTTATCCAACAGGTGAGTTTCCAAACTTCTCATCACTTACTTCTAGTTTACAAAGATACTATCTGATAAATAGGGCTGGGATGAGTCCAAATGTACCTGACCCAATACATTACAGGACCCTAGCTGGGTACCCGCTGTAGGTCTTAAGTTGGGTACAAAATGCCCAACTGAGAACTGTTTTACCAGAGCCCTGGCAAAAACTACTTAGATACATGCATAAAACAATCTGATCATGCATACACTGATGTTGCCTGAAGCTTTATCATACTCAAACATAGAAAAAGAAATGTGTGCATAGTCAGAAATAAAAGTGAACATTTCGCGATTTGTAGTGTAACCAAAGACTTTGATTGTCATGGTCATCATATCATGTATCACAATATATCATGTGACTAACAACAGGTCCGGGTAGTCCTGTGTCCCAGCCCTACTAATAAGTTGTCTACACTGTATGTAGTGATGAGTCAGTGTCAGTGAGGTCCATGTGCTGACAATGTAAACTCAGCAGTTGCTGTGAACTGACATCCACCAACAAACTTTTTGCAAAACAATTTTTTTTCAAGTTAAATAATAAATTTAAATAAACTGTTTGTTTGTTGTTTAACCCGCACTCAGCAATATTCCAGCTATATCATGGCGGTCTGTAAATAATCAAATCTGGAACAATCAGGTGACTAATATCATCAGCATCGATCCACGCAACTGGGATGTGATTACATCCATCAACTAGGTCAGCGAGCCTGACCACCAGATGCTGTTAGTCGCCTCTTACGACAAGCATAGTTCTGAAGACCTATTCTAACCCGGATCTTCACAACACCAAGGATATATTCGTCTTATGTGTTCTTCTACTTAAATATTTCTAGTTGTCCAGTTTCATCATATGATGATAACGAAAGAAAGACACATTTGGTAGCCAACAAATATCTACTGGAACCATTCTCATATCTTGCTTCATCAAGTGTGAAATTTGGGAACTGTACCTCTGGTTTAAACTTGAAGTACTCCTTGACAAACATGACATGGCATCTTCCAATGATCTGTGTCAGCATGATGCTGGTGACGATGTCACTCTTGAACACCTCCTGTTGGGGGAGAAACAAGACAGGTGACAACACACAATCACAACATCTGTATGTCACATTCCGTGCTGGAGTACAAATACACTCACTCAGGACATACATTTATCTATCTGTTGCTTGCAAACCTTTCACAAATTCCCCCTCTCCCCAACCAAAATGGATTTGTCAGCTTTAACAAAAATCACCTTTTCAGATGAAACATCACCTGCACCTTGAAAACAAAATAGGAAATGGAAAGCCCTACTGTTAAGTGGGTCTAAATGCTATGAAAACATAAAATCCTTAAAAATTGTAAAAGCACCATTTCTCCAGTAGGTTGATGTGATGCCAAGTATTTAGAGTTCTGCTCAAGAGACTGCCCAAAGGTGATATGGGGTTTTAATGTCACGTCCAAGATTATTGCACTTATATAGTGGTGTGTGTGTGTGTTGGAGAGGGGGGGGCTATGACGCGGCCAAGGATCTAACCCCGGACCTTCCGTTCTCCGGGAGCACGTTCTACCACAAGACCACAGTGGTCCTCACGACTAGACTGTTATATTTCATGATAATAAGGTGTGTTCAGGGCCCCTTTGCACAAAGCGATCACATTGCTACAACTATCATAAGTCTATGTTCAAGTATGGGAGTAAAGGCAGTTGTCGCGCTTAGATTTGTTGTTGGTTTATTTGCTCATAAATCACCACGAAATGAGGCAAATTGAAGCCAAGATTCAATCTCAGAGTGCATGAAAAGGCATTTTAGGGATGAGGAATTAAACAAGTTTCAGAGCCCCGCTAGGTGGCTATACGACTTCAGGTTCAGCCACCTTGCAGTCTCCATCATTTAGTTGTGGCCAGTTAGCTTGGAGAAGGGCCAGTAACCTTTACAAGGAGCAATCCATACTGGCTACATACAAATTTGTTGTTAAATCTACACCGTATGCACTTAAATTAAGAAAGGCACAAATAAGTGATACAAAAGACGCTGGATGTTTGGATGACTGAAGCTATTTAACTTGTAGCATGTACGTGAGATTTAACTGATATGTTCAAATGAATACTAAGTTCCATTCCCCCATCAATGATATTTATAAGGCATCAAACATACTGGTACCCCATTTAATGCCCAGGACTCCAAAAACTTAATAACTTGCAAATATACAGAGCAAGGGAGATCCCTCAGTGAGTTTGATTTGACATTGCTTTTGAACAGTATTAACCTTCAAACCCATGATCATAGTCTTCTAGCATGCCAAAGGGACACAACTCTGCACAGCAAATCCTGACACCTACACATATACAAACCAAGTTAAGCTGCTGAGTGATTGCCACATACCTTCTCCAAGAACTTCCTTGTTGCAAGATGGAATGTCTCGTTGGGTCTGTAGAACCAGTTGCCCTGCATCATCTGTGAGCCGTTGCTGTCCGTGATGAACTTCTCGATGAGCATGATGTGGGGCAGCAGCTCTGGTTCTCTGAAAGTCCCACAGGCGAAAGATCTGGCAGTCCGAGGACGCCGAGAAGGGCAGGGGTTTAGCAAGGGCCGTGGCAGTGTGTGTCAATGTATGTAAGCCAGCTCACTAGGTCAGTTTAGGTACTTAATGCATTAATGCTTTCAGCCAAAGTATATTCAAGGATTCATTTTACATGCTCTGTAGCGAAAACAAGTATAATAGTCATGAAGAAATGAGACAATTTGTGCAGCAAAGATCATATAAAGCTTAAATAATAATTTGGTCCTGTCAAAATGCATGTGAATCAATGAGATCATGCATTTGATGAATGAATTATGAAATTTAAAAAAGGATGATATGGTCGAGTTCAACATGCACAAAAAGAGTGATGTTATGGGTATGATGAAAGAGGTTAGCAAAGTGAGCAATAGCTAGCCTAGATGCATGTTAGCAGTCAACAACTGGAGAGCAGATGTAAGCAGGTGGTTGGTGGGGCAGGGACAGGGAGAGAGAGATCACAGAATGCATGCAGCTCAGAGGTGGTGATGATGACTATGAACTCAGACATGCCTTCAGTAGGATTCAAGCACCGTGTCACAAATGTTTCAACTACAATCACAATACCGAAATAGTTTTCATTATTGAAAAAAACTACAAAATATATTTCCAAAATTATTTCACAAAATTACATGACCATATATTTGGGAATATTGATGCTCACATTTGTGACATGAACTTGACTCCTTCAAAAAGCAATCAGTATAGTAATTATTTAATCATTTCTGTCCTATTAAATCACAAGGATAATGACAAGTGTTTAAAATCAGACAATAAAGCAATAAGGTAATGAACCCATTACTCACTACACTAACACAGTAAACTTTCAACAGCAGCTCCAAGTAGAAACCATAACAATTCACATCATGTAAATCAAATGTCTACAGCAAAGGCAAAATAAGACACTGTTTAGTATTTCAATAGTTACTCTGCTACAGTCACACATCTCGATGGCCTTCAGCAAGGGACATCGTCAGGTGAGTTCTCAATCATACTTGCTCCATGTATAAATCATGACAATACTTCAGAAGGATTTGAATGCTAAATGGAGACACCAGCAGCAGTGACCTATTACTTATAAGGGTATTGGGACATTTTTCAGAATTACAGGACTACGGAACCATATTGCTTAGATATGAACTTTTTTTTTTTAGTAGAGGGAAATGCTCTGTGCCTAGTGTAAACTGAAGGTAGATCTAAAGAAGCTTATGTATTTATTATTAGCAGTAGTAATACTAATACAGCCTGTGCCCAATATTGTCTCTCATCATCAGTTTGAACACATTTTAATGTTATTACTTGGACTGTAATTATCTGAACTTATAAGACAAAACAATAGTTTACTGGATTCAGGCTTTGGACAAGTGGCTGAAGGTGCAAACAGGTGTTTAGGTGTTGGATAGTCAGAAGAGTTAGTCAGAAATAGCCATAACCTGATTTTTTCCCCCACGAAACATGTTCTTCCTGAAGGCCATCGGTCACATGTGAGTTCAGTTAACAACATGAGGTAGGTACATGCTATAGGTATGCTATATTAGGTACAATATGTAGTTTGCAAAACATATAGAATATACTGGATGTCAGGAATGTACCTAGCAACCAGAGGAATACACTGGCAATTCTAGCCAAACTAGCGTTCTCCTTCCCCACTACTGTACAGCTGAAGGCCAACATACACACATCGTACATCCTAGATGTCCTTACACTGTCCAGTCATGTTTCAGAGGAAGAGGGGACCGCCTCCGTGGTCTTGTGGTAGAGCGTCTGCCCGGAGAGCGGAAGGTTCCGGGTTCAAACCCCGGCCGCGTCATACCAAAAGACGTTAAAAGATGGTACTTGTTGTTACCCTGTCTTGCGCTAGGCATTAAGGGGCTAAAACAAGGACTGGTCGGCTTGGAGTCAGTATACTGTGTCTGAGTGGGGTATTCATGTTAAACTGCGGCATGATATCTCAGTGAGCTAGCACTATAAATCGGCATCAGTCCGGACTAGTACAAGCAGCCACACTATATAAGTGCAATAATCTTGGACACAACGTTAAACCCAATTTCACCTCACCTCGGGGGAAGAGGGAGAGCTGAGATTTGAACCAAGTACAGGCTCCACATACTCTACCCATGATGAAGAAATAGTAACTGATCACTGATATGATGATTGAGAGAGCGAGTGAGTATGGTTTTATGCCACTTTTAGCACTATTCCAGCATTGCATGGTGGCGCAACACCAGAAAATGGGATTCACACATTGTACCCATGTGTCCAATTGAACCCGATCCTTCAGCATGATGAGCAAACGCTTTAACCACTAGACTACCCCATATGATGACTGAATGCTTACCTCCCCTTTACAGTAATGCAGTAGATATTTGAAGCAACTACTAATCCTTTGCCCATTGCCAGCAGGAGAGGATCTGCTACTATTTATAATCAATGGTCCACTTGACAGTCCGTTCTCTCACATACCCTTAAAGACTGACTGATACTCTTAGCTGGTTGACCCAACAATCCTGCAACTTGTATTCGACAGTAGTTGTCCCTGCTTGACAGTTGAATGTTTCTCAACTCTACCCTGTACCCATCTGGCATCTGACAATATAATGGCTAAAGGCGCGATCTAGATGCAGAACTCCTAATTACTGTTCCCACTACAATGTCCAAATATTTCGGAAAAAGCAAAGTAACAATAATGGTAATAATTCCAGAACAAAGGCTGAACTGATACTAGTTGTCTCTGCTGATTCAAACAGTCCTAAACCAGAAAAATCTCAAACACTCATTTGGCTTAGAAAAGGAATTACGAATTATTCATAAGAAGTAATATGTTAAATATCGGTTCTAAGAATGTAAATGAAATTTACAGAATCTCCCCACAGGAAATCTACATTGTAACCAGTGTCACGCCAGGTGAACACATCAACAACCTGGATATATAAAGGGTTTCAAATTGGTTCATTTTCTTGGACAAGGACTTCTTGTCATCCAGAGTGTCCTTAGTATTCCAATTACTTCATGATATAGAAGTATGTCAAAAGTTGAAAATCATGAAAATGTCCCAAAGCCATCTGTCTCCAGCAAAGCCATTGCATATCATGTACTAGATTTAGGAATCTATATTCATCTGAACAAATAAGAACATTTCTGTTTTGTGTTACTTGAATCAGCAGAGTAAAGGCAGAGATTAGAATAAACACAAGCCTATAGAGAGAGTAAGCTCCAGAACACTGTCACTCCTGTGATAACAGACAGATATCTCTGGCTGCATGCATTCTCCACGACTAATAAAGGGAGATCATCACCTGGGTTCTACGTAGACAAAGTCGCCAACAGTGTACACTTGGTCCTTCACCTTCACACTGTTTTCACTCAGGTCAGCCTGGTCCTGAAGGAGACAATGGAATGAAGAGGAATACAGAAACCAGTTGTTGTTGGAATACTACTTGTGTTGGTCAGCAACAACGTGATATGGTATTTCAGAAATAAACAAGTGGGAGTTGTTTGTCGTACCGTAAAATACTGCAGGTGGAACGAGAAAGAATTGAGCAAAGCTCACATACCCCGTTATCCCCGCTGGTCAACAACAAATAGTAAATGGTTTGTTAATTAATGAAATATACCTGTTGCTTTAAGTCAGAGGAACTGCTCTTTCCTTTGTAACCCCATGAGGATGCATAATGTTTGAAATGAACACATGTTTTTGCAAATATATTTCAATCTAGTGTGGGATAATCAATGCTTAGCACAACATACATTCTTGATGTTTCTTATTGTGTCCATGGAAACGGCAAAAATTAAAAAATTCAGAATCTTCAAACTAGTTAAAGGCACAAGTACTCATTGTGGTTAATGTGTGTAGAAAGTTTGGTGAAGCTAGGGTGCATAGTTAAAAATATATAGGCCGTACAAAACACCCACCCTAAAAGTTTATGTTTCTAATGTTTCCATGGAAACGGCAAAAATTAAAAAATTCAGAATCATCAAACTAGCAAAAGGCACAAGTACTCATTGTGCTTAATGTGTGTAGAAAGTTTGGTGAAGCTAGGGTGCATGGTTAAAAAGTTATGGGCCGTACAAAAGCTCGGACGGAAGGACGGACAGAAGGACGGAAGGACGGAACGCTATATACCCCCGATTTACTTTGTAAACGGGGGTATAATAAGCCATGGTTTCTTCTCCCTACAGTGTTTTATGGTATGATAAACAAAGACCACAAGTTGTTTCTTTCTTATATGAGATATCAATATTATGTACAGCCTTTTTAAGGATATTACTAATATTTACAAGCTTTAGTTCTATGCTTTGTTTACAACAATGTTCTATCGTGAAATAAACCACGTTCTTAATTGTTCTTTGCAATTTATAGCGTAGCTATCTTATATATAAAAATATATGAAAAGGCCATTGTGGGAGGCTATCCTATATTATCCAGGGTACTCTATTACCATTATATTTTGATAAATACTCTGGACACAGACACCATCAAAGCTTCATTTCAGAAGGTCTGTAACCAGTAAGTAGTTGTTGAATCATTTGCCTTACCATGGCCCTGTCTTCTGTTGGCTCGTCTGTCTCCTGCTGCTTCTTCTTCTCTTCATCTTCCTTCTGCTCCAAGGGCAGCTTCTCCTTCTTCTCCATCTCCAGGGCGGACTGTAGGTGACGCTCTGTGTAGCTTAAGGCCGGCGTCAGCAGCATCTCACCATTCTTACAGAGCTCATCACGGATCTTGATGAAGAACATCTGCATCTCCACAGCATCTTCGTACAGCTGTTGCAGAAACAGTTTGTAAGGAAGAAGCACCTTAGCATAAATATTTTATATATTGAGAACTGAGGGCGCGACAGAAAATGTGACTTGGTAAGTAAAGCGTTTGAGATAATCAAAAAGACTTAAATGTGTATGCATCTCTTTTAATTCAATATACAGAATACTTTGACAAAAACGGGGGAAAAGTTATTTTGGCCCACTTCTTTGGTCCCATGACCTAAACTTCTGAAAAATGGCCCATAAAATTGATTTTTCAATAAGCCACCACTACCTTCCCAATCACTGTCATAAATATGTCAATAAGTTATATATATATTATTAATTGCCATAGAAACTCCCAAACATCCATATTGTCAGTTTTTCAAGATCTGCTCCAGAAACAAGCACTACCCCAATTTACAGCCCAAGACAAAGTCGTTGCCATGAAAACTCAAAAGGTTTGGGGTTTTTTCAATCCCAAAACTATCAAAAGGCACCAGTTCACCACTAGACCTATCTATGTGCCATGCTTGGTGAAGAAATATTGTATGTTTTTTAAGATCCGAGATTTTGCTCTGACAGACCGATGGTGTATATTGCAGACACATAATGTTCCACATAACATTCAGCCAAGTAATCCTCAAGACCAACATAAGATTTATAGTGAACACTCCACCAAGACCTCCCCTCCCTGCATGTCTGCATACCTGTCAACTCTCACGCATTTATCAGCTATGTCACGCTCACACGCAGGGTATGGAAATTCTCACGCATTCATATAAAATGTAGATTAATATATAATTCTTCAGAATACATGCTCTCTAAGGCCATTAAAATGGTTTTAAAATCATTCAAAACCAGTTTTAGCCGGGGGGGCTTTGCCCCCTTGCACCCCCTCACCAGGGCTTAGCCCCTGCACCCTGGCTTCTCACTCATTTAGACATCCAGGGGTTGACAGCTACGTGTCTGCCTACCTGAGAGTCTGTCCTGCTGACCTTCCTGGCATACTCGAACACCTTGAACATATCTTCTTGGAACTTGTCCATTCTCCGGTACCGGCCCTAGACAAGAGGGCAGGTAGACAGATCATTAATACATCTGTATAACCCGGCTACTATCCCATGCTTCATAAACACTCACTGGTTCCATTACTTCTCAGTTTACAGTTGCCATGATATACAAAACACCACTAACCCCAAATGAGACCATGTGTTTGATACACAAACCATATCTGATTCTGACCATGCATTTGTTAGTATATATCAATGTGTAACAAGAAAATTTGTATTTAGGATCAAGCTCCATTAAGGAATGTTAACACAAACATGATAATCAAGATTAGTAATTTCTATGTCTCCAGTTACCTTATCTAAGTTCCTCTTGATGTGGTCAAATGTCGGTGGCTTTCTGTAACAGAGGGTAATATGTATCATGAACTGTGTCTTGTCAGACCCCAACTCAGCTAGCTGACCGGTATAGAGAGACAGACACACACTCACTCACACTTGAGAATCCAAAAAAAATCTAAGAGGACCATTTCACCAGTAGGTTGAGTGAGTGCCAAGTATTTTTAGTTCTGGTCAAGAGATTCCAACACCAAGTTAAGTCTGTCTGAAGAGAACTTGACGCCATGAAAATGTCCAAAATATAAGTGAGGTGAAGTGGGGTTTAATGTCACGTCCAAGATATAGCAATATGCGTGCGTGCATGCATGTCCGTCCGTGTGTTTGTGTGACTGGTTGCATGTTCATAAGACAAAAAGATGTCAAAATGATAGTTTGTTTGTTGTTTAACGTCATTCCAGCTATATGATGGCGGTCTGTAAATAATCAAGTCTGGACCAGACAATCCAGTGATTGACAACATGAGCATCGATCCACGCAATTGGGATCGATGACATGCATCAACCAAGTCAGCGAGTCTGACCACCCAATCCTGTTAGTCGCCTTTTACGACAAGTATAGTCGCCTTTTACGGCAAGCATGGGTTGCTGAAGACCTATACTACCCCGGATCTTCACAGCCCAAAATGATAACACGATAAGCAACTTATCCCTACAGAACCAAGATTTAATCCTGATAGCAACTGTTGCTCAAAAGGTGCAATGAAATACGTACTCGACAGGCTCCTCTGTCTCCGAGGTGGAATCCTTGTCAACCAGCTCTGCAAATGAGTCACTGTAACAGCGACCCTCCTCATCCTGAAATATTCATTTTCATCAGTCACTGACAGGCGATTTAAAGCAAAAAAAAAAGAAGAAAAAAAATCTTTTGCTTTGTATTTATCAGCAATCCTAAACAAACACCTTAAATACTTGGACATCCAAACTACCTAGTATTAGAAAGAGTAAAGAACATATCACCAATATCACATAGACAAGCACTGCTTAGTTCAAGCCACAGGTGTGAGAGTTGAGGGTGATATGCAGTACCTGGTAGTGGTGAGAACTGAGAGTGAGATGCAGTACCTGGTAGTGGTGAGAACTGAGAGTGAGATGCAGTACCTGGTAGTGGTGAGAACTGAGAGTGAGAGGCAGTACCTGGTAGTGGTGAGAACTGAGAGTGAGAGGCAGTACCTGGTAGTGGTGAGAACTGAGAGTGAGATGCAGTACCTGGTAGTGGTGAGAACTGAGAGTGAGATGCAGTACCTGGTAGTGGTGAGAACTGAGAGTGAGATGCAGTACCTGGTAGTGGTGAGAACAGAGAGTGAGATGCAGTACCTGGTAGTGGTGAGAACTGAGAGTGAGATGCAGTACCTGGTAGTGGTGAGAACTGAGAGTGAGATGCAGTACCTGGTAGTGGTGAGAACTGAGAGTGAGATGCAGTACCTGGTAGTGGTGAGAACTGAGAGTGAGAGGCAGTACCTGGTAGTGGTGAGAACTGAGAGTGAGAGGCAGTACCTGGTAGTGGTGAGAACAGAGAGTGAGATGCAGTACCTGGTAGTGGTGAGAACTGAGTGAGAGGCAGTACCTGGTAGTGGTGAGAACAGAGAGTGAGATGCAGTACCTGGTAGTGGTGAGAACAGAGAGTGAGAGGCAGTACCTGGTAGTGGTGAGAACTGAGAGTGAGATGCAGTACCTGGTAGTGGTGAGAACAGAGAGTGAGAGGCAGTACCTGGTAGTGGTGAGAACTGAGAGTGAGATGCAGTACCTGGTAGTGGTGAGAACAGAGAGTGAGATGCAGTACCTGGTAGTGGTGAGAACAGAGAGTGAGATGCAGTACCTGGTAGTGGTGAGAACAGAGAGTGAGATGCAGTACCTGGTAGTGGTGAGAACTGAGAGTGAGATGCAGTACCTGGTAGTGGTGAGAACAGAGAGTGAGATGCAGTACCTGGTAGTGGTGAGAACAGAGAGTGAGATGCAGTACCTGGTAGTGGTGAGAACTGAGAGTGAGATGCAGTACCTGGTAGTGGTGAGAACTGAGAGTGAGATGCAGTACCTGGTAGTGGTGAGAACAGAGAGTGAGAGGCAGTACCTGGTAGCGGTGAGAACAGAGAGTGAGATGCAGTACCTGGTAGTGGTGAGAACTGAGAGTGAGATGCAGTACCTGGTAGTGGTGAGAACAGAGAGTGAGAGGCAGTACCTGGTAGTGGTGAGAACTGAGAGTGAGATGCAGTACCTGGTAGTGGTGAGAACTGAGAGTGAGATGCAGTACCTGGTAGTGGTGAGAACTGAGAGTGAGATGCAGTACCTGGTAGTGGTGAGAACAGAGAGTGAGATGCAGTACCTGGTAGTGGTGAGAACAGAGAGTGAGATGCAGTACCTGGTAGTGGTGAGAACAGAGAGTGAGATGCAGTACCTGGTAGTGGTGAGAACAGAGAGTGAGATGCAGTACCTGGTAGTGGTGAGAACAGAGAGTGAGATGCAGTACCTGGTAGTGGTGAGAACAGAGAGTGAGATGCAGTACCTGGTAGTGGTGAGAACTGAGAGTGAGATGCAGTACCTGGTAGTGGTGAGAACAGAGAGTGAGATGCAGTACCTGGTAGTGGTGAGAACAGAGAGTGAGATGCAGTACCTGGTAGTGGTGAGAACAGAGAGTGAGATGCAGTACCTGGTAGTGGTGAGAACTGAGAGTGAGATGCAGTACCTGGTAGTGGTGAGAACAGAGAGTGAGATGCAGTACCTGGTAGTGGTGAGAACTGAGAGTGAGATGCAGTACCTGGTAGTGGTGAGAACTGAGTGAGATGCAGTACCTAGTAGTGGTGAGAACAGAGAGTGAGATGCAGTACCTGGTAGTGGTGAGAACAGAGAGTGAGATGCAGTACCTGGTAGTGGTGAGAACAGAGAGTGAGATGCAGTACCTGGTAGTGGTGAGAACAGGGAGTGAGATGCAGTACCTGGTAGTGGTGAGAACAGAGAGTGAGATGCAGTACCTGGTAGTTGTAGCAGGAGATGAACAGGTTGGTCATGAGCTCCTGTACGACAGCCCGGACATCAGGGACATCGTTCATCCCATCTGACGTTAGCTCCACCTTTTTCTCCAGACAAATACGCTGCAGGGTCAGCGCATCCTGTTATTAGAATAATCAATGTGTTTTCAATAAGTCTTATGTCTCCTGACGACATAGGTAAATTTAAAGTTTAAGAGTCAGTTTGATTTATCAATGATTTGAATAGTGTTTTATTTCAATTATTTAATGACTTGTCAATGTGAGAGGTGACACTTGTTGTAGATTATAGATAGCTATCGCCTTAATGAACCCAACAACTCAATCTCATTAAAATCAGTTCCCCAAAACAGTATAAATGTGGGAATGTCCTCCTACCTTGTATATGAGCGAGTCTGGTTCATTGTACTTGCAGGCATTGTCAAACATCTGTACGAAGTCGGCCACCATGTCCTCCACACTGTCGTATCTGTTGTGGCTGGACTCCATACGCTGTTGAATACGCTGCATGTCCACAGGCCGCTTGATCACCTCGTAGTAGTCTGGGTAGTCCTGTAACACCAAGTCTCGCAGTCAGGAATACTAATTCATAAACTGACAGCCAGCAGCTAGAAAGCTGAACATGCTGAAGGGATCTGGTGAGACGTGTTCAATCATAATCCAAGAACAATCACCTGCACCAGCAGGGTGAACGGTTTTCAATACAAAAGAATCTCGTATCATAGGCCATATGTGTAGCATGTAGAATGAAATTAGCCGAGTGACATATTTGCAAACGCTTGGAGAGTGAATAGTCTAGCCCTATAATGGCAGGTGACACCAAGTACAGGTTTCACTCAATGTACACATTCTGGAAATTGGACTACCACTAGGCTACCACCACACCACCCACTAGGCTACCACGAGACCACCCACTAGGCTAGCACTAGGCTACCACCAGACCACCCACTAGGCTACCACCAGACCACCCACTAGGCTAGCACTAGGCTACCACCAGACCACCCACTAGGCTAGAACTAGGCCACCACCAGGCCACCCACTCGGCTACCACCAGGCCACCCACTCGGCTAGCACTAGGCTACCACCAGACCACCCACTAGGCTAGAACTAGGCTACCACCAGACCACCCACTAGGCTAGAACTAGGCTACCACCAGACCACCCACTAGGCTAGAACTAGGCCACCACCAGGCCACCCACTCGGCTACCACCAGGCCACCCACTCGGCTAGCACTAGGCTACCACCAGACCACCCACTAGGCTAGAACTAGGCTACCACCAGACCACCCACTAGGCTAGAACTAGGCCACCACCAGGCGACCCACTGGGCTACCACCAGGCCACCCACTCGGCTAGCACTAGGCTACCACCAGACCACCCACTAGGCTAGAACTAGGCTACCACCAGACCACCCACTAGGCTAGCACTAGGCTACCACCAGACCACCCACTAGGCTAGAACTAGGCCACTACCAGGCCACCCAATCGGCGACCACCAGACCACCCACTAGGCTACCGACTAGGCTACCCACTAGGCTACCACTATCACTATATAGCATTCCACAGTGCTGGACTGTTACTAGAAGTGTCTCAACACAGTCACAAACCGAGACATATTACAAAAATCACTGTAACACAAATATTCATCAAATATTGCAGTCTGCGCCAAAACCTTTTGAGTCCAGTAGCCCCAACTTGGCACTAAGCATAATTTTTTAGTCCATAGTGAGTGAGTGAGTTTGGTGTAACGCCGCTTTGAACAGTATTGCAGTTATATCACGGTATGTCAGCTTAATGTTGGTGGAAAACCAGAAGTAATGCAGGAATGCAACTCTGCACAGCGAATTGCAGCGCCTTAGACGACTGGTCCACCCACACCCCATTATAGTCTGGAAGCATGAATAGGCTGTACATACACTCTTGAGTGGGAGTTTGAGGAATGGTGTAGACAGCACTCTGCCCGACTTGTCCTGGTAGTCCCTGATGGTCTCACACAGGTCCTGCAGCTTCTGAATCAGTGGAGATGACAGCTTCGACTTGGGCTTGCTGCTGAAAACACAAATACACACATTGAAATTGTTGAGAAAATATCATCGTGGTCAAATATCAAGCTATAATATTATCCATATCCATTATAAAACAACTGTATGTTGTCTGAACTGCATGCCATGCCATGCCATGCCATGCCATGCCATGCCATGCCATACCATACCATACCATGCCATACCATACCATACCATACCATACCATACCATACCATGTCAATACAATACCATCACTTATCTACAAGAAGTATAATACTGGGACCATAAAAAATCTGAATTTCAAATTTATTTACAGTAATGTTACCTGTAGTCTCTCTAATAAGGATCAGTTTGGCTGGCCATTGAATAAGAAATGTGCCAACAAATACAATTTCTTTGACATCTAGTAAACATTTTCAAAGCTCAGGCTGGTTTTCAAACTTGACTTATATAAGGAAAGATCTTTAAAGACACCTGGCCAAAACCATTGTTCAAGTACTCTGGAAACGAAGCACGAAGAACGCAGGTAAAGATATAATACCCTTGTAATGTTAAAACAATGAGTCATTGTGAAATTTGTACTAGCCCACAGGAATTTGTACTCGCCCCAGGCTAGCAGGCTAGTGTCAAGTTCTAACCCTGGCTGGAGATGAGCTCCAGGTTAACTACTACTAGGTCCACAAGATCCCTCTCCTCACCTGGAAGCCTTGCCTGACTTGGAGGGGGCCACTGAGCTCATGTAGCGCCACTTGTGTTTGAGTGCCCGGTCCAGTGTGTTGGCATCCTGGTACACCTGGGACCCCTCCTCGTTGTAATGGCGAGCATTGTTGAACATCAACTCAAAGTCATTCAGCAGCTGCTGCTCATTTGCATACTGGGAACAAGCAGAAACGATCATCACCACATTGCATCAGCGACATCACTGAACTATAAAGCATGAAGGCCTTCTGTGCAACCGAGAGAACTCAAATGCATCCTTCCTGCACAAAACAAGAATCATCCACATCCTATAAAAAAATATCTGTCAACAAAATCCTTTTCCAAACAGAGGACCCTTTCTGTCATCAGAATAATTTTCAACAAATGAGCAGCAATGTCATGTAAATGGGCGCTAAGTATAGCCTTCACAAAATGCAATCATTTTTAAGGAATTAGGTGTGAATATCACTTTAACCCCTTGGCTACTTTAATGCCCAAGCTCAACAATATTCTGCCAGTATCAATCATGTTTTAGTTATTTTAAACTTTGTTACCTTCTCGTTCCTGATTTTCGTCTCAATCATGCCCATGTCGATGGGTTCCATGATCACCTGGTAGTAGTCAGGGTAGTCTTTCCGTGATGGCAGCACCATGAAGATGTGTCGAAGCTGTCGGCCGCCACCGTCCTGAAACAACATAGCCATAAAAGCTTATAAACCAGCACCATGTTGGACAACTACTTTCTTCTGTTAAACTGCTGACAACACTATTTGTTTTTGTTTGTTGTTTAATGCTGCACTCAGAAATATTCCAGCTATATGGGGGAGATCTGCAAATAATTGAGTCTGGACCAGACAAGCCAGTGATTACCATGTGCATCAATCTCCACAATTGGGATACGAGGACATGCATCAACCTCCACAATTGGGATACGATGACATGCATCAACCAAATCAGTGAGCCTGACCACCCGATCCCGTTAGTCGCCTCTTACAACGAGCATAGTCACCTGTTATGATAAGTATGGTTTGCTGAAGACCTATTCTAACCCGGATCTTCAAAGGTATACCCCTATGGTGAACATGTGTTGCTGTGCCACCGAGACTCACCGTATAGTCAAACACAGTCTTGTAGAGAATCCACATCCTTCTCTTCAACCCTCCATCTTCAGGACTCTTCTTGGTGGACTTCTTCTTCTCGCTGTCACCCGCAGCACTGCGTCGACCTTTGCCCTTTGGCGTATGTTCCTCCTCAACATGTTCATGTTTCTGAAGCAGAAGAGGATCAAGACTCAAGCTCTGATTGCTTGTAAAGATCAAGCCACATCAAGTTAATCACTTGTTCATCTGAAAGACACTTATTTTTCACCATAAATTATGGCATCCAATAATTAACTGAGTTTGACCAGACAGCTTCAGTTTCCTTGGCTGTAACAAGCATATATAGTAAAAGGGGCCTATTTCTCCCTGGAATCCCAACAGGGCCTTTAACCAATTTCCTACTTGCAATACTTGCAATATGACATCCATATCATGGATGTATCGTAATAATCTAAGGAAAAGTATCTATTTTGTTTGTTTGTTGTGTAACACTGCACTCAATTATATTCCAGCTATATGACTGTGGTCTGTAAATAATCAAGTCTAGACAAGACAATCCAGTGATTACCATGTGCATCAATCTCCACAATTGGGATACGATGACATGCATCAACCATGTAAGCGAGCCTGATCACCTGATTCTGTTAGTCGCCACTTACGACAAGCATGGGTTGCTGAAGACCTAGGACGTATCCCGGACCTAGGACAAGTAGGAGCTACTGGGAACACCCTACACCTCTATCCAAACAGGAGAAATAGAAGAAAATGAAACTGATGGACAGAAAAGATAAACCTTCATTTTGACAATTTGATTTGTCCCGAGCCTCACCTTTTTTCGAGCACCCAAACAATATGTGACGACCCGCTTAATGGCAAAATTAAGTTAGGCGCTTCAAAGCCCACTGATGACAGCAGTGTTTGCCACTTGCTGCTGAAGTTATGTTACCAATTAAGCTACAGGAGGTACGATATTCAATAAGTAATGAACACATACCTCAAACTTTAACAAGACAAGGTCATTTGACCATCCAAATGTTAACAGAAATAAATGTTCTCAAAGGTAAGACTTAATTTTAGTGTATTGGGATGGTTATAATTCACGTAATCAGAAATACTTCTTTTACTTCTTATGGGCACAAAAACCCATAACATGAGGATATAATACACAGATAATATTAAAGAATGTTAACATTATTTATTGAATGGCCAAAATATTGAACAAGTAATTAACTTTGCATGGCTTATCACTATTCACTTGCAGTCATAATGGTGACATACAATCAATGCTACAAACATGTCCATTATCTTTCAAACATCTGGTGACTATAGCTGTAAAATTCAAGTCTTGGAACATCTTTATCAATTAACCTCTACATCTACTCACCTTGACTGTTACCTTATACATTCCCTATACAGATAATGAAAGCAATTAAAACATATAAATGAACTGGGTTAGCAACATCTATAATATTTATAATAAACAGTGACTACTACTAATCATAAGTGGGATTATCAACAAGATCGTCAACACAAAGATGTTCTAGTTGGTCTGGAGTTGAACATCTTCCCAAGGCAAGGGAGTTGACAGAATCTAGAAGTCCAGTTTCCACCCTTGCTGAACTAGGCTGGAATTATGGAGTTATATTTTGGTTGGACTAACAAGTCTATGCATAGTCCGATCACATTTAATTAACGTAATCAACGTCCAGTTCGTAAACTGCCAGGCAGATTTCGGTCAATTGCAGGATTTGCAAAGCATGTATACCGCAAACTTGGCTTTGACAGATATTTTTCACATATGTTCATGTTTTAAATCAAGGTGCTCAAGTAATTTGATGGACCTCGTGAGGTAAGACTTGTTTTATAACAATATAGATCTTGATTATCCATCAGATCCTCTTGACTGGGTGGCGCCATTTTGTTTAAAGCAAATGCAAACAATATGAAAGGTGGAATCTGATTGGTCAATAGGAGGGACATAACTCGTAACAGCCACTGGTGGCGCTACAGTTGAGTCCAGAAATTCCAGCCTAATTCAGCAAGGGTGGAAACTGGACTTTTACAGTCAGTTAACTCCCTTGCTTCAGGAAGATGGGAGGTCTATGATATTGACCTGAAAATGATGAAACATTCTGTTTGAAATACACTTCACTCATGTTAACACATCAAAGAGAACAAGACACATGCTGGAAGTTGTAAGTCATCAATGACAACAACTCGAGACAAAGAAAGAAAATGATCCAGGGGAGGCATGTAAACAGATGCCACAAGACAACTTGGCAAACTGTTTCTTCAAACTGATGTCAGTATGACATTTCCTTCCATCATGCAATACAATCACACAAGCCAGTTTCCAACAGTAACACTCAATCTGGACACCATTTCTATTCCCATAACACTTGATACATCAAACAAGTGTCTCATGTCTTTCTCTTACTGTTCACACACACATACAAAATCATCTTTTCTTTTCTCAACAGTATCGCTGAAGAGGTCTTCGGCACATGTACTACAGATATACCCCAGGTACAGTTCTGTATACAGAATGTAACCTGCCAAAATCAGAGTACAGGAAGGTGCGCAAGGATGAGTCCATTCCGGTACCCTGACCACTTACATATATGACATGTCCTGGATGCCAAACTGGGGTAAAATTCAACATGGCTGTAGACGTATATTTGTCTCTCAGTATTTCCTTTCCATAAATAGATCAGAACTGTCATACTGTTGTATGAGATGCATTCCAGCGCGTAATTAAAATTATGAGCAAATACAGTGACCTGCATACATTACTCTAATATTCCACCATGCACAGCATTATCCAGCATGCATTCGTCACAAAGCGAACCTAAACCACAAAATGAACCGGTTTCAGTTTCAGGTTGAGGAATATGGATTTGTTCACCATTTACGGAACCGGGTACTTTTCTGTATTCTGATTTTGGCTAGGGTACATTTCTTTATACAGACACATACCTGTTGTACCTGTGCCAAAAATGACCCCTATCAGCAACAGTATCTGAAAAGGAAACAATCCCAATGTGTCTGGGCAGTCATTTACTCCACGCAACGCCATGTGCTTACACATCAAACAACATTCACTTTCACTTCCAATACAAGAAACCACACGAAGGAATAAATGATGCAAGTATGCAACAAATAACTATCCTTTGTCAACAGAGCCTAGCCAAAGCATGCAAAGTAAATAGTTACTCCTACCATTCTGTCCTCCAAGATAATGTCAATGTCACACCAAGCAGTACCCTCATTGACCAAGACAGACCTGATGCCTATACTCCTCAGTATTCTGATAAGAATAAGATCGCAAGGCTCTAGGTTTAGGAGGGTGAGTTACATAATGCTACACCACAGCACAGGCCTTTCACAGTAGGACACACACTGGGCCTGCAGAAAGCTTTGTTCTGTGGGCTCAAGAACTGGGTGCTACAGAGTGCTAATTAACTACAGATGGCAACATGGCTATATATATCAAGCAGAAACAATTGTCGCAGCTATCTGATCCATTCCTGACATCTCCTGATCATAAACACCAGCAGCAATGTTCCAAATTGAGATTGGGTTCAGGGGTTTGATCTTTTGTATAGGAATCTGGGGACCCCCTTTCAACATGAGGCTTATCAGGAAGAGCCCTTGATTTCAGGCTTAGTTTGGAACACTATGTGTGTGTAAATGATGTCCTACTTTCAAGTAGAGTTCTATATGGAACAGCAGTAGGAACAATGTTAGTACAAAGTGTTAATCCAAGATAGCTGAAATGTCACTTCACACTGCCCAGCTTGTTAGAGGATCAATTCTACATGGAATGCTAACTGCAGTTATCACAGGAATAATTACGTGCAAGGAGAAAAGTGGCTACCGACTAGAGGATGGTAATCATTTGATTTCAGTGGACCTCAGCGTATCTCTGAAGTCCAGGACTTGAACATTGATGACATTATCATCATAACACAAGCTAAGCTCATAAGAATTTCAGATAAGTTTCCTGTTTCAGTTTTCATCAGAAAGCACACAGAAATAGTATTTTCCCACTGAATCATTTCACATACAAACATCATAAATGCTTATGCAGTTCACAGAAGGAATATGACTTTAATTTTTGTGTGATTCCAACCTATCAGTGAGATTCAATTGTTTTTAAAAAGTTAGCATGTTTAACTTCTTTTTCAAATATCTATATCTACTTTTTGTTGTACAATGAATTTATGACTTTGGTACAATTCCATAGCTTTCACATATGAATCATTTCCTGCAGCAATGGAGAAAACATTTGCACTTGTCATGGTATCTAAACTGCCTGGAATCAGTACTCTTGAATGTACTACCGGTATATGTAATATTATTGCATTAACTAAAATATAAAATATTGCATCAAAATTCTACTGACTTCAAAACGAAATAAAAGCATAAACCACTTCAAACCTTTTCACTGTTTTAACATTGACTTTCACATGCCATAATGCAAATAACATTATTCTACAAAAACAGTACAGGTACACACACTGTCGGAACTGAGGAGGGGTACAGAGCCTGTTGTCATGACAGCAAGGTAAGCACACTGACACTACACACAGACAGACAGCCCTACAAGCCTGGGGGAAGCTCAGGACGGGTGCGGCCAGCAGAGGTGTTTAGCAGGGCAGGGGAGACAACTCTAGTTATAAGCGCTCACCTTGACATAATAGCATTCAATACTCAGTTTAAAAATCATCTGCCTAACACGTATCATTAACAATGGGCCGACGGTAAAAGCATTGTCAGTATTTCACAAATCTGTTAACACTACATTCCTCACCCATGAATACATAGGATTGCAGTGTGGTGAAATTGCCATATATAAACAGTAATCAAGCTATGGCCTGCTTCTAGTAGGGGTGACTATTGGTCTGGAAATCACTATTGCAATAACTATTGATATTGAAATATCGATAGTTTTCAGTGTATCATTTGAGATGGATTTTAGAGTTGAATTTAAATCTTGGAACTGAAGTTTCCTTTGAATGTGATAACCATAACAACAAATAAAAAGTAAAGTTTGAGATATGATTGATTTGTTTTTTCATTACCCTAATAATTTCAGAAAAAGAAACTTCCTCATTACCATGTGTAAACTACTACCACTAATGATCAAAATAAAATAAAATTTGAACAGCATTGCATGTATTTTATTCATAGTCGAAATTCCTAAGTGAAATCGATACCACAGATCGGAAACTGATTTAACAATCGATTTATTGACTTTAAGTGCTTACCAATAGCACTATATCGATATTTCTAGAGTGTTGGAAGTGAGAGCTCTGACCAATAAAAAGTCGGATCACATTGGTTACACAACAAAGAGACACATTCCTTCCCAAATCTGACAGATCGAACTCGACATTGAAACGGCTTTCTGATAGAAAGATATCCTGCAATGCATTTAATGAAGATCCCTTTGTTACCCAGCGTACCTTAGAAGACAATGGCTGTCAAATTGTCATCACTACATTCTCACCTTGTAATCATCGGACCTACATATTGCAGGCAGGCAATGCTAGGATTCGCAAAAGGTTCATGCACAGTGTAGGTGCTTTTTAACATCCATGAGTTGCTTCCTTTCATAAGCGAACAATTAATAGACACACTGCACCACACAGCAACCCTATGTATTCAGATGATGGAGGAATGTAGTGTATACAGGCCTACCAATGAAAACTGACAGATATTCTGAATGTGTATTGTTGTATTTCCGCTGTAAGATATAAACGTACTTGCTGTTTGTTGATGCTCCTGACTGTCAACTTTCTTTTGTTTTGCAAATGCCGAGTTTGGAGGGCTGCAGTCTGTGCTGTTTCCATGTTTAGGCAGCATGCTCTCAGATTTTTATGCTGTTTCTTAGTTTTTGGTTACATTCTCATTCTATTATGTTGCCGTTTCCTATTGTAGACATATGACAGTTTTCTGTTGCAGTCTATCAGTTTTCATTGGAAGGCTAAAGGCCTCTGAAGCAGTGACAATGACAGTAATTCTCTTGTAACTTCTTGTTACCTATCGCCCATGACGTCAACTATCAGCATTAGCATTAACTTTCTTATTCTAGTTGTTTTAACTCTTTTTATTCTTAGACTAGAACCATGCTATGTTTCATAACTTGAAGTTTTTGAAGATCAATTCAAATATGTTTACACCTTACTAACACATAACCCAAAGCTTAGTTTACCTCAAAGTTTTTGTTTCTTTAAACAGTTGTAATAGCATGACATCAAGAAAGCGAAAAAGGGGTTCTATTATGACTATTAATGCATCTGCAGTCAAGAAATCAGACAATTTTAGTCAATCACATCATTTCCAAATTAATCAAAAACCTGATTTTACTTTATGAATAATTTGCGATTTAAATGTTACTAACACAAACATACATTAGAACGACCATAACTTATATAATATAAATACATAAATGAAAATTCTATTTCAGACTGAGTGGTGCCTCTAACTCTGACATGTAAATGTAAAACAAAGAACCAGAGCGACCATAATCAGTCTGTACTAAATATTTTACTAAGTCTTACCATCGGAAACATTAGTACTGCTTTGTTTAGCATGAATAAACTACTGCAAGTTAGAGTGATCTACAAGTTAAGTGAAACAAAGCCTCATCAGGGTACTGCAGCTCACCTTTCATGTTATTGACAGAGATGAAACAATATCAACTGCAACACTCAGACCTTTCAAGGTCCGATATAGTTTCCTTATTATCAGTGATCGTGTCAAACATGTTTCATACACTTTCTTTTCAAAGCTAAAAATAATGCCCTTCATTCAGGCAACCCATGTGATCCTGCAAAACAGATACTGATTCCAAAAAATGTTTTAGCCAGCTGCAATTTAAGAGAAACTACCCATCCAACTCCATAGAACAATCACCTCAGCTCAGGAGCAAACCACCAACACAGGGCAAACAGCAGATTGTGTATCATTCCTTCATTTCAATACCAGAAGTGCCTACATTATTAATGTTTGTATGTGAGCTCAACAGTTATTTGATAGAAACTACTGAACATAGTTTTAATGTAATGTTAATTACAAGCTCCCTACAGTGTACTTCCAGACAGGATGCCATGTTATCTATGAGCAAATTACATGCAAAGAGACAAGTAAACTACTATAGGTAATTTCTTTTTAAAAAATATATTTGTATATTTTTCCATTATAGATGACTTAACCATGATAATGCCGTCCTTTTAGGATTAAAATCGTAATGATTATGGCGAAATCGTAATGTGAGGCCCCACTGTAATACAGGACAGTCATTATGGAAGCCAAATGCACCCAACTATCATAGTACATATCAACAATGTCCGTGTAACCATGGTAACCAACCAGGTGAGCTGCAAGAAGATAAGGATGACACCTCCTGCTGGCCGGAAGCCTAGTGGTAAACTCAAGTGGTACTCACCACCATGGGGAGGTCAATGGTCACAGGGGTCGGGTCGGCTGCTGCCACCACCTCCTAGTAAGCAGCAGATCACATTACAACCTACCTTTCATCCCTTAACCTTAAGTGGACTCTTCTATGCAAATGTCCATACATATAAACATAGTGCATGCACAACAGATGTCATTAACTGCACATATGATATAAAGAGACATTTAGCACTTAGAAGGTTAATGGATATATAGTATAATCTTTTAACATTTATTGTTACAGAACAAACATATTGAATGCGTTTTTAGAATGTGTGATGTCTTTGAACGTCTATATCCAGTATTTCCAAAAGTCTTTATGAAATCCTTCAGAATGTAACAAAGGAAAATAAGTTCAACAAACATAATAAAATGAATAATATTCATATCAAATCAAAAATGAAGAATAAACACAATTAATCATGAATCAGAAAGTTTCAAAGCATAAGTAATCAAAATAATAATGGTGAGAAAATGCAACTGAAAAGTGAAAGCAATGCTATGGCAAAACTTAAAATTTCATACTTGGCTGTGTTAAAATGGTGCTACTACAAAATCAATCACTTTGGCTCCTTCCTATCCATTGATGGAATGACACCTGACATTGGCTGAACTGGCTTATTCTGATCCAATCTAGCTGCTAGTAGCTAGGTCATCATTATCTTGATTATGCAGAAAGAAATCATTTTGATCATACCTAAAGAACATTAACATATTTACCATACACACAGGTATGTAAAATTAGAAGAATATTCTCACTTTTATCAAAATTAGAATAAACTGAGGTCAAGTCATCATTATATATCCAATGTATCTCCATATGCATATCCATATGCTACAATAGTTTCTTTTAAAGTCCACTTCAAATGACATGCTGCAATAAATACTCATCCAATCGAATTACGCTCATGACTGAGAAAACATGAGATGGTGACATCGTTTCAGGAACAAATATTTGTTAGAAAAACGGTTTCAGAGTAGTTATCAAAGTACAATAGATTATACTGTACCCTGATAATTGAAGATGAAGTCGAGTTATTGGTCCAAAAATCTGAATTTGATCATAACAGGCCGATATATTCAAGACAAGATGATTTACTTGGCACATTCATCAACCTATTGAGCTAGACTCCTGAAACTTCAGTGCAGGGGCAGGTTGCTGTATTCACACGGGCAGGGAGGGAGGGCCTCTCTGTTTGAGTTCTCTGTAGTTACGATTTTGACTTGAAAGAGGTACAGTCTGTCCCATAGTGTTTTCCTAACTGATCCCAGATCCAAAACCTCATCGCACTTTATATGCTTCAGTACACAACAAATACAACATGATAGGGATGGGTATTGGATGTTTAAAGTGTATCCCACTATTTTACAATGCACAAGACTGTATTGCAATACGTATCACAATATATTGTATATTTCAAAATGTTGAATTCAGAAGCAATTGGAAACATCAATGCAAGAACTGAAGTTTATAAATGGAACAAAAGAAGATGCTAGAACAGCATAATGTTTACTCATTCAATAAACACGCACGGATGCACGCTCTGGGACAGTGACTACTTGATGTTACTCCACCGCCACAGAACAACTCCAGAACTTGCATTTTGGAATCACGAAAACATTTCAAAGGTAGATGTAAGTGTATAACAGTAAATGTATGTTCAAAATTGCTCTTTGAAATCACCCGATATATCGGGCATTAAAACATGATATTGTGATACGTATCAGGAAAGAATGCACCTCTATTTACCGATATACCGGTAATACCGTGCACACTTACAACATGACTCACCTCCTGAGACATTTGCCTTAAAATATGGGTTCTAGTATGATACGTTGTGCAACAACATATTTACCTGTCGCTCTGGAAACCATCAGGTTTTGATACAATATCTGTGCATTCTCAATAATTCAACCCCATTAAGTACATAGAAAGTAAGATCATCGAATATATAAGTAGTCATATTTGAAGGCAAGTGTTTTAGGAAGCGAACCTTGTTGCAGTTTTCAGGGGTTATGATTCATATACATTATGGCAGGGTTGTAAGTGCAGTATGTTCCGAATCAGGAATCTATTAGGAAAACAGTATGGAACAGCCTGAAGTTCTGTGTAGCGACAAGTCAAAATCAGAACTGTTTATAGGGAGCAGCACGGAGTTATGGTTACCACAGCTGGTTCGTTGTGTACTTTATGAAGTACTGACAACACACTGTGATGAGCTATCAACCAAGCATGGTTACTGATGGTGCTATTGTTATTTGGCATGGAATAATACTAGGATGAAATGACACACAATTAGAAAGTTAACATTGGCCAGGCACCTCACCTTGACCCACCACAGAACAATAGACAGAATACCGTCAGTTGCTTTTCATAACTCAATAAGGTAGCAAAAATATTTGGATATATACCGGTATTTCAGTTAAATGCCAAAAAAATTCAAATTTCACATTTCTGAATAAACTATATTGGGAAATATTAAATAGCTTTCAAATTGCCAACAAATTACCAAAACATTTGTGAACTCACCCAAAACATTAGAAAATGTCATGAACTATTATTCTTGAAGCAGTCAACTCAAGAGCATGATGAGTGAGTGAGTGAGTGAGTGCACTTTACTACTTCTTTAGCAATACTGCAGCATTATTATGTTTAGGGTAACCAACAATGGGCTTGACATAATGAGCTCATGAAGACAACTAAAACAATGTCTTCAGCAAGACTGGACCACGAGCTGACTCAAAACATTCTGACAAGCACTGTTCACTTTCATCTTGACAGAACAGAGATGCTGAAGAAGTTTCTAATTCTCAAAACAACATACTAACAAACAAATGGCAATGGAAGCACTGTAATCAAATCCTAATGGTCCATCTAGTTGCAGCGAACTACAAGCAAATTAATGAAGAATGCTATCAAGGTGCATAAAGATTAAAGATAGGCACTGTACATGGTGTTGTAATACTCCATACACTAGCCAGCAGAACTACATAGTGTACCTACTGATGTTGTTGATACAACACCATCATAATCACATCCACCATATTCTCAATGGTCACAGCACAAAGCAGTAAAGCAAAGATCATATCTTGTCAATAGAAGACTCAATACTCGTAATATTTGACTTTGATATTCAACCACAAGATGCATAACGACTACTGAACCCAACCTGAAGACAAATTAGCTCAAACAGTTCTACCCCGTGATCACGAACCAAAACAAAGTTAGTCACATTAACCTTACACAGCTTACACATCACATGTTCTGATGTGAATGTGCCTTACATTAAACACCTCACTCCTTCTGTATCTACTGTGAATACACCTGATGTTCCTTTGGTATCTTATGTGAAGACACCTTATGTGCCTTATGTTACGTGACTTATCCCTTCTATGTCGTCAGTGAATATGCCTTATGTTGAACGCCTTATTCCTTTTGTATCTTGCACGAATATGTCCTATACACCTCACATAAAATGCTTTATTCCTTCTGGGAAAATGCCTTACATTAAATGCCTTATTACTTCTAATTGTTATTGTATTTTTACGTGAATATTCTTTAAGTGCCTCAGGTTAAATGCCTTATACCTTCCCTATTATCTTACGTGAATATTCTTTATACACCTCACATTAAATACCTTATTCTTATGTCAATACGCCTTATATGCCTGAAGTTCAATGCCTTATTCTCCTGTGATGTCTTACATTAAATGCCTTATTTCCTCTGTATCTTTGGCGAATATGCCTTATGTTAAATGCCTCATTTCTTCTGTATCCACTGTAAATATGCCTAATACACAAGACATTAAATGCCTTATTCTTTTGATATCTTATGTGAAGACACCTTATGTGCCTTATGTTACGTGACTTATCCCTTCTATGTCGTCAGTGAATATGCCTTACATTAAATGCCTTATTCCTTTTGTATCTTGCACGAATATGTCTTATACACCTCACATAAAATGCCTTATTCCTTCTGTGAAAATGCTTTACATTTAATGCCTTATTACTTCTAATAGATATTGAATCTTTACGGGAATATTCTTTATGTGCCTCAGGTTAAATACCTTATACCTTCTGTATCTTCATCTCAGGCAGGCAACATGTCTTACAAAGGCCATGGTGCAAGCATAATACCAACTGAATGTACAAATCACCCCGGATCATATACATGTAATCAAACTCTTGCTCAAACCAAATACCAATGACAAACAAAAGGAACATTTTGCCAAATAGTAGTAGGATCTGCAAGGCTGTCCTTTTGTCAAACAAGTACATTTTGACCGGGCATTTCCACTTCTTTATCTATCAGAACTTACAACTGGAGATCTTAGGATTCTCAAAGCATAGCCATAACACAAGTTCGAGATATATATACATGGCTATGTTATACAAGAACTAAACACCATTCCGTGGGATAGAAGAAATGTCTAAACATTGTCAATATGTAAACCTGAACATAAGGATGCCACACTAAATACTGATGGCGTTTTAACACAGACACAAACAGATTAGTGGAAGGTAAGCGACATGTACGACAACAGAGGCTGAGAGAGGAGGGACCGCACAGCAGCTAGAGTAGCCAGCCAGGCAGCGAGCCAGGAGAGCTTGCACAGGACAGACTCAATGATGTGTTACTGACAACATACCTTGTCATACTTGTCAAGCTCCTTCTTCTTCTCGGCTGTGTATTTCTGTAACACTACAGCATCCTGAAACAACAGGACCATTCTTAGAGTATTTGCACTTCATCTAGATGGCTTGACTAGATGCAAAAGGGATGCAACACTGCACAACAAATTGCTGTGCATTAGACGACTGAGTGACCCATGCACCTATCATATTTGTTTGTGGATGTGATAATTTGATGATAATGGTGAATGGGCGAGAACATACTGAAAAAAATGAGGTGAAATGGGTTTTAACGTCGCGTCCAAGAATATTGCACTTATATAGCGATGCACGTTCGTCTGTCTGTGTGTTGTGTGTTGTGCATTGTCGGTCTGTCTGTTGTGTCTTTTGGTATGACGTGGCAAGGAATGGAGCCCCTGATCTTCCGATCTCTGGGCGGACGCTAAACTCCTTAAAATACAAAATGTGTTGATATACCTGAAATACTGTTGAAAGCAGCATGAAAAGCAATTCACAAACTATACCCACACCATGTACAGCTCTGGAAAGCTCACAGTGACACAGGTCATAGATACTCACCATTTTGACATGGGTATAGACATGACAAAGTACAGTAGTCGGAAACAAACATGACAGAATACATGATTTAAACTAGAATAATACAGGACCACACTTCAAAAGACACACTCACACAGGGCCAGCCTTCAACAGACACATTCACACAGGGCCAGCCTTCAACAGACAAACTCACACAGGGCCAGCCTTCAACAGACACACTAACACAGGGCCAGCCTTCAACAGACACACTCGCACAGGGCCAGCCTTCAACAGACACACTCAAACAGGGCCAGCCTTCAACAGACACACTCACACGGGGCCAGCCTTCAACAGACACACTAACACGGGGCCAGCCTTCAACAGACACACTCACACAGGGCCAGCCTTCAACAGACACACTAACACAGGGCCAGCCTTCAACAGACACACTAACACAGGGCCAGCCTTCAACAGACACACTAACACAGGGCCAGCCTTCAACAGACACACTAACACAGGGCCAGCCTTCAACAGACACACTAACACAGGGCCAGCCTTCAACAGACACACTAACACGGGGCCAGCCTTCAACAGACACACTCACACGGGGCCAGCCTTCAACAGACACACTAACACAGGGCCAGCCTTCAACAGACACACTAACACAGGGCCAGCCTTCAACAGACACACTAACACGGGGCCAGCCTTCAACAGACACACTCACACGGGGCCAGCCTTCAACAGACACACTAACACAGGGCCAGCCTTCAACAGACACACTAACACAGGGCCAGCCTTCAACAGACACACTAACACAGGGCCAGCCTTCAACAGACACACTAACACAGGGCCAGCCTTCAACAGACACACTAACACAGGGCCAGCCTTCACCAGACTCACTAACACAGGGCCAGCCTTCAACAGACACACTAACACAGGGCCAGCCTTCAACAGACTCACTAACACAGGGCCAGACTTCAACAGACACACTAACACAGGGCCAGCCTTCAACAGACTCACTAACACAGGGCCGGCCTTCAACAGACACACTCACACAGGGCCAGCCTTCAACAGACACACTAACACAGGGCCAGCCTTCAACAGACACACTCACACAGGGCCAGCCTTCAACAGACACACTCACACAGGGCCAGCCTTCAACAGACACACTAACACAGGGCCAGCCTTCAACAGACACACTCACACAGGACCAACAGACCCACTCACACAGGGCCAGCCTTTAACAGACACACTCACACAGGACCAACAGACACACTCACACAGGGCCAGCCTTCAACAGACACACTAACACAGGGCCAGCCTTCAATAGACACACTAACACAGGGCCAGCCTTCAACAGACACACTAACACAGGGCCAGCCTTCAACAGACAAACTAATACAGGGCCAGCCTTCAACAGACACACTTACACAGGACCAACAGACCCACTCACACAGGGCCAGCCTTCAACAGACACACTAACACAGAACTATACAGAGTATGTGTCAAGGTTGAAACATGAATCTAGTGAATATTTGCATATCTAGTGTAAGTTGTCCTACCCTGTAGAGTTTGGAAGTGTCCTGGTTGTAGTGCTTGGCGTTGTCAAACACCAGGTTGAGGTCCACCTGCAGCTCCCCCAGATTGCGGTACTGGTTCACCTGGAACAACCACAGACATACGTGTTGTTGCTGGAATATTGCTCTAAGTTTTGTAAAACATTATTCAATCACTCATACCAACTAATTTATTTAATTTAAAACAAAAATTTACTTATGGAAGAGAATTTGTGGATGTCAACTTTTTTATTATGAGGAACACAACGTATATTCTTACTCCTTCATTCAAAATGTTGTGTTCCTCATAAAAAAGAAGTTGCTGTCCATAAATTCTCATCCTTGTGTGTATCACCTTTAAATGCCTTTCAAAGACTTGAGTAAATTTATTCTCTAATCAACACAAGAAGACGGCTACTCTGAAGGAAACAAATATTTGTATGCCATATGTTGGTTCTTTTGGGCCCTTCAAACTGGTAAATCCCAGTACTATGACCTGTTAAAACATATGTCACTTACTTTCAGTTTCTTGCGGATGTTGTATAAAGAAATAGGTTTCTTTATTTCCTCATAGTAGTCAGGGTAGAATCTGAAACAGGATTTATTTCTTATCACACTGAAAGGGATACATCAACCAGTAATGCTATGGCCGAGGGATTGTTGTCTTATCCTGAATCACCATTAAATGCTTTTATATTTATACTCAAAGCCATTGAAAATGCAATTCAATGTTCAGATGGTGTGTATTTTATTACTGTGATAGAAACCAAATGAAACCAACAATAACAACAAATATATCCATCACTTGAAATGTTGACAAAGTCTGAAAGAAACATGCCAGTGGATGAGGTCACAGGGGCTCAGAATGAAGACGGAGTCACCGAGGATCAGTAGCTGGTATATCCACCTTGTGCTCTGATGCATGCATGTAGTAGCCAAGGCATGGACTGACACAAACGCCTCAGGAAATGTGATTGGATGTTCTGCCAGTGATATTGTAGGGACTGTGTTGCTGTTGAATTCAAACCCACTGTCCAAGCTTGTCACACAAGAGTTCATTTGGATTCATGTAACATCAGACAGATGTCAGAAAGTCTCCCATAAACCTTGCAGTGTGTGGAAGTGCATGGTGGCAGACAAGCTGATGTCGGGCACCATGTTAAGCCAGTAATGGCAATAGTGCTGGACAAAGGATCACCTCAAGCATTGAGGTTGCCTTGGATAACCACACACTCTGGTACAATTAAGGAGTGAGTGAGTTTGGTTTTACGCCGCTTTTAGCAATATTCCAGGAATATCACAACAGGGGACACCAGAAATGGGCTTCACAGATTATACCTATGTGGGAAATCGAACACGGGTCTTCAGCGTGACGAGCGAACGCTTTAATAACCCCATTACTCTTACCTCTTGCTGGGCAGTTTTAAAAAGGGTTCCGATAGTTGGTCACCATTGGGTGTTTTATAGTTCTTGACAGCGTAGTACAATCCCCACAATGGAGATTCATCCTCTGCAACACTGGTGTCCCCTTCTGATTCCGCTTCATAATCCATGTGACTCCCAGACTGGGAGGCAGCATCCACATCCTCATCAGACTGGTATTTCAGCGCTGCACACACAGCCGACAGACGCTGGATATTGGTCCTCTCCCTCGTTCTGTAACATACACGCAACACTGCATTATCTAGTGCTGGTTTTCTCCGAGATTCTTAAATCAGAGAATCGTGTTGACTCACAAAAACAAACTTAGGAGACATAAATTTACGCAATGATGATGCATGGAAATCTATTTGTCTCACTTTTCATTCAACCACTAAAGTACCTTATTCTCTCACTGCTCTTCAGCAAACCCTGTTTCTTGTATTCCAGTTCATGGCTCTTGGCAGCAATAATTTTCTTCAGTGAAACAGCATCCTGAAGTTAATCATACCAGTGTTTACCTTTAACAAATACTGTCATAAACCATATTCAAATGTAAAATTGTCAATAAATAAAAGATATTTACAATCTTGAAGCTTTTCTTATACACTTATCATGCTAATCATTTGTTAAAAGTAATAATTAATTCACTGATGATTACAAATATATTTAAAAATCAAAAATTAAAAAATGAATGACATTTCCTCAGAAGAGTTTACTCAGATATTGTGTCTTTGCAGGTGCACACAGAACCAAGATGGTGAATCACTCTCATAACCAGGGTTTTACGAGATTCACAAATACGTGTCCAGTACGCACAAATGTTCAGAATGGGCGCAGAAAAAGAACATACTGTGTCTCACGGGACGCATGATAATATTCACAGTACCTACAGCATAGACTAACATCTAGTCTCTGAAATGAACATATTTTACAGAAAAAACGGTTGTTAAATTATCTCAATAAGGTATAATTCAATGGATCCCAGAGACTCTCTTCATTTTCAGAAACTGACACAACCTAGGCTTGCCCACTATTATAGACTTGAATGGGCTGCATTGAATATATTTGTTGCAGGGTCTGTACAACAGACTACCTACAGCACATCAAGAGCAGTTATGGGCATAATTTCATCTATCAACCATGACCAGTGTCCACATGATTATAGATTCACTCCAGGCTCTAAAGTAATTATCAAAACATACAGTAAACTACACTATTGCATTCCATTACAGGACCCTTAAAATGTATTACTGGTGGTCCTGGGTTTTGTATAAGTCAAGGTAAAACCCTGCTCCTAACAGCCAACAAGTCAAGCCCTTGCAGGTGTAACAACCTTGTATATCTGTGACTTGGGTTCATTGAAGGTCTTAGCATTCTTGATCATCACCATAAGATCCCTCTCCATCTGCCTGCGGTACTTGTACTGGCCATCTTGTATCTTCTGTGCAATCATCTTCAGATCCACAGGCTCCTTGATTATTTCAAAGTACTCAGGGTATTTCTACAAGGTCAAGGACAAACATGATTAGTAAACACTCAACATACTAACACGGGTATCATACCACACAACTCCCAAGAGAATTTCTGTCAACATGGAATATGAGAGCTAACATACCAAACTGATGTTACTGAAGTCCAAATAGATTTGGAAAAGGTTTCAGCTGTAATAATTTTGCCAATGATTAAAAAAGGTTATCACACGAGTGTGTATGGGGATGGTAGATATCCTGTATTAGGAATAAACTCTATCACTGAATGATAAGGGTGACTCTATGGTTGTATGTAAACACTGAAAGTAGTCCCTCCTTGACCTTTGATATTTGCATCCTTATCCGCATATGACCCAATCTCATTAAAATCAGATCTTAGTTCTCACTATCGCTAAACAAAAGTCTGAAGACATCCCAATAGGGGTCACGTCAGAACGAACTTTCATCCGATCAATCAGAGTGTCGCTTACCAGATTATGAAAGTGACAGTCGGAATGTGATTTCTAATCATGCAACCCCAAAAACTTTAACATGGGGTATTCCGAACGTTAGTTACGAATTTAACTACTGAATCCTTACAATCTAGACAATCTATTAGCGATTCCAGAATGTTTTTTTGTTCAGGTTTCAAATTTGTAATCGAGAATTTGTCAAAATATGTTTCAAGCCTAATCGCCAATTTGAAATTAGTGCCGTAAAGCACGCGAAAGCTGCCTTTTGATTGGTCATTCCATTGGTCGGTCAAAGTTCGCGCAAGGTCGGTCTGACGTGAGCCGTAATGGGATGTCCTGAGATCTTTGTTTAGCGGTAGCGAGAACTGAGGTCTGATTATAATTAGACTGATATCGTTTTGTAATAACTGTTACACCAAACACTAATTAGTAGTGAAAGTTATTAGTGAAAACAAAATACTTTTATCCACTGCACCATACTTGACACTACCAACTGTAAATCATCAGTGTGCCAGGTATTTGGCCATCCTGTATATGAAAAAGATGGCTAACACACCACAGATAAGATCACGTATCGTGATACATATTAGATCATGAACAAGGCATTGCGATACATATCGGATTGCACAGTTGGTGTATTGTCCCAGCCCAAGCTCACCGAGCCTGATCACACGATCCCCTAGGTAGCCTCTTACAACCAGAATAGGTTGCTGGGGACTAATTCTAACTCTGAATCCCCACAGGAGATAGCTAACACTATCTTTATAATGTGATGACATTCACTTCATAAATAGCAACATTAACATGGACATAGTTATTTGAAGAGCGCTACCTTGCACTCAGTTTGTATAGATGCAGCGTATTTGAACATAAAGGTTTGTTGACCGGAAGGTAACACTGAGTGAGTTTGGTTTAATGTTGGAACAGTATTTCAGTCAAATCAGTTATATCCCAGCATGTCATCTTTAAGTAGGAGGAAAACCTAAAGTTAAGCAGGTCTCAGACCTTTACCACTTTGGTGAAACCCATAAGCAAAGGTATGGTGCTAACAAGTCTAGAAACAAAATCAGGACGAATCTGGGATTCGAACCCAAGACCAAATGTTTCTGACAAGGGACAGAACTCAGCAATTTGCAGTGCTTTAGATGTCTGGGCCACCTGTGCCCCATACAAGAAAACAACAGATGATTGTACTTACAGATTTCGAAGGAAGGAGCTGGAAAATGAGGCTCATGTCACGTTCTCCATCCCTGGCTGTCATCACGGAGGAGAACAGCTGCTCCAGGTCATCGGGGTCGTCCGGCTGGCCATCCTGTGGCTGGTCACACAGGCTCTCATCCTCTGTCAGCTGATAAACACAGAAAAAGCACTCAGCGTTACCTTCTCTCGCCTCTTCCTCAAGCAATTTCCTTTTCCTATTCAACTTTTAAAAAAGTGTATTGGCAGTAACTTCCAACAATTAGTCCATCTAATTGGTTTAGTTGTGTATGCTTTTAAGCATGTTCAAAGGCATAATTATTAAAAGGCAATCCTATTAAGCACCTGCCCATAGGCCTGTAGCAGGTAGATCTCATGTCAGGCCCATACTTTCAAAGTTATATGGGTCCTTATGACCGGCAGTAAATTTACATGTCTATTTACACAATGAGCTGCATTTTCTAAATAAGGACCTGAGAGTTTACTCAGGGTCTGCAGGTTCTAAAGTCTGTTGATACTGATGGCAGCCTGGCAATTTGTTTTATTTCAAACACTGAGTGCATCCAAACAATATCTGATCATGAACACATTTATGCCCCTCCTATTGACCAATCAGATTCCACCTCTCCTGTCTCATATTGCTTTAAACAAAATGGCTTTGTCTTTGTGCGTCCATTCTCTATATTTTTAAATACTGACGCATTGCGTAAAACCCTGCAGCCTTCACCAATGTTACACACAATCCATATAACATATCTGTTTCAGTTAACTTCTATCTCTGCTCACATCATCATCGTCCCCATTTCCATTGGACTTCTCAATGTCCTCCCCGTCGTCATCCTCTCCAACTGTATCATCTTCCTCAGGGTCAGCACGACGGGACCTTCGCCTCTCGGGGCGACTGGCCTCCCCAAATGCTTCAGCAATGATGTCTGTCTTCACTTCATTAAAAAGATCCAAGATTTCACAGGCATCCTTGTACTCCTGAGATGTTTTCTGAGGAGAGAAACATACAACTTAACTTTCAAGGCTGGATCAGCTATCAGTGAAGCAGTATTCCACCATCACACATTTCATAGTTAATGTGAAAAAAACTTCAGCCACAAAGCCTGAATAATGGGTGTACATTGGTAAAAAAAATTGTATGGCAATATATTGCGATACAGGTATCTGTATCATGATAAGTACTGCGATATATTGGGAGCTAAAGTGTATGACACTGATTGTACATGTAGATCCCAATTTCTACATGCTGAAGTGTAAACATTATTCAGCGTGGTGAGCTGCTGCCATTTTGTGGTCATATCTACAGGGGAGATAACAATATGAGAGAAAAATTACTTCCAGGTTTGTCAGTCAATTTTAAAGGGAAACATCATTTTTGTGTAGATATTTTGTAAAATGAGACAAATAATAAGAAAACTTGTTATATTCTTTACCCAAAATACTGGATCAGAAAAAAGTTATTGCAATATTTGCAGTCATACAGAATAAAAGATTTAATTATGTGTTTTCAGATCTGCAGGTGTTATTGAGTACTCTACATGTTCTGTGGTTGGAAAATTTCATATGAAACCAAGTAGGTTGGATGTTAAAATGGTAGTATTTTCTTACATTTTTTTCATCAACCAGAGAAATTTAGAGCAGACAAATACACGATGGGTACCAACAAATCCAGGACATATAAACTACTGTCTCAATCAAATTGAGGAATGTTGTAAATGTACAGTAAGGCACTGTATTTAGGAGAAGTGTGGGAAATAGCCACCTGCCCACTAGCCCATTGCTAACAAGTGTCAGTCTGACTAAAGATTCTGAACTGTCCCTAGCCTGATTGGCGACTGAAACTTTAACTGATTTTTGTGTGCACGCCTCTTAGTTGATCAAAATAAAGAAGTTCTCTTGCTTCTGTAGATAAATACAACTATCGAAAATCAAATTAATATCTGTAACGAATTGAGGTTGCACTGTCATCTCTTTTCATAACATCTGACTCACGATACCTTTGAAGAATCAAATTTCTGGAAAAGTAAACTCGCATATTTGAGCTCATGAAATCTGAAACTGGCTAGTAACCTTTATGTCTAGCTAGCCCACCTGGCAAGCAGTATTTTGTGGCTATTTCACACACTGGTAAGGAGATAAATCTAGTTGAATCCACATCACTGGTATTGCAGAGTATTCACCTTGTAGTAAGCCTTTGCATTGTTAATCATGAGTTCAACATCTGCAGCCAGCTGGTCAATGTCTTCATACTCTTCTGTCTTCAACTTCTGGCCTATCTTCAGTAGATCAATGGGAGTAGACACCACCTCGTAATAGTCCGCAGCAGTTCTGGAAGAAATGTTTAGCTTAAATATCTGCCATTAATTTTCTGATACGGTAGCTAGCTGCCTTACGCTTTGTAAGCAAATGCAGTGAGGGAAGGCGATCAAAATTATGTCCTAAGTAGCAAATTGACTGTCATGTCTTAAAACACTTTGAGTGAGCAACATCTTCCCAAGGCAAGGGAGTTAACTGACTGTAAAAGTCCAGTTTCTACCCTGGTCGAACTTCGTTGGAATTTCGTGGCCCGATCGTAGTGCCACCAGTGGCTATTTCAAGTTATGTCCCTCCTACTGACCAATCAGATTCCACCTATCATATTATTTGCATTGGCTTTAAACAAAATGGCAGCACCCAGTCAAGTCGATCTCATGGATAATCAAGATCTATATGCATAAGCAGCAAATTACTTGAGCACCTTGATTTAAAACATGAAAAGATGTGGAAAATGTCTGTCAACGTGGAGTTGGCATTACACATTCCCTGCAAATCAAGCAGTTGACCAAAATCTGCACTGCAGTTTACGAACCTGATTCCATTGTGCGATTTGGATTGGACTATGCATAGACTTGTTAGTCCAGCCAAAACCACAAGGTGGAAACTGGAATTTTATAGTCAGTAAACTCCCTTGCCACAGGAAGATGAGTAAGCAAGTGAGTTGGGTTAAACGTCACTTCGAACAGTATTTCAGTCATATTTGCAGCTATATGTCATTGCACCTTGGGGGTACTTACTGGATTGTCTGGTCCAGATTCAGTTGTTTACAGGTGCTGTCATATAACTAGAATATTGCTGCTTGCAGTGTTAAACAACAACAAAGAAACATAATCATGGTGAATCTGGGATTCTTATCCATAATCAAAGGTTTCTGGCAGGTCTAAGGGTCCTAACTCTCGAAAGCAAATTGTGTCTCCTTAAAAAACTTGACCTGTGCCTCTTAAAGCTTTCAATGCTCATGTCAAACCCATTTGATAGAATGTGTCACAAGCTATGTATCTCATGTCTAACCCATCAGACAGAAGGATCAGTTTTTATTCTGTTTAACGTTCGGATAATAAATTTACAGAAATGGTTCATAATTCACCATCACTTCATTGTTTGCCTATAATAACATGCAAATTTAAGTTCAGTTAAATTTAAGTTAACGGAGACATGATTATTAGAATCAGTTTGCAAAAAAATTAATCATTTATACAAGTTCTGAATATGAAACACATTCCACATTCAATCCCGAAATTCAGGTAAGATCAAGAAAATTTACAAATTTTATGTTCACTTTGGTTTTAACCTCTGTATGTTTGAAAATGTCTGGAAATATTATATAATAATGTCTACTTTTCAATCAGGAATAAATGTGCACATATTGGTTTATTCGTCCAATGTTTAATGAAGCCTTGACTCTGAAGCACCAACCCTCTATAGCACGCCTTATCCTAAAATTAAACCAGCAGGCATGGGTAAGAAGTGTGAAATTAACTCATAAATACGGCATGAAAACATTGTTATAGATTACCTCCTTTTGGGTACTCTAATGAAGGATTCACAGACGACTCTTCCATCTTCAGCTTTGTAGTTCCGTATGTTGTCATACAGTTCTTGACATAGGTCTTGCTGTAACAATGATTGGCAACATTCACTGTATGTCCACACAAATACAAAAGTTGCAGACAATACACAAGGATACAAGTTTTACCATTGTTTGGACACCTCAACTCATACTGAAGTAATCAACACAAACAAACAATATTATTCAGTTCTTTCCTTTTATGGAATTTTTCTTGTTATTAAAACATATTTCTATCCTTAAAAAATTGTTGTCATAATGATCCATTAATGATAAGCAATAACAGAAAAAGGTGATAGATAAATGTAAATCTACAGAATACTCATTGGTTATGCTTGACACAAGTAGCATAGGAGATTTCCATGTTTTAACACGTTTTTTTATAGGACATTCTATGTCCTGACCATCTGATGAAAAAAGTCTTCAGGACATGTTGGAAAATAGTCAGCCAATGCAGGTTGTGCCAAAAGCTTTGGAGCCTTCTTCAATGACTGGACCAAACATTTCCTTTCACATCACTTCCGGTACATTACATTCTAGTATTAACATACACATGACATTTGGCCTTTATCACCTTTATTAGCTAAGCTTCCTAGACCTACAGAATTTAACTAGATCTGGGATTTGAACTAGTTGCTCAAATCACAGACCATCAATGTCCTAGGAAATGAATCGATCTAAGCCTGGTACACACTGTAAATGTTGTACTGGTCGATGTATGGAAAGGACAATTTAGCTTGAAACGAATGACCTTCAGGACACTTTAAGAGTGTGTTAAAAAAGTGTGGTAGCTTTACAAAATGGTGTGAGGTACTAACAACATCATATTGGAGAGGTTTCTTCTTTTTCTTAGCTTGAGGCGCTGGAGAATCTTCTCGTTCTTCCTTTCCATCCGGTGCCATACTTCTCTTCCGCTTATTGGGCATGATGGCAGGCGAACTAACTGCAAATAATTCACACACAGACCCAACTGAACATTCATAATTATAAAGGTAACACATGAATGCTCTACTATGCAATGTCTGTATACTATGTTCAAGGATATATTTGAGTGATCATGAAAGATAAATCCATTTGTCTAAACAGAGATGCTAGTAGTAGTTTAATGATATATCGAACTATAGGAGTATCGCAATTGTTTGCATATAACTGGACTAAATGCATGAAAAATTAGTTAGTGCTTTACTTGTAAAAATAACGTGTAAGGCAGCTACTCTATTTGCACCGATACCTTACCATATACGTTATAGGCCTGACGGCGTTTTCACTCTATATTTTCAGACGGGAGGAACTTACGGTATTTTACACAGACATACACGAAATACAATCAGATTATTCCGGTGGCATAATCTGGTTTTGCTCAAA